>NC_137940.1:695976-1295976 GCF_963969265.1 Rhamphochromis sp. 'chilingali'
TGAGACTTGACTTGAGACTTGAGGATAAAGACTTGAGACTTACTTGAGACTTGCAAAACAATGACTTGGTCCCACCTCTGCTGCAGCCGTCCCGCTGCCGTCAGGTTCCGCAGCCGTCCCGGCCTCGTCGTCTTCATCCACGCCTGGTCCGGCCTCGTCGTCTTCATCCACGCCTGGTCCGGCCTTGCCTGGTCCTGCCTTGTCTGGTCCTGCGGTTGCCACGCCGCCGTCTGAGCCAGCTCGACCCGTTCCGCCTCGCCTCTGCCGGCCGGTTTCCGGGCCTATTAGGTGGCATCATGGCCTTCGGGGACGGCCTCTGGAAAGGGTTTGTCGCCGCCACTGGCATCGCGGCCGCCCTCCGGACCTGCTCCGTGGCCGCCACTGCCTTCCAAGTGGTCGGCCTCCAGAACTGTTTGCCCGTCGCTGCCGTTGCCATGTGCACGGTCGGCCTCCAGAACTGTTTGGCCGTTGCCGTGTGCACGGTCAGTCCCCTGACCCCTTCATGGACTCTTGTCGAGCTTTGGTCTCGTTTTGTTTTTTGATCTGTTTTCCTGTGTTCTTGGACTCTTTTCTTGTGTGTTTGGACTCTTGTGCTCCTTGTTTCGCTCCGAAACAAGGAGCACAAGATGAAGATGACGAGGCCGGGACGGCTGCGGAACCTCTTGTAGTACCGGAGGAGTAGGTGAAGATGACGGCTGAGCTGATAATAAGGCTGATGAGTCTCTTGCCAACTGAGCTATTGAGTGGGCTATGGACTGTAACATAGTGTCTAATAGGTCTGGCTGTGACTGTAATGGAGGTGACGATTGAGCGGCTAACTGGGTTAGCGACTGCTGGACAGCTAACCGAGCTACCGGCTGGGCAGCTGACTCACCGAACACGGCCCCGGAATAAACAGTCATACGAGCTGGAGAAACAGACGGAGTGTCTTTTCCACTCACCACAGCCGGCAGTTCCGAAGTCCTAATCTCCGGCTGTGGGGCGACGCGCCGATGGTGCGATCGTCGCTTCCCCCGGGCCGGGCAAAACAGGTGATGAGGTGTTGTAGATCGGCTTCCACGGAGTGAAGAGGCGCCCCTCCCTCATGCTCTAACAGCTGGTAAACCAATTTAGAAGCGGAGCGGATAACAGCCTCCTGAAGCTCCCTGGGTGGGGTGACTGCCGCTGGATCCATATCTGGCTGGTCCGTACTGTCACGGCGAGTGGGATAAGCCGTGTGAAAATAATAAATGAGGGAGGATCCAAGCGCAGGCAGGCGTGAGGCTGTGAAGGTGGTTTATTGAGCACGAAATAAATATGGACAAACAGCAAACGGAGCACGAACTAAACTAGACTGGAAAACAACTAACCTACAAAGCACAAACCTGAATGAGAACGAGCAGAGGAGAATGACGATGACAGCAGGGAGAACACACGGGTGAGACATGGTAGATACAAAGACGGACCAGCAACTACAATGACGGAGGACACGACTTAAATACACACAGAGAAACACGGGAATTACACACAGGTGGTGGACACAGCTGGGAATAATCAACAAGACGAGACAGAGGTAAAACTGAACACACTCACATGAGACGCAGACCTTCACAATAAAACATCACACTAAGACGCCGGCTTGACATAGAGAGACAGAAAATGACACATGAAACTAAACCCACATCTTAAACCCAAATAAACAGAAACATGGAACTCCAATAATAAACATCATCATTAACACAACAAGAGAACAAGAAAACAATCCCTGATGCAAACTTAAACCAAAACATAATAAACTCAAAATACTGGGTCCAACGGACCCAGAACCGTGACAATCGCACTACTTTGTCCTGGGAGTAATTAAGTAATCAACAAACATGCATGAACATTCGACCCACAGCATGCAATTATTTGCCTGAATGTAAATTGGACTTAAGCTACATTCTTTTTTTTTTTCTATTGTGTTTTCACAGGCTCCATTTTAAGAGTCCACCATCTCTAAGGCTACGTCCACACGTACACGGGTATTTTGAAAACGGAGATTTTCCATTTTCGTTTAAAAAAAAAAAATAATAATAATAAAAAAATAATAATAATCCTGTCCACACGTAAACGCAGAAATGAAGGAAAACGCTGCTAGGAACATGCCAAAGCAGCAGGTGGCGATATATTCCTAACCGTGCAGAAATGTTGGCCAATCAGAAGTCTAGAAGCCTCTGTGGGAAATCGTAAACAAGGATGGGGCATAGAAGCAGAACCGAGTCGTATGTGTGGAGGGACAATAACTGTGTGTATATGTAAGCATTTAAACACTGCAGAGAGTACAAGTAACAGTATTGTAGAGATTCATTTCCCCGAAACAATAACGTGGCGCACAGTGTGACGTCAAAAAAGGCGCACGCCTTTGACGCTGCGTTTTCTGCGTTTTCTCCGTTTTTCTCGTCCACACCTAAATGCAAAAATGGAGTTTTCAAAAATATCCACCCTGGCCAGAGTTTTTAAAAATCTCCGTTTTCAGTGACCGAAAACACTGTTTACGTGTGGACGAAAGGTGCAGAAAAATCTGCGTTTTCAAAAATACCCGTGTACGTGTGGACGTAGCCTTAGAGATGGTGGACTCTTCAAATGGAGCCTGTGAAAACACAATGACAGTTGATAAGGAATCAAACCAATAAGTGATATTGATAATGGAATCAAAATTGCTAAATTATTACTATTTTCCATCCATACCCAGGCATGCAGTCCGCTTCTACAAACATTTGTAAAAGAATGGGCAACTCATAGGAGTTCACTGAGTGCCAGTGCAGAAATGTCCTCACCACAGTCAGCTGTTAGTGATATTAGAATAAAACAACATTTTTAGTGAGCCTTTTAATTCGTTTGAAATGTTTTGTTTTCAGCTCATCGCAATCATAATTCTGTGTTTTTTGCCTGTTTAGCACTGTGGTGTCGAAAAATAAAGTGGGTGTAAACATCAAACTGATTTTCTTAGATGTCCGGACAGAAACTTTGCAAAGGATCAATACAGTATTTTCCTTCTACAGCAGTTTCTTCCCACAGCACTGATAGAGTGATGCAGTGATGTGTCAAATGCATTCAATCTAACAAGCCTAATAAGAAAGTAGAGATATGTGTGTAATCAGTGTTAATGACAAAACGTTTTTCATCACAGTTTTCATCCCAAAAAAAGACGATAACTCAATAAAACCAAATGCACAAGGACAAAAACTCTGATGACATGTATTGACCCCTTTATTGACAAGTGAAAATGACATGAAAATGTTCTGGAGAGACGAGATCCAATCAGAATGAATTAAGTTTATAGAGAGGCGGGACGAGTTTGGAAGTGATCCACTCAGAAGTCTGTCTCAGCAAAGTCAGATGTGCACAGTTTAATTTGCCACTGACAAACTGGATGGGAGGGGGGAGCTGCCATGCTCCGACACATCGTCGACTCTTGGAAGAAAGACGAGCGTAAACACACGGACACGTTCTGCATTCGAGGTCAGCTAGTCTGATGATATTTAGTCGACTAAAACTGGACTCAAACTAAAAGACTTTAGAACTGAAATATGACTTTAACTAAGTGACATTTTAGTCAAAAATTACAACCAAATTAACACTGGTGGAAATGAACCAGGATTCACCTTTAATGGTCAGTAACATTCAAAGTTCAGTTGATTCCCCATTACCTACTGACTCGAGACAAACTGCAGTTCATGGGCAAGGAAGAGAGTGAATTTGAGTCACACTAGCCTAAACCATGTGCAGATACAATCGTTCAATGGAAATCATCCCCTTTTTTCGTTACTGTCTAGCCGATGTTCTTCCCTGACCTTACTTTTCTATCTGATGATGGACCAGAGAGATGATTCCCGCTTGGTGCCATGGAAGAATTTTACTTAGCCATCTGAAAAAGCTGTGATGACACCGGCCTCATCCTGTCACACAGAGCTGCTCCTGTGACGCACAGCTTTGCCAGGATAGCATGGGACTCATGGCCTGGGTTAGACTGATAGTTCGTTGCCAACCAAAGCCTGCTGTCTTTCACTACCTGCATCACATTTAAACAAACAATGATGTGTGTAGGACGTCTAAGTCAGTGTTCAAGGGGAACAGTGCTGGTTCACACGTCTTTAGCTTTGTTGTGGTTTCAGTTCATTTCAGAAGACTTTAGGAACATAGGAGTCAAGAGGATGGGTAGGATGCAGCTACAGAAAGGCTGAAACAATGCTCTGGTTGTATTAAAAAGGTTTTGCACTGTATTATAACCCAAAGAGAGTCTGTGCACAGAAAGCAAAAGGAGGAAAGAGAGTCCCACCTGGGTCTTTTAAATACCTTTTCAGTTCAGACCTTTTACTGGTGTGAAAGCAGCTCGATGTGGGATTTGCACAGGTTGTTCTCCTGCTATTCAACCAGCACAGAGCCGGTTCAGCTCTAAGACTAATGTAGAAGTATCTCTGCAATAAATAATTTCATATGATGTGGCACAGCTGTAAAAACTGTTTGTATTTTATTTTTTTTTATTTAGTCAGCTTCCTTTTCTCTGAAGAAACAGTTGGAAACACTATTGATCTTTAGTCAGTTATTGTACTCGGCCCTGAAAATCTTAGAAATATGGTATCTAAGCAGATTCTTACCCTGGATGGCATTACCTTGGTCTCCAGTAACACTGTGAGGAACCTTGGAGTCATTTTTGACCAGGACATGTCCTTCAACGCACATATTAAACAAATATGTAAGACTGCTTTCTTCCATTTGTGCAACATCTCAAAAGTTAGAAATATCCTGTCTCAGGGTGACGCTGAAAAACTAGTTTGTGCATTTATTACTTCCAGGCTGGACGACTGCAATTCATTATTATCAGGAAGTCCTAAAAACTCCCTGAAAAGCCTTCAGCTAATCCAAAATGCTGCAGCAAGAGTCCTGACAGGGACTAGAAAGAGAGAGCAGATTTCTCCTGTTTTGGCTTCCCTTCATTGGCTTCCTGTTAAATCCAGAATTAAAATCCTGCTCCTCACATACAAGGTCTTAAATAATCAGGCCCCATCTTATCTTAATGACCTTGTAGTACCATATCACCCTATTAGAGCACTTCGCTCTCACACTGCAGGTCTACTTGTAGTTCCAGAGTATTTAAAAGTATAATGGGAGGCAGAGCCTTCAGTTTTCAGGCCCCTCTTCTGTGGAACCAGCTTCCAGTGTGGATTCAGGAGACAGACACTATGGTTGTGTCCAAATTCATGGGCTGCATCCTCCTGAGGACCCGGCCTTCGCGGTCTACGTGGGCCGGGTCCTCAGAAGGTCGGGTAGGCCGGAAGTAAACGGCCGTGAAATTGGACGGTCTAGCCTTTTGATTAGCGTCACCACTGTCTCGGTGGAGTTTAATAAACTCGGCCGTCTGCTTCTTGCTATCTAAAATATAACCAGACACTGGTGTAAATTCTCGACTGTCTCATACTTCTGTTTAATAAGTTTTCTGTTTGACGTTTAGTCAGCTGTGTGAAAACCAAGGAGGAACCAACCCGGGGGATGAATAAAGTTTTATTTTATCTAATCTAATCTAATAACTTTAATCTCAGCCAAACCGATTTACTCACGAACAAACAAAACACTGAAAAAAGCCCAACAATAACATTTTTAGGTTGTCTAAGTGACTTATATATTAAGTTTAACCCGAGCAGCGAAAGTCCGCGGTGATCTGAAAATGATGTGCCGGGAGTTGTGCCGTTCTCGGCCGCATCAGTAACCCTCGAGCTCCCGGCTAGCTGTCGAGCTGGTCGGTAGCAGACGCCTCCGAAAACGTCGAAGCACTTTTGCAAATATGCGATATCTTGATAAACCGAGCAGATATTTGATGTTTACACAGCTACTTTCTCGCCTGAAAATATGTTAAAAGTTTATTTTGTGACCCAGAAAGATTAGTATGAGTAATTTTAAAACTTAGTAGCGGTCGCCATTGTTGGAAACTGGAGTTTGGCTGGGCAGCGCTATGAATTCTGGGATATGGTAGGCCACGAAGGACACACCCGACCCATCCTTCAAATTCGGGGAAAAGGAGGACTCATTTGTCGGCTACATTCGGAGGAGTCTACGAATTTGGACAGCCTTCGGCGCGTCGCTGTGACGTAATCGGTCTACAAATGCGGCCTCAGGAGGATGCAGCCCATGAATTTGGACATGTCCTATCTCTACTTTCAAGATTAGGCTTCAAACTTTCCTTTTTGCTAAAGCATATAGTTAGGGCTGGACCAGGTGACCCTGAATCCTCCCTTAGTTATGCTGCAATAGATGTAGGCTGCCGGGGATTCCCATGATGCATCGAGTTTTTCCTTTCCAGTCACCTTTCTCACTCACTATGTGTTAACAGACCTCTCTGCATTGAATCATATCTGTTATTAATCTCTGTCTCTCTTCCACAGCATGTCTGTATCCTGTCTTCCTTCTCTCACACCAACCAATCACAGCAGATGTCCCCGCCCGTCCCTGAGCCTGGTTCTGCTGGAGGTTTCTTCCTGTTAAAAGGGAGTTTTTCCTTCCCACTGTCGCCAAAGTGCTTGCTCATAGGGGGTCATATGATTGTTGGGTTTTTCTCTGTATCTATTATTGTACGATCTACTGTACAATATAAAGTGCCTTGAGGCGACTGCAGTTGTGATTTGGCTCTGTGTAAATAAAATTGAATTGAATAGTCAGCAAATTTAAGAAAATGTTTAACTTCACCTTTCATGTGCATGTTTAACCTAAGAATTTTGTATTTTTCCATATATATTGTATAAACATTCATTCATTCATATTTGAACTCTGTAAAAGGTTGCACACGATCAGTCGAAGACAGCTTTGAGTCAGTGTTTGGAGAGTGGATTTTCAGGTTCTCATATTTACTATTTTCTGTTTGTTTCTGGTATTTCTGATGTCTCCTGGTCAGGTTCATTATGTTATTGTCCAAGACCCTCTCAGTCTGAGCTTTGCTGTCAGGGCTTTGTTAATAGTTTATGTTTTGTTTCAATTTCTGTCCCTGTCTCTGTGTTACCTGTCCCTTTCTTATGGCACTTCCTGTTTTATTTTGATAGTCCTTTGGCCCTTGTGCGTACATTTATCCCCCCCCCCCCCCCCCCCCCCATCTGATTCTTGCTGATTAATGCCACTTGTTTTCCTCAGCTGTTTCTTGTCCTTCTCTTTGGTCTCTAGTGTGTTTAAGGCCCCAGCTTGCCTTAGCTTACTCAGGTTCTGTTAAAAGAATGATGCCATATAAGGCAGTGTAAACAGTTTTTAACATATGATACGACTGGTTTTGTTGTCAGCTACCTTCTTGGACTTGAAGGTTTGCACTTTGCTTAATGAACGCTGTAAAAGATGGAACCATCACAAAGGTGGGAAAGAGTCACTAGCTGTGAACATAGTGGGTAATACAGGGAATGAGAGTAATGTTAGCTCATTACTTAGTGGCAGCTTAACATATATATATATGTACATATATTTTTGTTTAAATTGCACAGTGTATATTTTCTTTTATTTTTGCATAGCATTGTTGTTTGTAGGTGTGTTGCCTCTAATGATGTATTCCTGCCTGTTTAGTTTGCTGCTGTGTGAAGTTCTGATCTCTGGCACTAATAAATATTTTTTTTAATTTTAAACCTGTTTACCTGGCTTAGTACAGTGTGATCAGCGGAGGACCACATGCCGTACGGCCTGGGTTCGAGTCCGACCCGTAGCCCTTTGCCACATGTGCTCCTGTCCTTTTTTTCACTGTCTGTCAAATAAAAGCTGAAACCTGTTTACCTCGCCTTGTTTGGCATCACTCTGTTGAGCACAACCTCATGCCTGAATAGTATTAGTTATTTTTTTCATATTAGCACAATCGACCACAATTTAAATCCGAGTAGGAAAAAGTGTGAAAGCCACAAACATGATTAATAAATCATTTTCATAACTTAGTTATGAGTTAGAGTTACAGTTCAGCTCTCCTCCCAGCTGGCTGCTAAAATAAGGAGCCCGTGATTACACAATGAGTCCCGACTGTCCTCCTGCCCTCTGCAGTGGACTGCAGGAAGAATGGTGTAAATGATCTTAACTCTGGTTTTATAGTTTGAAGTCTGCACTTTAGACACAAGCTGAAACAGAGACTAGATGAGGCTGTGTATTGCTGATTTGAAAGATCCAGGCAGACCTCCTTACTTCACAGTGCTCGGCTAATTTGGCATTCCTGTTTGTGCAGGGATGAAAACAGTCACAGTAAAAGGTAAAAGGAGAAGCTAATACAAAAGAATGGCCATGTTAAATACCAGGAAAAAAAATCTACATTCCCAAATTTGATTTTTGAATCTATTTATTTCTTTTTAAAAATGCAATAAAAAAAACCTAAAAGCAGACAGGTATAAGGCTTGTGCAATCACACAAGTCTCCCAGTCTCAGTGCTGCACTGGACGTTGCTGTCAGTGAGAATTTGCAGTATGAATGAGTGGTTTTAGTCACGTTAGCATACAGGAGCTTCTCCTGCAGTTACACTGGATGGGGATCGTAACGGGGACTGAAGAGACATGGACACAATCACAATCATCAGTCTAAAAGTCAGAACGATGAAGGAGCACTAAGAGTACAGCACAGGGCAAAGGTTGGCTGGCTTGAAGAAAGCAGGCAAGAAAATGAGTGACTTGATGATAGAATAAATTCGGACAGCGTGGGGAAAAGACCTTTGACGGCCCTGTCACGCTCTCCTAGAGTAACTGCCTGGCATCAGCATGCACTGAAGGATCCAAATGGTGGAAGGGGGTCAGTGGCCTCCACCTGTAAAACCATTCCTGTTTTGGGGGGTGTCACATGGTTGCCCCTGTAGGGCACCTGTTGCTAATTTCACCTGAAAGTGATTAACTGCCCATTCTGCTACTGAACTGATCAAATCAACAGACTTGTACTCTAATACTCCAATTACTAATGCATACATTGTGCGTTTATGCATCTTTTTCTTCTACTCACTTTATCACTATTTGTCACTTTATCACTATGTGTCTGCTTGTTCAGTGTTTCTGCACCATGAGAAGCTCCAGGTACTCTGCTCGCTTTGACTCTGCCAAGTAGTCCGAAAGCATGAAAGTGATGAAATGCTCTGTAAGTTCATTTTCTCTAATCATTTTCTCACATGGGGATGGATTTGGAGTTCCAGTCGGCTGATGCGCTCCATCAAGGGAGACACATAAAAGGACTTGAAAAAAGGCCTGGTGTATTTACTCCAAGCTAAAGCCAGTGAGTACATGAGAGAGCAGCGATAGACTTTCAGTGCACGTACAGACAGAACACAGCAGAGAAATGTGTTTTAAGACTGACAGAAAAAAATCTTCCCTCATCCTTATGCACCCCCCCTTTGTCTTTGTTCGCGGCAATAATGGCTGACAGAAGGGACACAAAATTATAAATCTACTCAAAGGGAAAATGTTTCACGTGGATTTTCATAAAGACCTATTTTTTATACATGCATATACACACTCAGCGGGAGGAGAGAAATTCTTTACCCACTCACCGACTGTTAGACGAATGAAGGCGCTTTATCCCCTTCATAATTTGAATTTGTTATCACGTTCTATTACACGAACGCCTGCGTGCCTGTGATGCACGCTCAGAGACAGGACGGGTGAGACACACAAGAAAAAAGGTCGAAACAGCATAGCCAGAACACGCTTCACATCCTTCAGGCAAGCCTAGTTAATATCGGAGTAAATTTCTAACCTTTCTAGTGTGGATCTTCAGAGGGGAATTCATCCTGCATGAAGGCTGATTTCTTTGACAAATTACAAGGCTGTGGAGAATGACCGTCACTAATACACACTTCACCTCTGCAATCTGGGTAAAAAATGCAAAGTCTGTGTGTGAAAGCTCAAATAAATATTCCCACATGTACACCAGACCATGCTTCACTTCACTAAACCCTTACCTGAGGAATATACTCTCAGACTCACCACTGGAACTTTCTGGATACAGACAGAGAATATCTGACTGACAACAACAGGAAACCTTCTGGAAACACCTTGCTCTGTTCTTGCTTCACACAGAGGCCATTCAAATGTATTTTTAAGCCTCATGTATCGGCTGAATGAAGGGAAAAGGTAAGGCTCCAGTTTTACTAATATTAGTGATTATCAGAGACAATAACTTTGAAATATTTTATTTTACTTTCTATATTAACTTCAGTCCATGTCCAGCTCTAAGTGGCACTGCCACAGTGTCTGAACAGTGGTTCAATAAGCAAATAAAGGTGGTGGCTTAGTGGGCATTAGCTTATGATGTGTCATGAAAAAAGGGAAATTTGCTTTTCTCTAAGCTCTTTTTTTGGGATGCTTGCTTATTTATTGATTTGTTAAAGATTTTTCTACTAAATACTGCAGCTCTGTACTTTGTGTGGTTTAGCTACTATATTCTGTAGATAGGGGAATCTATTCAGCCCAAGAATCAGTATAACAGCGATCCAGATATGATATGTCCTTCTTGTTAGCCCACAAAATTAGATTTTATTATAAGTAAGAATTATAAGTGAAAGTGTCAAACTTCCAGCTAATGCTAGCATGACACCTAGCTGCCTTTCATCTTGTGTTAAAGTAAACAACACAGGTGTTAAAGCGACGGCGAGAGGGAGAGAGAGGGAGAGAGAGATTTGTGACGTTTAGCGTGTTTGGAGTGTGTAGTTCATGTGTTGTCTTGTGTAGTTAGTGTGTAGTGTTGTGGATAGTTTTGTGTTGTGTGTCAGAACAATGAGGCGGCTGCTGTCTCCAGGTAGAAACAGCAGTGACACACCTGCTGCTGTCAGACCTGCAGGAATCAGGCTGTGATGTTTCCTTTATAGTGGACAGAAATAATTTTTTTGGAGCTGCACAAATAATTTGTGCATCATCTTATTGAATGCAGAACAGCTGATTGTTCTGTAAATAGTTTGAAATGGTTATTAAAAAAGGTAAAGGTAAATGGCTGCAAATAACTGTTGTTTACAAAATTTATGCGTATGATTTTAAAACTGACAATTTATATTTGCATTTAAAGTTATGAAATATGATTCAGTAAACATGTTTGTGGTTGTTGGAGCAAAAAATATACATTTTTCTACTCGGATTTAATGTTTTTTATCTGATTTTAGATCCATCAGACACACAAGTTACACACAGGTTACGCACACGTTACACACAGGTTACGCACACGTTACACACAGGTTACACACACGTTACACACACGTTACATACACACAGGTTACACACGTTACACACAGGTTACACACATGTTACTGACACGTTACACAGTGTTACACACAGGTTACGCACAGGTTACACACAGGTTACACAATGTTACACAATGTTACACACAGGTTACACACACGTTACATACACACAGGTTACACACGTTACACACAGGTTACACACACGTTACACACAGGTTACTGACACATTACACACAGGTTACACACAGGTTACTGACACGTTACACACAGGTTACACATGTTACACACAGGTTACAACAGATTACACACAAGTTACAGACACGTTGCACACAGGTTATACACAAACGTTACACACACGTTACAAACAGGTTACAAACAGGTTACACACAGGTTACACACATGTTACACACATGTTACACACATGGTATACACAGGTTACACACAGGTTACACACAGGGTATACACAGGTTACACACATGTTACACACAGGGTATACACAGGTTACACACACGTTACGCAGGCTACACATAGGTTACATACATGTTACACACAAGTTACACACAGGTTACGCACAAGTTACAAATAGGTTACACACACATTACAGACAGCTTACAGACAGGTTACACACACGTTACACACAGGTTACACACACAAATTACACACACGTTACACACAGGTTACACACAAATTACACACATGCTACACACACCTTACATACACGTTACACACAGGTTACACACACATTACACACAGGTTGTACACAGGTTACACACACATTACACACAGGTTACACACACACGTTACACACAGTTTACACACACATTACACACAGGTTATACACAGGTTACACACATGTTACACGCAGGTTACACACACGTTATAGACAGGTTACACACAGGTTACACACAGGTTATACACACGTTACACCATCAGGGACCTGATGAAAAATCTCTTGTTGGTGACAATTAGTCTGGTGTGACTTTTTCCAGTTTGTGTTTCACTTAATAATTCTAGAAAGTTAAGCATAACTTTAGTGCAGATTAGTTTGATTATAAACGATCTGAGGTCTAATAGATAAAATGCACTGACATGTTTCTCCATGTTTCTTTGATCTGTGCAAGATCTCAGAAGGTGGTTAATACAACCCTAAAGCACTCTTCAGACTTCTCTTTTTAACTAATTTAAATTTACATCTTGACATTTTGATGAGCTGTCTTAGATGTTACATGCACTCCAAATAAAGTAGTTTCAGTAAAGACTAAAGTGTATGCAAATATTTCATGTTTAAATTCATGCGCCTATATTTCTATGAAGTGGCACCTGAATTGACCACAGTGCTGTGCTTTCAGAGAGTCAGTCACTCTGCCATCAGTCATTAGTCCCACAGGGACATGATTGTAAATAATTTTAACTCTATAAGGATATCAAGTATATAAAATAGTCTTATGTTTAACTTCCTGCATCTGTCTGTTATCAATAAGTTAGCAGCACCTGGTCTGGTATGGAATTGCCATAAAAGATTATATGGACAGATGAGGACTGCAGGTCGGATGAATCTTTATGACTTTTTATTTGGAACCACCGCCAGTTTGATATTTATTATTTATTTACTTATCATCAGCTGTCAGACAGCCATGATGAAGTGTAATCATTTTGGTGATGCCTTAACTCTGATTCTACCTAAAGCCATAGCTACATATAAATGAGGACAGATTTCTTAGCCCGCTGCTTTTTTAACAGAGCCAGAGATTTTTAACATAGTGTTTCTAAATTGCTAGATGAATTTAACCCATTTTAGGTCAAATTACTGTAACTCATGAGCCACTGGCACAACTGAGAATTTCTAACGGTTCCTGAAAGCATCAAATCTCTGATTTTCCGGGACATAAAGGGCAAAAGAACAAAAGAAAAACAATGAAGATGTTTACATTTCCACAGAAATACACCCCAGAAATTTCCATTTCCATGTATCTCAGTGTGGATATTTCATGTTATCGCAGGACATGATTCTGTGCAGTCCAGCTGAACAGACGAGGTACAAGCTCACAGTTAGTCTGATCTGATGAAGGGTCCTCCAGTCCCACAGCCAGTCGATGTGTTTTTATTATTTCTATATCATATCAGATAGCTGTCACGTCAATCATTCAGTTATGATGTGAATTTACTCCACAAAAGGGCTGCAAAGGGACTTAAAAAAAAGTTGCTGCAGGAGCCCGAGACTCAAAAATCAAACAGAGAAAGCTGGAGAACAAACGCAGCACACAGCAGCTGCAAATCTCCAGTTTACTTACTGCTTCTTTTGTCCTGTGTTTTCAAAATATAAAGTACATGTACACTGCTGTGGTACATTTTTCTTTTCTCTTTGTTTTACATTTGTGTGCTTCCTTGTGAGTTTTCCTAATGGATGATTTTCATCATACAGCTGACAAACGGCCGACCCTCACACATCTGGAGAACAGAGCATTTTATGTTGCGTCTTTTCGATTTTGTTACCATTAGTCACATCAGTCTCTCTTGGATTTCTGCCTTCGATCATCCTGCAGGACTTGGAATGGTCCGTTACCGTGGAACTGGATCTTTGTCTTCTTGACTAACACATCTGTTAATATCCATGACATCACAGCCTCCTGCATCATCCTCAGCACTGGCTGCCCTCAGCCCTGCTCGACACATGCTAACCCCTCACTGCAGAGTTCACTATGACAGTTAAGTTAAAGGTTACACAGCAGTGGTGGGACAACGGGGACGAATCGCCTACAGGCTGGGACTGTGCTGTAAGGAGAACAACGCCATCGTTAACATCAATAAAACCAAGAAGACGATTGTGGACTTCACACTCCCACATCAATGGTGTGGCCGTGGAGATGGTTGTGAGCTTTAAATACCATACACTTCAACAACACCCTCACCTGCAGTGAAAACACCCTCAGCATCACTAAAAGGCTCATTAGTATTACCTGAAGAAGCTATGGGGGCGTGGCTGAGCTCCAAATTCCTCAGTTCCTTCTACAGGTGCACCGGGGCAGAGAAGCAGGACCTGCAGTACGTGGTTGAGTCTGCACAGAGGACCCTCAGATGTAGCTCACCTCCCCTCTCAGACATTTACACCACAGAGCAACATGCATCACGAGAGACTCCACCCACCCTGAACATGGACTCTTTCTGTCCCGCCCTCAGGCTGGAGCGTGTGCAGTAGTGGAGCAGGTGGACCTGTAGAATAGCTGAACTGCCACACCTTTTAATGGGCCTGTTGACTAAGCCATCATTTTTTAACAGGTCATTTATTATGATTTTTTACATGTATTTATATTTTTACTTTCATTATGTTTAGTGCTATATTTTAATGGTTATTAGCACCAGGGCCAGAGTAACTTTATTCATGTTTGATCATGTTTCTTTGTGATGAATGACAAGAACAGCTTTATGAACCTTGTATTGTTCTATGAGCATTAACATTTCATTCTAAAACAGGACACCTACTTTTATCAAATTTGCACGTAACCTGGTTATATGTCTGGCATTTTTTTTTATCATTTACAGGTGCTCCGACTCTTAAAAAGCATAAAGGCTGCTGCAGAATCAATAGAAACTAAGACATTAATGTAATGTTCAGCTTTCCTGTATGTTGGGACACTGAGAGCTCCGTTCACTTACACAGTCAACATTTTGCCAGTTTTTCTTCCAAGTTTCAAACAGGTTTGTCAGGGATATTCCTGAAACTGCTGGATAAGCAGACACTCACTCAAGAACGAGATCGCACACAACATCAGTGTCTGTATTCTGTGTGTACACACACACACTGACCGACCCAACACCCATGTAGTATTCGGTTTGCAGATGCTGATTGTCAACAGACACGTATTTATATTTATATTTATATTTTATTTTGCATCTTGTTAATCAGTTGACCTGGTCGATAATGTAGCAGACCTTTTTTTTTTTAATTGAACATCCTGCTTGAAATACAAGAACGTGGTCAGAATTGAACAGAACAGAGGCAAAGTGGCCTTCGTGTTAATGAGTCGAGTGGCGTGTAACACCAGAGCAAATGATATGGGCCCACTATCGAACAGTACAGCCCATATTAGATGTGCTATTTAATGCAACTTGGCAAACCCGAGCACTCTATTGATCAGCTGCTTTATGTTCTCAGGTTCAGCCTCAACCCTTGACCTCCATTTCATTTTCCAGTCATTACACTGGGCCATCACGATTTACTGCAGCTGCAGTACAGTGATGCATCAAAGTGTCAGACAAACAGGAGGAACAATGAGATCTGCTGCCACTTTTACCCATTTCCTTCAAGGTTGAAAATGAGGATTGTTGCTAATAGCTAAATGCTAATTATAACTCTGTTCCTGGCTAGCCATGTCCCCTCAGACCTGGCCTCAAAAGAAGCCGTCAGCAGACACTTTGGAGCCCAAGTCTGTGATTTGGATTAGCAGAGGGCATAGGAGGGATGACCAGAATGGAGTCAGGAAAGAAAAAGTATTGATCAGCACATCAATGCAAAAAATTGAACAGTGGTGGCTTCTTGGCCCTGCATAAAACTGCACGATGGGCTGAGATCAGTGAGGTGTCAGGGTTTAATGAGAGAGGTGATGCTGCGGGGATATGAGTCAGACAATAGACAGTAAGGTCATAGTAATAAACCTCTAAGACATGTCTATGAAAAGTTTGCATAATGCAATCAGAGTACAAAGAGAGCAGCCATGCAAACTGTCTGCGTGTCTGTTTTTGCAGATGCATTTGTATATCGCTGCACTACGTGGGTTTACGAGCACAGCTGACAGTTTGATTTGTAAGTTTCAAACTAGGTTGTTACAAATTACAGATCCATATGATCAAATTCTATTCTACATTAGTCACATTAGGCTGCATTAGGTTGTTATGTAGCATTTGTAATGTCACTGCTGTCACAGAAACAGATGTATAGATAGGATAAACACCCCCCCCCCCCAAGTATTTTTTAAAAGTATTTCCAAGTCAGCAATGCTCACTTTGGTTTCAGGAGGTTGTCTTCCAGTGCAACGTCATCCAAAAGGACAAAGTGAACACAGTTCGGTATGACTGCTTGAGGTTTTCTTTCCAAATCCTTACATATCCTTTATTTTCCACCTTCGTGAGATCCCAGACTCACCATACTCGTCCAGTACTGCCACCGCTGTGTTTCCTGGTGTTCTTGCCTTGAAAGTGTCTCCTCTTTGAATCAGTGAAATTGTTCCTGGTCTGCAAACCCACAGTCGGTTCACGTGCAGGGCTCTAGTGACTGTTTTCTTTCAGACTGCAGTTCCACTCTCGACGAAGTCGATCGACAGTTTCTCAGCCGTTGTTCTTTAGACACATCTCTCTCTCTAGTTTTCTCTCCGGAGTGAAATCTTTCACCTCTGTCAGGCTGTTCTGCACTCTGTGGATCTCTTTGAATTTTTCCACGACACCACTCACTCCAGTTCTTCACACTTTTTTTTCAGGCTTAGTAAAATTAATTTAATTCTGAATTCATTTTAACGACCACTGATACACTGCTGAGTAGTGAGAAATGCATGGATTGCGAGACCACACTGCTGTTTCCATGTGTTATATGTTCACAGATACTTTCCCCAATCCTTAAAGAAAGTAACACTGGTCTGTCTGTAGTTTAGTTTAATACAGTTTCTCAAGTGTGAAGCAAGTAAAACTTTGTCTTCGCTGCCTGGAATTGAACACTGGTAGAATAATAACTGGGCACCAATGGCTGTTTCATTTGGAACGGGAAGTAGAGGCCCTCTTTCCTCCTTTACTTCTGCACTGGCCATGCAGGTTGAAAGATGCTGCAGCAGTTGTATCGAATGTCTGAAGTGCTTTTCTTTCTGCAAGAGAATGATTATAGATGCGTTTCCTTCTGGCAAGTGCAGACATGAATGCACAAGTGTTTTCCTGGGCTAAAAATTAATGCTTTGAAGCGAATTTTGTAACTTTTACATATTAATGGCGACTTGTGATGAGAGCAACTGCTGTTGACTTCTAAAAACTTCCTGCTGTTGCTGCTCACTGAGAAATTGCGTACTGTAAAAGGTCAGCTTTTGAAGAACTAAGGAAAAACATTTTACCTTGATATATGCTGCATTTATTCACTCTCAGAAATCGTGTACTCGGGGAAAGAGGGAGATAAAAATGTAGATCAGTGAAGGTCAGATTCAGGGGCATCTCCCGCATGAGTATTAGCAGACATTTCCATTTTTATTTAGCATGAATGTTCAGAGCTGACTCGAAGGTATTAATTCCTTCTTTACTTTTTAGACTTGGAAAAAAATGAATGGGTGAGACGGAATATTAATAGCTGCCATGGTAAGAATACACAGCTGGTTTATTATTGGAGGAGTTGGGATGGAAAGCCGATGAGCAGGGAAGCATTTTGCAGGAATAGATGGACAGTTCATAAGGATGAGACTTGTCACCTGTGTCATCATCATCATACAGATAAAAGCAACCTGGGCTTTAATAACAACCCGCTGCCTCCATGCCACAGTGCACTCATGTGTTACTGAATAGTAGTAAAGGAGTCGAACCTTGTCCTGAGTGGGTAAATAAACTTTTCAAAGCTTCTTTCCTATTTTGCTGAAGTTGGCGCACTGAATGCAGTTTGGTTCATTACCTCAAACCTCACCTCAAAGCAGGCGCAGAGCTGCGTTAGCCATGACAGCTCCACAATATCAGAGCTGTGAGGAATTTAGGATTAATCTCATTCATCCTCTTAGTCCACAGACTCTGCTTCCACTACAAAAGCTGTCTCAGTAGGATTGAGGAGATCCTGCCCAACATGTCAGGACTTGCATGGCTGTGTCTGTAGGTGCTTGACTTCTTTGTGTAGGTTTTCCCCTCATTACTGTACTCAACTTACACAACTGATGCTGTTGTTTAGTATGAGAACAAAAATGTCCCTCTCACCCTTTGTGGGGTATACGTCTTCCTAAAGCTGGGGTCCTGTACCAAAGGCACAGGAGTTGTGGAGTAGACAGCTAAATGTAAGGGACATAGAGATAATTCTTATACTCTTTAAACAATGATGGTCTTCTGCATATCCTCAGAGGGACCCTCAGTGTACTGCTCGAAAATGTCATTAAATGTTTCAATGACCCACAGATAACATTGCATAGTGCAAGATTTACAAAATAAAAGCTCCTAAAGAGTAAACCTATGTCTCCGGGGCTGTAAATGATGCTGAGCTGTTGGCCTTATAATGAAAGAGAGCTGCTGTCTCTGCTACAGCTGAACAACCTGCATGGGTCCATCAGCAAGCACTCCTGGACTTCTGGACGCTGCACTCCTTGTTGCATGGTTGGAGGATTAATGTAACACTCCTTACACTCCTTTCAGTGGCTTTAATCACCATAGCAACGGGTCCCCACAGCTGTGTGGTGATGTCACACTTTCTGAATCTGAATATATGCATGTTCTGTTATGTTTTGTTCTGTTCTGTTCTGTTTTGTTATGTTATGTTATGGTAAATGGTAAATGGCCTGTATTTATATAGCGCTTTACTAGTCCCTAAGGACCCCAAAGCGCTTTACATATCCAGTCATCCACCCATTCACACACACATTCACACACTGGTGATGGTAAGCTACATTGTAGCCACAGCCACCCTGGGGCGCACTGACAGAGTTACATGTATGTTATGTACCCTCTTCTTTATGAGTACCAATTAAAAAACAGCTTGAAAGAAAACTGGCACAGCTGTTTTTCATCATATAAGAAGCTGCAAACGTTACATGCTGTGGTCGATTAATTCATCACAGCTATTGTGGAAACAGGATGCCTCTGGTATAAAACCGTATCGTATAAAATCTGTCTGTCTCATTGTCTAACTTTTCACAAACTACCCTATTTGTTCGTCCTGCCACTTCTGGGGACTAAGGAAAGTCAGTTTACCTGTGGACTTAAGGTATCGCACACACACCACTTGCGTCTAATTGTGTTTATATGTTGTATACCTGCCACTGCAGAATTTTAATTTCAGCTGACTTGCTTAATTACCCAGAGTTTTTAATATAGCTACAAACAAATGCACTTAATAACACTAACGTATACTTTATTGATCCTAATGGGGAAATTACTCTCTCTACATTTAACCCATTCACTCAGTGAAGCAGTGGGCAGCTGCTAATCAGGCACCCAGGGAGCAGTGTGTACGGATGGTAGGTTGCTCAGGGGTACCGCAGGGTAGCTGCTCAGGGGAGTCAAACCACTGACCTTCCGATCATGGGGCGATCACTCTAACTACTGAGCTATCCCTGGCCCCAATAGATGTGATTAGTGAAACAATGATATAAAGTGTTCCTTTAGTTACTTTAATGACTAATGTTGGTAGTTTTGTAGGTACAAAGACCACAGGGGATTTGGGTTGGAAGGACTGAGCGAGGGAGTTTATTAAACTGATGTTGGAGCTACAGTAAATCCAGTTGAGCTCCACAGCCCAGCTGGAATTATTGGTTTTCTGCTGGGTTTGCTCTCCACCCAGGGAACCATTTAGGTGTCTGGGAAAAATAAATCCTAGAGAGCATTATAGGGTAATAATGCTTCACTTTTCATTGAGAAAATTGTGTCCCAGCTCCGTCATACACCATCGTGTTTTTTACACAGACACTCTCCATTCTTTCTTTCCATTGTTGTGGTCGAGCACTTTAGTCATGATTAATGGGAGTTACTGGAACTTGCCTCTAGCAAACTGGAACTCTTTAGTTCAGCTCACTAAGATAACCGCTTTCTCTCAGAAATGTGCCAGGACACATCGCTCACGTTTCCAGCCCTTTGTTATTATGGGATGAGGGTGTACCGAGCCAATCTGAAATAGCTGTCACTGGTATGTGGCTGGAGTAAGAGACAGTGCAGGTGGGAGCAGGCATTCACCTCCATGTGGCTGCTTGTTTAAAACTGAATAAAAGAGGAAAAGTGCTGAGTGGAGCAGTGAAACATCTGTGATGTTGGTGTGTGTCTTCACTCATCCATAATACTGTGGCTGCTTGGAAAGCTGTCAGTGCTTTACAACATGTAGACAATAATATTAACAGTGCTATATGTTTCAATGACACAATGATCAGCCCCATGAAATGTAATCAAACCTTTTCCATGTGCTTATTCAGCAGAGCGTTTCTGAACACACGTACCAACCCAAATCAGCTGAGCCGTAACATAAACCACTGCTGTGACGTGCTTTAACTTTGTGATGCTCAAAGCTGTAAAATCAGGTTAGAACTGAAGGTTATCGTTCAATTTACACACAGTGTGAAAACTTCAGTGAGAGTTTGAGCTTTTACTGGGACTGCAGCTGCTGATTATTTGATGGTCGACTAATCTGCTCGTTTTTTCTTCAATTGGTTGAGTAGTCAGTGATTATTTCAGTAGCTCCTATCTCCACTTCCTGTGGGCAGACCTCCTGTTCTAGGCTCCAGGACCTCACCCGCTCACCTGCCCACCTGTGAACACCTGTCATCTCGACCCACAGCGAATTCAAATAATGACACTTTAGACTTGAGCTGGGAAACATGAATTAAAAAAATCATCAAATATAGTTTTAACTTTACTCAATAAATCACAATATTAGAAAATAAAGTTCTACTGGTGTTTGAACAGAAATGTGCAAATAGGAAACTGGAAGCAGCTTCTGTTCACAGGTTCAATAAAGCTTCAAATTAAATCCAAAAGATTTTATTTTCTAGTCCAAAGTTTACAGATGATTCAGTTCATGCAATAAGGCTTACTCTGATCTTTTAGATGATGTTCTGAATCTGAAGATGTTTGTTCTTTTCAGGACAAACTCTTCTTACAACTGTGCCTAATACTAGCAAAACAGAACAAAGCAGGAGCAGAAAAGTTACAATGACAGATTTGGTTGTATATCATAGTTTCTCAGGTTGTGTAGTGTTCAATGTCAATTAAACTGTTTCACTGATTATAAATATAATCGATTATTGATTTGATTCAGCCTACAGATTAACTATCTAATGTTAGGTGGAAGAGGTTTATTATTACTATTTATTATTATGTAGCTACTCCTGTTGAATGGTTTACCATTGCATTTCATTCTCATTAGCTAACATGAACATCACTGTACAAACATGAACACGAACGCGGTATCAACGTGCAGCACTAACTTAATGCTCTAAAGCCGACCCATTCACAGGGTGCCGTGGCTTGAATGCTCGTGCACTGCAATAATGCAGTCATGGAGGGAAAACTCCACATTGCACAGTCTGCATTTAACGTTTTCTGTGAAATGCTTTTACATTTTTAAATCTCCGTTTGCCTTTTCTTCCATCCTCCTGTTTTGAGGTTTGCACTACGTTCTTCTTCGTTAGTATTGAGTGCAGTCTTGGCAGATGATGTAAGTGATACTGCCCCCATAGCTTCCTGTAATGTACTGCAGTTACAAAAACACATTTACATAGTTTTACAATATGACAATCCAATTCCATGTCGACCATGATTTATAGTCGACCAATCATCAGGGGAATTTCACCCACAGGAAATAAAAGCGTTTGGGAATGAAATGTAATAAAAAAACAAAACAACAACGTTTGCACAGGTTCAGGAATGCACACTGAGGCCGGCTCAAAAATTAACACAATTTTATTTATTAATATAAAATAAGATAAAACAACAATGACAGAGCACTGGAGGTAGTGTCATCTAAAACTGTGTCCCAAATTACAATAAAAATAAAACAGGCAACTGGGACTTACCAGCAGCGGTGGACCAAAAAGAAGACAACACAAAAAACCCCACTCTAGTCTTCTTGATGCATCTCAATCATCCAGGTAAGTAAATATCCAAAAGTTGATTCTGTTCATCTGGACGTAACGTTTTGTGGGAGAAACGTTTCATCATCATCCAGGTGACGTCTTCAGTCTCAGCTGACTGCAGGTTTCAATCTTATAAACAGTACACAGCAAATCCAGCATGTCCAAATTAACACTGTCGGATTTGACTTCAACACTATTAAAGTGTCTATATGGGTCCACACCAGAGAGTGTTAATTTAACTCTTTTTGGAGAGTTGGTACGTTAACTCTGATTTAGTGTTAAACACCAAATCTGTCTGGAGTTGATAATTTAACACTTGGTGTTAAGAGTTTATATATTAACTCTCAAAGAGTATTTTAGTTTAACTACGTAAGAGTTATCTTCTGATTCATTCTAAAAAGCGGGAATTTTACTGTTCTGAACTTCTAGAAATTTCTTTTGGAAATAAACATTTACTAAAAAGATGCAATGGTTTTTGAAAAACATTTATTCTGAACTGTGCACCACGATTTCAAAACATTTTCTGAAAGATGTAACAGTACATGTTCTCACTTTCATTAGAGTTTTGTTTATCAAAAGGTCTGACATGGTAAATGCAAATAACAGCATTCTCATCACTTATTTCTTCAATACAATATGCATGTCCTTCATTCATCACTTTGTGGAACTTCAACGCACTTCTGCTCTCCCCCATATTCCATCTTCACAAGCATATCCTGTGTGGAGATTGAATAAAAATTAGTTGACACTAATTAATGGCACAAATAATCCAGTAAACAATTGCAGCACAGTAAAAAAAAAAAAAAAGGAATCCTCTTTGAGCCATTACTTGTGTAAAGTATTTTCCCAAAAGACAAAGACACAGGCAACAGGTAATACTGAACTAAATGTAAAACCTCAACCTTTTTCATTTTTACCTAAACCGTGTGCACAAAACTCTGGAGGGATCTATGCTAACGTAGAATCCAGTCAGGACGTCTGCTACTGCTGTTTGCTCGTTTTTTTTTTTATTTTTATGGGCGATCGTTTTCAGGCTTCAAGCAGCACCATTATACCAACGTTTACATTCTGCACATTGTTTTAGGTGTATTTGACCAAAAGTTTGACTGAAAATTCACATGCAAGCTTTTTTTCAAGGCTGTGGTATTTGCCCGCAAACAGCAGAAGGAACTGAAATTATCAGAATTGGTTACCTTGGGAGAGTTTAAGTCTGTCTTAAAGGAACGAGAGAACAGCTCTTTTACTCAGTGTGATTGTTTTTAATGTACTCTTAATTTGATCTGTTATTGTATATTTTACACATGTTTGTATGGGATATTGTATTTGTTTTAAATGTTATATACCTATGTGGTATGTGACTTTTGTTGCTATGATGCCAGGTCTCTCTTGTAAATGAGATTTTTAATCTCAATGAGATTTTTACCTGGATAAATAAAGGATTAATAACAATACCTTTCAGCTAGCTAAAACAGAATATTATGCTATCAGCGAGCAACATGGCTAATGCCTTTCACACAGCTTTGTCTCAACTCCAAAGAGCCACAGAAGTAAAAGCTCATAATAATAATGGAAACAATATTTGAAAAAATGACTTACCAAGCATGGCAAACAACTCAAATATGTAGAGCAAAATGTTCTGAAACGGCTTCACTTCAGCTTTGATTGGAGCCTATGGTGCTGGTGGCGGAGTCTGTGAATTTACTCTAGTGGTGTCATAGCCCCTCTAGGAGTTCAGAGTTAAGAGGTCAAGAATTAATGTTTCCATTGTAACACCTCCAGATTTGACAGAGAAACACTCATTTTTAACACTCGATTTTAACTACTATCATTTTACACCTCAGAGTTACATTAAAAGAATGTGACTCTGCTTAGAGTAAAATTAACTCTACTTTTGCAAGAAGACTATTAACACCAAAACATTTAACACTTTTGAATTTGCTGTGTACATTTGCATAATGACTGAAACCAGCCCACTGAAGGAACAATGGGCTGGGAGGTCAGTTCCTTAATCATAATTATGCAAATTCTCATGACCACTGATCAACAACCACTGATCAAAGACCATGAGTCCCATTCACAGAGAGTTGGGGAATGGCTGCAATCACAGCATTGTAAGATGATGACAGATGTAAACACCGGGTTTCTGTGGCTTTAAAACACCAAAACACGCTGCACCAAAAACTGGTCCACCCCAAGGATCGGGTCCCCCGACACAAACAGAGTAACATAGTGTACGCTGTTAAGTGCAGGAGGATTGCCAGGATTTATACATCGGGGAAACCAAACAACATCTGGCTACAACACTGAAGTGCTACCTCGTCAGGCCAGGACTCTGCAGTCTATTCACACCTACAGGCCAGTGGACACTCTGATGAGGATGTAACATCCTGGACAGGTAGGAGCGTTGGTTTGAGGGCGGAGTCAAGGAGGCCATTTACGTGAAAAGGGAAAGACCATCTCTGAATCGAGGAGGGGCCTAAGGGTACATCTGTCACCATCTTACAATGCTGTGATTGCAGCCATTCCCCAACTCTCTGTGAATGATGCTCATGGATATTGATCAGTGGTCTTTGGTTAATGGTTGCTGATCATTTGGTTTGGTTTTCTAAATTGCTAAAACATTAATGCTAAACATTCACATTAGTTCATGTTACAACAGCACATAATGTAGCAGTTTCACACAGCATGCAGTAACAGCAGCAATTGCTTCACCTCCTTCTGTAACTGCTTGGAAGAGCCATTATAGGACATTTGTATTTTGTTTAAAATAAAAAGGGAATTTCTTCAACAGACCAATACAGCCATCATGTTGCCATCTGAAAAAGGCTCTAACCTGAATTTCTCGCACTTACCTGTGAAAGAACTACATACACGTGAGGCAGTTACTGCTGTACATCCAGATATCTGAGCTGCTAAAAAGTGTCAGGACCAAACTAGAGAACATACTCCACAGTGCTGTTTGTCAGGCTGGGGTCTGCTCTGTGTGTCTCCAGCAATGCAGAAACAAGTTCCTGTGTTTCTTTTCTTTTTGCAAATGAAGCAGAAACACAAACACACCATCATTGTTATTCCAGTCACAGCAGCTGACAAACAGCCATTTCCAAAAAACCCCACCACATAATGAGATGTGAAACATAATAAGCAGACTTGGCACTAGGCAATTTCAAAATGCACCATCTGATGTATTTATTTCTCTCTCTCTCTCTCTCTCTCTCTCTCTCTCTCTCTCTCTCTCTCTCTCTCTCTCTTTCTCTCTCAGTTTTCTTTGTGTTGTTGTTTCATCCATTTTACCCTCTGCCTCCCTGCCTCTTATTTTCTGTGTGCCAGACACTGTGTCCATGAGGTAGCCATCCTTCACCTTTCAGAAACTTGAATCAATCAGGGGGTCTTTCCTCACTTTATTTCATACTCACGATAACAAAAAGTATCAAAATGCACAGAGTATAACCAGCATCTAATTCTAAGCTCTGATGTTACTGCATGCAGCATTATGGAGGTTTTATTTCATCTGATAAGTAATTCAAACTTTGAAAAATGACATCTGCTTATATATACATATGACAAAGTGTTTGCCTCTTCCTGATTTCCTATGTTTTTGTATGTTTGTCACACTTTAATGTTTCATGTCAACAAGCAAATTTAAATATTAAACAAAGATATCACAAGTAAACACAAAATGCAGGTTCGAAATGAAGGTGTTTATGATTAAGGGGAAAAAATAATCCAAACCTACATGGCCTGCGTAAAAAAGTCTTTTGGTGCCTATCCCAACTACTGGCCAATAACCTGCCTCAGCACCACATGGAAGCTCATGTCTTCATCATAGCAGCTAAGATGAACACATGGCTCAATACATGAGCGGGGCACAGAAAGGGATTGACAAGAATACCAGAGGCGCAAAACACCAGCTACTGGTAGATAGAACAGTCAATGCAAGACCAGGCTGACCAACCTGTGCACTGCCTGGATTGATTACAAGAAGGCCTATGACTCAATGCCCCACACCTGGATCCTGGAATGCCTAGAGCTGTATAAGATCAACAGGACCCTGAGAGCCTTCATCAAGAACTTGTAGCGTACAACACTAGAGGCCAACTTCAAGCCCATAGCACAAGTCACCATCAAGTGCGGGATCTACCAAGGAGATGCTCTGTTCCCACTGCTGTTCTGCATGGGCCTGAACCCCCTCAGTGAGATCATTGGCAAGACTGGCTACGGATACCGACTACAGAACGGAGCAGTTGTCAGCCACCTCCTGTACATGGATGACATCAAGCTGTATACCAAGAGTGAACGAGACATCGATTCACTGATCCACACTACCTGGAGAAGTGTAGTCGGATGATAACAAAGAGAGGGAAGGTAGTCAGAACTGAGGGGATCGAGCTACCAGAAGGCAACATTGCAGACATAGAGGAGAGCTACAAGTACCTGGGGATCCCGCAGGCGAATGGGAACCATGAAGAGGCCGCCAGGAAGGCTGCAACCACCAAGTACCTGCAGAGGGTCAGGCAAATCCTGAGGAGTCAGCTGAACGGTAAGAACAAGATCCGGGCTATCAACACCTACGCCCTGCCTGTGATCAGGTACCCTGCTGGGGTAATAAGCTGGACAAAGGAGGAGATAGAAGCCACTGACATCAAGACCAGGAAGCTCCTGACTATGCATGGAGGGTTTCACCTCACGTCCAGCACCCTGAGGCTGTATGCAAGGGGAAGGAAGGAAGCTGGGGACTGGTTAACCCTAACACCAACCCTAACCTCCTAGACTCAGAGAAGAGCCGGAGAAGATGTAGATGGTGAAGGTAACAGTTGTAATCGGAGCACTAGGTGCAGTACCTCCAAAGGTAGGCGAGTGGCTCCAGCAGATCCTGGGAACAACATCGGAGATCTCTGTCCAGAAGAGCACAGTCCTAGGAACAGCTAAGACACTGTGCAGGACCCTCAAACTCCCAGACCTCCGGTAGAGGACCGGAGCTGGAAGGATAGACCGCCTGCAGAGGCAAGAGGGGAATGATGATGATGGTATAGATAGATAGATAGATAGATAGATAGATAGATAGATAGATAGATAGATAGATAGATAGATAGATAGATAGATAGATATTGTTATTGATATATATATATATATCCTCTTTCACCCCTGCAGGGCGGTCTTTATCATTCAAGCTCGGGTCCTCTACTAAGCGGAACAGACACCAGAAACCCAAGAAAGAGAAGCAAGAGGAGGAGCCATCAGCCACCCTGCACCGTATGTACCACTGACAGATAGAGGAAGAGTCTGACATCCAGAAATCCAAGGTTCGATTCCCAACCACTGCGTCACTGTTTGTTACAGTGTGGGGTTTCCCAGCTGTAGACCAGTCAGGGTGCCCACACTGACACTGCAAAAGCACCAAGAATGTGTATGTGAGCATCAGAATTGAACCAAATGAGAGAAAATGAAGGAAGTGCCCTGGTCTGATGAATCACATTTTCTTTTACATCATATGCATCGCTTACCTGGGAAACACGTAGCATCAGGATGCACAATGGGAAGAAGGCCGAAGCAGTGTCATGCTCTAGTCAATGTTCTTCTGGGAAACCTTGGGTTCTGTCATCCATGCGGACGTTACATTGACATGTAACATTGACCTAAGCACTGTTGCAGACCATGTACACCCTTTCATGGAAACTGTATTTCTCTTGAAGCTGGAGTTTCAGTGTTGACTTACCCTTCTAGTCTCAAACTAATCAAGGATCTATGGGATGTGCTAGACAAATAACCCCGATCCATGGGGAGGGCCCACCTCACAACCTACAGGACTTAAAGGATTTGTTGATAACATGTTGCTTAGCACCTGTCAGGGCTCATTTGGCGGTAAAGTTGGGACCAGCAACATGTAAAAATGATTACTAATGTAATTTCTCAGTGCAGAGATATGTTTTTGTGCAAAATTATCTTATGAACACACATAAACATGTAACTGCTTTTTGTTTTCATAGCATAATGCAGTTTACGATAGGAACAGTAGTACTAGGCTTCACATACAACACCAGGTCAATTATCAGGCACTGTCTTATCTGAAAGACCTCAAAGTACCATATCTTTTGATATTTTTTCATAAAGTATATAGTTATTGCTGGAACAGGTGATCCAGAATCCTCCTTAGTTATGCCACAATAGGCCTAGGCTGATTGGGCTGCCCCATGATGTTTGGACACACCTACCTCTGTGGCCTCATCCTTCAAAGGCCACAAAGGATTTGAAGGCCCACGGCACACTGTCACCTAGCATCATTATCAATATTATCTAACAAAATAAAACAATGACAGTCTGGAAAAAACAAGAATTACATTTTTTTGTTGACAGTATGTGACAATGGTATACATTTTACAAATTATACATCCAAAGTATCTTTAATCATATTTATTTAATTACATTTATGTGAAATCATGCACGATGGGAAAAACATAATTATGAACACAGGCCTGTATTCATAGTGTCTTGCACATAAATTCAACAACCTTCACCCATAGTTCACAGCAGCCACGGCATCGCACATTCGAGAGTGTCTGCTGTGCAAGCGCTGCAGCCGATTTACACTCTCGTGAATAACTCTGCTCTGGGAACTCAAATCTGCTCTGCAGCTTTGACAGATCGAGTCCAACAGAACAGCTCCTAATGTGATTGGTAACTTTCAAAGCAGTGATGCCACAGGCCTCTATGATGGACAGTTCATGTTACTGCGTTAAACCAAGTTACATTGTGGCAGCAGCACAAGTGCACTTTTAAACCATGTTTGTTTACAATTTGGAAAATTAAATTTACAAAGTTAACTATGAATAGTTATTGTTCGATGTGTATTACTATTTTTTATTTTTATTTTTCATTAAGGACAATATTGTTGTGTCTTGAGATGAATCACGGAAAGACCAAAAAGGCAAAAAATTTCAGTAGCAGAAATACAAGCAAAACAATGCAGCCATAAAAAGTGAGGAATAGTTACTAATTAATTTTTAAAAGACGCCATTCAAGATCCACTCCAACGTTTGTAAATCATGTATTACAGTGTTTCCTCTCAACTGACTTCTTGTGGGACCTTGAACGTGGTTTTCCCTGTTGTTCCTCTGAGTTTGTTTAATTTTTCATTGCTAGTTCCAATTTAACTGCTGATCAAGTTGTAATCCTAAGGTAACAAACTTCAGTTGTATTTTTTCCCGCTGCATATTTTTTTATATCTCTGAAAGTTACAGAGGAAGCTGACATTAAAAATTCAAAATGAATGCATGTTTAGTTTTGTGTGTCACTGACTTTTCATTTAGACAACATAAAACTTTAACAAGAATAAAGCAGGACACAAAATGAAGAAGTTAACCTGTGATAGATTGACGACCCGTCTGGCTTTATATGCACATGAAGTTGAATTACATCCCATTCCTAATTCATGGGGTTTAATATGATGTCACTGTTTACAGAAGGGGTCGATAAGGTTTAGGAGTTTCTGTGGGAATTTTTGGCCATTGTCCCATTTGCGAGGTCAGACACTGATGTTGGACAGGAAGGCCTGGCTCGCAGTCTCCTCTCTAATTCATGCTGTAAGGTGTTTTATCGTGTTGAGGTCAGGACTCTGAGCAGGGAGCAGGTAGAGGGAGGTTTGGGGTCTTCACTCACCCCCTTTCTGTTAACCGTCGTGGCTGGGGGGCTGGGAGGAGGTGCTGGCCGTCAGATTGGGGTCTGGGATGCGGGGCCTCCTTGCTACTGCAGATAAGGAGGCGGTCTGCTTTCCTCCACCCCAGAGAGAAGGGTTACATCTCCTGGGTGAAGCTACGGTTTGCCCCTCTGTGGGCGGGGGTACCCGGACCTGGGATATAGAGTATGTTTGGGGAGTGTGAATGTGTGTATAGTGTCTATTTGTGTCTGTCTACACGTCGGGTGAGTGCTGAGTATTTGTTTGTGTATATGGGGGTGGAAATGCACGTTTGTGTCTGTATGTCAGCTTGGGTCTTAGACTCCACCTCTCTGGGAACATCTCAGGCTCTCCGAGGTATGGAGGCCTATCTCCCCTAACCACACTCCCTGCCAGTGGCCGATGCCCTCAGATGTTGGTGTGTTGGTGGTTCTTGGTGTCTGGGGCTGGCGCTGTAGCCCAGCTGGGCCCCTTCCGGGGGGCCCGGTCCTCTCTGGCACAGCTGGCTGCTGGCAGAGCCCGCGGGCACGTCACTGCAAAGTAAATCTGCTTGGCATCGTTCTTGACCTACAGACAACAATTCTGATGGCTAAATATCCAAACGGGACAGGCAAAAAAAACCCCAAAAGGTTTCTTGACTGAATTAAGGGGAAAAGTCAATTCCTGAAAAACAACCACACCATAATTCCCCCTCCACTAAACAGTACACTTGGCAACCGCACCGTGATTTTATGTGGCCAACCACTTCGTGGCTTAGTTGTTGTTGTTCTCAGTTGATTCCACTTTCTTATAATCCAACAGCTCACCGTGAAATATTTAGTAGTGAGAACATTTCGTGACTCGACTCATTGCACAGGTGGCAATAACATTACTTTTAGCACAGTGCATGAGTTACTTCCTGTTCATGGATTACAATTGTACACCATAAGTGAAAGGAAGATTAGCGTATTAATCTACATTACCAGGACCTACAGCAAGAACATCAGGATTTCATTGCTTAATGGTGGCAAAGAGATTTAAGGACAAGCAGGGGAGGAAGGCGATGTAGCTATATAAAATGATAGCAATGCCAGGAAGAAGGAACATGAGAACCTTGAGAAATACCAAGGGCGAAGAGAAGAGGTAGAAGATGTGGATGGGGAAGCAACAGTGGTTGTGTAACGCGGTTAAAGGACCAGGGCGCCTGACTGCAGCCTCATAGACAATGAGCTATCAGAATTAGTTTCAACTATGGAGCCTGAGGGTGTGAATAAAACACAGGAAACCAAAGTAGAGCTCAATATATATATATTATGTTTGTTATGAGAAATGTATAGACGGATGTACAAAAAAATAAAAAAATATGCATATATATCACAAACAAAAATAATGCTGACAATACAAAACAGCTTATTAGGTTCCAAAAGGAGGTGGGATGAGGTGTAGTCCAGTATGTGATTTATTTTAGTTCCATGGACCTGTGATAGGTCATGTGTCAACAGTTTGATTCAGTCCATAGGTTCACGATTCCTACCGCAACGTAGCGGTAGTCGGGTGGCTCGCCATCTCGCGCTGATCAGGGCTGATCGCGGGAGAAAAAAAAACCTGACCTAAACAAGGTCAAAAACATAAATTATCATTCACCGAAGAAAATGAAACTTTACCCAACTGGACGAGTGGTTCCAGCAGATCCCTGAATCGACACTGCAGATCTCTGTCCAGAAGAGCACAGTCCAAGGAACAGTAATAATACTGTGCAGGACCCTCAAGCTCCCAGGCCTAGGGTAGACAACCCAAGCTTCAAAGACTGGCTGCAGGGTGAGTGTGGATTTTTTTATTTTTTCTAGTACCAAATATTTGAAGTACAGGCAGGTGTACAGGTCTAGGAAAGTAGGTTTGTTGGGTGATATATCTGTGATGAAGCTATTCCGAAGAAAAGCAGTAGTTCACACCAGCTTCCAATTAGAAATCACTGATCCATAAGGTCTTCTGAAATGTGTTTTACATATCTTATAGACACATCATCAACATTGTTTTCTTTACTCCGTTATATTGATTTTAAAAGGTCCAATTATTCAACATCTTGCCATTTTCAAATAACCCCCACATTTTATTAAAATAGAAATGTGTTTTAATTGAGACAAGTCCTGTGACCTTCCAAGCACAGGATGGCTCCTCCAATGGATACCTCACTTCCAACTTCTAATGATTGCAGGGCTCATTATGACTACTGGTTCCCAGCTGCAAGGCTATTATCTGTCATAGAAACTGATGTCCCTTCAAACAGCATCCAGGAGCACAAGCCTCTGTGTGTACGTGTGCGAGCTGGAACATATGAAAGCATGTGTGAGGTGGTTTGAGGGACTGATGGAACCATAGTACCAGCCGGCCACAGGGCTTGTCTTGCTGTGGTAGATGCAACATTAATAAACGGCATCATCTCAGAGAGAAAGGGAGACCGATAGAGACAGATAGGAGAAAGGCTTCCTAGACTGTGAATCATTACACACCATTAAACACTTAAAAAGAAAGCCTTTTTTAGTAAACATGAGCTTTCCAGAAGTGCCATCTATACTTTGCACTGATTCATCTAACGTGTCCATGTGGTGTCATCCACCTTTGATTTAATGAGTGTTACGCAGTTTATTTGATAGTATATTTATTGAACAACTGCTCAGCAGATGACCTTCTGCTAAATAGTACAACAATGTGCCACAAACACCAAGATGAGCTAAATGGTTGCAAAAATTGGTTTTCTTATTCATTCATTGATTTCTTTATTGGATTTTTGCTTTTAACATTCCACTTGGATAATAGTTCATATAAAGGCTGAACGATTAAGTCAATGGCAAGAATAAAACACAAGCATGTGAAATGAAATTAAAGAAATGAATGAATTTAACATTTAACAGTTTAGTTTAACATGAAAATGGAAGAAGGCAGAGCCCAGTGACCTTTCACCTTGCTGGGTGCAGCACATGAGTGTGTAAATGCATTTTCTTTAATGGCAAACATGATTGAATGTACTTCAATGTCACACGTATTTCCACATTCAAGTGTTTTATTGACATTTTGTGTATACACAAACACCACAACACCTCGGCGAAACACAAACAATGAAATAGGGTTGTCATGATGACTCTATTTCTGGGTGGAGGCACATGTAGCATTGGATGAAGCTTGTCTGTCAGTGGGCTGCAGTGCATTTTAGACACAAGCCCTACAAAAACAATGTCTTGTTATTCTGTACCGCTACATAATGTTATTGCTAATGTTCCTGGAACATCTTTAAACAAAACCTTTTAAAACTGGAAATACTTGCTATCCTAATAATGCTGGCGTTAACAATGTCATCGTGGGAAGTCATTGCAGCCATGCAGCAGCTAACTGACTAACCTCAGATTGTGGATGCGGTCACATCTTCTTCATGTCATATGATGCCTTTGTTTCTACCAGCTTTAACAAGTCGTTTAATTGAAAACAATGAATTGTTTTCCTACTTTCTCTCAGTGATACTATGAGCTAACTATAGCTCTTTAGCTAGGTGATCCAATCACTGCAGCTTCTTCCAGCTGCTCCACTGTTCCACTGCTGCAGTAGCTCCACACGCTGGATTCATGTCCTTTGTGATGCAACTCCAAAGGGATTGTTTTCTCTTCTTGGGATCAAGCTGAGGATCTTCGGCTTGTTTAAACCACTCGACTAAAAACTTTACCAACATTTCCTCATATTCTAATACCTGCAGGTCATCTACTGATCAGAAGGTTGGTGGTTCGATTCCTTGCTTTCCCCTAGTCTGCATGCCAAATATCCTTGGGCAAGATACTAACCCCATGTTGCTTTCCGATGCATCCGTCGGAGAGTGAAAGTGTGTGAATGTTCCCATATGGAAAAGATATTTATAAATCTTATAAAGTTTGTATCTGTCTTTTGTGAAACTTGTATGAAAAGCATACAAGAGTGAAAACAGATATAAGATCCCTTGAAAATTTAAATAATGAAACTTGTATGTTTTGGATACTTCCTAAAACAATATATGAAAGTAATGAGAAAGTGGCCACTTTCATGAGTAAATCATATAAGTTTTTACTATTTCTTTTCCATATAGGTTAGATAGGCACTAACAGATTAGAAAAAGTGCCTGTGTGAATGGGTGTGATTGGGTGAATGAATATAGTTGTGTAAAGCGCTTTGAGTGCTCAGACAGAGTAGAAAAGCGTTATATAAGAACCAGTCCATTTACCATCTACAAATGAACTATAACTATTTCCTAAGCATAAACATATTAAAAAGCCAGTAAAGTTGCTGCAACGTAACTTAAACAAAATGACGTTTTTTGGAAAATAATGTTTGAATATCAAAACATTTTATCAGAGGGTTAATATATATTAATGATAAGAGCAATTTCATTAAAGCAGTGTGGTACAGTGTGCATGATGCTGAATCCTGGTTCGATCCTGATGCATTCGTGCGTGTGCGAATGTTAGAAAAGGTGCTTGTATCAATGTGTGGTTGGGTGAATGAGGCTTGTAGTATATAAATTGCATCGAGTGCTCATTAAGAGTAGAAAAGTGCTATATAAGTTCCGGTCCATTTACATGACTTATATACAGTAAGTCATCTAAGGAAATATGAGGATCAGCCTTGCAGATTTGGTATCAGTGGGAGCTTTCGCATCGCTCCAGTAAACAGAAGAGTAAACAGAAGCCTTGTTCCCTTCCTAAATGTTTATTACATGCCTTCTGCTGGTGACAAACCTCAACATGCAAGACTGCAGAGGCTAATGGGATTTCACCATATGGACCGACATATTGCACACATTCATCTTGTATGAAAGTGTTTTTCTTTTTTTTGATGAAATGCATTAACTTTTCTACCTAACTAACATCTCACCTAAGCATCCTACCCCTTTCTAGTCACTGGACAAGGTGGCAAAACAAGGAGGAACCAAAGAGGCTTCTGTTTGTCTTTTTCCAGCCCTGGCAGCCAGCCTGGCTTTGAGAGGAGGCCATTGTAGAGCTTTTGGAGAAAAGTTAATGGTGAAGGCGATGTTATTGACCCCCAAGGGCTACAGACAGGCAACTGAATCCAAAGTTCAAGTCAAACACTAAGGTCTAACAGTAGCTTCTTTGACTGGCTGTAAACATTGATCATCCACTTGTCCAACACTTTCAGAGCTGGAGGAACTCCAGGCTACAGGCCACGGTAGCTTGATGAGAGAAAAAGAGCAAAGGTAAGAATATTACATAGAAGCACGTTTGTTCTTTGAGTATCACTTTTAACCTTTTAACATGGAGTGGGACTTTGGGGAGACTGGACTGAGAAGAAGAGAACAGGCCCTACTCAGTTATCCTCCAGTCATTTTCACACCAACAATACTGTGGACCTCAGCAAGGCCAGGACTAGTTTCATCAAACACTCTGATTTACATTCATAAATCTGATTTTCCAAATGGGGCTAAGAAGATGCCAACAAGCACAAACTAACAGGTGGCTTCAGGAGTCTATTGACCTGTTTGACTGCACTACAAGTAGACTGTTTGACACCGGGAATACACCAGGTGTGTCCGATTCTGGTCTCCAGTTCAGTCACCAGAGCTGAGTGTACTTACTCAAGACAATGCTTTCACTTTCACCAAATGTGCTGCTGCAGAAATGTCTCGTCGCTCTGAGTGGTTTAAGCCTCATGAAGGGTGGAACAAAACCTGAAACCTCACACACAAAGCTGTGTTCCAAGTGTGAGTGTGAATGCAATTTATTTACATGGGTTTTATATTTTGGTTATTTTGCTAATAAAAGATATTCCCCCCCATAAACCTTAATGAGGTCAAACTTGAGCACTTCTGTCTATGAACAGGAATATGAAATGTGCTCAAATTAGCATTTTTTTTTAATATTCATCATTCATAATAAAGTAGTTAAAGAAAATAATTTAAAATAAAATTATATTTTACACTATGTGTAAAATGTTTACACATAGTGCTAGAAAAGGCAAAGTCCTCCTGGCTATGAAAAGGAACCTCGAGAATCTACCCAATGAACTCGAGGCAACAATTTGCACTTTGTTTGTTTGGGTAGATGTTTTTACATATTGTTTTAGTAAATATTACTCTACAGCAGGTTTATTGGTGGTTGGGCAAAAGTTTAGCTGTGCCAGGATTTTCTAAACCAGCCAGTAAGCAGCAGGTCAGCAGTGAAAATCAAATGTGGTGATAACTTACACGCGGGTGCAAATATCACATAAAAAACAACCATAAATGAGCTATAACTGAAGAAAATCTGCAGCAGCAGGAATATGTTTCCCTACTTATTTTTCAAATACAAATGAAACATTTTGGTCACGTCTGACTCACACAGACACTGAAAGCGAGTACAAACTAAATAACGCACACTATTAGTGGTAGTTTCTTTTCAAAATAAAATACATATTTTGGTGACATCTTAAAGAATATTTAACAGAATAAAAACCAACAATCCTATCAGAGCTGTCGGTGCACAAACCCAAAGCAGTCACGCATGAACACAGCACCTACAGCTGCACACTGAGGTGTCACGTTTAGCTAACGTACCTCCGAGATGGTTGTGTGGGTCAGGAGTTACTCAGGACAGCATGTTTGGCACCAACAACCACACTCAGACTCAGTGAAATCAACACTGGTGCTAGCTTAGCACTTCAGCAGGCTGTCTTCACCATGTGCACATGCCTAGATACACTGATTTGCTGCCACGTGATTGGCTAATTAGAATTTTGCAGTTGCATAGATGTACCTGACAAAATGCCCAGTTTTTAACTTTTTAAACTCCAACATGTTCCACTTAATATTGTAGAGTCAGAGCTCGCGTGGGTTGGCTAAAGATGAAGTCGTCAGGTGGCAGAATGGATTCTGGAGGTATGTATGAATTTAATCAGCAACAGTGACAATATTGCCCAAGTAAACCACTTGATGTCATTTACTCCTTTGAAAACCAATGTTGTGATTTCCACAGTGGGATGAAAGAACTCTGAAAAGAATCTGGAGCTTATGGGAAAAAGCTGCAGTCTGTGTGTGGGAGGTGTACAATCACCAGTTACTTGAAAGGAGGAAGAATATTTGCTTACTCTGGTGCTTTCTTTCTTTTCCACAAACATAAACTAAATGATATGTGAGTGTTTCTTCGCTTACACAATAGCACGATCTGATATCGTCGTGTTGGTGTTGTTCCCAGATCAACATTGCAAGTGACCAATCAGAATGTTGTGACGTCATACTTTTGTGACTTCGGGAAAAACCGCCGTAAAACAAAAAAACTGTACTTAAGCTGCGAGAAACCGCCTCTGTCCGCCGATCAACGGACCCTGACCCTTTAATAAACGCTAAGCAGAATGGATATTGTCCTTGCAACACTGGAATTTCATAAATGCACGAATGGCTTGGCGCGCCAAAGAATAATGTCACAACAATGTGCTTGGTCACCTGGAACAACATTTACTATGTTGTTCCAGGAACAACACCAACACGACTATATCAGATCATCCTTTTTTCTTTTTTTTTTTCTTTTTTTTTTCTCGCCTGTCCCATTTGGTTCTTTTGCCATCAGAACTGTTGTCTGAAGACCAACAAGGATACCCAATGGATTTACTTTGCCAAATGGATCATCGTGGCATTGCCGTATTGGTCCATTTGGTCGATCTTTGTTTTTATTATTTATTATATTTTATTTTCAGATGTTACAGACGGGACAGACATGAGTGAGAGATAGGAAAGGGAGAAAGAAAGAGGAAGGAAAGGAAAAACAGAAGGGGAGAGGGACAGTGAGAAAGGGGGGGAGAAAAAAAATAAAAATCTCCTGGATCACCTGTTGAGAGAAGAATAGAAAACAAGCAAAAAAAGACAAAAAAAAAAACAAAGCAACATACTAAACACAACACCATCGCATTAATCTAGCTAAGTGTAAACAGCAGTAAATACTAAATATTCAATGTTGTTGTGCAGCACGCAGGACAGATGTGCTTCGAAGTAGCAGCCAAGAAAGGTGTAATTTGGGTCTACGAGCAGTGAACACCCGTGTGCATACCTGTGTGGATCAGCGCGCTTGTATTCCAAAGGTTTCTCCATGTAACGATCTGCTAGGGAGTGTGGGGGGGCCACAGCCCCGTCCTCCAGGGTGTGAAGCAGGTATGGAGGAGATCAAAACTCCAGACATCCAGAGGCCCCCAGAACACAAGAGACCATGGAAGACCAACAGAGGGGCAGCCGCGCCACTGTTCCAGTAAGAGCTGAGGAGAGTCCCAGATGAGGGTTCACTCAGCAGCCGCGGAGCAGAAGCCAGGGGGAGTTGCAGTGACGCGCCCGTGAGCTCCGCCGGCCGCCAGCTGTGCCTGAGTGACCGAGCCCCAGGCCGAGAGGCCGGGGGCACCCCACCCCCGAAGGGGCCCGAGCGAGCCCCAGGCTCCAGGCCCCGATAAGCGGCCGCCAAGGAGTGAGCCGGTGTGTACCTGGACGCCCACCCCCAGACACAAAGAACCACCAACGCACCGACACCTGAGGGAGTCCGCCACTGGCAGGGGAAGTGGTGGTAGGTGGAGATAGGCCTCCAAACCTTGGAGGGCCTGAGGTGTCCCCAGAGAGGTGGCGTCTGATACCCAGCCTGACATATAGACACAGACATACAGGCACACACAGACACAAACATCCATTCCCCCCCTCATGCTCTCATATGCACTTACTCCACATTCAACCAACGTGGAGACAGACATAAAGAGACGCTGTACACACGATCACACTCCCCAAGCGTACTCTACGAACCGGGTCTAGGTACCCTTGCCCCTGGAGGGGGGAACTGCACCCAGACCCAGGTGGTGTTACCCTTTTCCCTGCGGTGGGGAGAAGCAGACCACCCCGACTCCGTAGCAGCAGGGAGGCCCCACACTCCAGACCGCAGTCGGACGGCCAACTCCACCTAGCCCTCCCGCTCCAGCAGGCCGCAGAGAATGGGGGTGGGAGAAGACTCCAAACCTCCCTCCACCCGCTCATTGTAGTGTTGATGCATGTGTGTTCTAAGGTGCAATTAAAACCCAGGAGGGCATGGAGCTACCTGCCAAGGAGCAGCAGGTAAGCGCATAGTCCCTCCTGATAGCCCTCAATGTCTAAGTGTATTTAAAATTGAGAGGTGGGCAACGACGCCAGGGGTGAGGTGTACACCCTGATGGTAATTTGGACTCCGTGATTGTGCCCACCCCCAAGATCCTATATGTATGTGTAATGAGAGTGTGAATAATGTGAATGTCTAAGTTGTGGGATAAAATTGAGGCAGAGGCAGCCAGAAGGGGACGGGGGGGGGGTAGCCTCCTCTGCACCCTGGTGACATACCCCTACTCCAAGGCCCTGCATGTGTGGGTGGTTGTGGTGGAGCGGGAAGAGGGAGGCAGCTGGAGATGGGGAGGGAAGGAAGGGAGGGGCAGGTAACCCCTCCCTGGGGCCAGCTCCCCCGCTGACCCCAGTAGGCACTCCCACACTCCGCGACCCGCCAGGGAAAGGGGGCCCAGGCCCATCCAGACCGGGGCCCAGTGCAGCAGCGCCTCCCGGCCCCACAGAGCCCGGGACAGTCCACCCAACCCCACCACAGAGAAAACTGCACCCACCCCACCATCCACTCATCTTCCAGACTACATAAGACAGTAAACGCCCAGGCTGAGATCTTCCTCCACCTCTCCTGTATCTCCCCCTACTGCAGAGAGAGTTCCTGAAGAGAGGAAAGCTCCTGCAAGATGTGACCATCTCCCCCACCAGTTGAAGAGCCCCCCAGGTGGTTCGACGCACCGGCGGCACCCTGCTCCAGGGCCGGGCCCCCATGCACCCACCCGCCCACAACCCCGGCAACACACCAACCAGGATCCAAGCCCCCGAGGCCCGGCCCGGGCCCCAGCCCAGAGACGGAGCGCCCCCAGAACCTCACGCCCATCCCGGACCCACCCAGGGCCAGCCAGGCTACCAGGTCAGTAACCCACGTCTGTCAGCACAGACCCTCCCCTAGCCCCGCTGCACACAGCCGCGAGGAAACAGTCACCTGAGAGCCAACAGAGCCCCCAACCGGACATGACCGCTACCCCGGGTTGAGCCCCCCAAGGAAGATGCCTCCGGGGAACCCCCTGACGCCCTAAGCCTGTCCCTACCCCCACACCAATCACAACAGTGAAGGCGGGACCAAACTATGACCCCCCACCCCCACTAGGTGATGGAGCTGATAAAAGGAGTCCAGAGCAATTGATCTGATGTGGTGGCAGAGGCTGTATCAAGACTAATGTAATCTAATAGATAATTTCTATATTGGTTAGAATTAAGATTATTTTTATTTTTCCAGTTCATGAGGACTGTTTTCTTGGCTATGCATAGGGCAGTGAAAATCATATGGGCTATATTCTTTTCTGAAGTGACATTATCTAAGCTGCCCAGTAGACACACTAAGGGGGAAGTTGGAATGTTACATTTCAGACACTTTGATAAGTCTTCACATATCTCGCGCCAAAACTTTTGCACTGGTGGACAGAACCAAAGAGCGTGGATGTAATTGTCTGGTGTATTGCCTTGACAGTGTGAGCAGTTGTTGGAAGATGTAAAGCCCATCTTGAACATCCGATGACCTGTATAGTGCACTCTATGTAGTATTTTGTATTGTATTAATTGCAGACTGGGATTTTTAATTAATTTAAAGGTTTTTAAGCAAATCTGAGACCAGAAGTTTTGGTCTAAGCTGACTGATAAATCTGCTTCCCACTTTGCAATAGGAAGGGATATTGATTCATCTAATTTAGAAAGTGTTCTGTATATTTTAGATAATAATTTGGGGGATTTAAGAGTAAGAAAATGTGCCGCACTTAGTGGTGTTTGTAATTCAACTTGACTGAGGTTAAATTTCTTTTTTACTATGGATTTAATTTGTTGATATTCTAAAAATCTTTTCTTGTTGATCCCATATTGTGCAACTAGTCTGTCAAATGGAATAAATTCTGTTCCCTCTAATATATGTTCTAAGTATTTAATTCCTTTACAACTCCATTCTGGGAAATTAATCATATTATTGTTTTGTAATATGTCAGGGTTATTCCAGATAGGTGTACGTTTGCATGGGATTAATGAAGACTCCGTTATTTTTAGAAACTCCCACCATGCTGTCAGAGAAAAGCTGATGTTGATACTTTTAAAGCATTCATGTCTTTTGATGTTTGAGCTAATAAATGGTAGGTCTGAAATCTCTAGATCCTTGCATAGTGCCTGTTCAACATCTAGCCAGGGCTCAACTAAGAAGGTATGTTTTAACCATTCTGAGATGAACTGAAGCCTGTTGGCTAAGAAGTATTGGTGAAAATTAGGCAGATCTAATCCTCCTCTATCCTTGGTTCTTTGTAACGTTTTTAAGCTGATACGCTGGGGTTTATCTTTCCAAAGGAATTTGGAAATATATGAATCCAGAGATCTGAACCAATCTTGTGATGGTTTGTTAGGGATCATCAAAAATAAGTAATTTTTTTTTTGGCAAGATCATCATTTTTATAGTGGCGACCCTTCCCATGAGTGATATGGGTAAAGATTTCCATCTAGTCAGATCGCCTTCTACTTTCTTTAGAAGTGGGATGTGGTTTAATTTAGTTAAGTCTGAAAGCTTAGGAGAGACATTAATACCTAAATATTTAATATTTCCGGATTGCAGTGGGGCAGAGGAAGAATTATGGAAGGAGCAGTTAATGGGGAGAACTGTAGATTTTGGCCAGTTAATTGAATAATCTGAAACAGCGGTCGATGTAATCTTGGAGAGCGTCTAAACTCTCCCCGTTGTCCTCCAGGGTGTTAGAGATGATAAAACAGATGTTGTTAGTTATATGACAATTGATTAGTATATTTGGTAATACTGAAGCTTGAAAAACCTTTGTTAAACTCTATGCTACCATTTGCTTTTTCTCCGCCAAAATCTCCGGCGTCTGACGTCACCTACAACATGGGTCGCTTACCTTGTCCGTCACTCTTCTTAGTTTATAGTTAAGAGGGAAGTCTGTTAAATATATCAGATCATCCTACATAATATTAGGCAGCTGTGTTCTGCAGGAATAGCTTACCTGTAAAAAAGAAAAAGCGATCCAGTCTCTGATCTCCACAGAGTCAATCAAATGAAAGAGAAATATTAAGGCTTTTTTTTAACTTGGAGAAATTGAAGTTGGTTACCATCAAAAAGGTGAGGAGGATGTTTTCATCACAGCCATGAGAATCGCTGTGGACCATCCATCATTGACCTGGTCTGAGCACATGAGCACCGTGGTCCAAGTGGTCCTTGACAGTAAAATAGAGCCGAGCCACTTGAACACTGGCTAACCTCTGCTCACAGCACAGTCATACCAATACTAGTGGGTATAGAAGTTTAAAGGGAAAAAGCAAACATAAAAACAACTTTGTGCTCAAAAAGAAGAAAAATATGCATCTGACTAAACTGGCAAAAAAAGAAAATCCTCCAAGTTGTCACGGTTCTGGGTCCGTTGGACCCAGTATTTTGAGTTTATTATGTTTTGGTTTATTTCTGCTTCATGGATTGTTTTCTTCTCGTAGTGATGATGATGATTATTATTAGTTTCTTGTTTCTGTTTATCCGTGCTTAAGGATTTGTTCTCAGTTATATCTCACGTTTAGTTTAGTTCAGATTCCATGTGTCATTCTGTCTGTCTCTCAGTGTAAAGTCTGCATGCTTGTTTAGTAATTCATGTTTCCTGTTTTATTGTGAAAGTCTTTGTCTTATGTTAGTGTGTGCAGCTTAGCTCCCCCGTCTCGTTAGCCCTGATCTCTCCCAGCTGTGTCTCCCTCCTGTTGCCGATTCCCCCGTTACTACCCTGTGTATATAAGCCCTGTGTTTTCCCATGCTCAGTGTCGCGTCGTACCCTCAGATTATGCCTGTGTGTTTTTGGTTTCGGTGTGCAGTCCTCACTTCATGTTTTGTTTTCTGGCCAGCAATAAAGCTGAGGTTTTTGAGTTGCATTCCGCTTTCCGAGTCCTGCATTTGGATCCTCCTCTCTGCCTGCCCGCACACAGAGCCCTGACACAAGTCTTACTTCAACAGGCATCGATTCCAAACATAGGCAGCTGAATTAAAAGTAGGGCAGAGTGAAGCTTTGCAGGTACATTTGGTGCAATCCAATACACAGCAGTAGTCTATGGATTCATTCACAGCCCTAGAGAAACACTTCAAGTTCATTCTCCTTGAAGTACGAGGCATTATGAAAGATGTGCAGCATTATTTATTATTAACCTTTATTTAACCAGGAAAAGTCCCATTGAGATTAAAAACCTCTTTTTCAAGGGAGTCTTTGTGATTAAACACAAGCTTGGATATCTCATACATTTGTAGAACCCCAGTGACTGAAACAGAGACAAATACATGTTTATACATCCTTCTATGTGTATATTCAGTTGGCTGAGTCAGAGGGAAGTCCAACTTTCAGAACTACAAGACAATTTCTTAAACAACACAATCATCAAGTTTAATATATGTTTCATAAGCACCTCTCTGATTTATTCTGAAAGAAACTGAATTTAGAAAAATGTGCAGGACGTCATTAAATTCTTCAGCAGTTTCTGCAAAACACTTTTAGAAACATGGTTTGTGATGGAACTATTACTTCAGTTATTGTATTAGACCTGAGAGGCTGGGACAGATCCAAGGATTTACCTTCTCTAACAGGAAACATGCCTACATTGTTCTAACAGAATGCATTGTTTATTTTAACTGCTATATTTTAACCTTGCTTTTTACTTTTAACAGTGTGATGATGATAAAGAAATATCCAGTACTGGTTTATGTTTCACAACCTTTTCACAGTAAAGAAAGGGGCTGGATGACCCCAGTTGACCTCTAAAACCTTTTATTAATTCTTTAAAATGATAGCAGCACAAATGTTTGACACAACTTTTGTTAGATCTCAAGAAGGTGGGAGGCCAACTCCACTCATGTAGTTCACCGAGCTGACCTCTCCCCTGCCACCGTCACTGACACCTTGACTCAAACCACTTTGTGTTGTCGTTGCCTCCGTTTCGCTGGTACGAGTCTCGATGACACAGACCTACTGCTGACTACATGCAGTGCTGCTGTAAATTATTTTGAACTTTGTTGAAATGGTGATTAGTGACTTAATGACCTGACTAACCCAAAGCTCAGATCTTTCCAAGTAACCTTATCTGAATCCATGATGTGTCTTTGGACTACTAGTAGAAAGAGGATATTCTGGTGCGGAGGCACCTTTTGAGCCACCACAGCAGGGTTTTACAATCATATCGTTTTTCTGATTTATTTTTTTGGCATTTCAATGATATTCCAGCACAGACGCTCATAAACAAACAGAGATACAGAGGGAGGTGTTTAAAAACTTTATAGCTTGTGAACAAAGTCCTGGCTACTGGTTTTGACTTCTTCTTCCCTGATAGGTGGCCACACCTGCCATTCATGAGAATACTGCAGCGGCTTTCTGCGTGGTAACAGCAGGTATGGCTGTAGCTCAGGCGGTAGAGCAGGTCATCTAGTGATCGGAAGGTTGGTAGTTCGATTACTTCCCCTAGTCTGCGTGCCAAATATCCTTCGGCAAGATACTAACCCCAAATTGCTCTCGGAGTATGAATGCGTGGATGTTTGTTAGAAAGCACTTAGAAAATGTGCTTGTGTGAGTGAGTGAATGCACAAGTTGTGTAAAGCGCTTTGAGTGCTCAGAAGAGCAGAAAAGTGCTATATAAGAACCAGTCCATTTACCATACAAAATAAATACAAGTGTCTGGAAAACAAGGTTGGGGTGGTGAACAAAGTGACCGTTACTGCAGGTATACTAGCCGAAATAGCGCCAGCTATGTGAAATGTAAACTTGAACACTCCTGTCTGTCAGGCGTTGTGTGGAGGCGAGGAGGAAGGAACCCAAACGCAGGACTCGCAGGTAGGTGAAGACTGGTGAAGGTTTATTATAAGGAGTGGATGAACAGAACAGAGGTAGAAAACGGCTGGCTGGCTGGCTGGATGACTGACTGAACTGAACTGAACTGAACTGAACGACATCATCACATGTACATCAATGACACGACAGTGAATGGGTAGAAACAGAGGGCTTAAATACACAGACTGATGATAATGAGAGACCGGTGAGTACACAGCTGAACATAATGAACTAATGGGAAGAGGACTGAACATAACGCACACAGACCAAGGCTAACACAATAAAACAGGAAGTGGAACAGGCAGTAGATAAACAGTGAACAAGAACTGAAAATACTGGGTCACCGACCCAGGAACCCTGACACTGTCTTTATCCTGTCTTCCTTCTCTCACCCCAACCAATCACAGCAGATGGCACCGCCCCTTCGGTTCTGCCGGAGATTTCTTCCTGTTAAAAGGGAGTTTTTCCTTCCCACTGTCGCCAAAGTGCTTGCTCATAGGGGGTCATATGATTGTTGGGTTTTCTCCGTATTATTGTAGGTTCTAGCGTACAATATAAAGCACGCTGAGAATATTGTTTTTGTGATTTGGCCGCAACTTTTAGTTATTTTAGTAATCGAGTAATCTGTGGATTACTCCATTGATTAATTGAGTAATCGGATAAGAAATACTTTTATCTATGTTCCAAATTAACTTAAATTTTTTAAAGAAAATGTTTTCTTAAATGCAAAAATATATAAATAAGCTACAGTCAAAGTTGATAAAATAAGACATGTGAAATCTAAACTAAGGCATAAAGAATTTACTTTACTTTTAATGACCCATGTACATTTCTGTTGGCTGTGAAAATAGCTTTTATTTGTTTATGTTTAAAAGTAACTCAGTTTAATTAACACAACATTTTATATCATTTCATTCATTTCTGAAAAATCTTATGGAAGCCTTAAAATGAATCTGGTCTAGTACACCTCATGCCCCCCTTTAGACTCACCCCTGTTTTCCCATGTAAAATAGGACGGCTGCCATTAGTTAGCTTAAACAGCTAGTTGTATAATTTAAACATGCTCAGCGTGGTGTGTAAACAGACCAGCCATGATGCCATCATCATCATCAATACTTCTGCCACTGGGTTTTCAGTGTTTTTGTTTAAAACTGGGGGCTCTGTGAGCTTAATGTTGTCAAACGTGTTATTCCCACACTGCTCCTAAACACGTTTATTGCAAGTCTGTTTTTAGTGGCAAATGCAGTTCACATTTCCATGGCGACAGTGGCGCGCTATAGAGCCATGCATTAAACAAAGCACCAAAGAATTTGTGCTGAGAATTTTTTATAATCATATTATTGGAAAAAGTCAATGAATCCCTTCAGCCCTAAAATTTAATCTAAACTGTAAAACACACACATCCATCTGTGCTCTTCCAGAGAACCCAGAGAGAACCCATTTAAACAAGTAGAACATGGGAACTCCACACAGAAGTGGTTCTTCTGTGTGCTGCTGCACAAACATAATATTTTAAGTTCAAAGAAAGTAAAATAAAATCTTGCAGTACCTCAACTTTTGTCCCATTTGCAATACGATAACATTAGCCACTATCTCTGAACTGGTACCTACAGGAATGAGCCACACCATCACTGATATCATCACCTACTGACAACCAATGACTTTACAACACGTCCAACAATTAGTAAGCCAGAATATCTATACACATTTACACCAGAACACTTTCGTTATGGATGGCAGGTTTCACTTGAGGAGATCGGGACAGATAGAACAGCATGAGGACAATACTCTGCTTAGACTGTTCTCCATGACCTGGACTTGCATAAGCAGCAGAAAATAGACGGAAGGCAGCTCTGTCTGCAAGACAAGTGTGACAGTAACTCACATTTGTATTAAGACGGGTATGTTGACAGTTGTGTGTACAGAAAACACGTGTGTCTCTGCAGAGAAACCACAAGACAATGATGAATGAAACCGATTCCATGAAATCTCTAATATGTGCCACTTAAAAATGGATAAGCTCATCAGAGCTGTTTTCACATGAACCCAGTGGTGTTCATATGCTGCAGATGACATGAAATCATTAAGAAGTATTAGCTGCAGCTGTGTCTTTGCTGGTGTGACACCCACATGTCTCTGTGATGGCGTGTTCCCACAGCTCATAGGTTCAATCTTCACAGTCGTAATGGTAACTGTGCTTCTGAGTTTTTATCGGTAAAACAAAACAAATTAAAAAATATTTTTTTCCACTGATAACAGTTTGTCTATCAGTGATTTGGAATGAAGCCATTTTAAATTATCTCTGTCATTTTCTTAAACAGATGACATTTATTTATTTTTTAAGACTAGAAAAGCTTGCTGCCAAAGCATTTCTTTGCACTTCCCACTCACCTCATGGAAGGGTTTGCATGAAGCTGCAACAAATTTTTGAAGTGATCAACTATAAAGGTGGAGCTGCTCATCACTGAGTTCATGTTTGGAACTTTGATTTCTGTTTTCGGGGATTTAAAGGTTTTTTTGGAGGTGTTGTTGTAAGCTACTGATCAGCTGTAAAACAGCCTGTTTCAGTTTAAGTGTTGTTTTCAATAAACCGCATGCTCCGAACAATGTTTTGTCTCACTCCCGTTTCTTCTTGATGCATGGTGAAGCTCTACTCGGAGCTTGCATTGAGTTCCCATACCCTGATTTTATAAATAAGATTAAATAATCCCTTAAATTCCCAAACCAGCAGTTTTAATGAGCTTACCAAGAGCACCCAAATGCAACAGAAGTTTTCCCCATGAGGTGGCATTAACAGTCTCTGCATTCATTACCAAGACTAAGTTTCTTTGCTTGTTTTCTTTGTAGTTTTGTTGCCGTGCATTTGAAAGTGGCTGACAGTGATAAATCTAACCGTTTAAATTAGTGTGTGCATTTGTGTGTTTAAGAATGCATGTGTACCTATATACAGTGGGGCAAAAAAGTATTTAGTCAGCCACCGATTGTGCAAGTTCCCCCACTTAAAATGATGACAGAGGTCAGTAATTTGCACCAGAGGTACACTTCAACTGTGAGAGACAGAATGTGAAAAAAAAATCCATGAATCCACATGGTAGGATTTGTAAAGAATTTATTCGTAAATCAGGGTGGAAAATAAGTATTTGGTCACCTCAAACAAGGAAAATCTCTGGCTCTCACAGACCTGTAACGTCTTCTGTAAGAAGCTTTTCTGTCCCCCACTCGTTACCTGTATGAATGGCACCTGTTTGAACTCATCATCTGTATAAAAGACACCTGTCCACAGCCTCAAACAGTCAGACTCCAAACTCCGCCATGGCCAAGACCAAAGAGCTTTCGAAGGACACCAGGAAAAGTATTGTAGACCTGCACCAGACTGGGAAGAGTGAATCTACAATAGGCAAGCAGCTTGGTGTGAAAAAATCAACTGTGGGAGCAATCATCAGAAAATGGAAGACATACAAGACCACTGATAATCTCCCTCGATCTGGGGCTCCACGCAAGATCTCATCCCGTGGGGTCAAAATGATCATGAGAACGGTGAGCAAAGATCCCAGAACCACACAGGGGGACCTGGTGAATGACCTGCAGAGAGCTGGGACCAAAGTAACAAAGGTCACCATCAGTAACACACTACAACGGCAGGGAATCAAATCCCGCAGTGCCAGACGTGTTCCGCTGCTGAAGCCAGTGCATGTCCAGGCCCGTCTGAAGTTTGCCAGAGAGCACATGGATGATACAGCAGAGGATTGGGAGAATGTCATGTGGTCAGATGAAACCAAAGTAGAACTTTTTGGTATAAACTCAACTCGTCGTGTTTGGAGGAAGAAGAATACTGAGTTGCATCCCAAGAACACCATACCTACTGTGAAGCATGGGGGTGGAAACATCATGCTATGGGGCTGTTTTTCTGCCAAGGGGACAGGACGACTGATCCGTGTTAAGGACAGAATGAATGGGGCCATGTATCGTGAGATTTTGAGCCAAAACCTCCTTCCATCAGTGAGAACTTTGAAGATGAAACGAGGCTGGGTCTTCCAACATGACAATGATCCAAAACACACCGCCCGGGCAACAAAGGAGTGGCTCCGTAAGAAGCATTTGAAAGTCCTGGAGTGGCCTAGCCAGTCTCCAGACCTCAACCCCATAGAAAATCTGTGGCGGGAGTTGAAAGTCCGTGTTGCTCGGCGACAGCCCCAGAACATCACTGCTCTCGAGAAGATCTGCATGGAGGAATGGGCCAAAATACCAGCTACTGTGTGTGCAAACCTGGTAAAGACCTATAGTAAACGTTTGACCTCTGTTATTGCCAACAAAGGTTATGTTACAAAGTATTGAGTTGTATTTTTGTTATTGACCAAATACTTATTTTCCACCCTGATTTACCAATAAATTCTTTACAAATCCTACCATGTGGATTCATGGATTTCTTTTTCACATTCTGTCTCTCACAGTTGAAGTGTACCTCTGGTGCAAATTACTGACCTCTGTCATCATTTTAGGTGGGGGAACTTGCACAATCGGTGGCTGACTAAATACTTTTTTGCCCCACTGTATTACTCATAATTTGGGAACATGCATTTCATTACATAGCCAGATTGTGGGGACTCAGTTTCCCCTTTTCTGTTTTTCCGTCTTTGATATTTTTCTTATGGAAGTTTTGGCATCATTTTGCAGTTTGTACCGTTGGGTCTATTAGCTTTTCTTTGTTTGTTTCTTCTTCGTTTCTGAAATGATGCTCTTGGCTTTCCGCCATTAAGAACCAAAAACTGAGTTTCATTAATGTTTGCTCATTAAACTATAATTGTGGTACGTGGATACAAATTAAAAAGAGACAGCTTTTGTTCCTGTGAATCTATTTTGAAATCTGGTATTTAGCTGATTTCGGGGAGTTGACTCCTCTGCTTGGTGCATGCTCAGTGTTCAGCACCTGAAGCCTGGTTTGGAGCATGTCACTCTCTGTTCTGTTTCACACCTTTTTGTTTTACCTGCTTTAACCTGCCCGTGTGATTGAAACAAATTTGCCACATTTGTATCTTTATACTGTTGTGTTCTGACAGAAGCCTCTGGCTACAAAATCCATTTTTTAAAACTTGAACTAAACTTTTCTTTAATGCTAAACAGATACTCTTGTGCACAATCTGAAAACATGCAGTATGTTCACAATGAAATGCCACATCTGCGTTTCTGACTGTTTTTATTGATATTTTGACTTTTTCCCATGAGCCGCATTCTTATCATGGAACACATGGAACTGATTTCTATTAAACTGAGGTAGAGCTTTATATTACACCTCTGTAATAGCATGTAACACTGGTGTCCCGATGTGGAAATAAGTGATAATAACCACATAAAAGCATTTAAGTACCATGTAATGGCAACGACTAAGTAGTAGATTATCAACCCTGGTTTTGAAGCTAATTAATATTCAACTGAAGTTTATAATGGGGAAAAAACTCGAGGTAATAATGTGGAAACAGTAGTGGTGATAGTAATATCACAGACTGTAAACAGTACAAGAGTAATCTGGAATCAAACATGCTGAACCGGTGACATTCAGCGCTGCTAACGCCACAGTAATAAGATAATGAAGGTTGATATTTTCACATATTATGATACTAATGCCATGTTGCATTGATGAATGTTAGACTTATCTCGTATATTCCATCCTCAGAATTCTCCTTTGTTTAAATATAATAATATGAATATTAAAAATTTAAAACTGTGCAAAACGACATGTTTACGTTTAATTTTGAAGTAATTATATATTAAACCAAATACCTAATTTGATGGTGATGCTATCCACAGCCATGCCACTCTCGTGCCCTCTCTGCTCATTACACCATAGCCTCTGGTGAAAGTCCTCACACCCCTCCCCCACCTGTCACTTTCACTCACGATCAGGTTCAGAGACGAATGAGAGACTCCACTCAGACAGGTCTGCTGGACCAGACGGGGTGAATCCCCGTGTCCTCGAGGCCTGTGCCCCCCAGCTTGGTTGATGATGAGTCTGAGTCTGCATGGGGTCCCAGTGCTGTGGAAGACATCATGCCTTGTCCCTGTACCAAAGACGCCACATCCCAGTGACTCCCAGGATTATAGGCCCATGGCACTGACCTCCCACATCATGAAGACCCTAGAATGACTCATCGTGGACCAGCTCTGAGCTATAGGCAGACCACATCAGGATCCCCATCAGTTTGCTTACCAGCCCTGACTCAGACCTTCACAATAAAACAGGAAACAAGAAACCACCACACAAAGACGCAGACTTGACACTAGGGCTGTTCGATATAACGATATATATCGGATGACGATATAAAAACGTCTATCATTTGTTTCGTGGTGTCGCAAAATAAACTGTTTACGGCAATATTTTTTCATGGTTTTGATGGTCATTGTAGTGGCTGTATTAATTTCTTAAAGTTCTCTCTTTCTCTTATATTTAATATAACCACACTACAGACGGACAAGCGCCTGTTTTTATGCGTTGTCGTTAACAACAACGACGGTAACACCATCGCGTGTCCGCTTGTTTATGTTCCACACAAACCTTTCACAATAAAGCTCAAGATCCTGTTGAGACTTTTCAAAATAAACTGAATCACGTGAAAGAGCAGATTATTTACGGATGAGAAGCAAAAAGGAGCCGCCAGGTGCTAAAAAATGAACCTTAGACTCAAACGTTAGAACAGGCTTTTCCCCGCAGCACGCCGTGTAATAAATACTCACAAAGAAAACGGCGGCCGTTACAACTTATGTCTAAAATGTGTCGTTTCATGCATCGGTTAAAACACTCGACTCCAGCTACATGACGCGCAGCTGGAAACACTTCACACAAGTCGAGCTGCCCAAGATTCACTGAATTTATAGAAAATGTTACATTTTTGTGATTTATATCGTTATCGGACGATAGATGTCTTATATCGGGATATGAGATTTTGGTCATATCGCACAGCCCTACTTGACACTGAGAGACAGACAGAATATAACACATGGAACTTGAACTATACTAAACATGAGACACAACCGAAGAACAAATCCTTAAACATGAATAAACAGAAACCTATAATTCTAATAATGGTCAACAATGCATAGGGATCAAAATAGAATCCAAAATACAAAATGAAACCAAAACACGAGAACTCAAAATACTGGGTCAAAACTGACCCAGAACCGTGACAGGAAGACAAAGACATGCTGTGGAAGAGAGACAGAGGTTAATAAAAAGTATGATTCAGTGCAGAGAGGTCTGTTAACACATAGTGAGTGAAGAAGAAACACCCAGTGCATCATGGGAATCCCCAGCAGCCTGATCCAGCCCCAACAGCTCTAAAAGCCTGTATCTTTTATGTTGTGCCTGTCTCTCCACATAAGGAATATGAACTGTATAAAGATGTGATGGCCAATAACATGTTCCTGGTTTCCAGCATAACCAAAAAAATCACATGGCATAAACAACAACCTTCCCTCTTTCCACTGGTTTAGCACTCTAACCAGTATTATTGACACAGTAAAGTATAAATGTTGCTTTTATTCAACAAATAAAGACTTTCCCAGGAAAAGTTGCCCTGCGGTGCCTCAGCGTAGTCACACAGTGCAAATTGTTGTTTGGTTTAGTTAACTGACCAGTGAAATAACACTAGTGTTAGCAGTGAGGTTTTTTACATGTATTTTTTTTTTTTTTTGTGTCCCGTTTGGATCTTTAGCCATCAGAATTGTTGTCTTAAGGCCAAGAAAGATGCCAAGCGGATTTATTTTACCAAGTGGATCATCATGGCCTTGCCATATTGGTCCATTTGATTGACCTTTATTATAATTATGAATTTATTTTATTTTCAGTTGCTACAAACGGGACAGACATGACTGGGGGATAGGACAGGGAGAAAGAATGAAAGAAAGAGAGGGAGAGAAAGAAAACCAAAGGGGAGAAGGGGGGAAGAGAAAGCAAACAACAAAGAGCAACATAATAAAAAAAAAAAAAACGGCACCATCACAATAAACTAGCTAGCAGTAGATATCAGTAGATACTAAATAATAAACGATATTGTGCAGCACGCAAGATAGACAGCGCACAATGTGCTTTGAGGCAGCAGCCAAGAAAGCTGTAGTCCGTGTCTGTGAACACCCGTGTGTACACCTGTGTGCATACCTGTGTGGATCAGCATGCTTGCATTCCAAAGGTTTCTCCATGTAATGATCTGCTAGGGAGTGTGGGGGGGCCACAGCCCCGTCCTCCAGGGTATGAAGCAGGTATGGAGGAGATCAAAACTCCAGCCATCCAGAGGCCCCCAGAACACAAGAGACCAAGGAAGACCAACAGAGGGGCAGCTGCGCCACTGTCCCAGTAAGAGCTGAGGAGAGTCCCAGGTGAGGGCTTACTCAGCAGCCGTGGAGCAGAAGCCAGGGGGAGTTGCAGTGACGCGCCCGTGAGCTCCGCCGGCAGCCAGCCGTGCCTGAGTGACCGAGCCCCAGGCCGAGAGGCCGGGGGCACCCCACCTCCGAAGTGGCCCGAGCGAGCCCCAGGTTCCAGGCCCTGATAAGCGGCCGCCAAGGAGTGAGCCGGTGTGTACCCGGACGCCCACCCCCAGACACAAAGAACCACCAACGCACCGACACCTGAGGGAGTCCACCACTGGCAGGGGAAGTGGTGGTGCGTGGAGATGGGCCTCCAAACCTTGGAGGGCCTGAGATGTCCCCAGAGAGGTGGCGCCTGACACCCAACCTGACATATAGACACAGACATACAGGCACACACAGACACAAACATCCATTCCCACCCTCATGCTCTCATATGCACTTACTCCACACTCAACCAACGTGGAGACAGACATAAAGAGACGCTGTACACACAATCACACTCCCCAAGCGTACTCTACAAACCGGGTCTAGGTACCCTTGCCCCTGGAGGGGGGAACTGCACCCAGACCCAGGTGGTGTTACCCTTTTCCCTGCGGTGGGGAGAGGCAGACCGCCCCGACTCCGCAGCTGCAGGGAGGCCCCACACCCCAGACCGCAGTCGGACGGCCAGGTTTTTTACATGTATTATTACATAAGTATATTTCATACATAACAGCACAGAGGAGAGCAACAGTGAAAAATAACCCTACATTACAAAATGTTCTTCTTTTTTCCAACAGTGTTTGATCTGCACACAAAGGACCATTACAGATCTTGCTTCTCATAAAGATAGATGAGATAAACAAAAATATGAACATAATGAAAATAATATGCTGTCTAAGAGCCAGAAAGAACATTTCCTGAGGCGTACACAGAGGTTCGTTTCCCCAACTCTGCCACTTCTCTGCAGCGTTGACTCCACTCACAGTTTCAGCTGAAGGCTGGAACACATAACCTCTGAAGTCTATCAAGGCCACATGCACACAACCCCATCGCAGGTCGTTATTGCAGGGCAGTACTTATTGGTGGAAATGAGGGACAATTATCTGCACCGATTCCCTCCTATTTGATTTAATTCTGTATCTCTATAACCTGTCGCCTTGCTATTAAACCACCTGCCACAGCAGTGATCTCATCACCATAGACTAATAGTGTAATCTTCCAGAGCAGGGTCTAATATCTATGAAAGCACAGCGATATTCATGTAAAATCCATTACTGCTTGTATCATTCTTCACTGGCCAGCAGTATTGGACACATCAGTATAGTGCTGCAAATTGTATTAACTGACCACGGGTTAATGAATTTTGGTGCAAGTACAGTTGTAGGCACTGCATTTGTACTAGACATGAGTGGAAGTCTGCTATTGAATGGCAGTGCAGCTCCTGCAGCTATTTTCCATCAGCTGCCTGTTCAGACTATTATTTCTACCAAGTACAAATAGAAATAAGAGGGTCAAAGGTTTTTTTTTCTTCAGTTAAAGGAATGCAAATATTCTGCAATAATAATATCAACACAGTGATGCGTGGATATTGTTGAGTGCAGAAATCATGTCATAGATGAATTTTGACATCAAATCCAGTCTTGCAGGAAACAGATTACTTTCAAAATAAAGCCTCTAAAACTGTGAGATTTATATATATTTTTTTCTTTCTGCTATTCTTCGCTTGTAGTGTGAACATGTTCCCCGTGACTGTGGAAAACGTCAAACGAGAGCATCTGGCACCGGCTGCAGTTGATCTTGTCAGTCAGATGCAGGCCTTTCACCCAGGACTGCGCTTTATCTTGTGCTCGGTTTGGCATTTATTGCTCTGAGGTTATATTTATTTATGTTTTGCTTTCTGTAGTTTTATTTCTCTCTTTTAGGACATTAGGTTAAAATAGACCCACTGATGTTGTTCACCAAATTTCTTTTGCTGGATGACTGTAGTGCTGCCGAGTTTGATTCCAACCACTGCAGGAGAGTACGTTTAATACCTGCATGCTCAAATTGCTGTAATGAAATATGGTCTATGGTCAACAGTGCTGAACGGGGAATAACCGAAGCAGACCCATGCAAACATGGGGAGAACATGCAAACTCCACACAGAAAGGCCCAGCCAGGTGATGAAGTCGAGCTCAGGCAGCAGTGCTCATCACTGCGCCGTACAAGTTGCCGTAATACAACAAGGTGTAGTATGTGTGTGATTTTAGTTTCCTGTCCCTGCAGAAGTTTCACCTTTGACATTAGAGTGGACTGAAATGGTTCTTAAATCCCACTTTTCAACATGAGCTGCTCCACCGCCTGAGCTACAGCTGCTCCATCACCTTTTTACTGTGTAGCATCACCACAGATCACCGCGCACCACAATGCTTTCCACACCTTCTAAACTTTAGTTAGAAGAAGTGTCTGTGTGTAGTTACCAACTCTGCATAACTCACAACCATCAGTGTTGTTAAATGTTATTGATTACACTCAGAGTCTCAGGCTGTGATGATGGTGGAGTTAGACCCATCACAGTCACATTTCTGGAACCTTTATTTGTTGAGTTCAGGGACTTTGTTATTCAAGGTTTGGTGTGAGTGCTTAATAGTGTAAAAGTGTCCCTATAGACTCGCCTACATGGTGATGTGAGCAGTTACAACACGATGAACAAAATAATTATCTCAGGTAATGCTGAACGTTTGGGAATAAAAACAAGCCAGTTTGTTTATCCATTGAGCAAAAGGTCACAGGTTGGACTTTACTGCTTTCTCAGCTTTATAATTAAAGACCTGAAAATGATCCCATGGGAGAAGATTTTCCGTCCATCTCAAAGAATATTTGGGACAATTTTGGAAGTCTTTTATTACTACAGTGAGGATGGAGAGCTGCTGGACTCAGACAGTAGACTCAATACGTATCATCTCCTGAGTAATCTTTGCTGGGTTACTGTAGAACAGGGGCGTCAAAAATCGGGGGCAAGTACAAACCCAGCAGAGACTCAAATGTGAGGGAAGCTGACATTTTGGACTTTTAACTGCATTTTTACAGCTTTTACCACTTTTCCTGAGGAGGTCTCCCATGGCCATTTATACCACACTAAAGTCACTGAGTAATAGAAAATCCCAATTACTGTAATTACATTACAGAAAAGCTTTCCTGTTGTATTTATCAATCAATCTATGTTAAAATAAATAAATAAATAAATAAAAAGGACATTCTCTATGAATCAACAAAAACCTTTATAATATTTTATAATTACAGGACAGTTAGTGAATCACCAGAACTTTACTATAATTATATTTCTATCGATTTAGCCCAAAGAGCTGACAGATGTCCTTCAGTTACTGCAGCAGCTTTTCTTTAAGCCCTTTATAAACCGCAGCTATCTGAGGGATTCAGTGTGTAGTTACACTATTCTGACAGTAGGGGGAGTTTCACTGGTCACCTAAGATCAAATGTCGAGCATGAGGCCAGGCTGAGGATGTGGGGGACGTTGCTCAGCTAGAGGTCCAGTCACATGTGTCGGGGTGTCCTGTTGTGGGAGCTTTGGGAGTGTGGGGTAACAGGTCAGTCTGTTCCACGCTGCTGTCAGAGCTTTTCATTGAGGACACTCATAACTGTTATGGAGTTCTGTGCATCTGGACAAAGACTAAAAGCTACGTGTCTGTTTTCACAGATGATGTGGTCCCTGTAAGCTGATCGAGCAGAGGCCTCTGCCCTCAGATCAGGACCAACAGCTTTACAAAGAGGATCTGCTGCTCTATAGTCCCAAACACATTTGTGTTGCCACCATCCATGCTGCTCCTGTTAGCCACTTTCTCTGTTCTTGTATTGTTTTTACATATGTATGCGGTGACCATGCCAAACCTTTTTTTAAAAAGCTTTGCTTTATTGCTCTGCTCTTTCCTTTGTGTGACTCTTCTCACCTCGGACCAAATATCTGCTCGTTCTCTTTCACTCTGTTCCTGCTGTTAAAGCTCTTTAAAGCTTGCACTCCTCAGCTCAACTTTTCCGCCCCACTCTCTCTCTGTATCTCTCTCTCTCATCGCCTCACATGCTCTCCTGCTGGGATATGGTTGCCATGACAACACAGGCCTGCTCTGCTAGATGGTACTTAGGCTAAAAGGCTATATCAGTATGTTTGTGACCGTTTCTGTGTCAGTGCGTTCAGAATCACATGCATGCCTGTGTTACTGGATGTGATAATAAGTTTTTGTAATAGTGCTTTGTTCTGTTTACCAGCTTGTGCAGTGACGTGGTCTGGAAGACCACGCTCTCTTAGTCTCATCTATTTCATTTTCATCCTCTACCTCCTTCCCTCCTTAGCTCTACCATTCATCTGTGTGGTACACTAGCATTAGCAGCAGCTTGGCAAACAGCTGATGTGTCCCTACCCCATGCTGAGAGGCCTTTTCCCCCCCGATGACGACAAGATAGAGAAATATGCTGCATATGCCACACTTACTCTCAATTTGTTCAGTTTAATATGATCAAATATAGCAACGATATGTTAGTGCAAAACAGTTTTCCAGCACATTATCCAAAGTCAAACTGAAACGTGTTTCACATTTTATTTTCAAGCTTTTCCTGCACCTCAGCTTTATCATGAGCTATAGTACAGAGTAAATATTCAGTTCAGTTTTACTTTAATTACATATAGTACCAAATCACCGTCACCTCAGGATGATTGATTATGGACTTCAGGGGGCACAGACAGGTCCTGTCCCCTTTCATTACAGATGTAAGACGGGTTGAATCCGTCTCCACCCAGGTTTCTGGGCACTCACATCCCCGCTGATCTCACCTGGACTCACAACACCATCACCCAGCAGCACCTGCACCTCTCCGTGTCTTGAAGAAGAATAACCTGGACCAGAAAATGCTGCTTCTGCCACTCCCCATTGCTCTCCTGCTGTCTGGTTGTCTGGTATTCAGCGGGCCGTTACTGAACTGGAAGGCCGGCGGAGTGTAATGCAAAAAATAGTTGACTTGCCCCCTGTCACCCCTGGTGGTCATCGGGAGATCCTCCCGTCTCAGAAAACACAGGTGACCCCTCGCACCCCGCCCACAGTATGTTTGACCTGCTGCCCTCTGGTCGGTGCCTCAGGTCCGTCAGGTCCCACAGCTCCAGACTAACAGCGTCTTCCCTGGATCATGTGAACTGCTAACACCCCACCTCTGCCCACCCACCTCACCAATCTGACCCCTGTGTGAGTAACCCTCATCACCACTCACACATGGACTCTATACGGACCAAGTCTTTTTTTTGCACTGCCTCCAAGCACTAACAGTAAAGGGCTATTCTTTTCTTTTATAGGGTAGAGACTGCACAATATTGTAAAACTCCAACAATCAGATGACCCCCTATGAGCAAGCACTATGGCGACAGCTGGCCATTCACTTCTTAGAGCCGTCTGTGCTGCTGGGAGTCAACAGCGTACCGCTCACCTCGGGTCTTTGATTTGTTTGGTTGAGGTTCGGCATGTCAGGAGAAGTTAGTCCTTGATTGGGCAGTTTGGTTTAGAGCTCAGTGACTCAAATGTTTACGGTAAACTTTTCAATAAAGAGGAAAAACTCGAGTATTTGACTTTCAGTGTCTGCGACCAGCAGACGTCTGCTGTGTACCTGCTGACAACTCTGCATATTTCACTCAATTAATAAATGTGCTATAAAACAATAGCAGCAATACGATCCTGTGCAACCGTCAGTCTCACAAAGGAAAACAAAACGTAGTTCAGACTGTGAATTCCTGTGCTAGCTTAAATAAGTGTGTATTGCAGGAGCCAACCCTGATTTTTAGTTGTTGCTTTTCAGTCATTTAACAAACAGCCTCCCAGCATGCCGCGCTCTCCCAGACGCTGTTCTGTCAGAGGCCAAACCAGGCTGGATGAGTGTGACAGCTGGGCTAATAAATGATGCCGACCTTGTTTCACTAAGATTCTGTTTTAATTATTGATCGATTAAAACTTATTTTTCAAAGCTTAAAAACATCCTGTGCACACTGATCTCGTCTGTCTGCTGATCTTGTCCTTTTATGAACTTCATATTATAAGATTAGATTTCTGCCTGCAGTGGTCACATGACAGAGCTGCACTACAGAAGGAGCTTACACCAAACAACAGCAGCTTGGATGTAAAATGAATGCAGGCAAACAAAGAAAAGCTTTAGCACCTGATTCAACAACTGACAAATCCAATGGATATGGATACATTCAGTTCAATACTCAGGGCAGAGCACTGTTCCTTCACAGGAACATGTCAGGATTTATTCTCCCTGCTGCTGTCGCTCTTTGTCCAAACAGCTGACTGGAACCATCGACCCCAGGGATCAGCCCCTCCACCTGTGCTTCATCAGGTACATCTCCAAACTTCTGCATTTTGGTGCACCTGCATCAATCAGCAGGTTCTGTATTACTGATTTAAAATAAAGTGTTCAGATCTGTCAGATACAGGGTTAATTGTTTTTCCTTGAAACAATGAGGTATGAGAACAGATCGCAGTGTGCAGGCTCCACATGAGGACCTGGCTGTTCACAGAAAACTGAGAATGGCTCGAGGTAGCTGTTGTGATTTTGCCTGATATAAATAAAAGTGAACTGGAAATGCCCTGGAGAGGTGAACACTAGCACTTCCCTCATTTTAAAAGTCTAAAGTGTTCCCACAGGCGGACGGTTGGCTTCCTGATCGGAGACTCTGAGATCGTACTCGTCAGCGAGCTCTGTCGACGTCTTCCATCGGCATGGTGACCACTTTGCATCCTTGCACTGACGCTTCAGTGAATCTGACCACAGCAACAAATGGTTCCATGCACAAGAACACACACATCTACTCTTCAAAGGTTTATTGTTGATTGGAACCTTTCTGTGTTTTTGTCACAGCCCTGTTTCCTCGTTAAACAGTAAACTTCATTCCTTTGCATTTAGATTTAATGCAAAACATTTGTTCTTGCTTTTTTTATTTTTGTGTCCCGTTTGGATCTTTAGCCATCAGAATTGTTGTCTTAAGGCCAAGAAAGATGCCAAGCGGATTTATTTTACCAAGTGGATCATCATGGCCTTGCCATATTGGTCCATTTGATTGACCTTTATTATAATTATGAATATATTTTATTTTCAGTTGCTACAAACGGGACAGACATGACCGGGGGATAGGACAGGGAGAAAGAATGAAAGAAAGAGAGGGAGAGAAAGAAAACCAAAGGGGGGAAGAGACGGTGAGAAGGGGGGAAGAGAAAGCAAACAACAAAGAGCAACATAATAAAAAAAACAGCACCATCACAATAAACTAGCTAGCAGTAGATATCAGTAGATACTAAATAATAAACGATATTGTGCAGCACGCAAGATAGACAGCGCACAATGTGCTTTGAGGCAGCAGCCAAGAAAGCTGTAGTCCGCGTCTGTGAACACCCGTGTGTGCATACCTGTGTGGATCAGCATGCTTGCATTCCAAAGGTTTCTCCATGTAACGATCTGCTAGGGAGTGTGGGGGGGCCACAGCCCCGTCCTCCAGGGTATGAAGCAGGTATGGAGGAGATCAAAACTCCAGCCATCCAGAGGCCCCCAGAACACAAGAGACCAAGGAAGACCAACAGAGGGGCAGCCGCGCGACTGTCCCAGAAAGAGCTGAGGAGAGTCCCAGATGAGGGCTCACTCAGCAGCCGCGGAGCAGAAGCCAGGGTGAGTTGCAGTGACGCGCCCGTGAGCTCCGCCGGCAGCCAGCTGTGCCTGAGTGACCGAGCCCCAGGCCGAGAGGCCGGGGGCACCCCACCTCCGAAGTGGCCCGAGCGAGCCCCAGGTTCCAGGCCCCGATAAGCGGCCGCCAAGGAGTGAGCCGGTGTGTACCCGGACGCCCACCCCCAGACACAAAGAACCACCAACGCACCGACACCTGAGGGAGTCCACCACTGGCAGGGGAAGTGGAACATTTGTTCTTGTAATGCACTTGTAGAGAAATGCAGCACATTTGTAGCAGTGTTACTCCTTCCACTCTTCAGTCTATTTCTGGATTTCTCTTTATCAAATTTGAGATAAGGCAGCAGTAAGTTCTGTAAAACCCATAGTGCTTAAAAGTCCATTATTGCATTCATAATGTACAGCATGCCTTGTGGGTTTTTAGCTGTGATGGTGATCATTCATTTGGTTCCTATTCTGCTGCACTGAATGACAATGATCACTGATCTAATTCACAGAAGAGATCAGGGGCTACTCTGCTGATATCAAAGCCGGTAAAGGCACAGCAGACATTTGTATTACTGTTTACTGTCCTTTTCTCCAAGCCTGACACACACACACACACACACGCGGGTGTGTGGGCGTGTTTCTGTTGTGTGTCTGTCCAGCAGGGGGCAGCAGCACTCTGTGTGTGAGCCTGGCTCCAACTTTAGCACACAAACAGCCAAATCAGTTTTCTGGCTGAATGACCCCCCCCCCCCCCCAACCATCCAGCAGCTGAAACACACACCAGCTTCCACCTTATTATCGTCCCATACACCAACATCGCCCTCTTTAAAGCCGACTGTAACATGCTACATTTTCCATTTATTACCGGTTTCAGAGGCAGCGCTGGCTGCGTGCTGTTGTGCTCATCAGTCCGTGGCATAGGTCTCCATGGTAATAATCACAGTATGTGCGCTTGTTGATGTTGACAGTAAACATATCTCTCCACGGGGGCGCTGATGGTTACAGCCTAATGAACAGGACGTAGCGGCTGTCAGCCTCCATCCTGCGCTCTTCCTCTAACAGTCACATTTAAAGGAAGCACAGCCGTCCACTGGGAGGCCGGAATAATGTACATGATACGTATGATACAGACACGCCTCCCAAAGGAGGCTGGATATGTGAGAGCAAAGCTGGGAACTCGTCGCCTTCAGTGTGTGTGTGTGTGTGTGTGTGTGTGTGTGTGTGTGTGTGTGTGTGTGTGAGTGTGCGTGAGTGTGTGTGCGTGTGTCTGTCTGTGTGTGTGCGTGTGTTTGCGTGCGTGTGTGTGTCTGTCTGTGTGTGTGCTTAGCTGTGACCTGGAGGAGGACCTCTTCACTTATTCAGGGTAAAAACAGTTGATCTTATTCTTTGAACAAAACCAGGACTCTTCTTCCTCCCCCCTCCTTCATCCTGTGTGCAATAATGGCCGGTCCTGTGAGTGACAGCCACAATTTCCTATTAAGTCTCTGGTATCCCCTCAGCTGTCATTAGAAAAAACAAAATCCTCCTCCCGTGCTTTGGAGAGACGAGGGGAGGAGACGCGGGACAAAAGGGACAAACATGAAAGAGAAAGCGGGGGTACAGATCTGCCTTTCATTCCCACCAATAAGGATCTGATGTAATAAGATATAAAACGATGCTGCTAATGAGGCTGGCAGACAAAAGCTGGAACATAGACGGGGATGTGAGAAATGAGCAGTACGTCTCAGGGTTCCTGTGTGACTAATATTATTCCAAATTCCTAATCTGATCTGGAAAATTATGAGTCAGTACCTGTGTTCTCTGCTTGTTCTTATCATTCTCAGGCTCCCTCATCTTTTCCACTTTGTCTCTTCCAACCACCAGCCTGAATGTATATTTCAGTAGATGACAATGGCTGCACAGAGTCTGCTGTGCTGCCGCCTGCAGTCGGTACCAGCAGGGGTAAAAGTGCTGTGGCTTCAAAGACGGGCACATCGCAGCCCCAAGAACACAAGTGAAATCCAATGAATATCAAGTTTGCCTTATAGCAAGGTCAACAAAGCATTACAACCAAGGGCGTAGATTTGGTTTTGGCATTGGTGGGGATGGATGATTCAACCACCAAACCCTGCCCTGTTTCTTTTTTTCCCTTTTTGTTTTTGCAGGAGAAACATACTTGCCTACATATGCTATTCTACCTGCTTTTAAACCATTTAAAACTACAATTCATAATTTTATATGTGAATTATAGATTGTTAAATTACTTTAGTATTTTAGGCTTTAGTTTACTGCAGACATATTCCATATAAATCAGGTATCATGCAAAAATAAAAATAGCTTCAAATAGAGTCATGACAATAAAATAATATGACTTTAAGGACTTAACGACATTACTTCAGTTACACCAACATCTCTGACACATTAGCACAAAGGGAACACTGAGTAACCTGGTGGGTTTTGTCCATAAAACTATTCATCTAAGATTATCACAAAGTAAAAGATCTCTCAGCAATATGAGGCAACATTTTAGCCTCTACTGCCCCGATCAAGTCAGTGAGCTGACATCTTTTATGCTAAACATGAACTACTGTTACAGCTACTGGTGTCCCACACAACAACTCAATGTCCACTATGTGAAGCAGCCAAACACATGCCTGCTCCTCTCATTAACTGAGATAAACTGCTGGCATATTGGTTTTACATCTATACTGTCCAGTTTCTGCTGGTGGACATACAGCAGCATTGTTTAATCTGATTTGAGTCATTGTTGACCTTAGCCATGGTTTTAGTCTCCTGAGAGCACTGAAGCTTCTTTCAGCCTCAGTACCTGCGTTTTATCCTCAGATTAAAATTATTACTATGTGCTTGATGTGCCTCACCTTTGGCCCTGGCTCCTCCCCTCTGACTGCACTAGGACATACTGCCACCTGATAAAATAACACATTGATTCTTGCCATATAAAAAGTGAGACATGTCAATTCTGATTCTTTGTCAAATATACACTAATGAATCAATTTACATCAGCAGCCTAACAACTGTCATGATAATAAATACTAGTTAATCTATAGCACCAAATCATCAGCCAGTCACCCGTGACCTCGACTCTTCACCTCTGTCTGAGCTACAACATGGCAGAGCTGCCTCTGTCACCTGATGAATAACAGTGAGACACTCCACATACATGCAGTCACACATGTGCTTCAAATACAGTCATGAACCACCAAGTCATCAAAGGAGCTTGCAAAGAAAAGCGTCTGGACTTCTTTAAGTTGCTTGAAGACGTTTCACCTCTCATCCGAGAAGCTTCTTCAGTTCTAAGGTCAAATGGTGGAGAGTCCCAGATATAAACCTAGTGGGAGTATCCCCCCACAGAGGGACAAAAGGACCCCCTGATGATCCTCTAATCCCCTGAGCCAAGATGTGAAACTGGGTGTGGGTCTCAATCAGCCAGAGTTTCGGGTGTGTTCATTGTGAAACCTGGCCCCACCTTATCATGCGAATTCCTGGGATCAGATGGCCCAGGATGTGAGTGGGCGTTAAGGCGTCTGGGGAGGGATCTCAAAACTGGATTATAGATGGCAGAGAGTTGGTGTCGTAACCCCGCCTCTGTTCAAAGATGGTCGCTCACAGTGGACATAGATGCTTCTTTCACTCCTCTTTCAAACCATCTGTCCTCTCTGTCCAAAATGTGAACATTGGCATCCTCGAAAGAGTGTCCTTTATCCTTAAGATGCAGATGGAAGTGTTACTTCAAGTCATCATCCAACTTCACCTGTGATCTTGTCACCATTGCTCTCTGAGCTTTGTGTTGGTTCTTCTGTCACCTGACAAATAGGACATAGATGACAATAAGAATAAAATGTGGAGCTGCTTCAGTGTGTCTGTCACTTTGTGCAGATCTTGGCTCATCAGTAATGTTTGTAGTGTGAGTGCATTTTTAAAACAAGTTGTGCAAACTGCACTACAAGGTGGAATATTTACAAAATAATGACTATGACCTATGAATACGTCAGTGCCATTAAGATGAAATTATTGTGTCACCAACATTTTAACGTTAGACATATAATTCTAACAGCCTCTGTAAACTAATATCGTGGCTGCTCGAGGCTCCGTTTTCTCTGACAGCTTCACTTAGATTAGAATTAGAAAAGCTGCTCTGAGACTGAGAGAACTAACAGTGCTGCCTGCTGTGCAAACACGTTATTCATGGTTACATACAGTTTTAGACTGATGTGGGCCAAAGCCTAGCATAGCCTGTAACGTTATTGTGACGGACACATTTTATGAGTGAACTTGGCTTTAAGTGACTGACAGGTTTCTCTGAAAAATACTTTCTTACATCCAGGTTCTTCCTCTTTGCTGCCGTCCTCCTCTCCTCGCAGCGCAGGCTTGCCGCTGCTGAAACTAAGCAGAGCTCCCTGAAAGGCTCAGCCAATCACATTGGCCATATTTGTCACATGAGGTAGGACTCCAGTAGAGAACGTAATTTAACTCTTTCTGCACCGCTGGGTGAATGAGACGCTGACAGATCGTTTTTTTTCTTTCTATCGGGTTTGTTTTTCTTTACTCGAAGAGATCAAATTATTGGTGGGGACAATTCAATAATCGCTGGATATTGGTGGGGACATGTCCGTTCCGTCCATGCCAAATCGACGCCCTTGATTACAACACACATTCAAGTTCACACAACAAGGCTAAATTTAAGGAAAAGAGCAGGGAACAGTCGAGACCTGTTCCCCGAACCAAAGGTTTAGGGCAGCAACGCACAGGCAGCATACACAGAGGTAGGACATAAACACATCTCCACATCCAAGAGAACAAATTATATTTCATTTTTGTTTTTTTCCTGACATCAGCAAACATTTTCATTTTTTCATTTCATTCAAGAAGTTTCCCTCAAAACAGTTTCCATGTGATCAGAATTCACAGGAAGAATAACTGTGTTGTGTCCATCACACAGTCCTTACTTCTCTGTATAGGCGGTGATGATCTATATTTTACAGTAACAGTCGTTAAGAGACTCCAGTGTAATTACCCTGGGTGGGTGCTGTGACTGTGGACTAGCAGCTTTATTACAGAGAGGCTGCATCGAGAGGCAGAAAGGAGTCAAAGAGAAGCTGGAGGGAGCCGGAGACTGACCTGCAGAGAGCGCTGCAGACTGATCGGCTGAACATGATGAGCCATGGGATTAGCGGCTGATAGAGCATTGTGGTCATGTGGTTTATCAAATGCACAACCGCTCCTATCTGTTTTCATGGCACACAGAGGAGATAAAGACGTACATCCTGGTTGTAACCAGTGTTGGGGAGTAACGGAATACATGTGCCGCCGTTACGTAGTTAAAATACAAAATATGAGTAACTGTATTCCGTTACAGTTACCGTTTAAAAAGGTGGTATTCAGAATACAGTTACTTTGTTGAAATAAAGGGATTACACTGCAGTATTTTCCTGTTTCACATGTTCGGCTCTGCCCTCTCTATTTTTGACAAAACCAGACATTAAGAGGCTCCAATGCCTGTGTCTCAATCTCGCGGCCCATCTCACCCCTACTTGCGGCCGCATAATGACGTGAAGAAATATTTTTTTAAATTATTCACAAAGAAGATTTAATATGAAGGCAACAGGCAGAGTGTTACAGGCATCGCCCTAAAGCATGTAGCCTCATGGGCAGTGTAGTCCGTGCTGCAGGGAGAATGGACTGCCATACCCGTGATGTGTCTGTGAGCGAGGAGGGAGAAAAAGGAAAAGTACGAGCTGTCACCGAGCAGAAAGCTGGAAGCATGTAAATATAATAATAACCACTGCAGCCAAACAGAGAGCCTGACGAGCCCAGTTGTAAGTAAGCTATTAAGACTCGACTGTACACTGTGTTCGTGTTTTCCTCCGAAACAATAAGTTCTGTTGGAGCAGCCTTTCAACGCCTCTCTCTGTCTCTCGCAAGAAAAGTTGACCCACACAACAAAGTAAAGCTATTTTTCGGCTACGAGCCCGACACGAACCCGACGTATTAGCCAGAGGTCCCTGTACTACAGTTCGGAGCCGCTGACCTGTTTTATATACGCGCGGAATAGTTTTCTATACGAGATCGCTGCAAAAAGGGCAGCCTTAGCTAATGTCCACCTACTGTTACTCATTTATATTAAGATTTAAACATCTAGTTGGTGTTGGTTTGGAGAGTAACCTGCAGTAATAGTAATAAATCACACAGCAATGGGACATTCATGTAGTTGTAAAAAGCATGACAATATAATAGGTAATCCAAAGTATTCAGAATACGTTACTCTCATTGAGTAACGTAACAGAATACATTACAAATACATTTTGGAGCATGTCACCTGTAATCTGTAGTGGAATACATTTTAACAGTAACCTTCCCAACACTGGTTGTGGCAGGCCGTTTGTTGGGATCAGTATGTGGACTTCAGAGACATTCGAAGTAGACGTTGACAGGTAAAGTGGAGGGGATAGGGACGGGGGCATTAGCATGAACTTGATAGGCAAATGGCACCAAAGTAACCAGGGTGGTGCTGGCTTCAGTAAGCACAGTGGAGCTGTAGCTGAAGCTCAGCCTTGTGTGGAGCAATCAGTGCAGCCACATTGGACTAATTAAGTCTCCTAACAAGCTTTGCTGCTGAGGATCCAGATCTTTGTGACACAGGGAGGCATCGTCTCCTCCTTTCTCTCATTTCCAAGAATGACACCTGGACCTTGGACACAGTTCAAACCTGTTGAGTCTCTTTGTGTGACGTACCGCAGTGAGGAGACAGCCATATCTCTCAGAATACAATTCCTCATATTTCATCATAACCTCTGGCATCTTCTTCAGCTTGCCCACTCCACTGACCGGGGACTGAATTGAGGCTGATGCTGCAGCTCTCCGGGTCAAAAGGTTTGACTCAAATTTCCAGGCAAACTCTCGACGCTTAATTACATGTTTTTCTTCCTCTAATCATCCACCCACGCACCCTCGGGCCCAGCCGACCCTTCTCACCTGATGTTTGTAGCGGTGCAGTACACATCAGCTGTGGTCTCACTCAAAAGGATTCAGAGAATATAACTCAGCAGGAGAGGGTTATAACCATGACATTTAATGCAGCACATTTCAAAAGCCTTGTAATTTCTGTGTACGAGCTGCACAGCATCGCTCAGTTGTATCAGCACCACAGGATAAATTGCTTACAGAAGACTGAAGTGCCCTGCTCATATTTAAAAAGGAAGAGTTCAAAATGAACATTGTTTCCGTGCCTCAGCTCCATCCGGATGGCTCAGGATGCAGCGTCGTTTAAATACGAGCCCTGGAGAGGGAAAGGAAAAAGGGCTGGTGTCTCTCTCTGTTTGTGTGTGTCAGAAGGAGGAATATTACAGGAAGGGGAAAGGGAGAGAAACAAATGTGAGAGCTGTCGTGCATGAAATTAAAAGATACCTTGCAAATGCTTCTGGCTCTGACGCTTACAGTGGCTCCTCCTGGAAGACTCTCTGTCTCTCTGTTTGTCTGCAGGGAAGGCAGATGTGAGGCGGCGCAACCTTTAAGGAACATCCAGATCGATGAAGCTCTTCAGTTCCCCAAGAACTGAACGCTGCTGTTGCCTCGAGCTAAAAGCTCAGGATGGGGATCCTGGGATATGGGATATTTGCTCTGCCACTTGTTTTGCTTTGAACTCCACAGTATTGTTGGAGAAAATCTTTGCTGGGACTACCTCCCCCAATCCATGTGTGCTTGTTTTTGGTTTGTACTCCCAGAGCAGACTGCCTGCAGCCAGAGCAGAAATGTGACCCAGCCCCACACTTTCCCTGGCTGCTGGCCACAAAATCATTCCTACTTGAGTGTCTGGCTACCACTGGATGTTTGAGGACAAGACTATATTGATTTTAGGAGCATAAATGCCTTTGAACTTTGCACCTTCTTCGCTTGGTTTCCACTGTTTTTTTCACAGGTTTAACTGAGGATGTGTTAGAAACTAGGCCAGCAAAACAGAGTGGAGTAGAGCATTACTGCTGCCATTACACACAAGTCCTCTGGGATGATTTTATTGTCTTTTTGTTTTTGATTTATTTGGGTTATCTTTGTCTAATATTAACGTTTCATCTGAAACATGTAAAGGTGACAAACATGCAAAAAACATATAAACTCAACAGGGGCAAACATACTTGCAGGTACGAGGAATTTCCTGTATGTGTCAGTGATGCTGAATCAGTGCCATAGCATAGGAACTCTGCTGTGTGTCCACTATGTGCTGCAGTGTCGGCGGGATCATCCATGATGGATAACAGCCACCTCCTCTCCACCGCAGTTTCAGCTGGGTCCAGTCTTCCTGCTCAGTTAACTCAGTCTGCTGGTGCCACCCATCAAACCACAGCACACTTCCTTTTGGGTTACAGCCTCTGCGCTCGTCTTCTAGCTGAGCCTGCTGTGCGCCCCCAGGTACTCTCACTCCCCAACCCCGTCAGATTCCCGTCCCAGGATAGACACAGTTCAAGTAGCCGTCCTCTTCCATCGTAAGTCCATCACTATCTCTCTGATCTTCTTCACAATAAGAAACACTCCCACACAATCATCCTGCCTATCACTCATACATACAACCAGCTCAGAATATTTCTGATGTTCTAATATACTGAAATATTAAGGTGTTCAAGGTGAACAGGAATGGAGACGGCCCAGTCCACTGTGGAGCTCCTGTGCCCAGTGCCCGTCTGTCAGGAATCCCAGAGAAGCTGGGCCTGTTCACTGGTACGACTGTCAGTAGCTGGATCATGTCAAATGCACTTGAGATATAAAAATGTGATGGTCACTGTGCAACTGCTATATTGGTGGCTGATTTGTTTTTGTTTTGTTTTTGAATGTCAGAAATGTATATTTGTGAATGTGGAGATGTTATATTGGTTTCACTGGTAAAAATAAATAATTGAAATGGGTATATATTTGTTTTTTGTTAAGTTGCCTAATAATTCTGCACAGTAATAGTCACCTGCACACACAGATATCCCCCTAAAATAGCTAAAACTAAAAACAAACTAAAAACTACTTCCAAAAACATTCAGCTTTGATATTAATGAGTTTTTCGGGTTCATTGAGAACATGGTTGTTGTTCAATAATAACATTATTCCTCAAAAATACAACTTGCCTAATAATTCTGCACTCCCTGTATTTTCTAGTCTTTGTCTTAGAATGAAGTTGGTTTGGAAACATATTCAGCGATGCTTCATCTCCTGCTTTGAGTTTCTGTGGGCGCCCCATGCTAGCAGTGTTCAAGCGTTTTGTTCCTCCCCCCCCCCCCCCCCCCCTTTTCATACTGCGCCCCCCTGTAATGGCTCTGCGCCCCCCCTAGGGTGGTTACTCAGAACCAGTTTCCAACTTGTCTTTACAAACTGTGGCTAACTGAAAGAACTCTATTCTCATAATCACCTGCAAATAAGTCATCAGAGCAGACTGCGGACACCACATGCACACTTTAGTTTCCTGGATTTCAGATCATTTTGTTTTTTAGGAAACCTACCACAGAACTGCATTGAAAAGCTCATTATGTGTGTAATTTTAACTGAATGTGATTCTGAGATGGCTGTTTATGAATTGTTGAGACTAGTAGTTAAACATATGCTATTTTATGACCAGTAGTCAATGTAGTAAATTAGTTTAACAGCTGTGGGCCATATACTATCCTTTAGTTCTAATGGTGTGCTATGTATGTAGTTTAGTCTTTATTATACTCTTGAATAAAAGAAACATAATCATTTGTAGTTCATTAGATAAAGTGTGCATTACTCTGTATCCTTGATCAGCTGTGAATGTCTTACACTGTTTTCTTGAAATGTTTTATTGCTGAATCATGTGAAGAAGGCTGTAAGAGGGAGACTAGGTGTCTGGGCAGAAGAGATAAAACCACATTCCTTACCCCCCTTCCTACTTCACACAGAAAGACAGGGAGGCAAGGTCAGGAGCCAGGCTCGCTAAGAATTAGAAAAACATGTGAAGATGCAGCTTTTATGACAAAAAGGGGGGCTGTGACTAGCTATAAAAGTCTGTGAAAGTTGCTACCATTTTGAGACATGCTGTCGAACCTCTGCAGGCATCTCTCCCGTCCGGACGTTGTAATGCTCTGACTGTTGAATTGTATGGAAATAAATGATTGTTGATTGAGCATTTATACACCGAGTATTGTCCTTCCTTCAGCCCAAAGATTCAAAGAATTGGGAGATTTCAACAGAATGATAAGCTTCTTTCTATTTACATTTCAGAAATCATTTCCCAGCCAGTTATCTTTTAATTATAACTTCATATTTCTTTAGTCGGTTTCACGATGAGCCTATAAATCAGTCGTTTATCTCTCTGATGTTTCATAATGATGACTTAGATATGTCTGTGCTGATGCTGTACACGTCTTTCTGTGATAAATTAGAGGTACAACTGATGAACAGCCACATGGATGTGTAGCTGTTGGAAAAGCTCTCAGTAACCAGTTCAAGTCTAGTTAACCAGAGTTCTACTCATTGTTCTAGTCATGATACAGATATATCTCTGTACCAAGCTCCTCACTCTATCTCTAAGGCAAAGCCCAGACACCCTTTGGAGGAAGCTTTTATCTGTAATCATGCATTTGGTCATTATCATATCTCATGGCCATAACTGTATAGGGCGCCGTTTGTAAACTGAAACATGTCGAAATTAACGACAACTTTTTTCCACATTTAGCTGTAAATCTTACAAAAACAGTCATTTTTTACAACATTTAGTAAAATATTTGTACCTTTTTATATTTAAACACAATTTTAAATGTTCAATCTAAATGTTACGGGAAACTAAATATTTAGCTAATATGCAAATTTATTGTACGGGTCAACGGAAATACCAAAATAAAAGCTTCAAGAAAACCTCCCGCGCTAAAGTGTGCCGGTCGTGGTCAGGTTGTGTGTCTGCGCTGCTCTCACTTTTCACTGCCACGAGCTGCTTCACTGATTCCCTACCAGCATGTCCAGCGATTTAGCTGAAAACATTGGAAGATCCAACGATTCAGCGGTAGTGCAGTCTCCACCTCATCAACGCCGCAGCACTTGGTAAGTTTATTGTATAGCATTTTGGACGGGTTGATAGCAGTGTTAGCAAAACTAGCAAAGCTAAATTACTTAGCTAGTCCTCAATTATTTCATTTGGTAGGCAGCAGACAGAGATCGAACATCATACAACTCTATTTATTTATTTGGTAGGTAACAGTCGTTCTTGATGTAAATGTTTCCTTAGGAATCCAGCAATGCACCCGGACCAAGTAGACCTGCCGTCTCCACTGGGATACCGCTCGATAGGCCTTCTTACACATATCATTTAGCTGACTGGCTTTGATATACAGTCAGGTTCATAAATATTTGGATACAGACACATTTTCTAATGTTGCTTCTGTACATTACCAGAATGAATTAAAAATGAAACGACTCCAATGCAGCTGAAGTGCTGACTTTCAGTTTTATTTCAATGGGTTGGACAAAATGATTGCATAAAATTGTGAGGGGAAAAAAAAGTATTTTGTAACCCAAATCCAAATGCTATTTATGGTCTCCTCACAACAATTATAAGAAAAATAAACTAGGCCAATATGGCATGTTTGTTAATACAGAGACACACATGTTAATGTAATCTCTGGTCTCCCACTCAGAGACACGGGTCTCCGAGTGTCCAGCATTCAGAGGCTACCTGAGGACTCATGTGAGAGAAAGTCTGCTCACACAGATATGTAGAGCCAAATACTGTCAATAAGGCCTCTGCAATGTTCTGAAGACAGTTAAACTTGTCAGGTAGTGATGTCCAGCAGGTGAACATGCAGCTCCATGAACACACACAGCTGTGGATTCCAGCTGCTTCGATGTTGCATTAACTGGCATCAGCCAGTTAATGCGAGACAAACCAGCTGCTGATTAAAGCTTTCTGGTTTGATCAGAAAATAAAACATTGGTCCAAACACCTGAAAGTCCCAAAAATGCATTGTGTCTCGAGTCTACGGATGTATCCGTGTATTTCCGTGGTGCTGATGCTGCGCTGAGCGGACAGCTTCTGAAGCATTTGAAGTGTCGGAATGTGGAAATTTCGACATCGCTTGATAAAACTGCCAGCTAGCAACATCCCTTTCACCTGTAGGCTAACTTATTTTTAGCCAATTACAAGCTGAATCTGGTGGTTGGGGTTGTTAGTTAAGATACCGTCATTAAGAAGCGGCACAACTAATGTGTCTATGCGAGCTAATTTGCGATTTGCACCGTTGGTGGGGCCATTTATTTTTTAATGCACCTTCTCAGATTAACTGCGTGTCGTGCCCAGGGCTGGACTGGGACAAAAAATCGCCAGGTATTATCGGGGCGATAATACCCCCGACTGTGGCTCAGGGGGTTGGGAATCGCATCTGTAACCGGAAGGTCGCCGGTTCGATCCCTGGGCTCTCTGTCCTGGTCGTTGTGTCCCTGGGCAAGACACTTTACCCTACTTGCCTACCGGTGTTGGCCAGAGGGGCCGATGGCGCGATATGGCAGCCTCGCTTCTGTCAGTCTGCCCCAGGGCAGCTGTGGCTACAACTGTAGCTTGCCTCCACCAGTGTATGAATGTGAGAGTGAATGAATAGTGGTATTGTAAAGCGCTTTGGGTACCTTGAAAAGCGCTATATAAATCCAATCCATTATTATTATTATTATTAAAGCCATAAAGCCTTTGAATGAAAACAGACGCTGTTGTGACAGTGATGTACAGTCTTGTTAGTATATGTATGATTTCTATACATTTTACATCAGATAAAAACTTTGGTTGTAAGATTCAGATAATTATTTGTTAAAAGCGAAACATTTTAAATGAGAATAAGAAAGTAAAGTATTTCTTTGTGCCCCCCTCTCCCTGTTAATGCCCTACCTGCCCTCCTGGCAACACTTTGCTAGACCCGCCCCTGCACAGTTACCAGCTGTCAGCTACACGGAAAAGGATCCTGGTGTTATTTGTCTCTCAGAAACAGTTCATAACTTCAACTCATTCATGTCACCTAAAAGGTAAACCTGTTTCTCCATCACCTGTTCAGCTCTGATGATTTAGTAAGGACATCTCCTGGTTTCATCTTCATGTTTCCCTCTCACCACATATCCAAACCATATCATGACCAGCAGGTTTACAGCTGTGGCTCCAGCAAACATCAGCTGATACTAGAAATTAATATTAAATAAATTCTAACAACAGCTGATCAAATGTGCTGCTGTTGTTTAGCGTGACATCCACTGGTTTCCGCTTTCTGGCGCAAAGTGGGCGATAAACAAACAAGAGAGACGATCAGCTAATCATCTGCAAGTTTTCTAACAGCAACATTTGTTTTTTGCACATCATTAGAATGAAAGTTATTGGCCATGTTTGCATAGCCCTTTTTAAAATGATGCTTTCATGACATTATTGTGTGTTGGGTGGTGGTCCCGGCTATCCAGACTGACAGTGGGACATTGAATGTCACCTCTCCGGTGGGGAGGGAGCCTGAGGTTGTCTAAATTGGAGTCTGTTTTATACCAAATGCAGAAAAAAAATGTTTTAAGAAAGCAATTAAGTTCATGTTCCAAAAAAAATGATTGTTTGCTCGCAGGACACCAGGAGAGATGAGTCCTCCGTCACAGATGGTGTGGTCAGTGAAGATGGTCGCCTGCAGGTTCAAGCTCATTGCATCTGCAACCCACATCCACTGCCACTGTACTTAAGGGAGGTTAAAGACTTTGTCTGCACCTACATTTGGATCACCTCGATCCATGACAGTCATTCAGCAGTGATGCCTGGACTGGAAACAAGCATCCTTAAAACATTGCAACATTCCAGCTCCTGTGTTGGAATGAAAAACAAATGTGTTGTTTAAATCAGAGACTGCACTTGTGACAGAACAACAACTATTTTATTTTGATTATATAAGTAAGTACAAAACAAAGTTGTGGTAGGCCTAAACTTATTTTCAGAATAATTACATCTGGGACTTTGTTTCATTGTAAGATTATAACAGTGATGGCAACATAATTGCTTGTTGTTCAGCAGAACAGTGTCAAGTATGTTGGCTGTTATACTTTGTTGTGTTTGAAAATAAAAGTTGGGCTGATTTTAACATCATTACAAAAAGTGTTGTTAATTATTTTTAATCATATTCAGGTTACCACAAATTGTTTTTTCATTTAGTTGAACTTGAAATGTTTGTCAGTAGGTAAACAATTAGTATTGTACAGTCAGAAATATCAAGTTATTCTTAATACTGCAGACTTGCACTGTATAAGTTGTTCTAACAGTCATCTTAAGTAAGCTTTACTTAGTTTTTTTGAGGCAACGAGTTTCCTCAATTTTTTTGAGTTCTGGGAACTAACAAGGCTGTACAGTGTACTCAAAATGAGTAAGTTGTCCTAACTTGGTCATCTTACGTAAACTTGATCCAATTTTCTTGACTTCTGGGAAAAAATGAGCTTGTACAGAGTACGCAAAATAAATAAGTCGTCCTAATTTAGTCATTTTTAGCTAAGCTTTACTCAATTTCTTTGAGTTCTGGGAACTAATTAGATTTTACAGTGTACATCTGACTGGTCTGAAGCACAACTTAGAGAAGAAAGAGCAGCAATCTTCAGAAGAGTTTTCTTTGGTGTGGCCAAAAAGTTGCCTCGATTTGTTCCACCACCTCCCTCTATATAACGGCAGGGCTACAAAAACCTGCGCAGGTAAACATTTTATATTGCAGTGCAGAAATATTTATTGTCTAAAAAGTGAGTCTGTTCCCTTAACGTAATTTTATTAATTTTATGAATTAATATTGCAGTTTTAGCAGGTGTAAACAGTTTTTAGTGCAGCCATCTGCCTCTGTGTTACCAGTGATTTGGTGCAACTGTATTTGATTTTATGTAGAACGTGCTTTCTGTTCCCTCAGGAGGAACCAGAAGAGCTGTCTGACAGTGACTTTGAAAGTCCAGTCTGACGGAGAAGACGAGGTATGTGACGTGAATGAAAACCTAGTGAGGTTCTAAGCTCAATGACCAGCTAGATTTTGTTACTGCAGTGAGTAATAATTCCTGGGGGGTTTGTTTGATGAGAGCATCATTAATTTGTCCGATTTTAATGATAATAATTATCACAGGTGATTACAGCCAAGGAGGAACATGTACCCAACTTTCACTTGAACTAATGTAAGGATATATAAAGGCTCTGTTAACATTAACATGGGCGATTGTGGCTCAAGAGTTGGGAGTTCGCCTTGTAATCGGAAGGTTGCCGGTTCGAGCCCCAGCTTGGACAGTCTCGGTCGTTGTGTCCTTGGGCAAGACACTTCACCCGTTGCCTACTGGTGGTGGTCAGAGGGCCCGGTGGCGCCAGTGTTCGGCAGCCTCTGTCAGTGCCCCAGGGCGGCTGTGGCTACAATGTAGCTGCCATCACCAGTGTGTGAATGGGTGGATGACTGGATATGTAAAGCGCTTTGGGGTCTTTAGGGACTAGTAAAGCGCTATATAAATACAGGCCATTTACCATTATGAAGCAAGTCATGCTTCTTTCTTTTATTCAGTGGATCATGCGTTGCCTATATCACCAGGTGAAAGTGAGGCCAAGCATCAGGAAACAGAGGGCTGCACTCAGGAGAGTGAAAATGAGGGACAGCAGATGTTTCCATGTAATGTGGCAGAGTTTGTGTAAGCTGTTGTGTAGGAGTTAAAGAAATCCTTCATTCTAGATGTTGTTTAGGATTTTGTTTTGATGCAGGTTTCCAATTTGCATGTTTGTTTGTTTTGTTTTGTTTTTTGAATCACTGCAACTTAAGGATTTACATTTAATCTTCTTTTTTTTTTTAAATGATGTAGTGTGACAAATTCTTCAAGGCTGACATGTTTTATGATTTCTAATATCTCTTGTCTACTTAGCCCTCTTTTTCTGGAGGAAGATGAAGCTCTTGAAGAGGCAATTCAGCGTAGCCTCCTAGAAGAGTCTGATAGACAGAGTGAAGTTCATATTTCAAGGTAAGATTTGAAAGTAACCTTTGATTATTGAATATCTTATTTGCATCTTTACTAATTTAATATGGACTATCACAACATAATTATCTGTTGTAACTCTGCACTTGAGTCAAATGTACAGCAAATTTCCATTTTCCCCCGAGATCTGTTTGTCATTGTCCCATTTTTATATAGTTCTTTTAAGAAGCTCAGCAAAGAAGAAATTGAAGGTCTTCTTAGAGCTCATAGTGAGAAAGTCATTACACCAGGAACAAGACAGCTCCATATCAGTCGAGCCAATGTGTGGTCGACTGCTTTGCGTCAGTTCAAGAGACCCAAGTTTGCAGAAAGCTGTGAGATGCTTTATGTCACATTTGCAAGCGATGAACATGATACAGAGGAAGATGCTCCTGACCTTGGGGGGCCAAGGCGGGAGTTTTTCCGTTTACTGGTGAAGGCCATCTTTCAGGTGGTGCTTTTGAAGGTAATATGATTTCATAGACAAACTAACTAACTTACTTACTCAAGGCCTAAAGGCTTGTTGACGACACCCGTTCTTATAATGTTACAAACGCAACAACCACCTGATCTGAACATTGTTTGACAACATTAACAAGTTAATAAATGACTACAGATAACAAATCTGTTATATGTTCTGTGTGTCTGAAACAGTAAAAACAAAAAAAAACTAATACATTTTTGTCTGCCAATCTCAAGATATCACTTGGGGTCTGTACAGAATATACTTGTTTTGTATTTTTCAGCTACACCAAATGGATGCACACTGAAATTTAACATCCTAAACTTGCAAAATGGAGTATATCGAACCATTGGCAGGATGTTGTCCACAATAATAGTGCGGTGGAAAAGCACCTGCCTTTCTCTCTCCACATGTAGTCAGGAGACATTGTTCAAGTACACCTAACACCGGATGATATAGGTGACCCTGACTTAAGAGAGAATCTGAAAAAGGTGAATTGCAATATTATAACAAGAATATTGTAATATTTCCTATATTCACAAGTCTTCTTGCCTTTTTTATAAGTGCCTAGCCATAGTTTTGCTATAATATATACACTGTTGGTTATTAGAGGCAATTCCATGTATTATATTTTCAGTTTGTTTCCTTTTTGTTAAAAAAGCTTATATTGGTGAAGTACAGCCAAATAAACCAAAACAAAAATGTTTGAGTGCAATTAAAATGAACCATCTGCCATATTTGTACACTGGTAAAAAAACAAACATTTAAAGTGTTTTTCTTAAATATTTAGGTTGTAAATGCAACAACTCAACATGATTTGGAGAAAGCAGTCAGCTGCTGCGACTCATGGCGATATCAAGGTTGAAGGTCTTCCACTCACGGTCACCGTGGCCAATAAAGATCTGTTCGTGAAAATGCAGCTCTATACCTCGCAGTCCTGCAACGGAAAAGCTGTTTCGATCAACTACCTGATCGCTTGTCCTACTATGGAGTGAAAATTTATTTTTTCTGTATCAATTAGTCATTATTTTATAATAAACATTTAGAGTGAGCTACTTTTTGTATTTAAAACTGGAATTTAACCATTATTTAAACTTTTCTGTCTAGATTTTATCACTCCTGAGTAGGGATGGGTATCGTTTAGGTTTTATCCGATACCGGTGCCAAATCGGTACTTTTGAAACGGTGCCGGTGCTCAAACGGTGCTCAAACCGGTGCTTAAAGAATAGAGAACACAAAATTGGTCCAAAAACCTCTCATGCTCAGCTGTTTTTTGTAAAAAGATAACAATGTTAGCCTTTTCTGCAGCTATGGGGCATATATGGTATCACTCTTGGCTGGAAGCAGTGCTTAAACAATGGAAAAAACACAAACTTTGTCCAAAAACCTCTCATGTTTAACTGTTTTCCACTTTTTCTTTGGTCATTTTAGCCTTTTTGGCCAGGGTGAAGGGAGTATCTGCCATCAAACAAGAAGACAGCCGCATGTAGCTATGATGATGTTTGCTAGTTCACCTTACATGCATTAATGTAATAACGTGGTTAGCCTACTCAACGTAAATTACACACGAACAACATTTAGCTACTCACGCAGAGAAGAACGGCTGCTGCTGCCATCATCATCCGTCATCATTTATGCTACACTGGCAGGGCTAGGGGCCAGGACTCTCCTCTTCGTGTTTTTGGGGGCTGTTGCATAACAGGCAACCCACCCGCAGTAGATGCGCTCGGTGTGAGGTCTCGCAGCAAGCTATCAAATACGGCGCATTTCTGGGCTTTTAAAAAAAACGCTATGCGTCGCCAGGTGTTTCATCGGATTTGAGGTGTTACCTCCTTTGACAGTATCACAGTATCAGCTTAAAGCACTTGTTGCAGGCTGCTGAGTTTGCTCTAAAAGAACGTACGTACCTGGGCCCGCCTACTATTCTCGGAAACGTAAAATGATTGGCTAGAAGTGTATCACAGCTCAGGAAAAAAAAGCACCGAAATAAAGCACCGAAATGTGCGCTGCTTTTCGGTCTGGTTACTACCGTTTATGTCAGAACCGGTGCCATCATGGCACCGGACACCGGTACCCATCCCTACTCCTGAGAGAGAACCCCAGTTTGCATGTTCTGCTTGACCTATCAGGGGAGGACAAAGATCTGACAGCCAGTTTAATTGCTGGGGTTCTCAGGCCAAGCTATTCTGTCCTTGGGAGCAACAGAAGAGTTAGAGGGGAGCTGATGGTGGTCAGATTTCTGGAATTTCTCCAGTGTGTCGAAAGTAAGCAGAAATTCACATAGAATGTAGTCTGGCCATGAAACAATTCAGGACACTAAAGTAAAAAATATTTTGTATTTTTATGTCACATGCATACACAAAACAGGAATAAAAATGTATGAAATCTTACGACTGACAAGAAAAGCAAAGACAGAACCTCTGTACTTTTTAAAAATACATTAGCCATCATTTAGTTGTTAGCTCAAGCTTTAACTATTTTAGTGTCCCCAGGTTAACGGTGGTTTTTCTTTGTTTTTAGATAAAGAGCTGAGAGACGCACTTGGAGAAAGGAGTCTTACCAAGGATGAAGAGGCATTTGTGAAGGCTTTGAGGCCTGGTCACATCTTGGCTTTTGCCAGCGGGAGCAGCAAGGTTCCAGCCATGGGTTTTCAACCAGCTCCTAAAATAACATTCATTCACGATGAAAGCAAACATCTCCCGATTGCACACACATGTGCAAATGAGCTTCAGCTTTTTGTGAATGAAACAACAATGGCTGATGATGATGCTTTTCATTACTGCTTCTTAGTAGCACTCCTGAATGGAGATTTATTCAGCACCATCTAAACATGTTCCAAAAAAGTGAAATTAAAATGGTGGGCTGGTTAACTCTAATCCTGTTCATTAATTGTAGTTTCAAGTAACTTTGCTTCATACAAGATAGTTGAAATCAATTCTGACTGCATTTAATGTTGAAATGTAATAATTTTCAAAGCTTCAATAGATTTATGAAAATGCTAACTCTCTATTTTCAACGACAAATCAATAAAGCCACTGGTGTAGTACAAAATAATTTTATTAGCGTTTTCTTTTTTTTTTTAAACAAGGACATTTCAAAATTACGGAGCCCCGCAGGGGACACGGGAGAAAAAAAATTAAGACAGACTTTTGCGAGATCTCGCAAAACAAACTCGGGATCTCGCAAAAGTTTTGCGAGATCTTGCAAAACAAACTCGCAAAAGTTTTAGCCGCATTCTTCGGAGGCCGCCAGCTCGAAGCCGACCGGGAGGTTGAGGCACGATGTGCCGGGAAAGTGGTGTTCCTCCTGACTGTAATAGGTCTCGACCTCCCGTTAGCTTCGAGATGGTGGGTGTCTTGTTAACCGAGCAGATATCTGACGTTCACACAACTACATTCACGCCTCAAACTATCTTAAAAGTGTATTTTGTGACCCAGAAAGAGTAATATTACAACTAAGTAGCTGCCGCCATTGTTGGAATTCAACTTTTGCGAGATCTCGCAAAAGTTGAATTCCAAGGGGGGCCCCGAGGCAGACCCAGGACACGCTGGAGAGATTATATCTCTCGGCTGGATAAGCTGGAGGAGGTGGCTGGGGAGAGGGAAGTCTGGGCTTCTCTGCTTAGGCTGCTGCCCCTGCGACCAGGCCGGGTCGCGGATCAATCCTCTGGTTGTGCACAGAACTTCCCATTAAGACAGAGCCTTCACCCCTGCTTGCTCGCATGTCCTCCCAAATCTGAGCGTTCTCTCCTCCATGATCAGTCCTGATATGCAGGGGTCTGCCAAATTGTCCAACAGCTGCAGTAAAGAGGGCTTTCACAGTCTCAGCTCGATTATTGCTGGAGCACTGAAGAAACATCAACATCATCAAATTAAGACATCATCCTGCTGTATCCATCTATTGCACCATGAACAGCAAACTTCCAACGAATCAGCTTGTGATTTCCATCTATATGCCATATGAAATTTGGATGAGGCACAGAGTATACTCGCCGAGCAACTGGCGTTCTTCTCCTGGATAGAACACCAGCCGAGTCCACCCTCCGCAGTGACTCTCTTACGTGCCATCTTTGAACCACTATGTTTTTGGAATGCAGATGACCCATCAGCATCACTTCTCCAACATTTGGATGTTCAGTTTTTATCTGGGACACTATCTGATCTAACTCATGGTCACTGATTACACTGAATGTTGACACTGAGATATTATAGTCTTGCAGTAACTTATACAGAGTGGGCCTGGAGATGGAAAGGATAGATGCAGCTTCAGTAAAAGATGTTTTCAGGGAAAGAACATTTTCCAGTTCCTCTTTGGAAATCTGAAGCCTTCCTTGGTAACCATCCTAGAACACGGCAAAGATAATCTCAATGAGAAAAATTCTCTAACAGAAAATGGGTAATTTGAGGCAATTATACTGTGACAGATTAGCTAGGGAGTAATATTTTATCAATAGTTTTAAAATATCAAATTGGGCAATCAAAAGACACTTCACAGCAAAAACAGTAATAAAATATGATGTAAAACTTGTGAATGTTGTTGGTGGTGATGTGACACTGCTAGTGATGGACCCCTAAGAAGATGAAATATATGTAGAATCAGAATCATTACTTTGACAGGAGTTAATTTAAGGTGATATATTACACCAAAGAAAAAAAAAAGCCAGTCAGCTAAATGATATGTGTAAGAAGGCCTACCGAGCGGTATGGTATCCCAGTGGAGACGGCAGGTCTACTTGGTCCGGGTGCATTGCTGGATTCCTAAGGAAACATTTACATCAAGAACGACTGTTACCTACCAAATAAATAAATAGAGTTGTATGATGTTCGATCTGTCTGCTGCCTACCAAATGAAATAATTGAGGACTAGCTAAGTAATCTAGCTTTGCTAGTTTTGCTAACACTCCTATCAACCCGTCCAAAACAGTCAATGGTCCAAAATGTTATACAATAAACTTACCAAGTGCTGCGGCGTTTGTGAGGTGGAGACTGCACTACCGCTGAATCGTTGGATGGCCGACAAAACGGCTCTTCCAATGTTTTCAGCTAAATCGCTGGACATGCTGGTAGGGAATCAGTGACCCGTACAATAAATTTGCATATTAGCTAAATATTTAGTTTCCCGTAACATTTAGATTTAACATTTAAATTTAACATTTAAATTTAACATTTAGATTTAAATATAATATTTAGATTTAACATTTAAAATTGTGTTTTAAATAACAAAAGTTACAAATATTTTACTAAATGTTGTAAAAAATGACTCAAAAAAAGATGTTTTTGTAAGATTTAGAGCTAAATGTGGAAAAATGTTGCCATTAATTTCGGCATGTTTCAGTTTACAAATGGCGCCCCTTATAACTGAGGGTAGGAACATAGATCAAAAGGTAAACTGATAGCTTCACTGTAATGCTCAGCTTGCTCAAAGCCTGCTCATCCTCTTCTTGAATGCAGCTCCTGTAAGGGTGGCTCGATAGTTCATAACAACTCTGAGGTGAGTCACTGAAGAGACTAATAGTTGGTGATTCTGTTCTGAGATGTGATGCTAGAGACTCTTCCAGGGGCCAGAGCAGGCGACACTGAGGGAAATTTAAAACTGCTGGATAAGGGTAAATGTAAATTCAGTAAAATTAGAATTAAATAATCAGCTATGTACCACAGGCCTTCAAGCTGGCTGTAGTTAAACCGATAATTTTCTGTGCATCGTTGCTTACTTGATGAAAGCCCAATTAGGATAACCAAAGATGCGCAGAAAAGAAGATCGGACACAGGCTAGGAAGGATAAGAAAGACAAACGCAACAACACTGTCATCCCCTATGTAGCTGGTGTATCAGAGAAACTCAGGAGCGTTTTCTCCAGACATAACATCCCAGTTTACTTCAGACCCAGCAAGACACTCAGACAAAAACTGGTTCACCCGAAAGACAAAACTCCAAAACACAGACTTAACAATGTGGTGCATGCTGTACAGTGCAGCGAGGAATGCAAAGACTTCCACATTGGAGAGATGAAACAGCCACTTCACAAGCGCATGGCACAGGATAGAAGAGCCACCTCCACAGGACAAGACTCAGCAGTCCATCTGCATCTAAAGGTCAAAGGTCACTCTTTCAAGGATTCCAATGTTCACATGTTGAGAACAGATGGTTTGAAAGAGGAGTGAAAGAAGCCATCTATGTCCACTGTGAGCGACCATCTTTGAACAGAGGCGGTGGCTTACGACACCAACTGTTGTAAGCCACTGTCATCTATAATCCAGCTTTGAGATCCTTACCAGACGCCTTAATGCCCACTCACACCCTGGGCCATCTGATCTCAGGAAATCACATGATAGGGTGAGGCTAGGTTTCACAATGAGCCCCTCCGAAACCCTGGCTGATTGGGACCCACACCTGTGATTAGCTAGAGGATCATTAGGGGGTCCATGACCCTCTTGGGGGGATACTCCCACTGGGTTTACATCTGGGACTCTCCAAAATTTGACCTTAGAACTGAAGAAGCTTCTCGTATGAGAGGTGAAACGCCTTCAAGCAACTTACAGAAGTCCAGACGCTTTTCTTTCCAAGCTACTTAGACTGCGATGACCTGGATGACTGAGAACCTTCACAGACATCTTGATGGTTGGTGTTTCGATCCTTGGACACTCCAGTCTGCATGGTACATGCATGCCTTGGCCATGATACTAACTCCAAGTTGCTCTTAGCTCATCAGAGTGTGAATGTTGGTCAGAAGACATTTAAGCATAGAAAACAGTGCTTGTATGCAGTGGGTGAGGACGAGTGTCAGAAATGATTTATGACAGAGGGATAGCAGCAAGAGTGAACGGGAAGGTTTACAAGATGATACTGATGTATGGTTTGAAGATGGTGGCACAAACAAATGGACAAGAGGCAGTGCTGAAGACATCAACATTCCCACTAGAAGTTACCAGATTTGACAGGATTACAAATGAGTACATCAAAAGGAGGAGCTGTTTGGAGACAAAATTAGATCGTCGAGGCTGAAATGGTTTATAAATGTGTATAGGAGGGAGAGTGGATATATTGGACGAAAGATGCTAAATTGGAGGAAAAGAGCATCTCCTCTTGTCAGAAGAGACTGCTACCCTGCTGAGCAGCCTCAGCCTTCCTATTCTGAACATCCTCCGCCTTTGTATCCTAAATCTTTAGTGCAGGCAGGCACAGCACCTACACAGCTTTTAGAGCCAGCGGAGCCTGAGCCGGTATACGTCAGGTGATGCCTGAGCCCAGGCCTGTGGGGCCCACACAGTCTGAGGGTCTCCACCTCTGCTGGAGGCCACATGTCAAGTCATGGGTTGGTGTGACTGAAGAGGCAGATGATCTGCGACCCTACACAGCAAATTCAAAAGTGTTAAATGTTTTGGTGTTAATAGTCTTCTTGCAAAAGTAGAGTTAATTTTACTCTAAGTAGAGTCACATTCTTTTAATGTAACTCTGAGGTGTAAAATGATAGTAGTTAAAATCGAGTGTTAAAAATGAGTGTTTCTCTGTCAAATCTGGAGGCGTTACAATGGAAACATTAACTCTTGGCCTCTTAACTCTGAACTCCTACAGGGGCTATGACACCAATAGAGTAAATTCACAGACTCCGCCCCCAGCACCATAGGCTCCAATCGAAGCTGAAGTGAAGCCGTTTCAGAACATTTTGCTCTACATATTTGAGTTGTTTGCCATGCTTGGTAAGTCATTTTTTCAAAGATTGTTTCAATTATTATTATTAGCTTTTACTTCTGTGGCTCTTTGGAGTTGAGACAAAGCTGTGTGAAAGGCATTAGCCATGTTGCTCGCTGATAGCATAATATTCTGTTTTAGCTAGCTGAAAGGTATTGTTTGCGGGCAAATACCACAGCCTTGAAAAAAAGCTTGCATGTGAATTTTCAGTCAAACTTTTGGTCAAATACACCTAAAACAATGTCTAGAATGTGAAATGTTGGTATAATGGTGCTGCTTGAAGCCTGAAAACGATCTCCTATAAAAAAACGAGCAAACAGCAGTAGCAGACGTCCTGACTGGATTCTACGTTAGCATAGATCCCTCCAGAGTCTTGTGCACACGGTTTAGGTAAAAATGAAAAAGGTTGAGGTTTTACATTTAGTTCAGTATTACCTGTTGCCTGTGTCCTTGTCTTTTGGGAAAATACTTTACACCAGTAATGGCTCAAAGATGATTCCTTTTCTTTACTGTGCTGCAATTGTTTACTGGATTATTTGTGCCATTAATTAGTGTCAACTAATTTTTATTCAATCTCCACACAGGATATGCTTGTGAAGATGGAATATGGGGGAGAGCAGAAGTGCGTTGAAGTTCCACAAAGGGATGAATGAAGGACATGCATATTGTATTGAAGAAATAAGTGTTGAGAATGCTGTTATTTGCATTTACCACACTGTAAAAAAGGGCAGTGAAATTGACATAAAAACCATGTAAAACCCCTACAGAAATGTATAGTAAACCCCGAAAACACAACTTTCGTGTTTCGATCACAGTGAATTATTGTAAACCTTTAAACAGAATGTTCCTGTTATATTTACAACATGAATGTGTGATTATAATCAAATTTATTGGTTAAAACTATAAATACTGTGAATAAAAACAGTGAAACACTGTAATACTCATAACCAAACAATCATGTTAATTTGACATGCAAATACTGTAAAAATCACAGTTTTAGTCAGTTTTTCTTAAAAACACATGACCTATATGTAAGTCACTTTACAACTGCATGGATGTACTGGGCCTACTTTGAACATGATTCATGAAATGATGCAAAGTCATGGATAGGACTAATAAAAATGTTTTCACAGAATGTCATGATCCGGAGTCTGCGACTCCGTGTTTGTTTAGTTTATTAGTATTCTGTGGTTTTGGTTACCTTGGGTGTTTATACTCTTCTGTTTCATGGTTCATGTTCCTATGTTCTGTGTCCCCCAGTCTGTGTTAAGTTGGTGTGTTATGTCATTGCGTGTATGTGTTTCCTGTTTTATTGTGAAGGTCTGCGTCTTATGTGAGTGTTTCAGTTTGTCTCCCTACTCTCGTCACGTGATCACTCCCAGCTGTGTTCCCACCTGTATGTAATCTCCCTGTGTTCTCTGAGTGTATTTAAGTTGTGTCTTCTGTCATAGTAATTGCTGGTTCGTCTGTGTTGTTTCCCCTCGGTCTCCCTGCGTCTTCCCGTATGTATTTCTCCGGACCTCCCTGCATCCTCGTTTCTGGTTTGTCTTATTAGTTTACCCAGTTTAGGTTTCCAGTTTCATGTTTTGTCGCCACCGTTGTTTGTACTTACCCACCTCTGTGAATAAACACTCACCTGCACCAGAGCTGCCGCCTTTTGGTCCCTTTCTACAATTCCACACGGCTTGCCCCGGCAATCCGTGACAGTACGAACCAGCCACCATGGACCCAGCGGCAGTAAATCCGTCCGAGGAGCTCCGTGACGACGTTACATATAACGTGGAGATTCTCCTCGGGCTGTGGCTTGAGGACCCTCCAGAGGAGCTTCGCCGCGCCGTGGAAAGTCGGCTACAACGGCCCTTTTCCGGCCTGCCATGGCTTCTAACTTCGCTTCCTCCGACCGTGCAGGCTTTTCTCCGGCACACACCCCACCTTCTCTCAGCCACTCCTGCCTCGCTGCCCGACTCGCCGGATGTGATCTTGCCTGGCCCGTCGGAGCCGTCTGCGGGGAGGAAACGCCGATCGCGCCGCAAGCGCGCCACCCCACAGCCGGACGTTCGGGCTTCTAAATCGCCGGCTGTGGTGAGTGAGGACTCTTTTTCATTTTCAGACTGCATGACTGTTCATTCAGGGGCTGCGTTTTGTGTGGCGGATGTCAACGCGAGCTGCTTATCGCCTGTGCAGCTACCGGCAGCTCAGTTAGCTCCCCCACAGCCACTCTCAGCTCGGTTAGCTCCCCCGCAGCCACTCTCAGCTCGGTTAGCTCCCCCGCAGCCACTCTCAGCTCGGTTAGCTCCCCCGCAGCCAGTGCTCCTCTCAGCTCAGTCTCCTGTGCCTCCCTCAGCTCAGTCTCCTGTGCCTCCTTCAGCTCGGTCTCCTGTGCCTCCTTCAGCTCGGTCTCCTGTGCCTCCTTCAGCTCAGTCTCCTGTGCCTCCTTCAGCTCAGTCTCCAGTGTCCCCTTCAGTTCAGTCTCCAGTGTCCCCTTCAGTTCAGTCTCCAGTGTCCCCTTCAGTTCAGTCTCCAGTGTCCCCTTCAGTTCAGTCTCCAGTGGCCCCTTCAGTTCAGTCTCCAGTGGCCCCTTCAGCTCAGTCTCCAGTGCCGCCCGTAGCGCAGGCCCCAGTAGCTCCAGTGCCGCCCGTAGCGCAGGCCCCAGTAGCTCCAGTGCCGCCCGTAGCTCCAGTGCCGCCCGTAGCGCAGGCCCCAGTAGCTCCAGTGCCGCCCGTAGCGCAGGCCCCAGTAGCTCCAGTGCCCCCGCTACCCGTAGCTCTGGCTCCAGCAGTACCGGTTCCACTCATTCACTCCATGCAGGGAGAAGATTTAAGGTCCAGTCAGGGAGTTTCTCGCGCTTTAGCTGCTTCAGGCACCGTTCTGCACTCCAGGGCTTCCCCAGAGGCTAGGTCTCAGTCCCCAGCTGATTCTGGACCCCTGAAGATTAAGCAGCCCTCAGAGAACAACTCCGTGTCAGTGCTGTCTGAGCAGGGCCAGTGCTCAGCACAGCACCCATTGCCTTCATGTCTGCCAGAGGACTCCATGCCTGCTGGCTTTGTGATGGCTTCTGCTGGAGGGTCCAAGGGGCCCGTCCAGCCTTCGTCTCGTGTCTCCGCTGGAGGGTCCGAGGGACCGCTCCGGCCTTTGTTTCCTGTTTCCGCTGGAGGGTCCGAGGGACCGCTCCGGCCTTTGTTTCCTGTTTCCGCTGGAGGGTCCGAGGGACTGCTCCGGCCGTTGTCTCCAGTCTCCGCTGGGGGGCCCGAGGAGCCCGTTCAGCCACCTGTCTCAGCTGGAGGGCCCGAGGAGCCCGTCCAGCCACCTGCTGCAGCATCATCATCATCCTCGCCGGCTGCAGCATCATCATCCTCGCCGGCTGCAGCATCATCATCCTCGCCGGCTGCAGCATCATCATCCTCGCCGGCTGCAGCATCATCATCCTCGCCGGCTGCAGCATCATCATCAGCCTCGTCTGGTCCAGCCTCAGAGCCTTCAGCCTCGTCTGGTCCAGCCTCAGAGCCTTCATCCTCGCCTGGTCCAGCCTCTGCAGCCTCGCCTGGTCCAGCCTCATCCGAGTCTTCATCCTCGCCTGGTCCAGCCTCTGCAGCCTCGCCTGGTCCAGCCTCTGCAGCCTCGCCTGGTCCAGCCTCTGCAGCCTCTCCTGGTCCAGCCTCTGCAGCCTCTCCTGGTCCAGCCTCCGCAGCCTCGCCTGGTCCAGCCTCTGCAGCCTCGCCTGGTCCAGATCACCATCGGCTGAGTGGCCGCCGTTGCCTTCCGCACGGCCGGCCCCCGGACCGCCATCGCCTGAGTGGCCGCCGTTGCCTTCCGCACGGCCGGCCCCCGGACCGCCATCGCCTGAGTGGCCGCCGTTGCCTTCCGCACGGCCGGCCCCCCGAACTGTGTCCACGTCACCGCCGTTGCCGTCCGCACGGTCGGCCCCCCGAACTGTGTCCACGTCGCCGCCGTTGCCGTCCGCACGGTCAGCCCCCTGAACTGTTTGGACTCCTGTGCTGTCGGCCCCCTGGCCGGCCCCCTGAACTGTTTTGGACTCCTGTGCTGTCGGCCCCCTGGCCGGCCCCCTGAACTGTTTTGGACTCCTGTGCTGTCGGCCCCCTGAACTTTTCTGTTTTGGACTCCGTTTTTCTTGGGCTGTGGTGTGTTTCGTTTCATTGGTTTTCTTGGGTTGGGTCTCGTGTTTTGTTTTTCTTTTTGTCTTTTGGCCTTCTGGTGCTCCTGTTTTGTTTTGCCTCGAGCCCTCCGTCCTGGACCCCCGCCGCCCGCCCTGGTCGGGTTGTTTTCTGTTTTTTCTGGCTGTTTTTCTTGTTGGGCTGTCTGGAGCCAGCCTTTGAGGGGGGGGTCCTGTCATGATCCGGAGTCTGCGACTCCGTGTTTGTTTAGTTTATTAGTTTTCTGTGGTTTTGGTTACCTTGGGTGTTTATACTCTTCTGTTTCATGGTTCATGTTCCTATGTTCTGTGTCCCCCAGTCTGTGTTAAGTTGGTGTGTTATGTCATTGCGTGTATGTGTTTCCTGTTTTATTGTGAAGGTCTGCGTCTTATGTGAGTGTTTCAGTTTGTCTCCCTACTCTCGTCACGTGATCACTCCCAGCTGTGTTCCCACCTGTATGTAATCTCCCTGTGTTCTCTGAGTGTATTTAAGTTGTGTCTTCTGTCATAGTAATTGCTGGTTCGTCTGTGTTGTTTCCCCTCGGTCTCCCTGCGTCTTCCCGTATGTATTTCTCCGAACCTCCCTGCATCCTCGTTTCTGGTTTGTCTTATTAGTTTACCCAGTTTAGGTTTCCAGTTTCATGTTTTGTCGCCACCGTTGTTTGTACTTACCCACCTCTGTGAATAAACACTCACCTGCACCAGAGCTGCCGCCTTTTGGTCCCTTTCTACAATTCCACACGGCTTGCCCCGGCAATCCGTGACACAGAAGATGTCATTGTGAACCTGAGAGGTTGCCTCTCCATTTATAGGCTATATAAAAATATACAATTAAAATTGTTTACATCATGTTTTTTTCTTAAATCATTCGGGCTATTTTCAGCCTATTGTAGGGTAACCAATAAGAAATTATTATTTAACGACTAAGTAATGCTTCTGTCATAATGCTTGTATTCTTCATGTTTCTTTTAATTGCAATGTGATACTTAGACTAGAATACTTTTTTGGGTTAGGTCAGCAATGTCTCATTATTACAGGCTAAACAAACTTACAGTGCCTCCCATAGGATCTCTATGGTGCCTCATCTCCACAGAGCTGTAAGCTACTTCAAACCACTCACCGTTGCACTGAGCGCGCCTAATTTTGAATGTGCATCTGAAGCTCGTCTCTGATTGGATGAGGGCGGGAGGGGAAGAGCGCCTAGTTCACGACTATAGCTAACGAGCCAGCACGAGAGAGAAGACGGGAGAAGAAAACGTTGAACTTTCAGCAACTACATTGTTAGGACAAATTACAAACATACGATTTCAAGTGTTTTTTGAGGATCTGTGTTTGTTCGTCAGAAAGTCTGCACGGTAAGTTCAATATCTAGGCGACGTTTTTTCAAGATAAAAGCACCAGTTGATCTTTAGACCAATGCTCATAACCTAGCGCTAGCATGCTAGTTCAGCTGAAAAGCACAGGCAAACTTTTGAAATACTAAAAATGATCATCTGCGTCTTTTGTAAAAAGGTATTGGTCACATTAAGAGGCTATGTACCACATTGCAGAGTGCATAAGAATGAGCCTTGTTGTATTTTTAAATGTGTTGGCGCCAATTGCAGCCAAACATTCACCACATATTCTGCTTTCAAGGGGCATTTTTATCGTGTGCACAATGCACCTGCACTTCAAGCTACTCATAAAGCTCTTGTTGCAGATTTAAAATGTGCGGTTTCATTATGTGCCCGCCATTTTCAAAAAGTGAAAGAGCTAGTGTCTCACTTAAACGATCATATTGCAGAGGGCAGGTCTGTGTCATGTCCAGTAAGTGGTTGTAAGCATATGTTTACAAAAAAGTCATCATTTACTTCTCACATGTGTAGGAAGCATAAAGCTTGTTCCCCAGATGGTATTGATGACATGTACAAGGAATCTCATCCTCAGCCCCCAAATGACAGTACAGAATATTCAGAAAACACACATGAAACCATGGCATCTGCTAGTTCAGCCAGTGATATGCCAGAGAAGGATAGTCATTCTTATCTCAGAAACATGTGTGTCTTTTAACTTAAACTGCAAGGACAGCTGCTAATTCCTCCCTCTACTATACAGAGTATTGCTGAGGAAATGCAGAATGTGCACGAATTGGGTCAAGCCTACACAATTAATAAGGTAAGTTGTTTACTAAAAAATGAAATGAACCTATCAGATGAAGCAGTCACTAAAATCTGTGACTGCATTAAAGAGTCAGATTTGTTCTCTGCTTGCCATCAGGGACAACTAGGAACAACACACACCAGAAATCAAACATTCAAAAAAATGTTTAAATACACAGAACCCAAGAAAGTGCCATTGGGAATGGATGAAAACATGACAGAAAAATGTGCTTACTACATACCAGTTGGAGAAACCCTGAAGAGCTTTTTAGAGTCACAGTTATGGAGGAATACACAGTCACAACAGTTTGGGGTCCTGATGTAGAAATTTTTAAGGATTTATATGATGGCAAAATATTCAAATGTCACCAGTTCTTTAATGAAAACCCGGAAAGCCTCAAACTGATTTTGTACCAAGATTCATTTGAGGTAGTGAATCCCCTGGGTTCTGCTAAAAAGACGCACAAACTTCTTGCAGTCTATCTGTCATTAGCAAATTTACCCATTCATTTGCGTTCAAATACAGATAACATGTTTTTAGTCTTGTTGTGTGTTGAGAATGACTTCAAGCGTTTTGGAATAGCCAAAGTTTTCTCAGAGTTGTTGGCAGATCTGAAATCTTTGGAGACAGATGGAATAGATGTAGATGGAGAAACAGTAAAAGGGGGTCTTTACTGTATTGCTGGGGACAACTTGGGTTCTCATTGCATAGGAGGGTTTACAGAAAACTTCAGCTGCTCTCAATATTTTTGCAGGTACTGTGAAGTAACACGAAGTGAGTTTTATGCTGATCCAAATGCCTGTGGTCCTCCACGCACTCCAGAGACATATGACGCGGCTGTTGCTGATCTCCAGTCTGAAACTATCCAAGACGTCAGAGGAATAAAGGTAAACTCCATCTTCAATACCCTTCAGTCTTTTCACGTATCCCAGCCTGGTCTCCCACTATGTTCACTTCCCCACAGCATTTTGGTTATACTTTGTCTTGAACGTGGTCATGGCCATGACTGTGTGTATATATATGTATATACTTAATTTTTACTTACTTTGTACGTGTATTTTAACTGATCAATTATAAAAATGCTTAATAAACTTTTATATGATTGTTATTCTACAGGTGTTTCTTCTCCATAAACCCAGAAAAAGGAACCAAAGTAGAGAACAAAAACTCAAAGCGTCGTCTCAGTGTGAACCCTCGAGTCCTCACCCTGATTCAGGATCTCGCCGACCACGAGTGGCGCTAAGCCTAAATTTTGACTCTCTGTGGACTGTTAGTTTTACTTTGTTAATTTTGTTCCACAATGTGTACCGGAACCTTTTACTGGTCGAATGCATGAAGCCAATTCATGAAGATGTTCTTTCTTTGTAGGAATGTTCTTTATTTACATAAGAAAAGAAAAAAACAACATGCGGCTACTGCAGTGTTTCTAGACCACATGTGTAGGTTTGTTTCACCACGTGGTTTTGCTGATGTTTTCTGACCAGGGCCATGGTTGTGGTGACAGCAGGGTGCGTGTTGCGTTGCACGGTGATTATGATCATTTTTGGCACAATATGTGTTTTTTGTTTTAAAGTCTTAACAGGTTATTTAACTTTTTCTGGTGGAGGGTCTAACAAATGCTTGTTTCATGAACGTGGTTCTTGCTTTGCAGGAATGTTCCACAGCTTTTATAGCCTATATTTTGATTGAATTGTGTAGTTGCTGTGTGCATTGCATATTGTGTTAGTTGGAAAAATGGATCCATTTGCTGTCATTTTGCTAATGTGGCTGCAAAATAAATTTCCCAAAAGTGATATTTTCCTCTCTTGTGTTTTCTCAAGATGTATTTTTGCATGTTTGGGTGTAGGCGTAGCAGTAAGAAATTTGCTGGGTTATGGTTAAAATTTTACATTAAAACATATAATATTCAGCATAGATTTTATGTATAATTTACAGAGCAGCTCCATTTAATATGCACAGTTTCACCATAGTTCTACCATGTTAAATTAGTTCTTTGTACGATATTTCCCTGTTAATTTTGCAGTTTATGGATCCACAAAAAGCATTTATTACTTGTAAAAGATACAGGAAATAGTGTATTTATATATCACATCTATGTGTGAAATTAACTTCTTTTTCCTGTAGATTTAACTGTTTTAATCTGAGATTCATTCACTGTAAATCAATTTACAAGTTGCATCTGTAAAGCGTTTTTACAGGAAGTCCCTGGTAACCCCAGCTGCCAGGGTTTTCCTGTAAAAACAGCACGTTTTTTTTACAGTGCAGCTCACCTATGTCAGACCTTTTGATAAACACAATTCTAATGAAAGTGAGAACATGTACACTGTTACATCTTTCAAAAAATGTTTTGAAATTGTGGTGCACAGTTCAGAATAAATGTTTTTCAAAAACTATTGCATCTGTTTAGTAAATTTTTATTTCCAAAAGAAATTTCTAGAAGTTCAGAACAGTAAAATTCCCGCTTTTTAGAATGAATTAGAAGATAACTCTTACGTAGTTAAACTAAAATACTCTTTGAGAGTTAATATATAAACTCTTAACACCAAGTGTTAAATTATCAACTCCAGCCAGATTTGGTGTTTAACACTAAATCAGAGTTAACGTACCAACTCTCCAAAACGAGTTAAATTAACACTCTCTGGTGTGGACCCATATAGACACTTTAATAGTGTTGAAATCAAATCCGACAGTGTTAATTTGGACATGCTGGATTTGCTGTGTACAGAGCACCAGGAGGAGAAAATCATTACAGTATGTTTTTGTTTGTAAAATAAAAGCTTTGCTTGATGTTTCTGGTCTTAAACTTATTGTATATTCAAATACCCAGTTTAATAAATTCTATGGTAAGTTTCCAAGTAATATTTCACATAAACACATAATGTCACTTTAGATATATGGCATATAGCAAATATGGTGAGTCATCCTTTATAGGGTGCCAGAGGAGCCACGCAGCTCTGCCTGCCTTTGCTAACTTAAAGTGACACGGTCATGTCGACTTATCACAGTCACCAGGTCTTCAAGTCCAAACAGGCATGGAGAAATGTCCTGGATAAAAATTGGTCTTCTTCTGGAGTTCCTTTCTAGTAAATACTTCAATAGATATTATATTTTGGTATATGTGCTGGTCGGCCTGATGTCAGCATGTTGGCAAATACTATAAAATAAATATTTTATATTTCTTTTTTCCTTGAAAGAAAATTGTGACTAAATGACGAGAGAAACAAAACCAGCAGATCTTGATACAATATCAGCATTTGGCCCTCAGGCAGACTGTTGTTTTAAATCTCAGTTCGTCCCCGGTTAGCACTAATTCTAAAAACAGCCAAAGTATTATCAGGGTGGCTAATACAGAGGCACAGACCATGAACTGAACAGCACTTCATCCTCAGACTCATAGAAAAGTAATCAGACACAACAATAAAACCATCTGACTGATCTTGTGCTGCATTGAGAGAACCTCAGTGAGTGTGCTGCCATCAGGACTGTGCATTAGATTTATCCCATTGTTTCTACAGACTGTGTGTAAATTATATAAAACTGAAACATGAGCTTGCTGTGCGGGTTATGGTTCACAGCAGCATCTACAAGCGAGAGCTGTCGACTCCCAGTTACAGTTTTAAAGCTTAGCAAAAGGATAACAATTGAAAAGTTTCATGCAGCTGTCATGACGGTAGAAGTTATCCATGGAGGTTAAACCTGCTTCATGCTGCTGAGAGGTCGAGCAGTGCCTGACCTTGACAAACATGCAAGTGTTAGGTCTGCACTCGCAGGCCTCGCTAGCTCAGAGACGCATCCCTGTGAACAAAGCAAGACAATCAGAGCTCAATCCATTTCAACTTGCAAGGGAAGCAGGATCTTGGATCTGAAAGTCCCTCACCTGATCCCAGCCAACGTAAAAGAACCAGCGTCCCCTCACAGCCTTTTATTCAGTGAAAACAGTTACAGAAATACCTCATTGCAAAACCCATATGGTGAGTCGTAAAAGCTATGGCACTGTGTGTATATATGCACGTGTGAGCATGTGAGTGAATGTGTGTGTGTGTGTGTCTCCCTGGTTACAACCGTGTATCAACATCCCGAGTAATGAAAGGGTCATCTCCCCTCATCCCATATAACGGTCCACCATATACAAGCACAGGTGAGCCCATAAACGGCAGGAAGTAAACATTCCTTACTAAATAAGGAAACCAGAACCTTACATGCAATGTGCCTGCAACACTATAGCTCATAGCATCCCCCACCATCCTAGATGTAGGGGAGGAACAGAAAAATATCTGAACATGCACGGCAAGGTTTACAGTTTTAAGCACAACTTTTATCAAAATCACTCCAACAGTAAGGATGTTGAACACATTGGACCAGCAAAAACTAAGTCTATCAATTCATCTGTTGGTTTTTCCAGATCCTCATCATGCGGAGCACAACACGTGATGCTGCACATACTAAGCCTGCCCGTATGATCACCAGTGGGAAATATTTCCTGCAAACAAAGAGACTAATTAAAAGAAAGGACTCCACTGAAAAGCAGTGAGCAGGTGTAGAACAGTCATGTAGGACAGCTCACACACACATTTGGGGTTCAGTATCTTCTTCACAGACACTTTGACATGTGGCCCATAGATAGGAGCCAGGGATCGTACTACCAACCCTCTGATCTGCAGCACAAATTCAAATTCAAATTTAAATTCAAATTTTATTTGTCACACACACACAACCATACACAGTATGACATGGGGGTGAAATGCTTGTAGCTGTACAATGCCCGACCATTAAATGACAGAAGAAAAGTTTTACAATATTTACAATTTACAGTTTACTACAAAAATTTACAAATTAACTTAGGAATTTACAGTAAAGAATGTGCAAATAGCAGAAGAGATTATAAAGATAAGGATTAGGAATTATAGGAATTATAGGATTATAGGAAATGTGTGGTGGTGCGTGTGGTGACGTGTGTGAGAGTCCAGTCTTATAGTGACGTGTTTGGGAGAGTCCAGTCCTACACCAGGTTCAGGGCCCGAATAGCCTGGGGGAAGAAGCTCCTCCTCATTCTCTCTGTTTTGGCCTTAAGGGAGCGGAAGCGCTTCCGAGACCTCAACAGTGAGAAGAGTCCATTGTTGGGATGGGAGAGGTAAACCAAATTATACCGTACAAGGAAGAAGAATGTCAATGAAGAAGACACAACCCTGATGCACGGTCACAAGTCCTGGTGTGCTGGACGGCTGCTGTGATGTATTAATGGATCTGATCTCGGGCTGAGCAAATGTCAGGGCAACAGGTGACAACTGAGAGGGACATGAAGCACGGCCGCGCCTCTGATTATAAATCTGTCGTGGTGGCTGCACATGCAGCACAGGTGCAGCGTGGGCAGGCTGAGAGGACAGGCTGAGTAAATGATGCTGTGTGTGTGCGGTGTGACTTTATATGAGAGGTGCACTGATTCACACACACAAACACAGTCTAATCTCTCTAAAACTGAAAAACACCCTTAACTCGAGGGACCGCTCCGTCCTCCTCTTCCTCGCCTCGCTCTGCAGTGCAGAACAGTAATAGTTTCTGCAGATGCTACAGTGTCCACTGGGAGCTCTTGTTTGGACAGAGGTTTCATTTTCTGCTGTGGAGTTGTTGTTAGTCTCCTGTTGACGGCGTCCTCAGAAACAGGCACAAGCACACTCTCATTACCCCACTCAGCCTGTACAAGTGTGCATCGCAGTGGACACAGGGGTCCTCCCTTGTCTGCTGGATGCCATCATGTTGCTACCAGTGGACAGCTGAGGGCTATGCTACAGTCACTTTCATGAAAGGAGACTCAGTGGATACCCAGAAACTACAACAACCATGTGCTTACTCTCTGCTACCAGAAAGAGAAACACCTGAGACTAAGATTAGTAGTTTGCAACAATCCTGAAACAAAGCAGCATTATTTTCAGCAGTGAGAAGAAAATCCCAGCAGGAGAGGATACAAAGTCTGCACACAACAGTCTAAACCAAAGACCCTCTGCATCTGTTTATGTAGCATTGTCTCTGAGAGCCCATTTACAAGGAGTAAAATACTCAAACATCAAGGACATGAAATTAAAAAGAGGGACCAAGACACAATAAGAGCACGAGAAAGGAAAAAGAAATCAACACGTCACTGTTCCTCCCACTGCCACACATTTTACCTGTCCTGTCGGTGTGTGTGTGTGTGTGTGTGTGTGTGTGTGTGTGTGTGTGTGTGTGTGTGAGAGGTACTGATGAGTGAGTCTGGGTGGGGCATGTGTGTGTGTTCAGTACAGTGATTCATGGTGGAAAGAAACTGCTCCTGAGTTCTGGTTTGTATTCACCTGTATCGCTCCCAAAGTGCAGCAGGTTGAACAGGTGAGCTGCAGGATGGTTGGTGCTCTGTGACTGCCTTAGCTCTGCTGACACCTAGATGTCTGCAAAATAGGGGAGGGGCAGCCAATGACCTTCTGTGCTGCGGTGAGCACTCACTTAGCCTTGGTGAAGTGTATAAATTACACTGTGAGACAGTATGTAAGGCCTTGGGGAGTTTCAAGGAATTTATTGACAGCACTGAGTGAGGTGGTAGGACAGACTGAACCCTTACTCTGATACTCTATTTTAGGCGCACCATCCCACATGGCAAAATTGGTATGGTCTGGATTTGGCCCACACAATGTGCTTACACATGGCCCACATACTGCAAAGAATGACTGCCCTTTGGTGGCTCATATCTGGATGACGTACCACTTACCATGCCAGAAGTCAGCCAGCAGTGACGGCTTGACACCAGATCCAGGCCGGACCTGTCTGCTATGTGGGATGTCTGCTGAGAAGGAGTGCCCCTGAGCTGATGAAGCCACATGCAAGGAAAGAGAGACCTGGAGTCAGATAATGTCAGCAGCAAATAGTAAAGCCAGAAATGGAACGGAGAGATCCCGGGAGAAGCACTGAGTGACTGAGTGAAATCAAACAGTAGAATCATTTGCTTGCTGCGTATCAGTTGTTTGACAGGCAATCTGTCAACAGCACCCAGGTAAAGCTGATTTGTGTACACACAGACATTGATCTGGTGTCAAGCTGGCACTGCTGGCTGGCTTCTGGCATGGTCAGTGGTATCTCATCCAGGCCAGGCCTGATGTAGATGGCACTGTTTATGTGATGGCATGCCACATCTGGCCCGATTGTAGTTTGGTTTATGTGGCCCAGGCTCATAGAAAACAGGTCTGGCCCGGATCTGGCATCAAGCTGGCACTTCTGACTGACCGGTGTCATGGCAGGGTGTATGTCAACCAGATGTGGGCCAGGTCTGGCAATGATGGCACTATTTATGTTCCTATTTTAGTTAGAAGACCCAAATGCCATGCTGCAATACTATATTGCTATGGTAGCCAACGTTTCAAATGCAGGTTTGACAGGTTTGTGAGTGTACACTTTATCCAAAACCTTGAGAGGGTTTATTCATGTTTACCACTGGGTGGCTGTAGCTCAGGAGGTAGAGCAGGTCACCTACGGAGCAGAAGGTTAGTGGTTCGATCCCTGGCGTCTGCATGTTGAGAGTGTGAATGTTTATGAATGTAGTTAGGAAGCACTCAGTTTAGAGGAAGTGTGTGAATGTGACATGTTGTATAGAGCACTGGGAGAGCAGAAAAGCACTATATAAGAATCAGTTCATTCACTGTCTGAACAGAGTTTTGTCATGTTACTTTTGCGCTATCATGTTCTGACACATGTTGTTATTACATGGCTTGATTAAAGTACACATTAGGCTGACATCTGGAGCCAGAGCTGAAACTGTTCTGGGCCAGTGTGTGTCTACAACAGGGTCGCGGCTGCACACAACTTACACATGGCCCACATACCTTAAAGAATCCAGCACAGGACCACCAGTGTGTCTGCAACTGGCCATGTGCTGGCCCATGTGTGGGCCACATCTGGCAAACCAGATCTGGGCCACCAAAGGCCGTCATTCTTTAAGGTATGTGGGCCATGTGTAAGCACATTGTGTGGGCCAGATCCAGGCCATACCAATTTTGCTATGTGGGTATGTACAATGAAAATCAGGTTGATCAGCACAGGAAGCAAGGTTTTGTCATGAAGTGAGAAGCGTCAACATTCACGCCTGTGCCCTCATAAATATAGCCCTGTCAGTCATCACACTTCACCAGATTCTACAGGGGGAAGCAGCTGAGGTACAAAGTGATCTGACAGGATACGTTTACTCCAGATGAACCTCAGGCACATCATTTGATGTGGCTTTGAGGAAAGACAAATAATTCAATTCAATTCAGTTTTATTTATACAGCCCCAAATCACAACAACAGTCGCCCCAAGGTGCTTTATATTGTAATGTAGACTCTACAATAATGCAGTATTAGTATTTAATTGAAACATATCAATTTTAGTTCCAGTTTATTATTAATTTTCGGTATCGTTCACACACATTAACATATAGTGTCAATGTGTTTTAATAGGCAGACAGTGTTACAAACTTGCTGTGCAAATGCAGATCAGCCACCAGTGGGTGCTACAGTGGAAAGGTTTAATAGGTGACTAGTATGACAAAATTTTTAATTTCTGTCATTCACTTGGAGAGAAGAAATCATAACTAAGGGTGCTTGTGCAACTGAAAGGTTTATGGGGAATTCCACTGTGACGTTCCACAGGTAAGCTCCAGGGTAGCATCTCTGACACAAGACATTTTCGTCCATCCCATTTTTGCTATGAAAATTACAGTGAGGGAAAAAAAATATTTGAACCCCAGCAAAGTTTGCCCACCAACTAAGAAAGGATCAGTCTATAATTTCAATGGTTAAGTTTATTTGAACAGTGAGAGACAAAACAAAAAATCCAGAAAAATGCATTTGAAAAAAGTTATTTTATTCATGAAAATGCAAATTAATTTATAAGTACTGTATCTGATCCCTTTGCTTTAGTACTTGGTGGCAAAACCTTTGTTGGCAACCACAGAGGTCAGACGTGTCTTGTAGTTGGCCATGAGTTTTACACACATCTTTGGGGGGGTTGTCCCACTCCTCTTTGCGGATCTTCTACAAGTCATTAGTGTTTCGTGGCTGATTTTTGGCAACTCGAACCTTCAGCTCCCTCCACCGATTTTCAATAGGATTAATGTCGGGAGACCAACTCAGCTGCTTCTTCTTGAACCAGTCCTTTGTTTCACTGGTCCTGTGTTTTGGATCATTGTCATGCTGGAATATCCACCCATGACCCATTTTCAATGCCCTGGCTGAGGGAAGGAGGGTCTCACCCAACATTTGGTGGTATATGACCCCATCCATCTTCCCTTTGATGCGGTGCAGTTGTCCTGTCCCCCCAAAGCATAATGTCTCCACCACCATGTTTGACGATGTTCTTGGAGTCATAGGGATAGTCATCCTTCCTCCTCCAAACATTTACGAGTTGAGTTGATGCCAAAGAGCTGGATTTTGGTCTCATTTGACCACAACACTTTCACGCAGCCCTCCTCCACTGAGATGTTCAGTTACAAACTTCAAACCGGCCTGTACATGTGCTTTATTGAGCAGGGGGACCTTTCGGGCACAGCAGGGTTTCAGTCCTTCATGGTGTAGTGTGTTACCAACTGTTTTCTTGGTGACTTTGGTCCCAGCTGCTGTGAGATCATTGACAAGTTCCTCCGAGTAGTTCTGGGCTGGTCCCTCAACGTTCTCATTATCATTTAAACTCCACGAGGTGAGATCTTGCGTGGAGCTCCAGACTGAGGGAGATGTTTCTTCCATTTGTGAATAATTGCACCAATTGTTGTCACCTTCTCACCCAGCTGTGTAGAGCCCATTCCAACCTTGTGTAGGTCCACAGTCTTGCCCCTGACATCCTTGGAAAGCTCTTTGGTCTTGGCCATGGTGCTCAGTCCAGAATCTGGACTGATTCTATGGAAAGCTGTTATTTATGTAGGTACCGAGTTGAGAAGGCTCCCAGTGTCAGCTTGTTACATCGTCACTCTATTAACATCTTACTTGTGGTGACCTTTTTCTTAGATCAGTTACAGCATACAAAAAGATGCACTGACATTTTCAACAAACTTTCATTAGAGACTGTTGTTTTAATAACTTTGTTTTATGCATCTTCACAAGTGTCTCACATTGATGAAGTGTGCTTATTTTGCATTCCCAAGGTCACACTGACTGTTCAATGCTTTCAGATACCAGCAACATAGTAGCTGGTTATAAAGTGTTTTAAGGAAAGTAATGGAATTTAACTTGCACTTGTGTAGCATAGCCTTGAGTGTTAATTAGCTCCAGTTAGAGGGAGTTAGAGGAACTCAGGGTTCAATTAGTGGGTTTATCCTTGAACAAAAGGCAAACAACACCTTCTTAGTTTTCTCTTCAAAACAAAACAAACAGAAACTCAGGAAGAAAAGACTTCATGTGAAAACGATGTCACAACATGGCTCTAAAATGATACCTTTTCTCCCTGAATGTGAGTGCTTTGAAAGATTTAATATTATACAGACACAAGTGGTTTGGAATAGCACAGCCTCTAATTAATACATTCAAATTAATTAAAAAAGAGTGGGTAGAATCTGTCTCCACCTTCAGGTTTCTTGGGACCCACATGTCCACCAGTCTCACCTGGACTAACACCATCGCCCTGGTAAAGAAGGACCAGCAGTGGCTGCACTTACTCCGTGTCCTGAGGAATAATAACCTGGACCAGAAGCTGCTGCTGGCCTTCTTTTTTTTTTTTTTTTTTTGCCTGTCCCGTTTGGCTCTTTTGCCATCAGAATTGTTGTCTAAAGGCAAAGAAAGATGCCCAACGGATTTACTTTACCAAATTGACCATCCCAGCCTTGCCGTAATGGTCCATTTGATTCACCTTTTATTGTTCATTTTATTTTCACTTACTGAATACGGGACAGACTTGACTGGGGGAAAGAAGGGGAGAAAGAAAGAGGGAAAGAGAAACAGCTGAGAAGAGGGACAGGGGAGAAGGGCAAAAAACAAAAACCAACAGAATGAGCAGAAAAAAAAAGAAGAAAAAAAAATGCATATATCGATCACCTGGATCACCTGCTGAGAAAGAAAAAAGAAAACAAGCAGAAGAGAACAAGAGTAATAGAATAAACAACATCACAATGATATATGGGAATATGGCAGTAAATACTAAATATTAAACATTATTGTGCAGCACATAAGATCAACAGAACACAGTGTGCTTTGAGGTAGGAGCCAAAAAGGGTGTAGTTTGTGGGTGTGATCACCCGTGTGTACACCTGTGAGCATGGACGTGCTTGTTTTTTGTTTTTTTTAAAAGGTTCCTTCATGTAATGATCTGCTAGAGGGTGTGTGTGTGTGTGTGGGGGGGGGCACAGCCCCGTCCTCCAGGGCATGAAGCGGGTATGGAGGAGATCAAAACTCCAGACATCCAGAGGCCCCCAGAACACAAGAGACCAAGGAAGACCAACAGAGGGGCAGCCGCGCCACTGTCCCAGAAAGAGCTGAGGAGAGTCCCAGATGAGGGCTCACTCAGCAGCCACGGAGCAGAAGCCAGGGGGAGTTGCAGTGACGCGCCCGTGAGCTCCGCCGGCAGCCAGCCGTGCCTAAGTGACCGAGCCCCAGGCCGAGAGGCCGGGGGCACCCCACCTCCGAAGTGGCCCGAGCGAGCCCCAGGCTCCAGGCCCCGATAAGCGGCCGCCAAGGAGTGAGCCGGTGTGTACCTGGACGCCCATCCCCGGACACAAAGAACCACCAACGCACCGATGTCTGAGGGAGTCCGCCACTGGCAGGGGAAGTGGTGGTAGGGGGAGATAGGCCTCCAAACCTTGGAGGGCCTAAGATGTCCCCAGAGAGGTGGCGTCTGACACCCAACCTGACATATAGACACAGACATACAGGCACACACATATACAAACATCCATATTTTTCTCCTCCCCCTTTGTGAGTGTGGACGCTTCATCTCTTTGCTCTCTAAATGCTTTGCTTCTTTTATTGATTTTTACCAATTTTTATGCTGATTTTTTCCCTTTTTTCCATATGAGCTTACCTGCGATAGCTTCTGGACACTTATAGATCATTAGGACTAAAGTGTTCTTAACAGAAACAGCAACATTTTTATAGTTACCTTATCTTCAGCGCTCCGTGTGTCTGTGGCCTAGACACAGCTGAAGCCTGATTACAGCGTCTGGGCACCGAGCAGCCTCGATAGCCTAGAAAGGTGCTAACCACTAGGCTAACTAGCAACAAGATGCCTTCCCTCTCCACAGATGACTACCACAGCCTCCTGCAGAAGATTGCAGCACTGGAGACAAAAATTCATCGCTTAGAAGAATTAGGGCAGGGATAGCTCAGTAGGTAAAGTGGTTGCCCCATGATCGGAAGGTCAGGGGTTCGAATCCCCTGAACGGCTACCCTGAGGTACCCTTGAGCAAGGTACCATCCCCACACGCTGCTCCCCGGGCGCTGCGCTGGTGGCTGCCCACTGCTTCACTGAGTGAATGGGTTAAATGCAGAGAAGAATTTCCCCACAGGGATCAATAAAAGTGTACATTATTATTATGTGGAGGTAAATGGACTGTGTGGAAATGAAACAACCTTGCCTTTGACTCAAAACAATGGCGATGAGCAAGCTAGCACACAGCTAAGGAGCACAGATAACATGACCAAGAAAGTAGACTTTGTGCACTATTATAAATCCTCAAGCGATAATCCCCCCTTGGACTGTCTTGGTGCAAAACCAAGACATAAATCATGTCTCCTGGAAGGGGGAGGACGTACCACAGGCAGGGCACAGCGAGCTGAAATCTCTGAAACCGACTGGCCTTCACTTCCTACGAGACAGAGAAGCTCTTCTACCCCTGTATACGAGAGGAAACAGGACTGGACAACCGTGAATAGGAAGGTTAACAACAAACCTTCAAAATAACTGAATGTGAAACTGCAGAACAGATTTGCTCCACTATCAAAGGACCCTGGATCTATATCGGACAACCATCCATCTAAAAGTAGCGAAGTAAGGCCTGAAAATCCACGGGGAAAGCTAAAGGCTAGGCCTGAAACGCTGATTGTGGGTGACTCTGCTGTAAAGGATGTACAAAGCATGTGCGGTAAGAACACTAAAGTCCTCTGCTTTCCTAACGATATGGTCAACATCCTGAAGGAGAGAATTCTTCAAATTGTAGATGAATATCCAACTGTGACAAACATTGTCCTGCATATAGGGTCAAACGATGTGTCCAAACAACAATCGGAGGTTCTGAAACGGGACTTTATTGGATTATTAAACACTGTAAACTCTCTGAATGCAGCTGTATTCATCAGTGGGCCTGTACCGCCGGTCAGAGGAGGAGACGAGAGATTCAGCAGGCTGTTTACACTGAATAAATGGCTTATATCAGCATGTGCTGACCACTCAGTGCACTTTATCGACAACTTTAATATTTTTTGGGAACGCAGGCATCTGTTTAAAGCAAATGGATTTAATTTTAACAAGTCAGGGGTGAAACTGTTCACCTCCAACTTGTTTTATTCCATACGTCATCCATCTGTGCTTGGAGCCAAGGCTGAGATAAACGAGGAGTTATCTCATAAAGAGGAACAAACAGTACTCCAAGAACAGACAAAGCCCAGCAGAAACCTTGAGGAGGAGCTCCATTTGCCCCCACCCGGGAAGAGCCTCAGAGAGGAGAGACATCTGAGGCAAGAAGAGGCAAGAAGAGGGGTCCCTATTTGCCTCCAACTCTCTCAACAACACCAACAACCAGGACCAGGATCTTCCCCAGTCCCCCAAACCCCTGACAGGCCATCACCCCCATCACCCTCCTCCCCCTCCCTTTCTCCCTCCTCCCCACACCTGAAATTCACTGAAGAGATGATGGAGCGAGTCAATGATGGGCTCAGATCTACCCCCCGGCCCAATCCCTCTTTGTCCCCCATAAACCCCCCACCAAAGCAGCCAAAGGTTCGCCACCGAGCCCCACCCTCAACAGAGCAATCGAAGTCACATTGCCCAGCCTCGCCCCCCTTAGTTCCTCTTCATGCCCTGTCTCCACAGTCTGATGTGTGATGTGTGAAGGGTCCGGGCTGTGAGGATTATGGCAGTGATGACTTTTCCCAGGAGAAGCTGGGACCCTGTTTACTAGAAGGTTTTAAAATTTCTGTACTTTTAGGTGACAGGAGACATGTGGCCTGGTCAAAACACAGAGAGCTGCACTCTAAAAGATCTTTAAACATAGTAAACATACCTTGTGTGCCACAGACTGCTCCCAAACACGAGGGGACAAGTAATACCTCTAAAACACTTAAGTTGGCTTTATTAAACGTTAGATCTTTAGCTGGGAAAACATTTTTAATTAATGATTTAATCACTGAGCACAGCCTTGATTTTATGTTTTTAACTGAAACTTGGTTGGACCAAAATAACAGTGGAGCTGTTCTCATCGAGACGACCCCTCCTAACTACAGTTTTATCAGTGAGGCCAGGGTGAGCAGGAGAGGAGGGGGGGTCGCTGTCTTATTTAATGAATCATTTCAATGTAAGCAGCTATCTCCTGGAAGTTTTCAGTCTTTTGAATATGTGGCTTTACAGCTGAAGGCCCCATCCAAAGTTGTGTTTCTTAATGTTTACAGGCCTCCCAAATACTGCACAGACTTTTTTAATGACCTCAGTGAACTGCTGTCTGTGATCTGTGTTGATTTCGACTGTGTAATTATTGTTGGGGATTTTAACATCCATGTGGACAACCCTCAGGACAAAGGGACTAAAGACCTGAGTAACACTCTGGGCAACTTTGGGCTGACTCAGCATGTAACAGAGGCCACACATAACAGAGGACACACTCTTGACCTACTGATCTCCAAGAGCCTGAGCATTTCAAAGGTTACTGTGTCTGATGTGGGCCTGTCTGATCATTACTGTGTTTTCTTTGAAAGTAAAATCTCAGCCCACACAAATATATCAACAGCAGTGATCACAAAACGGTGTATAACTGAAGACAGTAGTGAGATCTTTAACCAGGTCTTCCCATTAACACCTGACCTGTCCAGAGGGTCAGTCAATGAGCTCGTCAATAGCTTCAATGCTAACATGTTAAATGTAATGGACACTATTGCCCCCATTAAGGTGAAGGTTATCTCTGGAAGGAAAAAGTCTCCATGGAGAAACTCCACACTGGTGAAAAATGAAAAAAGAGAGTGTAGGAAAGCTGAGCGCAGATGGAGAAAAACAAACCTCCAGGTTCATTATGACATTTATAAAGAGAAACTTCACAATTATAATTTACAACTGAGGAGTGTAAGAAGGTCCTACTTCTCTGACATCATCACTAAAAACAGCCATAATGCTCGGGTCTTATTTTCTACAGTTGACAGGCTAACAAACCCTCCTGTGCCAGTGGCAGCTGAACTTCATTCAACCATGGCCTGCAATGACTTTGCCAAATTCTTCACAGACAAAATCCAAAAGATTAGACAAGCAGTTGGTACATCAACAGCAGATCCAGGATATGTACTGTGTCCACCGAAAAGCTGTTTAAACACCATCAAACAGTTTCACCCGATTAACAGCAAAGATCTGGAGGACATCTTAGGTCAACTGAACTCCTCCTCTTGCTGTTTAGATGTCCTGCCAACAAGTTTTTTCAAAAAGGTCTCAAAGACTTTAGAGTCAGACCTGTTACAGATCGTCAACTTTTCCTTAATGTCAGGTGTGTTTCCAGAACCACTAAAAACTGCTGTAATCAAACCTATACTGAAAAAGGTCAATCTTGACAAGACACAAATGAACAACTACAGGCCGATCTCAAATCTCCCATTTTTAAGTAAGATCACTGAAAAAGCAGTTTCTCAACAGCTCAATTACTTCTTAAAACAGAATAACTGCTACGATGCCTTCCAGTCAGGTTTTAGACAGAACCACAGCACTGAAACCGCTCTGACAAAAGTGTTTAATGACATATGTCTGAACACAGACAGTGGAAAAATGTCAGTTCTAGTTTTACTGGATCTCAGTGCAGCATTTGATACAGTTGACCACAACATATTACTCAAACGACTTGAGAACTGGGCAGGTCTTTCAGGAACTGTACTAAACTGGTTCAAAACATACTTAGAAAACAGGAAATACTTTGTATCAATAGGTAACTTCACATCCGAGCAGACAAGTATCACATGTGGAGTTCCCCAAGGTTCCATCTTGGGACCCCCTCTGTTTAACATTTACATGCTCCCACTGGCACAGATTATAAAGAACAACAAAATAAACTACCACAGCTATGCAGATGACACACAAATATATATCACAATGTCACCAGGAGACCGAGGCCCTGTACAGGCTCTTGGTAAATGCATTGAGGAAATTAATGACTGGTTGTGCCACAATTTTCTCCAACTAAACAAAAACAAAACTGAAGTAATAGTCTTTGGCGCCAAAGAAAAACGATTACAGGTCACCAGAGAACTTCAATCTATACATCTAAAAACCACAAACCAGGCAAGAAATTTGGGTGTAGTGATGGATGCAGACCTAAACTTAGAAAAACACATTAAGACAATAACAAAATCAGCTTACTATCACCTCAAGAATATATCAAGGATAAAAGATCTGATGTCTCAACAGGACCTGGAAAAACTAGTCCATGCATTCATCTTTAGTAGGCTTGATTACTGTAACAGCATCTTTACAGGTCTACCTAAAAAATCAGTCAGACAACTACAGCTCATTCAGAACTCTGCTGCTCGAGTCCTCACTAAGACCAAAAAAGTGGACCACATCAGTCCAGCTCTGATGTCTTTACACTGGCTGCCTGTCCGTCAGAGGATAGACTTTAAAGTTCTGATGCTGGCCTATAAAGCTCTGAATGGTTTAGGACCAAAATACATCAGTGACCTCCTGACCCAGTATGAACCTTCCAGATCCCTCAGGTCATCTGGATCCAGTCTTTTATCAGTTCCCAGAGTCAGAACCAGACATGGAGAAGCTGCATTCAGCTTTTATGCTCCTTATATCTGGAACAAACTCCCAGAAAGCCTCAGATCAGCTGAAACACTCAGTTTATTTAAATCCAGGTTGAAGACTCACCTATTCTCAGCTGCATTTGAATAAAGCACCAAATCCACACTTTTAAGCTTAAATTTCAAAACTTACACTAACTACTGATCTTATCTATTTCTGATTTTATCTGTTTTGATTTTATATACTGTTTTGTTTGTTTGTTAAGCTTAAATTTCAAAACTGATTTTATCTACTGTTCTGATTTTATCTGTTTTGATTTTATATACGGTTTTGTTTGTTTGTTTGTTTGTTTGTTTGTTAAGTGGGTTTAGAGCTCTGGGTAGCTCCCCAGCTGGGTCTAGACTGGGTCTAGAGAGTATTTTAAATTCAGGGAATTTAAAATAGAAAGTAGCTCGTCCACAGAAGGACTGGTAGCTCCCCTTACGATAAGGGTTCAGATCGCGCGAACAGGTGTGGGATTAGAGCTCTGGGTAGCTCCCCAACTGGGTCTAGACTGGGTCTAGAGAGTATTTTAAATTCAGGGAATTTAAAATAGAAAGTAGCTCGTCCACAGAAGGACTGGTAGCTCCCCTTACGATAAGGGTTCAGATCGCGCGAACAGGTGTGAAATGTGTGTGTTTAGTTAGTTTGTTTGTTTGCTTGTTTTAATCAATTTTAAATCATGCTTTTTATTTGTTTTTGTTTCTAATGTCTCTGTAAAGCACTTTGAATCACCTTGTTGTTGAATTGTGCTATACAAATAAATTTGCCTTGCCTTGCCTTGCCATTCCCACCCTCATGCTCTCATATGCACTTACTCCACACTCAACCAACGTGGAGACAGACATAAAGAGACGCTGTACACACGATCACACTCCCAAAGTGTACTCTACAAACCGAGTCTAGGTACCCTTGCCCCTGGAGGGGGGAACTGCACCCAGACCCAGGTAGTGTTACCCTTTTCCCTGCGGTGGGGGGAGGCAGACCGCCCCGACTCCGCAGCAGCAGGGAGGCCCCACACTCCAGACCGCAGTCGGACGGCCAACTCCTCCTCCTAGCCCCCCCGCTCCAGCAGGCCGCAGAGAACGGGGGTGAGAGAAGACTCCAAACCTCCCTCCACCCGCTCATTGTAGTGTTGATGCATGTGTGTTCTAAGGTGCTTTTAAAACCCAGGAGGGCATGGAGCTACCTGCCAGAGAGCAGCAGGTAAGCGCATAGCCCCTCCTGATAGCCCTCAATGTCTACATGTATTTGGGCCTGATCTCTGATAACAACGAGACGGCCTACCTGAAGGAGATTAGGAATCTGGAGAACTGGTGCCAGAGGAACAACCTCCTTCTAAACGTCAGTAAGACAAAGGAGCTGATAGTGGACTTCAGCACTAAGCAGGAGAGGAACTACCAGACCCCCGTCATCAACGAGTGCCCAGTGGAGAGAGTGGACAGCTTCAAATACCTCGGAGTTCACATCACGCAGGACCTGTCATGGTCCTGTCACATCAACACCGTGGTGAAAAAGGCCCGACAGCGTCTCTACCACCTCAGACGCTTGAGAGACTTCCAACTGCCCTCCAAGGTGCTCAGGAACTTTTACTCGTGCACCATAGAGAGCATCCTGACGGGAAACATCTTAACCTGGTTCGGGAGCAGCACCATGCAGGACAGACGAGCTCTACAGAGGGTTGTGCGGTCAGCTGAGCGCACCATCCGCTCCGAGCTCCCTGACCTGCACTCAATCTACAGCAGGCGGTGCTGGACCAAGGCCAGGAAGATGGTGAAGGACCTCAGCCATCCCAACAACAGACTGTTCTCTCTGTTGAGGTCAGGAAAGCGATTCCGCTCCCTGAAGACCAACACAGAGAGACTGAGGAGGAGCTTCTTCCCGCAGGCGATACGGTCTCTCAATCACACCACCACACAGCACTGACCCACACATATGGTTCTTACACACACACTGGACCTTCTGGACATTGTTTTCACTTCATCACTTAAATCACTTTAAGCATATTTGCACTGCACAAGACATAATGTGGATTGCACAACACTGGTCACTATATTCTTCATTTCTGGTTAATACTTGTACAGCTGCTGTTATTGTGTATATATTTATTTATATTTATAGTTCTTCATACATTCTTATATAGTTCTATATTGTGTATTTTGTTGTACAATTATTTTATTTTCAACTTTAATTTATATATTTTATCTTATTCTTTCCCAGTTAAATTTACCCTTCATTCTAATTTGTGTTGTACAGTTATTTCCTTTTTAACCTTAATTTATATTTTATTCCTTCCTAGTTAAATTTACCCTTTTTAATTTTTCATATTTATTTCCTATCTTATTCATAGCCTTTTCCTTTTTTTGTTTTCTTTAGGTCACGAGCAGTTGTCCAAGCATTTCACTGCATATCGTACTGTGTATGACTGTGTACGTGACAAATAAAATTTGAATTTTGAATTTGAATTTGAATTTATTTAAAATTGAGAGGTGGGCAACGACGCCAGGGGTGGGGTTTACACCCTGATGGTACTTTGGATTCCGTGTATCGTGCCCACCCCCAAGATCCTATATGTATGTGTAATGAGAGTGTGAGTAATGTGAATGTCTAAGTTGTGGGATAAAATTGAGGCAGAGGCAGCCAGAAGGGGACAGAGGGGGGGGGGGGGGGGGGGGGGGGGGTAGCCTCCTCTGCACCCTGGTGACATACCCCTACTCCAAGGCCCTGCATTTGTGGGTCGTTGTGGTGGAGCGGGAAGAGGGAGGCAGCTGGAGATGGGGAGGGAAGGAAGGGAGGGGCAAGTGACCCCTCCCTGGGGCCAGCTCCCCCGCTGACCCCAGTAGGCACCCCCATACTCCGCGACCCGCCAGGGAAAAGGGGCCCAGGCCCATCCAGACCAGTTGAAGAGCCCCCCCAGGTGGCTCGACGCACCGGCAGCACCCTGCTCCAGGGCTGGGCCCCCATCCACCCACCCGCCCACAACCCCGGCAACACACCAACCAGGACCCAAACCCCCGAGGCCCGGCCCGGGCCCCAGCCCAGAGACGGAGCGCCCCCAGAACCTCACGCCCATCCCGGACCTGCTGCTGGCCTTCTACCGCTACTGCCTGGGTGTTTGGTATGCAGGGGCCACGACTGAGAACAAGAAGGTTGTGCAGTAATTAACACCTCCCAAAATGTCATTGGGGTGTTAGCAGGGTAAGCCCTGGGCCTCTTCCAGCTCATCTGAGGGAACACCAAGGTATTGCCTGGAGAGCTGAAAGATGGAATCTTGTATGTAACTCATGAAAGAATAAAGTTACGTTGAAACCAAGCACACCATTGTTTTTCTTGTGACATTACCAATAAGTGTGATGTGTCACATGACCCTCTTCCTATTGAAAAAACAAAAGTTGTATCCAAGATGGCCGACTTCTAAATGGCCACCATGGTCACCGCCCATCTTGAGGAGTTTGCCCCCTCACATATACTAATGTGCCACAAACAGGACTTTAATATCACCAACCATTCCCATGTTATTACGCTGTATCCATAGAAATGACCCACCCTGTATATTAATAGAAGTTAACACAAATGCAGACTTTGTAAAGGGTCAGGAAGAGCCACTGTTACAAACACACATGAGCACAAGCAGTGAAAAACAGGGTTTGCCTCATTGCTTCCTGTGTATGCTCCCAAGGCTTTCTGGAGTTGTTTGGAGCAGCCATGTGTGTTCATACCACCAAGAGTTGTTTGAAAAACCAGAAAACGAGCAGAAGAGCTTCTCCTCTACAGATTTTCCTTTACAAAGCTGCACATGTATGTTGCTCTTGAGGGGTGATTGTGGCAGTGAAAAGAAATTCCATAAAACTGTCTATTAAAATATGAAACACGAGATGTGTGCAAGCACTGTGTTGAGTACGATTTTTAGTTAAATGTTTGTATTTTATGTCACTAGCCAGCTCAGTTTATTCCAATGATAGGGAATGTTCAATATTACGATAAATGAGCCAGTGATCATACCATCAAATGCATATTGTCCTATGAAAACTATGTACACTACATATCTCACTAGCTTGTGGAATCCTTTTTATACACCAGTCTCTCACATTGTTGTGGAGTAATTTTGATTTTCAACATTGTGTTCCAGGATCCACATGTGCTGCACTGATTCATAGGCTGATTCTTCTAGTCAGTCCAGGCAGTGCACAGCCAGTCTTACAGTTGTGAGTGACTGCTCTGTCTGTCTGCAGCTGCTGTTTTTCCCATCTGGTGTTTCTGCCACCTCTGTTCTGGGCCCTGCTCATGTATTGAGCCGTGTGTCTCTACAGGAGCTTCCATGTTGTACCGAGGCAGGTTATTGGCTGGGAGTTAGATGGGTCCCTTCTTGAGACCATTGAAAATTAGGCCTGTCCAGCCTTCAGTCAGCCATTCTGTGTGTGTCTCGTCTATTAGCAGTTGGTTCATTTGTGCTGGAGTGGAGTGCAGCAGCCAGTAAGTGTGAATCATGTCAGGACCTGGTACTGACCGACTCCTCATGCTTGAGACTCTTTCGTGGATGTCTGTGATGGTTACTGGAGCCTTTTTGCTGTGGTCTGCTTTTACGTCCACTACCCACTGAGCATTTTTGTGTTGTGTTGCATGCTTCTCCTATATGCCCTTCCAGTATTGCTCCATCTCCAGCCTTGGTGGGGCTGTTCTCATATGGTTCCCCTGCCGCTGAGAGCTCACCTTAGATGATCAGTGGAGAACAGCTGTTTATTCTCCTGGCTTCTGTCACTGTGGTGTACTTCTTCAGGTGGTTAGCCAAGGCCGTCAGTCTTGTAAAATGTCTATCTTTCTGTATAGACATGACAAAAGACTCACTGTGGAACCAAGACTGTGTGGGAGCGACAATGTGCATATGTAATGTATATTTGCATATACACAATACATTTATGAGACCACCTGTCAGAACAAACACAAGAAAACTAAAGAAATGTCAACTAAGTTCACATTTTTATCCCCAAGTTTGAGCTGCGTTCCTGTATCCATGTGTGCAGCACTGAGTCAGAGGCTGATTCTTTCAGTCAGTCCAGGCAGTGCACAGCTGGGTCAGTCTGGGCTTTGTTCTCATACATAGAAATTAGTGCTGTCAAAATTAATTTAACGTAACTTAATCCACCATCACGGTCAATGCGATTAAAGGTTTTTACACACATCTAGAGTGCAGAATGACTCAAAATCCCTGAAATGTTTCTGTCAATGCATTTCGGGCCGTTTGTCCAAGCAGAGTTACCTTCGCACATGCGCAAATGGGCAGTTGAGCAGGTAGTGACGGGCAGCTGAACCAATCAACTCAATATGGAAGATGATAAACGCACATCAGCCCTCTTGATAGGAAATGTGAGTATTAAAAAAATAAGAAGATGGAACAGTCAACCGACATAAAAAACAAATATTATGCAATATTACGGCATATTATGCATGTTGTGCAAGAAGGAACTTTGTTTTCACGAAGCACTTCCAGCTTAAAATATCACATTGACATGAAGCTTATGTTAATCCGGGATGCTGCTAGCACTTTGGCTAACGCGTCACCCAGCTCACGGAGTGAGTCTACCTCCGAAACGTTGACTGACTCAACTGCCAAGTGGATTGCAAAAAACTGCAGACCTGTTAATATTGTTAAGAATGCGCGCTTCACATAGTATTGGTTCCTCGTTTCACTCGTTTCAAGGACTTGAAGCCTCCCCAAGAGTGAAAGAGAGAGTGGATAAACGTTTACAGAGTTTTTTGTTAACATGAATGTTCAACATGTTCAATAAACATGTTAAAAGCGTATATTAGTTTTTTCTCGAGTCTGTTTGCTCATGCAAAATGAAATGCGATTAATATAGAAAAAAAAGAATGATATTTAATCGCGATTAATCAAAATAAATCCACAGTAACCCTGTGATCAATCTGATTAAACATTTTAATTGTATACTCACCTATTAGTATATAGGTTTTTTGAAAAATTGCATTTCACAGGAGAGAAATACAGGAGAGAGAGTTAAAAGATTGAAGAAAACTATTCAAATTGTCACGGTTTGCGGGGCAAGCCGTGTGGATTTCAGAATCAGAATCAGAATACTTTATTGATCCCTGGGGGAAATTATTTGTAGTAGGACCAAAAGGACGGCAGTTCTGGTGCAGGTGGGTGTTTATTATGATAGTGGGTCAATACAAACAGCAAGGGTGGCAAAACATGAAACTAGAAACCTAAACTGGGTAAACTAATAAGACAAACCAGAAACGAAGATGCAGGGAGGTCCGGGGAAATACATACGGGGAAACGCAGGGAGACCGAGGGGAAACAACACAGACGAACCAGCAACTACCATAACAGAAGACACAACTTAAATACACCCAGAGAACACAGGGAGATTACACACAGGTGGGGAACACAGGTGACACTGATAAACATAACGAGACAGGGCAGGAGTGAACACAACATGTCGCATACTGACGAGAGACTGTCAAAGTAAAACAGGAAGTACACAGAGGTTCAGACAGGAGGAGAGAGAGCACGGGGAGAACACAGACATAACAGGCTGGGGGAAACATGGAATAAACACAAAGAGAGACGAGAGCTCATAAATACACAGAGGGGCACAAAGGGGGTAAGAGTCACAAAGGGAAAACACTTAGGGAACACCACAACAGGACACCTCAGAAAACATGGCCTAAATAAGGAGCGAAAATACAAGGAACCAAGAATACTGGGCCAACATGGCCCAGGACCATGACACAAATTCTCTTTGAATTTAAGCATTTAACATGCTTTGTGTTTACTCTGCATTTAATTCATTGTATTGCATAAATGTCAGTTACAAGATTAAATGTAAAGTTGAAAAAATGTAATTGCAACCAGGCTATTGATCAAGTAATTGTGATTAATCGCGACTAATTACAGAAAATTGTGAGATTAATTTGTTATTTTTTTTTAATCTTTTGACAGCACTAATAGAAATATATCTTATTTAATCTCACACTGGGGAAATTCACTTGTTACAACACCACAAGGAAAAGGAAGATAAAGTGAATTAGAGATATGTTAGGTTAGTAATTTGGCTTTTTTTGTACAATGTTTTTCACATTTATTTTTATGTCTGATGGTCAGAGCAGACAAACATAGAGCAAGTTGGCTATGAATACGAGAGATGGATGGAGGAGTAAATGTGTGGCTTTCAAATCTAAGACACTAACACGGTACCATCTGCCAGTGGTACTAACACACTGCACAAAGTGGATGCAATAATGTAGGACGACCTCCAAATTCTTCATCTTCACCTAAAATCAACAAGAGATTGAAATCCCAAACACTAGTTTTGGAATAAGAGGGGAAAGGCTAAACCTCAACTCTACTGAACAGTTGCAGACTATGATTTCCTGACATTTTCATGTGGATTTATGGATATTTTAGACCCTTTTTGTCTAATATTGATCCTGTGTGGAGAAAATCTAAAATAAAGTCAACCTTGAGCATTAAATTATTGTTTTTTAAGTCATTTAATATACGTTGCAGTTTTATTTCACTGTTTATGAAGAACGTTTTAAAAAGGCCTCAGATACAGACAGCTTTTGCACATCTTAGGCTTCCCTTTCTTCTTTCTGCAGAGCTAATGTAATTACCTTACTTCCCTTTGTGCTGCCTTGATCTTGGCCTCTACTTTCTTTGTCTAAAGAGGTTGCTGCTCCTTGTGCCTGTTTGGCTTGTAGACAAGCAACAGTCATTGTTGTCGTGGTGTAGATCAGCTGATTGGACTGTCTGTAGCAGTGCAGCCACATCTTCTAGTCCACTTTCAAAGGTTACATCACAAGATAATCAAGCACGGAGGGTCCAGGTTTCTATCTTAGCCATAATCCTCTCTGTCAGGTCAGCTGTTCTAGTATTCAGCACCTTCATGTTCACACCAGTTGTTCCCGGATGGGAACTGATTAGATTTTATCAGTTGATAATGGAATTATCCAATGATTCACCAGGACCTGGTGGGAGGACGGAGCTGAGCTGGAGGCGTGACAGTTGGAAGGCTGCCACAAGTTTTGGTGGTGCAGTTGTACTGTAAATAAATCATCATCACTTCCTTGCAAACACAGGCTGTGTGTGTGTGTGTGTGTGTGTGTGTGTGTGTGTGTGTGTGTGTGTGTGTGTGTGTGTGTGTGTGTGTTGTACTGGAGTCCATAACTCACCCTTGGGGGGCTCAGCTGTACCATCACTCTGGTTTCTTGGTCAGGTTAGTGCTATCATGCTGTGTGTGCAGGCGCTTGCAAAGAGTTGAAGCTGTATTAACAGCATTTGCAGTGGTGTGTGTCCTGGATGCAGTTTGCATTGCAGCATGGTGCTCTTGTTCTTTTGTGAAATAAAATATAAATAAAATGTCCTTAACCACACTGTAGCCTGGGCCGCTGTTTCCTCCTCGGGCCCTCGAACTGAAATCAGCTGATCGTAGTTCAACTACAGTATATATACTTTGGTGCTACGAGGCACAGAATCAACAGTGTGCTGGAAACATTGCAGAGATTTGGCTCCATATTGACATGACCTGACATCTCAGTTGCTGCAGAACTGTCAGCTCCTCATCCTCTGAATATTTGTCTGTGTGAGTTGCTGCTTATTGCTCACAAGTGTGGACACATTCCTACATCTGTGGATATACGGTCCATAACAGTTCACCTGAACCCGTAAGGGAAATGGAATGTGCCCATTGTTGTGCTCATTACACATCTGTGCTGGTGCAGCAGACTGTGTTCAGCTGAACCTCAACCCACACCACCACACGTCACCTGCCCACTCCACTGCACTGAAGGCTGAACACCTGTTCAGAGCAACTCCTACAAGGAGTGTGGCTTAATGCAGTACCAGTCAGACTTTGTTTAACTCGTCTACCCCCCGTTTAGGATTCACTCACAGATTTGTTCACAAGTGTTGTGTGCTATAGACCTCGCATTAACTACAAGTTAATGTTTTTAATTTCTAAGCGGGCTGGGAGGCAAAGCCTTTAGCGACGAGGTCATTCCCAGTGAGCGTTCAGGAGACAGGGACCTTCTCTCTTCTTTACACTTAAAACTTTCTTTTAAATAAAGCATAGTCAGGGCTAGATGAGGTTACCCCAAACCCTCCATTAGTTACGCTGCTACAGGCTGCTGGGGGCTTCCTGTGATGCAGTCAGCATTTCTTCTTACTCAGTGTTTCTGCACCACTACCGCTGCTATTATCTGCTTAATAGGTAATAATGTAACTGTGTGTTTACTTTCTCCGCTGAGTAATTAAGTAATGTACTGCATTAGTTTTAAGTAAAGAGTATTGTGTAATAGATTACTTTTTTGAGTAACAACCCCTGGTTCTCACTCACACACGTGTTTATTAGCCACCGTTGCATGTCAGCGACCTTTGGACATCTCACAGTTTCTTTTTGTTCTTGTGTCTCTGAGCTTAATGTCTCTTAGTTACTGATATTTGTGTGGAAACATTCTTATCATGCACTAAATTTGAGCTTGCATGGAAAATTAATATCAGTGTTATCACATGTGTGCACTGTTGTGTTCTTGACACTGCTCATATGTTAGTCAAGCCCCCATTGGAGCTCCTCTCTGAGGTTTGATGGCAAGTTCAACAGAAAGGAGAGCGCCCCGAACTCACTGCAATTATTCTAATGGGGCTGTGATTCAGGCAGACAACAGAGTCGAGCCATGACTCTCATGGACACCAATGACCAATACACCATTGAGTATGTTTGTTACTGGATTTTAATCCATAATCCAAATAATCAGCATGAATGAGAAATCTGGAAACGTTATTAGTTTAATCAGCTTCACATAATACACTAAACTATTAGTCTGGAGTTCTGACTAAATGGATCTCAGTATTATGGTTGTAGGATCTGAAAGCTCCACATACCAGAGGCTGATAGCGTGGTACATGAATTAGACCAGCGTTTGTATTCAAACCAATTTATTTACAAAATACTACAGAGAAACAAAGAAAACTCTAACGACTGCATTCTCATTTAAATAGATATAAATAATGTGTGTGTGTTAATGGTTCAATGAATCAAATGTAGGATCCCATGAAATCATTGAGGAAGTCAGAGCCTGTGCACAATGTAGGATAGATACCACTTAATAAGATATTGAACAGTGAAGTGTGAACTCTTTGGATCACAGGTTTACATGCAGTACATGACTGCCCCCATTGTCAGGCCCCGGGACCACTCCTGTCCTGCACATGAAGTATTTTGCATGGATTTCTTCTGGTCAGAAGAGCACATCGCCGGATTGTAACACCTTGACTCCAGTATCTTTGCTACCATGGAGCCTTACATTTGGTTATATAGAATTATATATTGAGCGAGTTGGTGTCTTCCTTGCTCACACATTTGTATTAGAAAGAAAAAGCCAGTATCATAACCTCAAGGCAGTACTCTAAAAATGTGTAGCACCACAGGTGTGCTGCTTAACACAGTGTGGAGCTGTCTCAGGTAACACAAGGTGAGCATGGGACGTTTCAGACAGTACTGAAGTTAAAGCCATGACCAGTTTCATGCTACAGGTGCAACAGGTTAGCCTGGCTGCTAGTTTACCCCAAGTATGTTTTCCTTGATGAGCTCAGAGTGCACTTGACTTTGATGCCACTAAGCTTATAAAAATAGAGCTCCAAAGGTGCGTGGAAAGGCATGCATCTCCATCTGCTTTATTGATTCAGTCAATCTTTCAGCAGAGCCACCGCAGCTAGCAGAGCAGCAGCAGCAGCTGTGGTGCCCGTCTGTCCACAAACATGAGTGAAGCTCGCTCGATGAGCGCGTGGGTGGAGGAAAGCTTCTTTAAAGTGCAGTTTTTACTTCTATAACTACCATGCACACAGTGAGTCACTGAAACGGCACATAGCTGCTGGAGAAGAGAAAAACAACTTCACTTGACCAGCTCATGAAAGTCTCACTTTCCCCCCTCGGTGACAGAATGACACCGAGGGGGAAAGAATCAGTGGTTCCAGTCAGTGCACTGAATACTGAACCGAGTGTCCACTGGACATCAGATAGATACATCAGCAGGGTAAGACTTGTTTTCTGCACTCCTGCTGACTTTGGTCTCCAGTCTGACGAGCCCTGACTTTCACACGTCTGCGGCCGAGTCTCACTGATTCAGTTTGAGATACTGAGCCATGAGAACAAAGCTGATGATGTGACACTGGGCCTCATTTAAAAAGATGGAAATGTTCTTACTGTGCATAAAAACTGAGTTTGAGCACTGTTAGTTTTGTGACGCATGTATAATGTTGTGTGTGTGTTAGTAATTCAGACTCAGTCTCCATCAACAGGCTGTGGATTCTGCAAACAGCCGTAACCTGATTTCTCTTTACAAGTAAACACATTGGAAGTGGAGGAGTGGTCACAGTGAATTAAGGGAGAAGGCTTCAAGTAAAAATCCAGCTGGAGAAACTTCAACATCAGGTTTCAAAGAGCAAGCCAGAAAAGGAGCATCTATCCAAAGGGTTTCCACAGGAATATTGTTTCTCTGGAGACACACGTAGGAGAAAAAAGTGTGTAATTAGATTTGACAATATGCAAATGCATTTCGCTTTAAGCACAGAAGAAAACCGTTGCAGCTCGTCTGCTGTGTTTTTCACTGTGAGTGTTGATGTGTATGTGTATGTGTGTGGTGAGCTGGGTTTCAGTAGCCTTGAGCACAGGCTCACAGGCTGCCTCTTCCAGACGGCGTATGGCTCTGCTGGGACCTCATCCCGTACACCTCCAGCCAGCCATGGAGTCCAGGGATTACACTACACCAGGCTGCTCTTGAGTGGTTTTGGCTGCTGAACTGTGGCAGACTAAACAGAATATGGAAGTGTTGATCTAAATACGCACTTACTACTGACAGCGGTGTGCAGGAGTATCACTGAGTTAAGTGAAATATTATTGCTCAATAAATTACATTTGTTCAGCTGAGAAAACTCTGCCAGCCGGCAGCAGCAGGCTCACTGGATCAATTAAAGGAGCTGAGAATGATGCGTACACAGCATCAGTGGAGGATATTAGCAACCTTTTCCTTTTTAGACTGATGGGTCTGAAAATCACTGTGAATTATTGAAGATAACCTGAGATAGCTTTAAACCGCACCCAGGTTTGTCATACAGCCAATACAAAGAAGCACGGAGCTGGAAGGCTTGGAATCATTTCCTGTAAGTACCTTTAACTATTCCCCATAACTTAAAACAATATGCTTTGTTGGACGTGCGTTCAATTCTACGGGAATTATACATTAACATTAATTTCTTTCTGTTAGCAAGATAGTTGTGTGAAAATATCTGTGTCTGTGTGTATGAACAGCCACATTAGTGATGCACGTGACCTCATGACTGTGTTTACTTTGCATAGTAAACACAGTCATGAGGTATGATGTTGTGCTTACATGAAATCCCTGTGAGACAAAACACACTTGTCTCTACTCTTAGCTCTATGGCACCAGTGACAGAGGACATCCTGGTCACACAGGATAGCACAGGATAGGAGCTAACCATGTTTGTTTCAGACGCAGGAGGAAGATGGAGTCGGCGGCTTGAATAGAGCTCTGGCTGAGGTGGAGATGGTTGATGCACAAATGACTGTCTGAAAGCAAGAGCACAGATTTAAACCATCGAAAATGGAGGTGATTGACTCAAAGGCATCTGGATAGAAGATGACTGGACTAGAGAAGCAGCCGAACGGCCAGGAAAGCAGGCAGAGGGATTACAGAAATATAATTACAGAGCTGGAAATGAAAATAATACTTGTATTTTTAATCTTTCACGATGCTGCTAAATGTCCATCTTTGCATATTTGGAGACATTGGTTGATTTTTATCTATAAATCTCTCCTTGGGCTGGTTCCATCTTATTTATGTGTTTATATGTGTAAAAACCACAACCAATACAACCTTCGTTCGAACAAAATCATACAATTGATTGTCCCAAAAATCAGAACAGAATTGGGGAAAAGGGCTTTTAAATACGCTGCCCCTGCTTCCTGGAATAATCTGCAGAAGGAACTGAAATGATCAGAATTGGTTACCTTGGGAGAGTTTAAGTCTGTCTTAAAGGAACGAGAGAACAGCTCTTTTACTCAGTGTGATTGTTTTTAATGTACTCTTAATTTGATCTGTTATTGTATATTTTACACATGTTTGTATGGGATATTGTATTTGTTTTAAATGTTATATACCTATGTGGTATGTGACTTTTGTTGCTATGATGCCAGGTCTCTCTTGTAAATGAGATTTTTAATCTCAATGAGATTTTTTACCTGGATAAATAAAGGATTAATAAAATAAAATCACTGTATTTTTGTATTTTATACCTGAATCAAGTCAAACACACACAATGGGTCAGCAGAGATGACTGCCAAGAACCACGACTGAATACAAATACTACTGTGAAGCCAGCTAAAGCCCAGCTCTCTCTCTATGAGTGTGAGGCTCTCTCACTCACGTGTGCTGCTTTGGAACACGCCAACAAACACACGAATCCACAAGAGGAGCCAAAGTTCATGGAGTGAAATAGGAGTCAGAGCAGACCTCGTCATGCTCCACTCCACCCACACGTTTAATCAAACCCCCACACCATCCTGCCCTCACGGGCGAGCACAGGGTGGAGAGGTGCTTCTTCTTTTTTCTTCTCCTCGTTTTAAGTGTTTGACACTGAATATTTCAGACAGTGGATCAGCGGCCTGAGAGCGGAAAGACGAGAGGAACAGAGGAGAGGGAAGCTTTACACATGAGTGTTTTTAAATCAGACGGCCAGAGTGGCGTTTACAGCAGTGTGTGTGTGTGTGTGTGTGTGTGTGTGAGGTTTTAATGTGACTGATGCTTTGTTAAAATACAACCACATGATTCTATTTCAAAAGGTACACATCTCATGTTCCCATGCAAACATCACACTGCTGGGAGCTGCTGCCACACACACTGCGTCAAAGGCTTGTTGTTAGCTTGTTGGTGATGCTACACACCGGTCTTGCTCTCATAGCCAGTCACTCCTTAGTCTTTGTTCTCTTCATTGTAGACAAAGAGACTGCTTCAAGCACACACTTCACAGGCCCAGAGTTCATGTAAATGTTAGAAATATCTGGAAATGAAATATTAGCTTTTTGGCTTTTTAGTTACATTGTTAATAAAATGTTAGATTTAAAAATGCAGCAGAAGAAGGTTTCATGGGAGTGTCATGTGACCCAGAGTCCACATTATTATCCACAGCTACGTTCAGCCTGGAGAGAAACCGTGCTGCCTGTGTGCACCCTGCATGCACATCTGCAGCTTTCCACTCTCCTTCACGTCATATTAAAACATCAAAGAGTTTGTGATGAGAAATTCTCAGGAGAAAAATTCAACATAAATGTTATCATTTGGTTCCAGCTAATAAATATGAGACAATAAAATGTATGACTGTTAAAGCCTTCTGCAGCCTACAGGTGGAGAGAAACAAGAAGCCTTTTGTCTCTGAGTGCAAGACAGGTTTAAAAGCTCATCACAAACGGAGATGAAAAGCTTGCTCATACACAGATTTATTTCTTTCATAGATGTTAGCTGTGTTTGCAGTGTTTCACACATATCTGTGAAGGAGTGTCAACAAACTGCATGAGATATGAGCCACAAACTGGTGAACTGAGATTACTCACAGTTTGTGATTCTCAGTAATTCCTCTCTGGTGCGTTTAATCTGCCATCGATGCCAGACTGTTGAGAAGCACGCTTTTGTTAAAGTGCAGAAATTGTATTGATTACAAGTTTGATTTTAGAGTTATTGTACAAAGACCTGTGGACGGACTGTTATTAACAGATATTTAATATTTAATGATGCTGTCATCCACCTCCCACATCCATCACGCACTGACCTGGAAAATGCTGGAAACGCTGTGAGAGTCGTGTTTGTCATTCCACTGGTGCCCACAGTCCTGAGGGGACACGCTGGAGGACGTGGATCATCACCACATCACATGGATCCACACCGTGTGCCTGCTGTGATCATCTGCAGTCCTGTTGTTGTGTTATTGTTATAGATCAGTCGTTCTGTGTAGAATGACTGGTCTCCAAGATTTCTTTCAAATATACATACATTAAAAATTATTTACCACACGATCACCAAAATTCAGTTTAAGCCAGGTTTTGTCTTTTTTGAAAAAGGGATAGTCTTTTTTATATCAGCCAATAGTCACGCTGACTGGGCCCGCCGAACTAGGAGCTACAGGGCTGACAAACACAATTAAATGTTTTGATTGTTGCCATGGAGCTGGTATTATTAATATCCATCTGCTGTGAGTGTTTTAATGCAGTACAAATGTTAATAACCTCACTGAGTGTTTCAGTCAAGTACAGTTATTTTTGTTTGTATATTTATATTTATTTATATTTATTTTTGCTAAAGAGAGACTGAGGAGGAGCTTCTTCCCGCAGGCGATACGGTCTCTCAATCACACCACCACACAGTACTGACCCACACATATGGTTCTTACACACACACTGGACTTTCTGGACTTTGGTTTTGCACAACACTGGTCACTATATTCTTCATTTCCGGTTAATACTTGTACAGCTGCTGTTATTGTGTATATATTTATTTAGATTTAGATTTCTTCATACATTCTTATATAGTTCTATATTGTGTATTGTGTATTTTGTTGTACAGTTATTTTATTTTCAACTTTAATTTATATATTTATCTTTATCTTATTCTTCCCAGTTAAATTTACCCTTCATTCTAATTTGTGTTGTACAGTTATTTCATTTTTAACCTTAATTTATATTTTATTCCTTCCTAGTTAAATTTACCCTTTTTAATTTTTCATATTTATTTCCTATCTTATTCATAGCCTTTTCCTTTTTTGTTCTCTTTAGGTCACGAGCAGTTGTCCAAGCATTTCACTACATATCGTACTGTGTATGACTGTGTACGTGACAAATAAAATTTGAATTTATTTGAATTTATTTGAATTTATTTGAATTTATTTAAAAAAATAAAATTCATATAAGAAATAAACCTGCCTCATGTAAACTGTATGTGTTGCTAAATAGGCCAGTACTACTGTACTTTAATATTGTGGTACGTGCAGGGTCATATCTTTTCTGAGATGGTACTCATTGTGAAAACTTTGAGAACTACTGTTATAGACTGTGCTGCATCTGCTGATTCCAGCTATATTCATTTAGCTGCTGTAACAATGTGAATTTTATCTTATCTTATCTTATCTTAATAATTACAGCTCTTCAAAGGAGCCAGGGCACGAGTCCAGCCCTTTGCACAACTTACTAAAGCCCTGACTTTACTAAGTTGTGCACATTTCTACATTCATTAGTTCCAAATGCTTTCTTGTTTCTCATTTGTATCTATTTTTCTTTTGTTTTGACTTTCTGTTTAAAATTCAGTGCTTCCACAGTGAATTTCCTTATTTCAGTATGTTTTTATTATTTAAGCTTTATTCGTGTTTAGTTTTAATTAAAAATTATTGTACGGAGGACATATGTCATATACAATGTTTAGAAAAAAGAAGACGTGTATCCAGTGTGGCAGAATATCCCTGTGCTGCTGCTGTTGCTGTTGGTGGGAAAGACAATGTTTGGCTTGGCAAATAGTTAAAACAAGCATCATAAGCAGATGCCCGAACCACCTCGACTGGCACCTTTGGATTTTGTGGAGCAGCCACTCTACTCTGAAGCCCTTTCAGAATGTCTTCCAAAAACAGAAGACCAGGAAGGCTCCAGGAGTCCATGCCAACAGATCTCTGGAGCTGTGTGAAGTGCCCTCCTCCTCCCACCGGCCTCCTCCAGGGGTGTGTTCCCCCCTCTACACTAATGACTGTACCTCAGTAGAACCAGCTCTGAAACTCTTGCAGTTCGCCGATTACAGCTCTTATTCAGAATGGCGATGAGTTCATGTACAAACAGGAGGTGAACCAGCAGGTCCACTGGTAGAGTCAGAACCATGTTGAGCTGAATCTGCTCAAGACCTGCTCAAACTCTCCTCTTACAATCCTCAACAAACAGTACCCAGTGTGGATCACTTCAGATTCCTAGGACCCATCTTTTCATGGGATTTGAGGTGGTCCTCACACACACTCTGACTGAGAGAAGGCCAAGCAGAGGTTATACTTCCAAATCAGGAAGTTCAACCTGCAACCTACAGTTCCACCATCCAGTCTGTCCTGTGCACATCAATCATTGTCTGATTCGGCCACAAAGCAGGACAGGGCCAGACTGCAACCAGGTCAGCAGAGCGGATCATCTGTGCTGATCTTCCCTCCACCAGGACATGTACACGTCCAGGGTTGTATGTAGTGCCAATCAAAAAAACAAACTTAATAAAGTTGATTCTGATTCCAACTGTGGTTCACTTAAAGAGGCAGAATGTGAACATAATCCACTGAGCAAACAGGTTAGTGGCATCACGACACAGCTGGGAAAACTGCTTTGTAAAATCTGAATGTCATTTCGAGGAGACACACTTGGTACAGTATTGCAGTGAATCTCTCTTTGTGTCAAACTTGGGTGAAACTGTTGTTCTCTTCTAAGCATCTCTGTCAAGTTTTCTATGTAAATGAGCTCTCTATATTGCCTCTATCTTCTGCTCTCTGTCCCAGAACAAGGTGGGAATCCTCCGCAGGGATCCAAGTTACTTCTCTTGTCAGAAAACAGACGGGATCATTGCTTTGTTCTGCAGCCCTGTTATCTTTGGCTGTGTGATAAGGAACTCCACAGAGTTTCCCTATCTGGAGGAAGAAGAAAGACAACCCCAAGGTAAGCTCAGATTATGACATGAATTTATCATTGCCATCACTTCTATTTACACCGGCTTTGTTGCTGCTTGCATGCACTCACAGCGAGACAAATGTGTATGCTTGTTTGCTCATGTGTCAGTGCAAGCTTAGATGAACACATTTGGAGGATGTGTCAATAACTTTCCTTTAATTACACTGGAGAACTCTGCAGACTTCTTGAGGTGTCAAAACCCTGTTTTCTCTGTAGGTTAATGGATTCTAAAATATTTGAATATCATGTTGCTGCCACACCCTGTAGCCTGTAGCAAAATCCAAACTCCTGAGTTCTAAAAACATTGATTTTAAATGAATAACATACTGTTTCCTTCTCAGTAAATAGCTCTCAACCCAGCATTGATCCCACTGTCATCATCGTGACCTTAAATAAAGGAGTATCTGTTAGAGGGAAAAGGTAATCCACCCCTGCAGTACAGCTATGGAGACTCAATTCTGTTTTGTGAGTCGTGGCACTGGGATATTAATATACAAGCAAACACAATACAACCTTACACATTTGCTCATTTCCCAACAGTAGTTTACATCCGTGCCCACACTATCCTGACATAAATAAATAAAGATTTAATAAGTACCTGTTTGGAGTTTGAAGACATTTAGAGTAAAGCATCTTTATAATACTAAGTGCAATAATCCTTTCTGTCATCGTTGTATTTTTACTCAGTTGTATATAGTATTTGTATTTGTATTCTATTTTTATCTTATTGTATATTTATTTTATTTTATTCTACTGTATATAGTATTTTATTTTATTCTATTCTGTACAGTTGTGTACTGTATTTATTCTTATTGTATTCTAATTTTTGCCTCATAACTTTTGCACTGTCCACTTCCTGCTGTGACAAAACAAATTTCCCACGTGTGGGACTAATAAAGGTTATCTTATCTTATCTTATTTTATCTTCAGGCTCGAAATTAAAATGAGTTCCTTATTTGTATCACATTTTTTGTCTTTAACTTCAGCTACTCTGTAAACACAAATGTAATGCAGTGGGCAAATATCTATCGTACAAATGATCTTATTTTACCCGCAAACAACAAACAAACACAAAAACAACCTTGAAGTGATTCTCACATATCTGGTTCGATACGTGGTCAGGTGCAACGTGCGTCAGGCAGCAGTTTGGAGGCCGTGGTGGTCCAGTCCGTTTAAGGTTGTGTAGACTGAATGTCGCCTCACTGGTAGTGAAGGAGCCTGAGCTAAACCACGAGGTTGAGAGATGCTGGCGAGATGTAGTCAGGTTCACTTCAACACAGCGCTCTGGAACTAGCCTCCTGGACTGGGGACTAGACTAGACAGCTCCTGTTGGGCTTGATTAGCCAGTGACAGGTTCTGTTGAGCTGAGATGAGTTCAGCTCTGGAAGTTGACGCAAAAACTCTGGTGTGGAAGGAGTCAGGTGAGGCTGTAGCACAAGACTTTCAGATGGCCACAAAGTGATGTAGGGTGGAGATCTTAATACCACGTGCCAAAGTGGTACAGTGCAGCTCCACAAACTCTATTCCCTCATGAGTCAATTATCTAAGTAATAGTGTTACATCCTGCATATGTTCTGGATACTGTGGATCACCTGAAAAAGAAAACCTCAAATCAGAAGAACTTGATCTTCATTTAGCCTGAAAAAAGAGTGTGTTGCTCTAAGAGGGGGGGAAAAAAGTAAAAATAGGACATCTGTGAAGAAACGCTGTGTGGCAGGATCGGAGCCAAATGCAGGACTCGCACACACAAAGGGATGAACTGGGCAGCTTTATTACACTGTGCAAACACTCAAAAAATAAACTCACGAAACACAAACTTGAAACTGGCTGGGGTGACTGGAGTCTTTGATGAGCCTCCCCGCTTTCCTCAGGCACCACTTCCTGTAGATGTCCTGGCTCATGCTGAATCTCTTCAGTCTCCTGAGAAAGAAGAGGCGCTGCTGCGCCTTCTTCACTGTTTTGTTTGGGTGTCCTGACCACGTAAGATCCTCAGCCAGATGTACCCCAAGGAAACGAAAGCTGCTCACTCTCTCCACAGCAGCTCCGTTGATGGTGATGGGGGTGTGTACTTCTCTACTCCTCTGCAAGTCCACCATCAACTCCTTTGTCTTTGCGTCGTTGAGGGTGAGATGGTTGTCTCGACACCAGTGGGTCAGGGCGTGCGTTCACCTTCCTGAAGCACCTCCGCACATCCTCCTCAGACACAGTGTGCGCACTGACGTCATCTGCGGTGCGCACACTGTCCGGTCTCGTGGTGTTCGCTGTGTCGAATCTAGCGTAGAATACGTTTAGATCCTCACACAGAGAGGCCGTGGTCTGCGGTGTGCTGGGTTTCCCTCTAAAGTCTGCGATTGTGTCCCTGCCACATACTCCGAGGGTTGTCAAACTGTTGCTCCACCCTGTCCCTGTACTCACGTTTGGCTGCTTTGATCGTCTTCCAGAGTTGGTAATGTGCGTGTTTGTTGTCCGATGTGTTCGCGGAGGCAAAGGCGGTGCTCCGTGCCGCGCGAACATCTCTGTTAATCCAGGGTTTTTGATTTGGGAAGGATTTAACTGTTCTGGTTGGAACGACATCTTCCACGCATTTCCTGATAAATCCGCAGACTGAGTCTGTGTACTCATCAATGTCCCTAGCAGCCACGTGAAACATTTCCCAGTCTGCGTGATCAAAACAGTCCCGCAGCGTAGACTCCGATTGGTCCGTCCAACAGTGCACCTGTCATGAACCGAAGTTCCGAGCGCAGGCAGGACCCAGTAGCAGAACACACACACTAGGGTAGGAGCAAATAAAGAAAGTAATTTTTATTGCAACTAAAGGTGTCCCGTGAGGGTAGCCTGAAAAACAATGTATGGAACCAGAAGAAACCGAGGGACCGCGCAGGGAACGTCGAGAGCGGGGCTGTGAGAGGCTGTAAAACAAAAAGAGAGACAGATTACTGGGGTGCGGAAAAAAGGCAGCATACGAGGGAAGGTGGAGTGTGCGTCTCACGGTGATAGCCGGGCCGAGTGAACCAGAGGGGGGTGGAGCTCCAAAAGGGGTCGAGACGGCGAAGCTGATGGTGAACCAAATCTCAGGCGGACAGGTGGACAGGCAGGTGGCTCGAAAACAAAAACACGCCGAGTTGTAATCTGGGTACACAGGGAAAAAACAGTGTTAAGTCCGATGGAGAGTTTGTCATAAGAGTTCTTTTCCCGCAGGCGTACGTTACCACTGAGAGGCGACTACGGACTGGCGTGGAGCAGCAGGTAGGGCAGGATTAAATAGTCCACCTGGTGATCGCCTGGGATGGGATGCAGGTGTGGGGTTAGCAGCCACGCTCGTGGGCGTGGACATCCCAGCAGCACCCCGGATGCCGGGCCGCGGACCATGACAGTACCCCCCCCTCAAGGGTCGCCCCCAGGCGACCAGCCGGGACCCCGCCTGCGGAGAGAAGCACGGAAAGCAGAGATGAGACGAGGGTCCAGAATGAAGGAGCGCGGGACCCAGAGGTGGTCCTCGGGGCCGTACCCCTCCCATTCCACAAGATACTGCCAGCCGCGCCCGCGCCGGCGCGCATCCAGGATCCGCCGGACCGCATAGGCCGGATGGCCGCCGACGAGCCGGGCGGGAGGAGGGGGCTCGGAAGGAGGGCACAGGGGGCTGAGGCGGACCGGCTTAAGTTGAGATACATGGAACGTGGGATGCACACGCCGGGAGGCCGGAAGCCGGAGCCTGACCGCCACCGGGTTGATGACTCGGTCCACTTCGTACGGCCCGATGAAACGGGGAGCCAGTTTGCGGGACGTGCCCCGGAGCGGGATGTTCCCAGCAGCCAACCAAACCTTCTGTCCCGGCTGGTAGTCAGGGGCTGGGGCGCGGCGACGATCGGCGTAGTGCGCCTGTCGTTCCTTTGCGCGCAGGAGGGCGCGGCGAGCGCAGCGCCACACACGTTGGCAGTGCCGGAGGTGATGAGGGGCCGACGGGACGGAGAGGGACAGGTCCTCTTCCGGGAAGAGCGGAGGCTGATACCCGAGGGACGCTTCGAAAGGAGACAAGCCGGTGGAGGACGAGGTGTGAGTATTGTGGGCGTACTCCACCCAGGGCAGGTAAGTAACCCAGGAGGAGGGGTTTTGACTGGCTACGCACCTCAGCATAGTCTCCAGCTCCTGATTAAGGCGTTCAGTTTGCCCATTGGATTGCGGGTGGAAACCGGAACTCAAACTGACCTTGGCGCCGAGAATGGAGCAGAAGGTCCTCCACACTTGTGAAGTGAACTGGGGACCGCGATCGGAGACAATGTCCAGGGGAATTCCGTGGAGCCTGAAGACTTCCGTGACTAACGCTTGGGCAGTCTCAGCAGCCGAGGGCAGCTTGGCTAGCGGGACGAAGTGGGCGGCCTTAGAAAACCGATCCACAACGGTGAGGATGACACATTTTCCAGAAGAGGTGGGGAGACCGGTAACAAAGTCAAGCGAGATGTGAGACCAGGGCCGGTGGGGAGTAGTGAGTGGGTGGAGCTGGCCCATGGGATGTTTCGTGGATGATTTATTACGAGCGCAGACGGCACAGGCAGACACGTAGTCCCTCACGTCCCGTAGTAGCGATTTCCACCAGAAGTGTCTGCTGAGGAGGCGCGCCGTTCTGCTCATGCCCGGGTGGCACGCGAATCGTGCTGTGTGGATCCAGTGGATGACTGCTCCCCGGGCGGCGGCGGGAACGAAGCGCCGTCCTGGCGGTCCAGTCCCTGGGTCAGGGTCCCCCGGGAGCGCTTGGCGAATGGTCTCCTCAATCTCCCAGGTGAGAGCACCCACCACGCAGGAGGCAGGCAGGATGGTGGCGGGGGGGGGGGGCGCCTCGCTGTCGGGGGAATACAGACGGGAGAGCGCATCGGGTTTGATGTTTCGTGACCCGGGACGATAGGAGAGTGTGAAGTTGAAGCGGGCGAAGAATAGGGACCAGCGAGCTTGACGGGGATTTAACCTCTTGGCGGTTCTAAGGTGCAGTAGATTTTTATGATCCGTCCATATAACGAAGGGCTGTTCGGTCCCCTCCAGCCAGTGACGCCATTCCTCCAATGCGAGTTTTACCGCTAGGAGTTCCCTGTCGCCGATGTCGTAATTCCTCTCCGCGGGGGTGAGTCGGCGTGAGAAAAAGGCGCACGGCCGGAGTTTGTTCAGGGGCCCAGACCGCTGGGAAAGAACCGCCCCGACTCCCGCATCAGACGCGTCGACCTCAACAACAAACTGTTTAGAAGAGTCAGGATGGGTCAGAATGGGTGTGGACGTGAATAATCGCTGCAATTTAGCGAAGGCTGCGTGGGCCTCAGGGGACCATGTGAAAGACACCTTGGGTGAGGTGAGTTGGGTGAGAGGCGCGGCCACCTGGCTGTAGTTTCGAATGAAACGGCGATAAAAATTCGCAAACCCCAAGAAGCTCTGCAGCTTCTTTCGTGTCTCCGGAACCGGCCATTCCAATATTGCTTTGATCTTCACCGGGTCGGTCTTCACCTGCCCACCAGCGAGGATGTAGCCCAAGAAGGAAATGGATGAGGCGTGGAACTCACACTTTTCCGCTTTTACGTACAGTCTATTTTCGAGCAGCCGTTGTAGCACGCTCCTCACATGGATGCGATGGTCCTCGAGCGTCTTGGAGAAAATCAAAATATCATCCAGGTAAACAAAAACAAACACGTTCAGGAAATCCCGTAACACGTCGTTGACTAGGGCTTGAAAAACCGCCGGGGCGTTCGTTAACCCGAACGGCATCACCAGATATTCAAAATGCCCTAGTGGGGTATTGAAGGCGGTCTTCCACTCGTCGCCTTCACGTATCCGTACCAGGTGGTAGGCGTTCCGCAGATCTAGTTTGGTGAAGACCGTAGCTCCCTGGAGTGAGTTAAAAATAGAACTAATGAGTGGGAGGGGATATTTGTTTTTGACGGTGACGTCATTCAGCCCCCTGTAATCGATGCACGGGCGGAGCGTCCCGTCTTTCTTTCCCACGAAGAAAAAACCCGCAGCCACGGGAGAGGATGACGGCCTAATACGTCCTGCAGTTAGCGACTCCTGGATGTAATTCTCCATGGTTTCTCTTTCGGGGCGAGACAGGTTGTATAATCTGCTAGAGGGCAGCGATGCACCCGGGAGCAGATCGATAGCACAGTCATATGGACGGTGAGGCGGGAGTGAGAGCGCCTCATCTTTACTGAACACCTGCTGGAGATCGTGATAGTCGGGGGGCACGGAAGAGAGGTCCGGCGCGGGTGGCGGGGCGGGCCTCCGTTCCGTTGAGGCGGAGGGAACCGCTGACCTCAGGCAGTTCGCCAGACAAAACACACTCCAGCTCCGGCCCAATCTATGTGTGGGTTATGTCTCTGTAACCAGGGGTAGCCTAGGATAAGCGGGGTGTCAGGAGCAGGAAAAGTGAAAAAGGACAGCTGCTCTTGGTGGTTACCGGATGTGATTAACCGTACAGGCGCGGTTTGGTGAGTTATGTATGCAAACACTTGGTTGTTTAATGTAGACGCAGGGATGGGCGGTTCGAGTGGAGTAAGAGACACAGCTAGCCTCTTAGCCAGCTTCTCATCCATAAGGTTCTGTTCCGCCCCGGAGTCCACTAACGCGGGGCATGTAAAAGTCTGATTAGAAGTCACGATAGTAACGGACAGTAACAATCGGGGTCTAGTAGTGCTTAGAGTGCTGCCCACCCGTATCCCCGGACTCACCGGTGGGCCGGGTCGTTTGGGCGGACCGGGCAAACAGCGATGCGGTGACCGGGCCTCCCACAGTACAGACATTCTCCAGCCCGAAATCGGCGTTCCCTCTCCTCCGGAGAAAGCCGAGAGCGTCTGATCTGCATGGGTTCGGGCGGGGGCGGCGACGGAGAGCGCGCACACGCAGCTGGGGGCGGGGGCGGAGAAACGCGAAACCCGGGGCGCAATACGGAGCCCATAGGCTTAGACCGCCGCTCGGCATCCCTCTCCCGCAAGCGTCTGTCAATCCTACGGGAGAGGGAGGCCAATTCATCAAAGGATCTGGTCTCCTCGTGAAAAGCTAGTTGGTCCTTCATCTGGTCACGAAGAGCCGAATCGGGCCAACCCACGGCGACCGCTCGAGTACGGAATTCAACTAGGTACTCCGCAATACTGCGCCGCCCCTGACGGAGCCCCAGCAACTTCTGCGCGGCATCGTCCTCCGATACCGGAGGGGAAAACGTAGCCTGGAACTCCTCCAGAAATACATCGTAATCGCAATCACGAATGGGGTGAGAATTTAAGTAGGCTTCAGCCCATGCTAGAGCACGCCCCCGTAACAATCCGACGAAGTGGGAGATCTTAGCAGCATCCGTGGGGAACGCGTGAGGCGTGCGACTGAAAAACAAGGAGCACTGGAAAAGGAACCCCCCACACAGGTCCAGCTCCCCGTGGAAGGGTTCCAGCGGCGGAGGCGACACGCCGCGGTGCACGGGGTCGGACGGCCTAGTTTGTAATCTATTCTGAGTGTCACTGAGCTCTTGACAACGGTCTTGGAGAGACTGGAGCTGCTGATCGTGGCGACCGAGGATAGCGCCCTGTTTATTAATAGCGGAGCGGAGTGGATCTGCTGGGTCCATACTGGCCAGTCCGTACTGTCATGAACCGAAGTTCCGAGCGCAGGCAGGACCCAGTAGCAGAACACACACACTAGGGTAGGAGCGAATAAAGAAAGTAATTTTTATTGCAACTAAAGGTGTCCCGTGAGGGTAGCCTGAAAAACAACGTATGGAACCAGAAGAAACCGAGGGACCGCGCAGGGAACGCCGAGAGCGGGGCTGTGAGAGGCTGTAAAACAAAAAGAGAGACAGATTACTGGGGTGCGGAAAAAAGGCAGCATACGAGGGAAGGTGGAGTGTGCGTCTCACGGTGATAGCCGGGCCGAGTTAACCAGAGGGGGGTGGAGCTCCAAAAGGGGTCGAGACGGCGAAGCTGATGGTGAACCAAATCTCAGGCGGACAGGTGGACAGGCAGGTGGCTCGAAAACAAAAACACGCCGAGTTGTGATCTGGGTACACAGGGAAAAAACAGTGTTAGGTCCGATGGAGAGTTTGTCATAAGAGTTCTTTTCCCGCAGGCGTACGTTACCGCTGAGAGGCGACTACGGACTGGCGTGGAGCAGCAGGTAGGGCAGGATTAAATAGTCCACCTGGTGATCGCCTGGGATGGGATGCAGGTGTGGGGTTAGCAGCCACGCTCGTGGGCGTGGACATCCCAGCAGCACCCCGGACGCCGGGCCGCGGACCATGACAGCACCGCCCTCCGGGTTGGAGCTTCCTGTTTCAGCTTCTGCCTGTAGGCAGGCAGGAGCAGGATGGAGTGGTGATCTGATTGGCCGAATGAGGCGCGGGGGAGGGCTTTGTACGCATCCTAGAAGGAGGTGTAGCAGTGGTCAAGTAGCCGGATGCACGTTTGCATAATCACACCAGCTGTTGTTGATCATGAAACACACACCACCGCCTCTGCTTTTCCCAGTAAGATCCTGTGACCTGTCCGCACGGTACACGGAGAACCCCGGTAGTTGTATTGCGGAGTCCGGTACCTTGTCCGATAGCCACGTTTCTGTGAGGAAGATCACGCAGCAGTCCGGCATCTCTCGCTGGATTGAGATCCGTGCCAGAAGCTCGCACAGCTTGTTCTCCAGAGACTGCACATTAGCCAGTAATAAACTGGGGAGCGGTGGTCTGTTAGTGCGCCGTCTCAGTCGAAACAGAATGCCGGATCTTCTCCCTCTGTGTCGGCGTTTGCAGCCGCCAGGTGCCCAGATCAAAGGCGTCTCAGGTGAGATGAATGGGGGGCTGAAAACAGAGGGTCCGTGGTGCAAAACTTGAAGTCTGGAAAGTGATGGGAAAGTCCATCGCTTATGTCCAGTAAGGTTTGTTGGTCGTACACAAGAAGAAATGTGCTACTCGTGAAAAAATAAAGTAAAATTAAACACAAAAACCATCTGTTGCTTGGGGGAGCTCGCAACGAGGTTGCAATACTCGGCACCACAATGAGACAGGGAGGAAGCCAAACTGCATACACTGAACACAGGACAAGGAACTATCAAAATAAAACAGGAAACATGAGACATTCACAAAGACGCAGACTTGACACTGACATGCACGAACATAGAGACAAGCGTGACTCGACAGGAAATGAGGCACACCGGGACTATACACAGGCTAACATAAACACTGAGGGAGGGAGAACTGAGATCACCAAGAACCAAAGAGATAAAGATAACCATGAATAACAACAAATTACCAGGTGATCGTGGTTCAGGGGCTTGGGAAGTTCATCTGCAACCAGAAGGTTGCCGGTTTGATCCCACAGCTCTCTCTGTCCTGGTCGTTGTGTTCTTGGGCAAGACACTTCACCCTACTGCCTACTGGTGTTGGCCAGAGGGGCCGATGGTGCAATATGGCAGCCTCGCTTCTGTCAGTCTGTCCCAGGGCAGCTGTGGCTACAACTGCACCAGTGTGTGAATGAATAGTGGAATTGTTTTGGTTTTTTTTGCCTGTCCCGTTTGGCTCTTTTGCCATCAGAATTGTTGTCTAAAGGCAAAGAAAGATGCCCAACGGATTTACTTTACCAAATTGACCATCCCAGCCTTGCCGTAATGGTCCATTTGATTCACCTTTTATTGTTTATTTTATTTTCACTTACTGAATACGGGACAGACTTGACTGGGGGAAAGAAGGGGAGAAAGAAAGAGGGAAAGAGAAACAGCTGAGAAGAGGGACGGGGGAGAAGGGCAAAAACCAAAAACCAACAGAATGAGCAGAAAAAAAAAAGAAAAAGAAAAAAAAATGCATATATCGATCACCTGGATCACCTGCTGAGAAAGAAAAAAGAAAACAAGCAGAAGAGAACAAGAGTAATAGAATAAACAACATCACAATGATATATGGGAATATGACAGTAAATACTAAATATTAAACATTATTGTGCAGCACATAAGATCAACAGAACACAGTGTGCTTTGAGGTAGGAGCCAAAAAGGGTGTAGTTTGTGTGTGTGATCACCCGTGTGTACACCTGTGAGCATGGACGCGCTTGTTTTGTTTTTTTTAAAAGGTTCCTTCATGTAATGATCTGCTAGAGGGTGTGTGTGTGTGGGGGGGGGGGGGGGGGCACAGCCCCGTCCTCCAGGGTATGAAGCAGGTATGGAGGAGATCAAAACTCCAGACATCCAGAGGCCCCCAGAACACAAGAGACCAAGGAAGACTAACAGAGGGGCAGCCGCGCCACTGTCCCAGAAAGAGCTGAGGAGAGTCCCAGATGAGGGCTCACTCAGCAGCCGCGGAGCAGAAGCCAGGGGGGGTTGCAGTGACGCGCCCGTGAGCTCCGCCGGCAGCCAGCTGTGCCTGAGTGACCGAGCCCCAGGCCGAGAGGCCGGGGGCACCCCACCTCCAAAGTGGCCCGAGCGAGCCCCAGGCTCCAGGCCCCGATAAGCGGCCGCCAAGGAGTGAGCCGGTGTGTACCTGGGCGCCCATCCCCGGACACAAAGAACCACCAACGCACCGATGTCTGAGGGAGTCCACCACTGGCAGGGGAAGTGGTGGTGGGGGGAGATAGGCCTCCAAACCTTGGAGGGCCTGAGATGTCCCCAGAGAGGTGGCGTCTGATACCCAACCTGACATATAGACACAGACATACAGGCACACACAGACACAAACATCCATTCCCACCCTCATGCTCTCATATGCACTTACTCCACACTCAACCAACGTGGAGACAGACATAAAGAGACGCTGTACACACGATCACACTCCCCAAGCGTACTCTACAAACCGGGTCTAGGTACCCTTGCCCCTGGAGGGGGGAACTGCACCCAGACCCAGGTGGTGTTACCCTTTTCCCTGCGGTGGGGGGAGGCAGACCGCCCCGACTCCGCAGCAGCAGGGAGGCCCCACACTCCAGACCGCAGTCGGACGGCCAACTCCTCCTCCTAGCCCCCCCGCTCCAGCAGGCCGCAGAGAACGGGGGTGAGAGAAGACTCCAAACCTCCCTCCACCCGCTCATTGTAGTGTTGATGCATGTGTGTTCTAAGGTGCATTTAAAACCCAGGAGGGCATGGAGCTACCTGCCAGAGAGCAGCAGGTAAGCGCATGGTCCCTCCTGCTAGCCCTCAATGTCTACGTGTATTTAAAATTGAGAGGTGGGCAACGACGCCAGGGGTGGGGTGTGCACCCTGATGGTACTTTGGATTCCGTGTATCGTGCCCACCCCCAAGATCCTATATGTATGTGTAATGAGAGTGTGAGTAATGTGAATGTCTAAGTTGTGGGATAAAATTGAGGCAGAGGCAGCCAGAAGGGGACAGAGGGGGGGGGTAGCCTCCTCTGCACCCTGGTCAAGGTCAGGTCAAGGTCAGATTTATTTATATAGCACATTTCCAACAGCCGATGCTGCACAAAGTGCTTAACAATAACAATAAAATTAAAAACTACAGTGTAATACAATAATAACAATAGAAACAATAAAATAGAAGAATTGAAACAATACTAACTAATTCAGATAAATCCAAAATGCTTGGGTCATAATGTGTTAAAAGCCAGAGCGTAAAAGTGTGTCTTTAGTAAAGATTTAAATTGCTCAAGAGTTTGAGCAGATCTAATATTAAAGGGGAGACTATTCCAAAGGTGACATACCCCTACTCCAAGGTCCTGCATGTGTGGGTGGTTGTGGTGGAGCGGGAAGAGGGAGGCAGCTGGAGATGGGGAGGGAAGGAAGGGAGGGGCAAGTGACCCCTCCCTGGGGCCAGCTCCCCTGTTGACCCCAGTAGGCACCCCCATACTCCGCGACCCGCCAGGGAAAGGGGGCCCAGGCCCATCCAGACCGGGGCCCAGTGCAGCAGTGCCTCCCGGCCCCACAGAGCCCGGGACAGTCCACCCAACCCCACCACAGAGAAAACTGCACCCACCCCACCGTCCACTCATCTTCCAGACTACATAAGACAAAAAACACCCAGGCTGAGATCTTCCTCCACCTCTCCTGTATCTCCCCCTCCTGCAGAGAGAGCTCCTGAATAGTGGAATTGGAAAGCGCTTTCGGTGCCTAGAAAAACGCTAAATAAATGCAATCCATTATTATTATTAAATAAAGATTATTGAATCAAAAACATAAACACTGGGTCACCAGCAGAGATGGGCAGTAATCTGATTTTTTTTTTTTAAGTAAGGAGTAAAGTAAGGTGAAGTTTGCTCTCATTCTTCTCTCTCTGTCAAATACAGCAGCTGGACTTTTAGCTGCAGTTTGTGTATTTGTTAAACTGATAGAAACGTTGCATTTGAAACTGCTACGTAAAAATATTACTCCCTTAATGCTCCTCGCTCCTCTTTTGTAGCGCTAGCTAGATGCCAAAGTAGCGCAACTGTAATTTATGGACAATTGCAGTCGTTAAATATCGATAAATACAAACACCGTCCCACTTTAACCCCTGACTTTGGCACAAGGCTTTGCCTCGCTCATCTCTTTTTACCTGGTGATTAATGCATGTCTTTCATGTGTTAGTGTTTAGACTCAAACCCGTTCGATGTTTGAAGGCCCACAGTGACGTGTAATAATAATTAGCCTCGAATTAAAAGTAACGAGCCTGTTTTGAAAATGTAGAGAATAGAAAGTGCCTGGTTAAAGAGTTAGTTCATCACAGCACAAAAACAGCTTTAGTAAAGGTTACAAATGATCTTCTTATGGCCTCTGACAGTGGACTCATCTCTGTGCTTGTCCTGCTAGACCTCAGTGCAGCGTTCGATACTGTCGACCATAATATCATAGCAACCATTCGTGCTCACATTCACATCTATGGGCAATTTGGATTAATCCAATTAACCTCACAAGCTGCATGTCTTTGGGAGGAAGCCGGAGTACCCGGAGGGAACCCACGCAAACACAGGCAGAACATGCAAACTCCACACAGAAAGACCCCGGCCTGATGGTGGAACTCAGGACCTTCTTGCTGTGCGGCAACTGTGCTAACCACCGTGCTAACCGTTTGAATCATATCTATCTAATAGACAAATTTGTGTGTGAGGAGGACCCCCTATTTACATGAACAAACTGGACAGAGGTTAATTGTGGAGGACCATTCGCGTTTACACTAAACACACTTCCCTTACCCATTATCATTCGAAGACATAGCATACATTTGCTGCCCTTAAACACAGGGCTCTGGATAAGTAGAAGATGGATGGACATTATTCGTCATGTCATTGCGACTTGGGCATCAATGATCAGCCTGAAAAATCCTAGAATCAGCTGTGATGAAGTAGTGCACACAGTTCAGTATCACAGAGAGAACAAACAGGGGGATCCGTGTTGGGCACAGAACACCCTTCTATTCTTTAGAAATGCAATAGAAGCTTTATCCAAATGTCACCAAGCTTTTTTTGTCCCCACAAAGCCATTGTGCTGTTTGCACAGTGTTATCCTCTGCTCTCCCACGAGCCTCTGGGGCCTCGTCTTGACCACCTGGCAGGGGTTCCTATGTTCCAGGTGACCTTCTCCAGTCAGCACGCCGTCCAGACCGGGGAATGAGTGATTTACTTCTTTTTTATCTTGATATCCTTAAAGCCATGACTGTTTCGATGTATATGAGGCCAGTTGATGCAGCCCTGATGGAAACAAGTCGTGCACCTGTGTGTCTTTGAAGATAAATCTGCTTTTATTCCAGCACTGTCACGTGTTTATACTTCTTTTCATGCAGACCTTTAAAAGCATGTAATCTCACCTCCAGATCTGTTTTAGTCCACTGATATCTGACAGGGAAAAACAAGCAGTGTGACACGCTAGGTGAGGATCAAAGACTCCTTCACTTTAGAGAGAAAGGAAAAAATGTGGAAGCTGAGCTGGAATGTTAAAAAAGCAATATCAGCATATAGTAACTCAGTTTCCGAAACTCTCACTCCGATGTTTTCCCCACAATATTAGGACTCTGCTCCCTCAGCACAGTTATGGATGTACCGCGAGGTCTGTTTGCATCGTAGCCTGGAGCCCTCTCCTGCTAACGCTCTCAGTGGATTTATCATAGACACACCAGGCTGTTTGAAGACTGTAAACCAGGGCTGAGCTTTTATGTCATGCAAAGCAGGAGCGCCAAGTGTAATCACACAGTTTATGATTAGTATACTAAACACTCTTTAAATTCACACATTTGACCCACTTAGTGTATAATTTCACAGAGCAAGAAGCAAGATTTTCCAAAAGGTGTTTTCACCAAAATGCCCCTCACATGGTTTGACTGAGCGAGCAAAGATATTGTTGTTGCTGTTTGTTTTGCTTGGTTCATACAGGAAAACAGCAATCACTGGGCTGGAAGAACTGCATCAGTCCCTGCTATGCACTAATGGCTCCTGCAGCAGGCTTATATTACACAGCGTAATTACTAACAGGGTGGAAGGTGGCCACCACAACTCATGATGTGACGTTTACCCCGGTTTGTCCCTTTAAGTGTGATTTTTGCTCTTTGGTGAATCTCAGTCAGGTCAAAAGTGCAAAGCCAACGCAGGCTCCTTTGGGCCACCATGCTGGTCCTACCTGGACACATATAATAATAATAATAATAATAATAATAATAATAATAATAATAAATTTTATTTATGAGCGCCTTTCAAGTCACCCAAGGACACTTTACAATAGGATAAAACACTTAGTAAAACAATGGCAGAATAAGAACAATAAAATAAAAGCACAAGATAAAATGAACAAACAGTGGATTCACAGTGAATATGCAGATTTGAACAGATGAGTTTTGAGCTGGGATTTAAACTGGGGGAGAGAACCAATATTTCTTATTTCAGGGGGCAGAGAGTTCCACAGCCTGGGAGCAGAGCAGCTGAAAGCTCTGCTTCCCATGGTGGTGAGGCGGAAGGTACAGTAAGCTGGATAGAAGAAGAAGAACGAAGTGAACGGGCAGAACAAGTGGTGGTTAACAGGTCAGAAAGGTAAGAAGGAGCGAGGTTATGAATGGCCTTGAAGGTGAGCAGAAGAAGTTTGAAAATTATCCGGAATTTCACATGTGCTAAGAATGGTATGAAGGCATAATGAAATTAATACTTAACCGCTATTTATTTTTTTTAATTGTATTATAGGGGGGTCTTTACAATATTAAGTGCCCTGAGGTGACTATAATTTGGTGCCATGTAAATCAAATTGAATTGAACTATTACTTGGAGTGGGAGGAGCTACTGAATGTGTCTGCAGGTGCTGCAGCTCCTCTTATATGACGGGCATGTTTGTACCTTGTTCTTTAACAAATTCCTCTCGAGATTTAATCAGATCAACATGATCAGTGCTCACTTTAATTTCCAGGCCTTGGCGCTGCTAGATTGAAAAGTGTTTCCTGAATACCTCCTATAGTGGACAGGAAGTAACTTAGCTGTGCAAACAGCCAGTTAGACTCCAGATATCCATGTGACTGCAGGAAACGCCTCCATCATGCCCCAACATACAGGAAGGTGTGAGTGACCTGTTATTGCTGCTTGCTGCTTCATTTTTGTGACTCAGTTGCAGAAAAAATGACCAACAGGAAGTAAATTTGGTCAACAGACTATATGTAAAATTATCCACGATCATGAGAAATGAGTGGAACGAGTGACGGGTCCAAACAAGTCATGATATGAAAGGTCTGCTTTTTACCAACTGATGTCACACTGACACTGTTGGTGACGTAGACCTGGATGTAGATGTGGACGAGCTTCCACTTCACAACCATGAGCTTTGTGTAATAATGTAACTATATTCAAGAATAACGTAATAGCGCAGTCCTGTTCGTTACACACAGTGTTTATGTGTTTGTCCTCTGTTCATTCTAATGAGTGTGTGCAGCTGCAGTCTGAAGCTTGTCCCCTCTTCACTAAAACATAAACGCCACACTGATTTGCATCTCCACTAAAACCCTTTGATGGTTTTCCCAGCACAGTGGGATGTAATCAAATGCATAGTGAGAGATTTTGAGTAGTGATGCAATGCATCATGGTCCCATCTTGTTTGACAACGTTCCTCTCTCTGTTTGACAAACCTGGGGTGTTTCCAGCGTTCCAGCTCTACTTTGGTGCTTTATACAGTGGGGCAAAAAAGTATTTAGTCAGCCACCGATTGTGCAAGTTCCCCCACCTAAAATGATGACAGAGGTCAGTAATTTGCACCAGAGGTACACTTCAACTGTGAGAGACAGAATGTGAAAAAAAAAAATCCATGAATCCACATGGTAGGATTTGTAAAGAATTTGTTAGGTTTTGTATTGTTGATTGTCATTTATGTTTAGAAATATTTAACCATATATGCTTAGAGGTGTATAATCAATTGTGTACTGATAGACTGTGTGATCTTTAGCAGGCTACAAAGGCTTGGTGTGTATTCCACACTAGAATGCACACCTACATCCTGTGAGCATGGGAAGAGGTAGTACCTTGTCTTATTGTTTTATGGTAGGATTAACGTAGCTACGTCTGTTCTAGTCTAAGTGCTTTTTGTATAGATGAACTGCTGGACTTCCTCACCATGTTATCTAGGGTGAACCATCTAGGGTGAGGGGAAGACTACTCTCTTCCTGACCAAGGATGTTTGCTTTTGTGCTTTCATGTTAAATGACCCTTTGATCAGCAGTACACCACACACACACACACACACACACACACACACACACACACACACACACACACACACACACACACACACACACACAGGAAAGGTACTCTTTGTGTGTAGGTAGACATCATATGTTAATGACCCTATGCATATTCATGTAACCACAATAAAAGAAGTGCTATGGGGAACCTGGCTGAGAGTCTGACGGAGGTCAAGTGGTGGAACGACACTTGGCTCCAGGCAGGTCTCCCTCATGCATGAGTAAACCAGAGAACTTTGCCTACTTCGTGTCTTGCTCGCTGTGTAGTTATATTGTCCTCAACGTTCCAGCGAATAGGTTCAAGCTACAAACCTATCAGAATTTATTCGTGAATCAGGGTGGAAAATAAGTATTTGGTCAATAACAAAAATACAACTCAATACTTTGTAACATAACCTTTGTTGGCAATAACAGAGGTCAAACGTTTACTATAGGTCTTTACCAGGTTTGCACACACAGTAGCTGGTATTTTGGCCCATTCCTCCATGCAGATCTTCTCGAGAGCAGTGATGTTTTGGGGCTGTCGCCGAGCAACACGGACTTTCAACTCCCGCCACAGATTTTCTATGGGGTTGAGGTCTGGAGACTGGCTAGGCCACTCCAGGACTTTCAAATGCTTCTTACGGAGCCACTCCTTTGTTGCCCGGGCGGTGTGTTTTGGATCATTGTCATGTTAGAAGACCCAGCCTCGTTTCATCTTCAAAGTTCTCACTGATGGAAGGAGGTTTTGGCTCAAAATCTCACGATACATGGCCCCATTCATTCTGTCCTTAACACGATCAGTCGTCCTGTCCCCTTGGCAGAAAAACAGCCCCATAGCATGATGTTTCCACCCCCATGCTTCACAGTAGGTATGGTGTTCTTGGGATGCAACTCAGTATTCTTCTTCCTCCAAACACGACGAGTTGAGTTTATACCAAAAAGTTCTACTTTGGTTTCATCTGACCACATGACATTCTCCCAATCCTCTGCTGTATCATCCATGTGCTCTCTGGCAAACTTCAGACGGGCCTGGACATGCACTGGCTTCAGCAGCGGAACACGTCTGGCACTGCGGGATTTGATTCCCTGCCGTTGTAGTGTGTTACTGATGGTGACCTTTGTTACTTTGGTCCCAGCTCTCTGCAGGTCATTCACCAGGTCCCCCCGTGTGGTTCTGGGATCTTTGCTCACCGTTCTCATGATCATTTTGACCCCACGGGATGAGATCTTGCGTGGAGCCCCAGATCGAGGGAGATTATCAGTGGTCTTGTATGTCTTCCATTTTCTGATGATTGCTACCACAGTTGATTTTTTCACACCAAGCTGCTTGCCTATTGTAGATTCACTCTTCCCAGTCTGGTGCAGGTCTACAATACTTTTCCTGGTGTCCTTCCAAAGCTCTTTGGTCTTGGCCATGGCGGAGTTTGGAGTCTGACTGTTTGAGGCTGTGGACAGGTGTCTTTTATACAGATGATGAGTTCAAACAGGTGCCATTCATACAGGTAACGAGTGGGGGACAGAAAAGCTTCTTACAGAAGACGTTACAGGTCTGTGAGAGCCAGAGATTTTCCTTGTTTGAGGTGACCAAATACTTATTTTCCACCCTGATTTACGAATAAATTCTTTACAAATCCTACCATGTGGATTCATGGATTTTTTTTTCACATTCTGTCTCTCACAGTTGAAGTGTACCTCTGGTGCAAATTACTGACCTCTGTCATCATTTTAAGTGGGGGAACTTGCACAATCGGTGGCTGACTAAATACTTTTTTGCCCCACTGTATGCAACATGTGATGACCTGAGTAAATGATTCTCACTCTGAAAAGGATTTGATATGAACAACACTCATAGATAACAGGAAGTGAGCACACAGTTAGCCAGAGAAATGCATTCACAGGCTGAGTAATGATAGATGCACACTGACGGGAGTGGAAGCAGCTACCATCAGACAAGATGTGAAACAGTAGCTTTGTGATTTTTTGACAGGCTGGACTTTGATGTTTAAGTCGAGACGCTCCGTTATGTTCGCTCTTGGATTGTCAGTAATTAGACCAAACGTGTTGTTGTTCCTGTGCGACTGAGCTACACGGAAGCTGCCCACGTTTAGTTCCCACTGTGAGCTGGGACATTGCTCTGTTGTTATGTTAGCTGTGTTAATGTGGTCCAGTACCACTGTTGGAAATTACATTTATATGTAATCATTCCAATGATTTACATCTAATTTACACCACACTGTCCACCGCTCAACCTCCCGCTTTTACAAATAACTCCAGGCTCATCCTAACGGTGCGTTCACACCGAACGCGATAGACATGACCAAAAAGCGCCAGACGCCCCTAGCTGGTGGCGTGCACATTCGCACCTCGACGCGCGTCCAACGTGAATTGGTCGACGGAAATGTGGGAGGAAATAGTGCCAGACGGTATGTTTGCAAGATGGCAGCTGTCGAGCTAGCGCTTGAAGAGAGAGTCTCCCTTTTCTATTTACTTTGGAGAGCAGAGCAGCGGCGTTAAGGACGTCCTCACCGTACCTGGGTCCATCAGGTCCTCCAGAAGCATGAGCAGTTTGGTGAGTTTCACCATTTGCTCCAGGAGCTGCAGCTGGATGACGGCTGCTTTCAGCGGTACCACCGTCTGTCCCTCGCCCAGTTTGAGGACCTGCTGTCTCGCGTTGGTCCCGGCATCGCCCACCTAGACACCAACTACAGGCGCTCTGCAGGTGGGATGATACACAAACTTCACGGTTCGGTTCGGTTCGATACATTGGTGTCACGGTTCGATATTTTTTCAATACAAAAAAAATGTTCATGCCTTTTTAATTTGTTATTTATTAAAATTATAAATATATATTTTAACTCAAAAGTACAGTTTTTAAATTTAACCCTAACCCTTGTGCGCGTTTTTTATTTTGACAGCGAATGCGCACCTGCGGACCACTTATGTGCAGCCCTGGTTATTTAGCTCGTCATATTGCAGCCACAGAAATTATTTTGTCCATGAAACCATAATGCTGCACTTTCTTTGTGCCTTATAGTCTGATTTGTCATAACTTATCCGTTTTGCGGTAAGCTTTTCTTTGGCTGTCACTTCTTCACCCTGACCTGTCTTATTTGGCTCAGCAGAACTAAAATATATATCCTGCTGCTTTTACACGCGCACTCACATAACGCTCAGCGATTCTCTGCGCGATCAACCTCTCACATGTTTAAGCTGCGGGAGATTTCACTTGTCATGTTTGCATAGTAAGCTAACGATTGATAAGACGATGTCAGAGGAATTGGTGCACAAATTATCATCACTCACCAATCAGTACTGTCGCTCTCTATACACAGTTTGTGTGACTGCAAAGTGAAAGCAAAAAACAAGCGCAAATTCAAACGCGATTTCAATATGTCACATATTGACAGTGGCTCACCGATGCCAATGACATAATTACCCAGCTACATTTCCAAAAGAATGCAAAAGCATTGACATATATTTTTCCTTCCTACGATAGCCCGACGGGCAGGGCAGAGATAGATTTTGGTAGCCCGACTGGAAAAATCTCTAGCCATCGTTTATACACTGCTGATATGGATGTGCTATGCTATCAATGAATGCTGTCGGTGTTTACTGAAAGAAAACTGAAATCTAACCAGATTCTTACTCTGGATGGCATTACCTTGGCCTCCAGTAACGCTGTGAGGAACCTTGGAGTCATGTTTGACCAGGACAAGTCCTTCAACGCACATATTAAACAAATATGTAAGACTGCTTTCTTCCATTTGCGCAACATCTCTAAGGTTAGAAATATCCTGTCTCAGAGTGACGCTGAAAAACTAGTTCATGCATTTATTACTTCCAGGCTGGACGACTGTAATTCATTATTATCAGGAAGTCCAAAAAACTCACTGAAAAGCCTTCAGCTAATCCAAAATGCTGCAGCAAGAGTCCTGACAGGGACTAGAAAGAGAGAGCATATTTCTCCTGTTTTGGCTTCCCTTCATTGGCTTCCTGTTAAATCCACAATACTTAAGGTCTTAAATAATCAGGACCCATCTTATCTTAATGACTTTGTAGTACCATATCACCCTATTAGAGCACTTCGCTCTCGCTCTGCAGACCTACTTGTTGTTCCTAGAGTATTAAAAAGTAGAATGGGAGGCAGAGCCTTCAGTTTTCAGGCCCCTCTTCTGTGGAACCAGCTTCCAGTTTGGATTCGGGAGACAGACACTATCTCTACTTTCAAGATTAGGCTTCAAACTTTCCTTTTTGCTAAAGCATATAGTTAGGGATGGACCAGGTGACCCTGAATCCTCCCTTAGTTATGCTGCAATAGACGTAGGCTGCCGGGGATTCCCATTCCCACTTTGCCAAAACAATGTACTTTGCCAAAACAATGTCGGACTCTGTAGTTTTCTCTGGTCCCCTCCCCAATCAGACCAGGAGTGACATGTTTATCCGCATGTTCTCCTTAAATTGCTGGCTGTCTGAGTGGTGTCCCAGAAACGATGTGGGCTTCATAGATAATTGGCAAACCTTCTGGAGGAAACCTGGTCTTGTTAGGAGAGACGGCATCCATCCCACTTTGGATGGAGCAGCTCTCATTTCTAGAAATATGGACAAATTTATTAAACCCCCCAAAATATGACTATTCAGAGTTGGGACCAGGAAGCAGAGTTGCAGTCTTACACGCCTCTCTGCAGCTTCTCTCCTCCTGCTACCCCCCCAAAAACCCATCTCCATAGAGACTGTGTCAGCTTCCAAAAAGACAAAAAACAAACTAAAAACCAGCAACAAACAACTTAAACATAAACAATTACAAAGAAAGAACAATACAGTATCCACATCTGAACCAAAGAGTAAAACAGTGAAATGTGGATTATTAAATATTAGGTCTCTCTCCTCCAAGTCTCTGTTAGTACATGACTTAATAATTGATCAACAAATTGATTTACTCTGCCTTACAGAAACCTGGTTGCAGCAGGATGATTATGTTAGTTTAAATGAATCAACACCCCCGAGTCATTCTAACTACCAGAAATCTTGAAGCACAGGCCGAGGGGGCGGTGTGGCAGCAATTTTTCACACCAGCCTATTAATCAACCAAAGACCCAGACAGACTTTTAATTCATTTGAAAGCCTGATGCTTAGCCTCGTCCACCCCAGCTGTGAAACTCAGAAACCAGTCTTACTTGTTATCATCTATCGTCCACCTGGGCCTTACACAGAGTTTCTGTCTGATTTCTCAGACTTTTTATCTAATTTAGTTCTGAGCTCAGATAAAATAATTATTGTGGGTGATTTTAACATCCATGTAGATGCTAAGAATGACAGCCTCAACATGGCATTTAATCTGTTATTAGAATCAATTGGCTTCTCTCAAAATGTAAAAGAACCCACCCACCACTTTAATCACACTCTAGATCTTGTTTTAACATATTGTCACGGCGAGTGAGGTGAGCCGTGTGGAGGTAATGAAGGAGGATCCAAACGCAGGCAGTCGTGAAGGTGGTTTATTGAGCATGAAAGTAAATACAAACGGCAAAGGGAGCTATGACTAACTAGACTGGGAACAAACTAACTACAGAACACGAACCTGAACATGAGCCGAAACACTTGGCGGTTGACAGCAGGGAAACAGACAGATGACGCAGGGTGGAATACACAGACGGACCAGCAACTACAATGACGGCAGACATGACTTAAATACACAGAGAATCACAGGGGAATTACACACAGGTGGTGGACACAGCTGGGAATAATCAACAAGACGAGACAAAGGTAAAACTGAACACACTCACATGAGACGCAGACCATCACAATAAAACAGGAACAAGCAACCATCACACTAAGACACAAACTCGACATAGAGAGACAGACAGAAAATGGCACATGGAGCTAGACAAATACTAAGCAGACACAACTGAAGAACAAATCCTAAACACCACAGAAACATGAAACTCAAATAATAAACATCATCATAATCAACACTACCAGAGAACAAGAAAACAACCCCTGATGCAAACTAAAACCAAAACATAATAAAACTCAAACTACTGGGTCCGACGGACCCAGAACCGTGACAGTACCCCCCCTCTAAGGGCTGGCTCCCGACAGCCCCAAACAAAAAAGCACAAAGCACCAAGCCAGGGCGGGCGGAGGGGGTCCAGGAAGGAGGGTCCGAAACAAAAAAAATAAGGAGCACAAGAGACCAGAATAAACCAAAAACAGGCCAACACAAAACAAGACCATTCACGAGTCCACAGTAAAGTCCGGGGGCCGACAACACAAGAGCCGAAACAGTTCAGGGGGCCGACCCTGCACACAGCAACGGCGGCGACAGGCAAACAGTTCAGGAGGCCGACCGTGCACACGGCAACGGCGGCGACGGGCAAACAGTTCAGGAGGCCGACCGTGCACACGGCAACGGTGGCGACGGGCAAACAGTTCCGGAGGCCGACCGTGCGTGCAGCAACGGCGGCGAGGAAGCAGGTCCGGGGGCCGACCGTGCGGACGGCAACGGCGGCGCGAATGCAGTTCTGGAGAACGACCGTGCACACGGCAACGGCGGGCAAACAGTTCCGGAGGCCGACCACGTGGAAGGCAGTGGCGGCCACCGAGCAGGTCCGGAGGACGGCCGCGATGCCAGCGGCGGCGATGAAAACCTTCCGGAGGCAGTCCCCGAAGGCCATGACGCCATCTTAGAGGCCCTGAAAACGGCCGGCAGAGGTGAGGCGGAACGGGTCGAGCTGGCACCGATGGCGGCGTGGCAACCACGGGACCAGACGAGGCAGGACCAGACGAGGCAGGACCAGACGAGGACGAAGCAGAGGCTGGACCAGACGAGGACGAAGCAGTGGCTGGACCAGACGAAGACGAAGCAGTGGCTGGACCAGGCGAGGACGAAGCAAAGGCTGGACGAGACGAGGACGAAGCAGTGGCTGGACGAGACGAGGACGAAGCAGTGGCTGGACCAGGCGAAGATGATGAAGACACGGAGGCTGGACCAGGCGAAGATGATGAAGACACGGAGGCTGGACCAGGCGAAGATGATGAAGACGGCAGCGGGACGGCTGCGGAACCTGACGGCAGCGGGACGGCTGCGGAACCTGACGGCGGTGATGCTGCAGAAGGTGATGTGGAGATGTGCTGGCTGGGTCCTCCAGGACCACCAGCAGATGTGAGGATGTGCTGGGTGGGCTCCACGGGCCCTCCAGCAGACGAGGCTTGAGGCTGGCTGGGTTCTCCTAAACCCCCAGCAGACGAGGCTTGAGGCTGGCTGGGTTCTCCTAAACCCCCAGCAGACGACGCTTGAGGCTGGCTGGGTTCTCCTAAACCCCCAGCAGACGACACTTGAGGCTGGCTGGGTTCTCCTAAACCCCCAGCAGACAACACTTGAGGCTGGCTGGGTTCTCCTAAACCCCCAGCAGACGACACTTGAGGCTGGCCGGGCTCCTCAGGCCCTCCAGCCGACGAGGCAGGACGCTGGCTGGGTTCACCTGAACCCCCAGCTAACATGACTTGAGACTGGACGGGCTCCTCAGGCCCTCCAGGGAAAGCAGTCTCTGAAGCAGCAGGTACGGAGACCTCTGCCAGTGTGGACACTGGCTGGGACTGAGCAGCACCGTGGCTAGACTCAGGCAGCAACAGTGGGATACAGTCCTCAGAGGGCTGGAAGTGTTCCCCAATACACTCAGCAGAGGACTGAGGCGGACGGGTGAACTCACTTGAGCTCTCAGGGGGTGCTGAGAGCCGAGACTGTTCAGGTGAGTTCTCCGGTGAGGCTGCTGGTGCTGGTGTCTTGACCTCTAGGGGTCCAGAGTTGGCTGGTGACTGACACCCAGCCTCTGGGGAGGCCCTAGAGGGAGCAACTGTCTCTGAGATGGCCAGCTTAAATGAACCAGCAAAAGTTTGTGTGGAGTGTGTTCCCTGCTTGTAATGAGGCTGTGAGGATAAAGGCTGGGTAAATGAGTGGACAGGCTGCTGAACTGGTGGCAACTGAGCTACAGGTAGCAAAGTAGTAACAGGTGGTGGAGTGGCTGGCTGAACTGATAAGGCTGATGACTCTCTTGCCAACTGAGCTATTGACTGGGCTATGGACTGTAACATGGTGTCTACTGGGTCTGACTGTGACTGGGATGGAGGTGATGTGTGAGTGGCTGACTGAGTTAGCGACTGCTGGGAAGCTAACCGAGCTACCGGCTGAGCAGCTGACTCAACGAACACAGCCCCGGTATAAACAGTCATATGAACTGGTGAAACAGACAGAGCGTCTTTTCCACTCACCACAGCCGGCAGTTCTGAAGTCCTATTCTCCAGCTGTGGGGCGACGCGCCGACGGCGCGATCGTCGCTTCCTCCCGGGCAAAACCTCCGGCGGGCCGGGCAAAACCTCCGGCATCCGGCTGGGTTGGGAAGCGATAGCGGCTGGTGGGTGTAGGTGGAGTTCGTGAAGGATGAAGTCTTGCGCGAGTGGGTGTAGTGAGTCCAATAGCCAGGGATAATCCGTGAGCAGCTGTTGCAGTCTGGCTTCCAGAACGTGGAGGAATGCTTCTCCCTCATGCTCTAGCCACAGGTTGATTATTTGTGAAGCGGAGTTCGTGATGAGGTCCCGAAGCTCCGTGGGTGGGGTGAATGCCGCTGGATCCATATCTGGCTGGTCCGTACTGTCACGGCGAGTGAGGTGAGCCGTGTGGAGGTAATGAAGGAGGATCCAAACGCAGGCAGTCGTGAAGGTGTGAAGGTGGTTTATTGAGCATGAAAGTAAATACAAACGGCAAAGGGAGCTATGACTAACTAGACTGGGAACAAACTAACTACAGAACACGAACCTGAACATGAGCCGAAACACTTGGCGGTTGACAGCAGGGAAACAGACAGATGACGCAGGGTGGAATACACAGACGGACCAGCAACTACAATGACGGCAGACATGACTTAAATACACAGAGAATCACAGGGGAATTACACACAGGTGGTGGACACAGCTGGGAATAATCAACAAGACGAGACAAAGGTAAAACTGAACACACTCACATGAGACGCAGACCATCACAATAAAACAGGAACAAGCAACCATCACACTAAGACACAAACTCGACATAGAGAGACAGACAGAAAATGGCACATGGAGCTAGACAAATACTAAGCAGACACAACTGAAGAACAAATCCTAAACACCACAGAAACATGAAACTCAAATAATAAACATCATCATAATCAACACTACCAGAGAACAAGAAAACAACCCCTGATGCAAACTAAAACCAAAACATAATAAAACTCAAACTACTGGGTCCGACGGACCCAGAACCGTGACACATATGGCATAGAAACTGAACATTTAACAGTGTTTCCTGAAAACCCTCTCCTGTCTGATCATTTCCTGATAACATTTACTTTTACAATAATTGATTACACAGCGGTGAAGAGTAGACTTTATCAAAGTAGATGTCTTTCTGAAAGTGCTGTAACTAAGTTTAAGACTATAATCCACCCACTGTTATCATCTCCAATGCCCTGTACCAACACAGAGCAGAGCAGCTATCTGAACGCTACCCCAACAGAGGTCGATTATCTTGTTAATAATTTCACCTCCTCACTACATATGACTGTGGATACTGTAGCTCCTGTGAAAACTAAGGTCTCTAATCAGAAGTACCTGACTCCGTGGTATAATTCTCAAACACGTACCCTAAAGCAGATGACTCGTAATCTGGAGAGGAAATGGCGTGTCACAAATCTAGAGGATCATCATTTAGCCTGGAGAAATAGTTTGCTGCTTTATAAGAAAGCCCTCCGCAAAGCCAGAACATCTTACTATTCATCACTGATTGAAATAAATAAGAATAACCCCAGGTTTCTCTTCAGCACTGTAGCCAGGCTGACAAAAAGTCAGAGCTCTTTTGAGCCAACAATCCCTTTAACGTTAACTAGTAATGACTTCATGAACTTCTTCACAAATAAAATTTTTATCATTAGAGAAAAAATTACCAATAATCCGTCCCATCCTGGCAACAAACTGTTCCAACTTCTGCAATCTGGTAGAAGGTTCCGCATCTTCCGGGCAAGGACAGAGAGACTCAAGAGGAGCTTCTATCCCCAAGCCATCCGTGCCCTAAACACACACACCCGCCCTCTCACATCATCTATAATTGACTGAGACAGGACTCTTCCAGACACTAAACCAAGGCACAATGTACATTTCAATTCCTTTAATTTTAAATATGTTTATATTGTCTATCCTGTAAAATAGTCAGATATCTATTCATATTAATGTACAGAATTCACCTGCTTGCTGCTACTACTGCACATTCACCCAGTGTATATACTATATGTGTGTATATATATATATATATATATATAATGTTCTCCCTCTACGCCCCCCCCCCAATTTTTGCACATGTCGAGGAGCGTGTCAGGCTACATTTCACTGTGTGTTATACTTGTATAACTATGCATGTGACAAATAATAAAGAACCTTGAACCTTGAACCTTGAATCATCCCACAGATGTAATATTGTCTACAGCTACTCTTAGTACCATTGATGTTAAGTTAGACTCTTTTTCTCTAATTGATCTTTCTGAGTTAACTTCAATAATTACTTCCTCCAAACCATCAACCTGTCTTTTAGACCCCATTCCTACAAAACTGCTCAAAGAAGTCCTGCCATTAATTAATGCTTCGATCTTAAATATGATCAACCTATCTCTAATGATCGGCTATGTACCACAGGCCTTCAAGCTGGCTGTAGTTAAACCTTTACTCAAAAAGCCATCTCTAGACCCAGCAGTCTTAGCTAATTATAGGCCAATCTCCAACCTTCCTTTCATATCAAAAATCCTTGAAAGAGTAGTTGTCAAACAGCTAACAGATCATCTGCAGAGGTTTATTTGAAGAGTTTCAGTCAGGTTTCAGAGCTCATCACAGCACAGAAACAGCTTTAGTGAAGGTTACAAATAATCTTCTTATGGCCTCTGACAGTGGACTCATCTCTGTGCTTGTCCTGCTAGACCTCAGTGCAGCGTTCGATACTGTCGACCATAATATCCTATTAGAGCGATTAGAACATGCTGTAGGTATTACAGGTACTGTGCTGCAGTGGTTTGTATCATATCTATCTAATAGACTCCAATTTGTGCATGTAAATGGAGAGTCCTCTTCACACACTGAGGTTAATTATGGAGTTCCACAGGGTTCAGTGCTAGGACCAATTCTGTTTACATTATACATGCTTCCCTTAGGCAGTATCATTAGAAGACATAGCATACATTTTCACTGCTATGCAGATGACACCCAGCTCTATCTGTCCATGAAGCCAGATAACACACACCAATGAGTTAAACTGCTGGGATGTCTTAAAGACATAGAGACCTGGATGGCCGCTAACTTTCTGCTTCTTAATTCAGATAAAACTGAGGTTATTGTACTCGGCCCTGAAAATCTTAGAAATATGGTATCTAACCAGATTCTTACTCTGGATGGCATTACCTTGGCCTCGAGTAACGCTGTGAGGAACCTTGGAGTCATTTTTGACCAGGACATGTCCTTCAACGCACATATTAAACAAATATGTAAGACTGCTTTCTTCCATTTGCGCAACATCTCTAAAATTAGAAATATCCTGTCTCAGAGTGACGCTGAGAAACTAGTTCATGCATTTATTACTTCCAGGCTGGACTACTGTAATTCATTATTATCAGGATGTCCAAAAAACTCGCTGAAAAGCCTCCAGCTAATCCAAAATGCTGCAGCAAGAGTGCTGACAGGGACTAGAATGAGAGAGCATATTTCTCCTGTTTTGGCTTCCCTTCATTGGCTTCCTGTTAAATCCAGAATTGAATTCAAAATCCTGCTCCTCACATACAAGGTCTTAAATATTCAGGCCCCATCTTATCTTAAAGACCTTGTAGTACCATATCACCCTATTAGAGCGCTTCGCTCTCGCTCTGCAGGCCTACTTGTTCTTCCTAGAGTATTTAAAAGTAGAACAGGAGGGAGAGCCTTCAGTTTTCAGGCCCCTCTTCTGTGGAACCAGCTTCCAGTTTGGATTCAGGAGACAGACACTATCTCTACTTTTAAGATTAGGCTTAAAACTTTCCTTTTTGCTAAAGCATATAGTTAGGGCTGGACCAGGTGACCCTGAATCCTCCCTTAGTTATGCTGCAATAGATGTAGGCTGCCGGGGGATTCCCATGATGCATTGAGTTTTTCCTATCCAGTCACCTTTCTCACTCACTATGTATTAATAGACCTCTCTGCATTGAATCATATCTGTTATTAACCTCTGTCTCTCTTCCACAGCATGTCTTTTATCCTGTCTTCCTTCTCTCACCCCAACCGGTCGCAGCAGATGGCCCCGCCCCTCCCTGAGCCTGGTTCTGCCGGAGGTTTCTTCCTGTTAAAAGGGAGTTTTTCCTTCCCACTGTCGCCAAAGTGCTTGCTCATAGGGGGGGTCATATGATTGTTGGGTTTTTCTCTGTATCTATTAAGCGCCTTGAGGCGACTTTTGTTGTGATTTGGCGCTATATAAATAAAATTGAATTGAATTGAATTGATGCATTGAGTTTTTCTTTTCCAGTCACCTTTCTCACTCACTATGTGTTAACAGACCTCTCTGCATTGAATCATATCTGTTATTAACCTCTGTCTCTCTTCCACAGCATGTCTTTATCCTGTCTTCCTTCTCTCACCCCAACCAATCATAGCAGATGGCCCCGCCCCTCCCTGAGCCTGGTTCTGCCGGAGGTTTCTTCCTGTTAAAAGGGAGATTTTCCTTCCCACTGTCGCCAAAGTGCTGCTCATAGGGGGTCATATGATTGTTGGGTTTTTCTCTGTATCTATGAAGCGCCTTGAGGCGACTTTTGTTGTGATTTGGCGCTATATAAATAAAATTGAATTGAATTGAATTGGTACGGAGACGACTGTGTATAATATTTCTAGTAATACTCGAAAGGTGTCATCAAGTCCCGATTTAATTCGATTTATGGTGTTATCAGTGTTTGAATGATAGCATGGCTGTGGTGTCTATCAGCGTATGCTCTCAGTGTTTGCTGATATCAAACTGTGGTATGAGGACCACTGTGGGGTAATCTTTGTAGTGATACTCAGAAGGTCTATCTCATAAAGTCCTTTTTTTTTTTTATTTAGACCTGGTTTAATTCTGAGATAGTTGAATATTTGTATATAATCCCTGCAGCTGTCAGACTCTATAACAGGGGTCACCAGCCTTTCTTAAAACTGATAAGGGAGATAAGGGAGAAGTTGGTGAGGGAGAAGTTCATGGCCCACTTCTCGGCGGAGGGAGCAGCGTCTTGGCAAACAAAAGAACAGCCTGTTTGAAGACCCAGTGACTTCCCCACAACGGCCCTGAGCCAACCACAAACCTCTAAAGAGCGTTCCTGCCTTTTTAAAACATATTCTTAATAAATGGATCTCTACTCCAAAATAAACTAACCTCTCTTTATGCTCTTAAATAATTGGTCTTCACTATGTTTCTATATAGTAGTATATTCTTTCATTAGTATAATATGAAATTAATTCTACATGTGTCAAGCTGTGTGCCAATATTTGCTGTGTAGTAGAACTGAGACATTAGTCATTATACAACATTTATTTGAAATAATATTAAAATTCTCAAACAGAAATACATTAAACATAAATACAGATCCTTCTCAAAAAATTAGCATAGTGTGATAAAGTTCATTATTTTCTGTAATGTACTGATAAACATTAGACTTTCATATATTTTAGATTCATTACACACAACTGAAGTAGTTCAAGCCTTTCATTGTTTTAATATTGATGATTTTGGCATACAGCTCATGAAAACCCAAAATTCCTATCTCAAAAAATTTGCATGTCATGAAAAGGTTCTCTAAACGAGCTATTAACCTAACCATCTGAATCAACGAACTCTAAACACCTGCAAACGATTCCTTAGGCTTTTAAAAACTCCCAGCCTGGTTCATTACTCAAAACTGCAAAAATGGGTAAGACTGCCGACCTGACTGCTGTCCAGAAGGCCATCATTGACACCCTCAAGCAAGAGGGTAAGACACAGAAAGAAATTGCTGAATGAATAGGCTGTTCCCAGAGTGCTGTATCAAGGCACCTCAGTGGAAAGTCTGTGGGAAGGAAAAAGTGTGGCAGAAAACGCTGCACAACGAGAAGAGGTGACCGGACCCTGAGGAAGATTTCGGAGAAGGACCGATTCCAGACCTTGGGGGACCTGCGGAAGCAGTGGACTGAGTCTGGAGTAGAAACATCCAGAGCCACCGTGTACAGGCGTGTGCAGGAAATGGGCAACAGGTGCCACATTCCCCAGGTCAAGCCACTTTTGAACCAGAAACAGCGGCAGAAGCGCCTGACCTGGGTACAGAGAAGCAGCGCTGGACTGTTGCTCAGTGGTCCAAAGTACTTTTGCATGTCATTCGGAAATCAAGGTGCCAGAGTCTGGAGGAAGACTGGGGAGAGGGAAATGCCAAAATGCCTGACGTCCAGTGTCAAGTACCCACAGTCAGTGATGGTCTGGGTGCCATGTCAGCTGCTGGTGTTGGTCCACTGTGTTTTATCAAGGGCAGGGTCAATGCAGCTATCAAGAGATTTTGGAGCACTTCATGCTTCCATCTGCTGAAAAGCTTTATGGAGATGAAGATTTCATTTTTTAGCACGACCTGGCACCTGCTCACAGTGCCGAAACCCCTGGTAAATAGTTTACCGCTCCATCCTGCTCCTGCCTGCCTACAGGCAGAAGCTGAAACAGGAAGCTCCAACCCGGAGGGCGGTGCACTGTTGGACGGACCAATCGGAGTCTACGCTGCGGGACTGTTTTGATCACGCGGACTGGGAAATGTTTCACGTGGCTGCTAGGGACATTGATGAGTACACAGACTCAGTCTGCGGATTTATCAGGAAATGCGTGGAAGATGTCGTTCCAGCCAGAACAGTTAAATCCTTCCCAAATCAAAAACCCTGGATTAACGGAGATGTTCGCGCGGCACGGAGCACCTCCTTTGCCTCCGCGAACACATCGGACTACAAACACGCACATTACCAACTCCGGAAGACGATCAAAGCAGCCAAACGTGAGTACAGGGACAGGGTGGAGCAACAGTTTGACAACCCTCGGAGTATGTGGCAGGGACTAAACACGATCGCAGACTTTAGAGGGAAAACCAGCACACCGCAGACCACGGCCTCTCTGTGTGAGGATCTAAACGTATTCTACGCTAGATTCGACACAGTGAACACCACGAGACCGAACAGTGTGCGCACCGCAGATGATGTCAGTGCGCACACTGGGTCTGATGGAGGATGTGCGGAAGTGCTTCAGGAAGGTGAACGCACGCAAAGCTACTGGTCCGGACGGGATTCCCGGCCTCGTCCTCAAGTCATGCGCGGCTCAGCTAGCTGGAGCGTTCATACACATCTTCAACCTTTCCCTCTCTCTGTCTGTAGTCCCAGCCTGCTTCAAAATGGCCACCGTCGTCCCTGTACCCAAATCCTCCACCATCTCCTCATTGAACGACTGGCGACCTGTAGCCCTGACCCCCATCGTAAGCAAATGCTTCGAGAAGCTGGTCAGGGACTTCATCTGCTCTGCACTACCTGACTCACTGGACCCTCTACAGTTTGCATACCGCCACAACAGGTCCACTGATGATGCCATAGCCCTGACACTACACACTGCCCTGTCACACCTGGAGAAGAGAGACACGTATGTGAGAATGCTGTTTGTAGATTACAGCTCAGCATTCAATACCATCGTTCCCTCGAAGCTGGACAGGAAACTGCAGGATCTAGGACTGAGCAGCTCCCTCTGCAGCTGGATCCTTAGCTTCCTGTCTGACAGACGCCAAGTGGTCAGACTGGGCAGCATCACCTCATCCCCCATCACACTGAACACTGGTGCTCCACAGGGGTGTGTACTGAGCCCTCTCCTGTACTCACTCTACACCTACGACTGCACAGCCACTAACAACTCCAACATCATTGTGAAGTTTGCGGACGACACTACAGTGGTGGGTCTTATCACCAATGGTGATGAGCTGGCTTACAGGGAGGAGGTCAGCGCCCTGACCCACTGGTGTCAAGACAACCATCTCACCCTCAACGTCGCAAAGACAAAGGAGTTGATAGTGGACTTCCGGAGGTGCAGAGAAGTACACACCCCCATCACCATCAACGGCGCTGCTGTGGAGAGAGTGAGCAGCTTCCACTTCCTTGGAGTACATCTGGCTGAGGATCTTACGTGGTCAGTACACACAAACAAAACAGTGAAGAAGGTGCAGCAGCGCCTCTTCTTTCTCAGGAGACTGAAAAGATTCGGCATGAGCCCCCGCATCCTCAGGACCTTCTATCACTGTGCCATTGAGAGCATCCTCACTGGATGCATCACCACCTGGTATGGCAACAGCACCGCCTACAACCGCAAAGCTCTCCAGAGAGTAGTGCGGTGCTCTGAACGGATAATTGGAGGTGAGCTTCCCTCCCTCCAAGACATCTACAGGAAGCGCTGCCTGAGGAAAGCGGGGAGGATCATCAAGGACTCCAGTCACCCCAGCCATAAACTGTTCAGACTACTTCCATCAGGAAGGAGGTTCTGCAGCATCCGGTCCCGAACCAGCAGACTGAGAGACAGCTTCTTCCACCAGGCCATCAGACTGCTGAACACGTCATAGACACCTCACCTCCACTACTGGAACTTTAACATTATGCACTCCATACTGTACAGTAATGCCACTGTTTTGCACATGTCTCAACTCTGTATATTTTTATACATTTTATTTTATTGTTGACTCTATTTAAGTTGTAAAATATGTGTATACACACACACACACACACACACACACACACACACACACACACACACACACACAACAAAACAGAATCGCACACTAACATACACATCACCTCAACACAGGTGCAATACTTTGAGCAACTTTCACATCTGTGTAAACCATGTACATCTGTATAGTTGGTATTTGGTTGAACATCTGATACTTAATGACTGTAAAGATTCTGATTCTCATTTGAATGTCCCTCCGTGCTGCTTCACAGGCACTGACTGTTATCCGCTCTGTACTGTCTGGCAGCAACGACACCACAACAAACATAAAGGGAAAACTGAGCAATTTACAACAACTGGCTTCCATCAACAGCACCATGTCCTCCACATCTATCTCAGCATCAGCTGTCTATAGTGCATCTTTCATGCTGTCGAATGCTCTTCACTCAACATGAAAACGCTACTAATCTGTGATATTCTTACTGACTTCCTTCGCCCATCAGAGACATGGCAAGATCAGCAAGACTTTATGTCACTCACCAAGTCAGTCCCTGGGATTTGTGTACATTAAGAAACGTTTGCTCTAATCTGTCACAGACCAAGCTGACTTCCTTCACCCAGTGTCACCTCTTTTCAGTGCCTTGATGTCACTCTGGCTGGGTCAACACAGCTCACGGTTGTCCTCATCTACTCCCCTAAAGCCTGTCCTAGCTTCATGTCGGAGTGGTTGTTGGGATTTATTTTTATCTTTAAGGCTAATGTCTTATTATTAGCATCACATATTTGTGTTTTATACTTTATTGCACACAGTTAAGCATGTAGAGTAGTATTAGAAGTAGATTGCTATACTCAGATACCGCACAGATTATCACACATAATAAAAAGCATTTACTACTAGGGCACGGCAGCCTTTTATCTCTGAGGCAGAGAGGGGAGGTCCATGGCGCCATGTGAAGCTCATCTCAAATTCTAACCTTTTTGATAATAAATTTTAAGAACTCATAATTGGAGCATATTTGTCTTCTGCATTGTCTGAGGTTCCCATCTTGAATCCCAGTACATTGGTGTCTGCAGGCACAGGTCTCTCTGTCTTGATGCAGCATTTTACACAGGTTGTCTGGATTTTGACAGCACCATTGCAGCACCTTGATTCTTTCTTTTGATCCATCCAGATTTGCTGGTGAGCTTTGGGTTCATTGTTGTTTCATAACCAAGTTTCAGCCGATCTCTAGCTGTCAGACAGATGGCCTCACGTTTGACTATAGAAGGAGTTTGTGGTCATGTCAGTGACTGCAGATGGTTTTCACCCACTATGGACAAAAACCCGACACCATGCATCATGGTGGAGGGGTAATAATTCAGGCTTGTTTCACACCCAAGCATACCACGTCGGCATAAACACCTCCACTTTGTCGCTCAGATGTGGTTTGTTCAGATGCAATATGAATATGAAATATGACTAGGTTATGGGGTAGAAGTAGTTTTAATCTTTTATTGGTTTGGTTTTTTAGTATGCTTTTATTTTGAAGGTTTTTTTTTTTTTTACTTCCTACCCACACTGAAATCAAAGCCATTCTCCACACCTGCTCACACTGCACAAAAGATGGGAGGTGAGAGTGTAACGGAGGCAGAAGGCTGGTTTTACTTCCACAGTGGGTTTTGTGCGAAGGAAGAAAATCTTCCTCCAACCGGATTGAGCAGTGGAGCCGCCAAGGGAAAGCACACATTAAAAACTGTATAATTAAAATATAATTTATTATATTTCAATAGTTAAAAATGTAAAATGAATTAAAACAACCTTGGCCAAGGGGTAACACAATAAAAATCAATAAAACACAACATTAAAAGTCCAGTGGCCTGCGCCACGACCTAAAAGTCCCAGGGAGCTAAGAAATCCAGCGAAGTAGTATAAAAAGGGAAACCCAGCGGAGTCCTCTCCTTCCTTTCTGCATTCGCGTCCCGATATGCTGGAGAAAGGGAGGAGCGGCAGTCACTATTCTTCTAGACAGTTTTATTTCATAAAAAGGGATAAGTCAGAGACTTACCCCGGGTGGGCAGAGCTCTCAACTCCGCCCGCCGCTTCTTTAAAACTGCAAATCGGCACAGCCGTCTCGTGCCTTCCACTGGTGCTGTCTCCGCTCTCCCCGCTGGTGTTGTTACTCCCCGCTGGCGATCTGCGCGCTGGTCCTCTGTGCGCTGGCGCTCTGTGCGCTGGTCCTCTGTGCACTGGCGCTCTGTGCGCTGGTCCTCTGTGCACTGTCTCTCCAGGACAATTTGACGGTATAACGAAAACATGCAACAACATAACCACTGCACAAAACATGACCAATACATGCAATATAAAAACTAAGTAAATACACTTCATATTAAAATATAGCACAGCAAACAACATCCGTCCTTCCCTGGATGACAAGAGTAATCAAGAGGAGTAACAGAGCAAGTCCAGAAGTGGCACCAGCATGAAGACAGCAGAGCTTCAGCAGAAGTTGGACAGACGCTAAGGATACTGGCCCTGAGAGTGTCTGCAGAGCTGAGAGGCACAGGTAGATTGGGAACAAAACCATACAAATCCTGCGCTGTTCCTTCTTCAAAACAACTTGAGCGTGAATGCGCAAAAACTGTGGAGTTTATTTTGAGATCCACTGGCATCCAAGTTCACGGTCATTTTAGTGAACTTTTAGTGAAACTCTTTTCTTGCTGCGTCACGACTGACTTTTTAGCTAACGTAAGCTAAAGTGGCAGTTTCTGTTTTTGTTTTTGACGCTGTCGCCGGTACGAGATTCCGGAATGGCACCACTTACCTCAACATCCAGCTGTGAAAGCTGCATCAACCTGAGCCAAAAAGTGATCGAGCTGGAACAAAGGATATCCACGCTATACCAAATCCAGGGGGCTGAATGCGAACTTGACACGATCCTCCTTGGCAAAGCTCAAACCACCGCTACTAGCGCTGAGCTAGCCGACACAGTGCACCATCCAGCTGCTGTGTCCCAAGATCCCGCCAACAGTCAACACAGGCTCTCAACTTACATCGCTGGTGCTTCTGCCAAGGATGAGAACTCCTGGTTTCAGCTAGGGGCCAGACCCAAGGCTCTGGTCAGCTCCACTCCACTCCAACCAGCGCCATGGACCGTGGTTGAGACACGTGGTGGCTGCAGAGGGGGCAGGAGGATCCGTCTCTCGCACCCTCACCCCTCCGGCGCGGTAGTGCTGGAGAATAAATTCAATGTCCTGGATCCTGTGGACTTTCCTCCTCTGACCGCTAGCCCTCGCCGTCCCGCTGTGTCGCTGAGGTCTGCGCCATCTCCACCACTACTCCCCCCGGAGCCGCGGCGGGCAACCCGACGCTGTGGTGCAAACTCACTGCGGAGAGCTGTCCTCTTCTCCTCGGAGAAGAGGACCCACGGCGCGGCTACCTGGGAGTCACTCACGCAGTCCGGCTGGCGCATCTCCATCTGATTTTTTGAGGCTAAGCTTTTATACATGATGAATTGCTCTCTTCAGTTGGGTGTCTTCCCTGCTGCCTTTAAAACGGCGGTGGTGAGGCCCCTTCTGAAGAAGAGCAATTTGGATTGTAATGATTTTAATAACTACAGACCTGTATCCAACTTACCATTTTTAAGTAAAATCTTAGAAAAACTTGTTTTTACTCAGATTACTGATTTTCTCAATGATAGACAGATCCTGGAGATATTCCAGTCTGGATTTAGGGTGAACCACAGCACAGAGACGGCTCTCCTAAAGGTTTTAAATGATCTTAGATGTAACTGGGACTCCCAAAAGCTCTCAGTCCTGGTGCTGCTGGATCTAAGCGCAGCCTTTGATACAGTAGACCACGCTATTCTTTTAAACAGACGGAAACACATGGTGGGTCTCTCTGGTGCTGTACACAACTGGTTCACTTCCTGTCTCTCTGACAGAACTTTTATGGTGAGTATGGATACATGCTCCTCTAAGGTCCATAAAATGACATGTGGTGTGCCTCAAGGGTCGGTTCTAGGCCCTGTACTTTTTAATTTGTATATGCTCCCTCTCGGCGGTGTCATCAGGAGGCATGGAGTGAACGTCCACAGTTACGCTGATGACACTCAGCTGTACATCTCTGTGTCTCCTGATGACACCAGACCAATGGATGCCCTTTTTAACTGTATTTTAGATATAAGGTCTTGAATGGCAGAAAACTTTTTACAGCTTAACCAGGACAAAACTGAAGTTTTAATCGTCGGTCCTGAGGCTCAGAGAGAGAAACTCTTGTCTAAATTAGAGGCATTTTCACTATGTCCTTCGCTACAAGTGAAAAACCTGGGTGTTATTTTTGACTCTGAGCTTGGTTTTATCCCACATATTAAACATGTAACCAAAATTGGATTTTATCATCTAAAAAATATAGCCAGAGTCCGCCCTATTCTCTCTCGGGCCAACACAGAGATGCTGATGCATGCTTTTATTACCAGTCGCATTGATTACTGTAATGCCCTGCTCTCTGGTCTTCCTAAGAAGAATATTTCAACTTTACAACTTTTACAAAACTCGGCAGCTCGTGTGCTGACGAAGACCAGAGGGCGGGCCCACATCACACCGGTTTTAGAATCACTGCATTGGCTCCCCGTGTGTTTCAGGATCGATTTTAAAGTTCTTTTATTGGTTTTTAAATGTCTTAATGGTCTTGGGCCTTCTTATCTCTCAGATCTGCTTTTACCATATGAGCCCTCGCGGACCCTGAGGTCCTCTGGTGCTGGCCTTTTGATTGTCCCTAAAGTCAGGACACATACTCACGGAGAGGCAGCTTTTCAGTGGTATGGTCCTCGTCTGTGGAACAGCCTGCCGGAGGAGCTCAGGGCCGCAGAGAACGTACATGTTTTTAAGAACAGGTTCAAGACCCACCTTTTTAATTTAGCTTTTACTTAGCGTTTATTTATTTTATGCTTATTTATTCTATCCTGTTATTCTATTATTAATTTAGGCTTTACCTAATATTTATTGATTTTATTCTTATTCATTTTTTAATCTTCTTACTCTATTTATATTTATATTTATATTTATATTTATATTTATATTGTATCCGTTCTTATTTATTTTATCATTTTACCCTGTATATAGCCTATTGTGTCATGTCTCCAGTGTTTCCTCGGAGGGCGCACTCTGCACCGGGGCTGTGATCGACTGTGGCTGCTGGGTCTCTGGGGGTCCTCTCAGCCTGGCTGGGGGGCTCCTTTGCCTCCCTCCTGCTGTGTGCCCAGCCTGGAGGCTGCGGTCTGTAACCAGCTCCCGGTGCAGACGGCTTCCTGTTATAGTGTTTCCTCACTTGGCTCATGTGAACCCAGCCCAATTTTTACTCTTTAAGTGTGCATGTGTGTGTGTGTGTGTGTGTGTGTGTGTGTGTGTGTGGGGGGGGGGGGGGGGGGGGGGATATGTGTCCCCCGAGTGAATATGTGTATTCACATCATTTATGCTAATGAGAGTGTGGGGAGTGAGTTGGAGGGTGGGGTGGGCTGCTTTTAACTATGTAAAGCACTTTGTGCTACATTTTTTGTATGAAAAGTGCTTTATAAATAAAGACTGATTGATTGATTGATTGATTGATTGATTGATTGATTGATTGTTGCTGGATATGGCAGGATTGCCTTTCTCAGCGACACACAGCCAGTGCAAAAGAGGGATTTCTGTGATGGCTTGTGCTACAACATCCATGTCAATAGAAAATTGTACTTAGTAGTCAGTATAATCTTTTAATAATATAAGTTTACATATGGTATTGATAGGATGTGCGATCCTTAATAGTCTGCAAAGGCTTTGTGTGCATTCCAGAGTGCTCTGGCATTCACACCCACATCCTGGGAGCATGGGAAAGGTCGTACCTTCTTTTATTGTTTTACGGTAGGATAAACGTAGCTATGTCAGTTTTAATCTAAGTGCCTTTTTTACATTTAGATGAACTGTTGGACTTTCCAGACCAGCAGGTTTAGTGAAGTCGTTTATGGGGTCACACTCTGACACACGCGCGCACACACACACATACATATACACCTCCACATTCCAATGTAAGTAACAAACACCCACTGATGTATAAATAAAGACCAGGGCAGTCTCAGAGCTGCGAGGCCCTGAGCCCTCACTCTCGTGCGAGAGCTCAGAGCTGCCCTTGCTAAGCAACAAGTAAAACTGTGTGTTTCTCCTCTCTGATTCTCAGCTGAAGAAGAGTTTTAGAATAAATCTCTTAACAATCCATTTCAAGACTGTTGTCATTAATTGGAGATTATGTATCGTAATTTCAGGAGCAGGACCATGCCTCCAAACATGCTCCTTCCGGTTGTCATCTATATAGTTTCCCCCAGTTCTGCCAGCTGTTCATTCTCGTTTACGTGCCCCACCCTCCCTCCCTCCTTGTTCTCAATTCTTTAACTTCTTCATTTCTATTTAGTGGATGGGGATCGGCCAGGCCCGGGAGCAATCGCCAGTCCCCTTCGAGGCCTTCCCCTTCCCTACGTTCTATCTCCAGAGAAGAGGAGAAGAAAAATGAGACTGGATGTGTTCAACAGAAAACAGAAAACAAAGCTACAACGGATAGAGCAAATAAAGCTATCTGCAGAAGGCATTCCCCCGAGATGAATATATCAAAGTTTTTCTCTAGCGAACTGTTGTAATATATGTCGGATCTACTTATTTTTCTGTTGCATGTTGATTTGGCCTCTTACTCTGACTATCATACTTAAATTAATGTATGTAAAAGATATCTTCTTAATCTGTTCAACCCCACTTTATCCTACTTGGTAAAATTATAAACCAAAACGTTTCTGCACAATTGGTTCTAAGTTTAGTACAAGCTAGTAGTGGTATCATGTACTGTAGTAGTATACTGTAGGAATAGAATGATTGACAAAAATGCGGTTTATATCTTAACACCTCTCTTAACACTTAGAGTCCCCCGAGAGCAGCCATATACTTCTTTTGTGTTTTCACCAGTCAACCAAGCGATTATCCCCGAGATAACAGCAAGAATCCGACTGCAGACCAAACGTCCACCTCACAGCATTTGAAGAACTCCACCAATGAAGAACCTGGAAATGATGTCCAGCTTGTTCTCCGTGAGAATGTTCTATTATGTAGCACCGAAACACGTGGTAAACGCCTCCAATCTCTTGAGCAAGAATGCCAAGCTCTGAGGACTGAAAATGTGTTGCTGAAAGAAAAAACGAATAACACTACACTGAATGAAATGAGCTTCCATAATGGTGATAAAAGGATTGATATTCTTACTGGTTTACCAACATATACAATTCTCATGACAGATTGTCATTTTGTGGCTCCTTTTCTCAAACTTAAATCTTGTTTAATATGTTTTCAGCAGTACATGGTAACGTTAATGAAGCTTAGAATGAACTTGTCCTTTGACGTTTTGGCTTTTTATTTCAAAATTGACTCAAGCACTGTTTCAAAGCTTTTCAAACACAGTATCAGTGTGATGCATTGTAGACGGGTGCCAAGTCTAGTGTTGTGTCCTGACAGAGAATCCCTAAGACAATCTCTACCATATGCATTTTGGAACAGCAGATGTCTAGCTTCTCTCAGGATACATATAAAAGAGTAATAGTTCTCCGTCAAAAGTACACGATCGTGCAAAGTACTGTCCCATAACTTTCACAGACATAGACAGAGAAAATGATGTGAACTATCTTGACAAGATGGTGGGTGTATGTTGTGTGCTTACAAATGTATCTGAATCTGTGGTGCCCTTCCAGTGATGTAAATGAAAATGATGTGACTGATGTGCTCAACCAACAAATACACATTATTAACTCTCACTTTTAGTTTGCTTATTGTGACTTGACCTTTGAAGGGAAAGCTTTCTTACTTGTCCTACAAATATCAGAACAAGAGAATGGCAGATGTCACCTGGGCTCACTATTTTCTGATCTTCTTCTTTTTTTCCACTGGTTTGCTGCCATGTGCTGAACAACACAGCTGACACATGTGAGCAGCTCTCACCAAGGCCAGCTGTGCAGTTGCAGTGTGCTCCCAAGACATCCCCGTCTTTTCTCACTACTACCCATGGCTTTAACTGCGGGTCATTGAGCCTTTGGGAATGTTGAACCTATAAGTACAATTACAAATGTTAACAATGTTGGTTAAGTACATCAAAAACACAAAATAGCTACTGACAACCAGACGCGTTTTATCCAAGATAATGTAAACAAACGACAACGTGGACCACACTAACAATGCTAACGTTACACCGCCTGGGATAATATCAGAATTGACTTCCGGCGCCCCCCTGTGTGCGGCAGCCTGTTACAGCAGCTCTGCTCATTCTGAGTTTCTTTCTTTCTTATCTTTTCTTCTCGTAATTTTTTATAACTAATGTATCAGTAATTAGACTCTGCAACCATGTTCTACCGTTTTGTGCTAGTTCTGGTCGTTTTTCTTAGTTTATTTCTACTTTTTTCACGCGTGTCTGGGGACCCAGAGCAGGGATCCTTTGTTTACAGTAAGGATCAGCTGTTAGCGCTGCGTCCCGCAGCGGTACTGCCGGCGGACAGACCCGACATTCCCAGCGAGCTGAGGAGGAAAAGACGGGGGTGTCGTGCTGGGAAGGAGCGCCGTCGCCCGAGAAGGAGACGTTATCGACCATCTCTTCCTTCTGTAATCATTGGAAACGTAAGATCTTTGCCCAATAAGATGGATGAGCTCACGTCGCTAACCTGGTCACAGAGAGAGTACCGGCAATGTAGCATCATGATGCTAACGGAGTCGTGGCTAACACCGCTAACTCCGGACACAAGCGTGACACTACCGGGATTCCAGCTGCTGCGAGCGGACAGGACCAGAGACAGCGGTAAGAGGAAAGGAGGGGGACTGGCAGTTTTTGTGAACGACAGATGGTGTAACCCTGGGCACATCACTGTGAAAGAACAACTCTGCAGCAGAGACATTGAGCTGTTAGCCGTTAGCATGCGTCCGTACTATCTGCCCCGGGAATTCTCGCATGTTATCGCAATAACAGCGTATGTCCCCCCCTCGGCCAACGCGGATGCAGCCTGTGACACTCTCCACTCAGTGGTCAGCAGACTGCAAACACAATCTCCGAGAGCCCTTCTCATAATATCAGGGGACTTCAATCATGCCTCTTTGGACTCCACACTGCCCACCTTCACCCAGTATGTGACCTGCTCAACCAGAGACAATAAAACACTGGACTTACTGTATGCCAATGCTGAAGAGGCATACAGTTCATCACCTCTCCCTCCACTGGGCAAATCTGACCACAACCTGGTGCACCTTGTCCCTGTGTATGAGCCCTTAGTGCGCAGGGTGCCACCAGCCACCCGCACAGTGCAGAGATGGTCAGAGGAGAGCGAGGAGGCTCTTAAGGACTGTTTTGAGTCGACTGTGTGGGAGGTGATCTGTGACGACCATGGAGAGGACATCGACAGCCTTACTACATGCATTACTGACTATATTAATTTCTGTGTGGATAACACCGTACCTACCAGGACTGTACGGTGTTTCTCCAACAACAAACCTTGGATTACCCCAGAAATTAAAGCTGTCCTCAAGCAGAAGAGGAGGGCCTTCAAATCCAAAGACAAAGAGGAGTTGAAAAGGGTGCAGAGAGAGTTGAGGGGACTGATAAGGAATGGGAAGGACAGCTACAGGCAGAAGATGGAGAACCAGCTTCAACAAAACAACGTTGGTGAAGTCTGGAGAGGCCTCAGAACCATCTCAGGCCACAAACAGCAGAACTCTCTGCCTGGGAGGGATGTGAGGTGGGCAAATGAACTGAATCATTTCTTCAACAGATTTGATTCAACCATGAGACAGTCTACAACATCGGCTGCAGACTCACCCACCCCCACTGCTGCTGTTCCACCTCTGACACCTCAGACACTTCACACCTCCTCTATTCACCCTGCTCACTCCTCCCCACCCCCAACAACAGCATCCAATACACACTCAACACAAGGCTCCAGCCTGTCTCTCTCAACCACCCAGGTTAGGAGGGAACTGAGGAGGATTAATGGCAAGAAGGCAGCGGGCCCAGATGGCATCAGCTCGAGGGTCGTCAGGTCCTGCGTGGACCAACTGTGTGGGGTGATGGAGCACCTCTTCAACCTGAGCCTGAGGTTGGGAAGAGTCCCACAGCTCTGGAAAACCTCCTGTGTTGTACCAGTGCCAAAGACTTCACGCCCCAAGGACCTCAACAGCTACAGGCCGGTGGCTCTGACATCCCACCTGATGAAGACCCTGGAGCGGTTGGTCCTGGCTCAGCTTCGGCGCCTAACAAGCTCATCACTGGACCCACTTCAGTTTGCCTACCAGCCTGGCATTGGAGCGGATGATGCCATCATTCACCTCCTACATCGTTCCCTCGCTCACCTGGAGACCGCTGGAAGCACTGTGAGAATCATGTTCTTTGATTTCTCCAGTGCCTTCAACACTATTCTTCCCTCGGTTCTGAAGGACAAGCTGGAGAACTCTGGAGTGGACCATCACCTCACTACCTGGATTTTGGACTACCTCACCGACCGACCACAGTATGTGAGGACTCAGGGCTGTGTGTCGGACAGGGTCGTCTGCAGTACGGGGGCCCCACAGGGAACGGTTCTGGCTCCGTTCCTCTTCACCATCTACACTGCAGACTTCTCCCACAATTCCACCCAGTGCTTCCTGCAGAAGTTCGCTGATGACTCTGCAATAGTCGGCCTCATCACTGATGGGGACGACAAGGAGTACAGAGGACTGACTCAAGACTTTGTGGACTGGTGCCAGCTGAACTACCTCCAGATCAACGCCAGTAAAACCAAGGAGCTGGTGGTAGACTTCCGCAGGCACAAGCATTCTCCACTGCAACCACTGAACATCCAGGGTATGGACATTGAGGCTGTGGACAGCTACAGGTACCTTGGTGTTCATCTGAACAACAGACTGGACTGGACTCATAACTCAGACGCCCTCTACAGGAAAGGGCAGAGCAGGCTGTACCTGCTGCGGAGACTCAGGTCGTTTGGGGTGGAGGGCCCACTCCTGAAGACCTTCTATGACTCTGTGGTGGCTTCTGCTATCTTTTATGGTGTGGTCTGCTGGGGCGGCAGCATCTCTGCTGGGGACAGGAAGAGACTGAACAGGGTGATCCGAAGGGCCAGCTCTGTTCTAGGATGCCCTCTGGACCCAGTGGAGGTGGTGAGTGACAGGAGAATGGCGGCTAAGCTGTCATCCCTGTTGGACAACGTCTCCCACCCCATGCAGCAGACTGTGACAGCACTGAGCAGCTCCTTCAGTGGGAGACTGCGGCACCCACGGTGTGGGACGGAGAGATTTCGCAGGTCTTTCCTCCCCACTGCTGTCAGACTCCACAACAAAGACTTTAACTGAACAAACACACACATCCACACATGTGCAATAACACTAAGTGCAATAATCTTTTCTGGCATCGTTGTATTTTTACTCAGTTGTATATAGCATTCGTATTCTATTTTTATCTTATTGTATATTTTTATTCTATTTTATTCTACTGTATATAGTATATTATTTTATTCTATTCTGTACAGCTGTGTACTGTATTTATTCTTATTGTATTCTAATTTTTGCTTCATAACTTTTGCACTGTCCACTTCCTGCTGTGACAAAACAAATTTCCCACGTGTGGGACTAATAAAGGTTATCTTATCTTATCTTATCTTATAATATGACACTTTCCCTTCTAGTGATGATGCAGAAATTGTTTTGCTTGAAGACTCCACAGCTGAATGTTTGTTACAAAGCCAGATTGGGTCCATTTGTAACCCTCCAGGCTTTTGTAAGCTTTTAAGGAATCCCCCGAGTAGGACGAAGGGAAGTTTATAAGGTAGTTATAGTTATATATATAGGGGCGACTGTGGCTTAGGGTGTTGGGAAGCGTATCTGTAACTGGAAGGTCGCCGGTTCGATCCCTGGGCTCTCTGTCCTGGTCGTTGTGTCCTTGGGCAAGACACTTTACTCTACTGGTGTTGGCCAGAGAGGCCGATGGCGCGATATAGCAGCCTCGCTTCTGTCAGTCTGCCCCAGGGAAGCTGTGGCTACAACCGTAGCTGCCTCCACCAGTGTGTGAATGTGAGAGTGAATGAATAGTGGAATTGTAAAGCGCTTTGGGTGCCTTGAAAAGCGCTATATAAATCCAATCCATTATTGTTATTATATATGTGCGGATAGCATAGATCTGAGACGTCTTCTTCCGCTGAAATACTTTTGAAAAGCACGCTACGAGCATTCAGTAATATTTAACCTATTTAGTTTTTTGATATGCAGCTTGATGTCATGCGAATTAAAGTGAGATGAATACTCCGATGGCTTAAAAATTTCTGCAGTGCCGCTTACAGTGGCAGTGTTCATGTTGCTCCCAAAATGGTCACCTGACAACTGGTAGTCATGTGGGATCCGGAGCTTATTTAGATTCCTGCAACTGGTCCGTCGGGTTATTGTCTCCCCAGAAACACTTCCGCTGTGTTTTTTCCTATTTGTGTTTTCATTTTTTCTATTTGTGTTTTTGTTTTTCCTATTTCTGTTGTGTTTTGTGTGCTTTGGCAGCATTTTTCTTATCGCTGGTGTTTTCTTAAGTTCGCAGTCCATTTGGCCTCTCAGGGCCACCGTACATTAGCCCCATTCTTTTATTTTTCATCTGCCCCCCTCCCCAATGGAAAAAAGGGACCTCCCTCTTCCTTCTCCCTTGTTACAACTACATGCAATCATCATCTCCAAGTGCTGCGCTCTTAACTTCATCAACAAACAGGAATGCCTGGTTTCACTTCACCAGGTAAAGGTATCATGCATCCCATTTCCAGTGTGTGAGGAGGTTAAATGATAACTTTGTCTATGTTGTCACAGAAGGAAACCCTTAATGTTCAGTGATGTCATACATCCCAGACCAACAGAAGAATGTAATCTAATGAAAAAATGTGTTTAATATTCTCTCGGCCTCTTTTCAATGTTTTCAAAATTGAGGGAATACACTAAGCAGCCAAGCATGAAACCCAAATGCAATATCGACTTGTGTCTGCAATTTGTCAGATCTGTAAAATATATGGCAGCATGGAAATATCCCACACCACCATTTATGGGGCTTTCATAAAACATATTCTTTGGTAATAGTGTTCTGCAGACAGCCTCATGTATTATTGAACACTCTCATTTTCATTCAAACAACCTGTAAATCTTTCATGTAGGCAAACACACTGTCATAAATACACATCCACACATGTACAAAAGCCTTTAAAACATGTTTGTGAGAAAATTAGTTAGCTTGTCCTTTGCAGACAATTTTACCTGACCTGTTGTGGCAAGTCAGGGAAAACACAAGCTTTTATTCATCTGAGACTGTTTATTCAAACCTGAGTTTGAGTTTCGCATGCCCACCTACTTTTGGTTTTCATCTTTGCACCAGTGTCTTGTGGCTGCTGCTCGTAAAATAATCCCATCAGCTTAGTTTGAAAGTGGCTGAAACTGAACTGCAAATTGCTTTTCCCAGACTAAAGGCTGTCAGGGAGAGTGGGGCCATGAACAGCAAACTATTCCAGTGACACCCGCTGTAGTGGTGCCAAAGAGCAGGAAGGAAATGTTCTAATTGTCCCTGATTACTCATATCACGAATGCTCACGAGGTCGCTGCAGAATTATGCAGGTTAGGGGTCGATTTGTGATGAGGTAACATTCAGCTCTTTTCTTTGGAACTTTGACACTGGAAAGATCATTTGATTCATCTTCTAGTTTACAAAAACGTGTCCTATTTAGTAAACATAGACACCTTTTTTAAAAGTCCTTAAAACCCAGATGAGTCACACTGCAGACCTGGTGCATATTAAGATATTTTTATTTATTTATTTATTTATTATTATTTTTTTTAAATGACATCAGAAACAGCAGTATGCGACATTACGTGATGGCAGAGCTTCAGTTCATCCTTTGTCATTTTTTTTTTTTTTTTTTTTTTTTTTTTTAATAAATAGGACAGGGGGAATGAATGAGAGAAAGAGGGGGAGAGAAAGAAAGAAAACCAAAGGGGAGAAGAGACGGTGAGAAGGGGGGGGGAAGAGAGAGAAAAAAAAATAACTCCTGGGTCACCTGTATGGAGAAAAAAAAAAAAAAACAAACAAAAAAAACAAACAGAGGAGACAGCAAACAACAAAGAGTAACATAATAATAGAGAAAACAAAGCACCATCACAATAAACTAGCTAGTCATAGATATCAATATTTACTAAATAATAAACGATATTGTGCAGCACGCAAGATAGACAGCGCACAGTGTGCTTTGAGGCAGCAGCCAAGAAAGCTTTAGTCCGCGTCTGTGAATACCCATGTGTGCATACCTGTGTGGATCAGCATGCTTGCATTCCAAAGGTTTCTCCATGTAATGATCTGCTAGGGAGTGTGGGGGGGCCACAGCCCCGTCCTCCAGGGTGTGAAGCGGGTATGGAGGAGATCAAAACTCCAGACATCCAGAGGCCCCCAGAACACAAGAGACCATGGAAGACCAACAGAGGGGCAGCCGCGCCACTGTTCCAGTAAGAGCTGAGGAGAGTCCCAGATGAGGGCTCGCCCAGCAGCCGCGGAGCAGAAGTCAGGGGGAGTTGCAGTGACGCGCCCGTGAGCTCCGCCGGCCCCCAGCTGTGCCTGAGTGACCGAGCCCCAGGCCGAGAGGCCGGGGGCACCCCACCTCCAAAGGGGCCCGAGCGAGCCCCAGGCCCCAGGCCCCGACAAGCGGCCGCCAAGGAGTGAGCCGGTGTGTACCCGGACGCCCACCCCCAGACACAAAGAACCACCAACACACCGACACCTGAGGGAGTCCGCCACCGGCAGGGGAAGTGGTGGTGGGTGGAGATAGGCCTCCAAACCTTGGAGGTCCTGAGGTGTCCCCAGAGAGGTGGCGTCTGATACCCAACCTGACATATAGACACAGACATACAGGCACACACAGACACAAACATCCATTCCCACCCTCATGCTCTCATATGCACTCACTCCACACTCAACCAACGTGGAGACAGACATAAAGAGACGCTGTACACACAATCACACTCCCCAAGCGTACTCTACAAACCGGGTCTAGGTACCCTTGCCCCTGGAGGGGGGAATTGCACCCAGACCCAGGTGGTGTTACCCTTTTCCCTGCGGTGGGGAGAGGCAGACCACCCCGACTCCGCAGCAGCAGGGAGGCCCCACACCCCAGACCGCAGTCGGACGGCCAACTCCTCCTACTAGCCCTCCCGCTCCAGCAGGCCGCAGAGAATGGGGGTGGGAGAAGACTCCAAACCTCCCTCCACCCGCTCATTGTAGTGTTGATGCATATGTGTTCTAAGGTGCAATTAAAACCCAGGAGGGCATGGAGCTACCTGCCAAGGAGCAGCAGGTAAGCGCATAGTCCCTCCTGCTAGCCCTCAATGACTAAGTGTATTTAAAATTGAGAGGTGGGCAACGACGTCAGGGGTGAGGTATACACCCTGATGGTGATTTGGACTCCGTGATTGTGCCCACCCCCAAGATCCTATATGTATGTGTAATGAGAGTGTGAATAATGTGAATGTCTAAGTTGTGGGATAAAATTGAGGCAGAGGCAGCCAGAAGGGGACGGGGGGGGGGGGGGGGGGGGGTAGCCTCCTCTGCACCCTGGTGACACACCCCCACTCCAAGGCCCTGCATGTGTGGGTGGTTGTGGAGGAGCGGGAAGAGGGAGGCAGCTGGAGATGGGGAGGGAAGGAAGGGAGGGGCAGGTAACCCCTCCCTGGGGCCAGCTCCCCCGCTGACCCCAGTAGGCACTCCCACCCTCCGCGACCCGCCAGGGAAGGGGGGCCCAGGCCCATCAGACCGGGGCCCAGTGCAGTAGCGCCCCCCGGCTCCACAGAGCCCTGGACAGTCCACCCAACCCCACCACAGAGAAAACTGCACCCACCCCACCATCCACACATCTTCCAGACTACATAAGACGGTAAACGCCCAGGCTGAGATCTTCCTCCACCTCTCCTGTATCTCCCCCTCCTGCAGAGAGTTCCTGAAGAGAAGAAAGCTCCTGCAAGATGTGACCATCCCCCCCACCAGTTGAAGAGCCCCCCAGGCGGCTCGACGCACCGGCGGCACCCTGCTCCAGGGCCGGGCCCCCATGCACCCACCCGCCCACAACCCCGGCAACACACCAACCAGGACCCAAGCCCCCGAGGCCCGGCCCGGGCCCCAGCCCAGAGACGGAGCGCCCCCAGAACCTCACGCCCATCCCGGACCCACCCAGGGGCAGCCAGGTTGCCAGGTCAGTAACCCACGTCCGTCAGCACAGACCCTCCCCTAGCCCCGCTGCACGCAGCCGCGAGGAAACAGTCACCTGAGAGCCAACAGAGCCCCCAACCGGACGTGACCGCTACCCCGGGTTGAGCTCCCCAAGGAAGATGCCTCCGGGGAACCCCCCGACGCCCTAAGCCTGTCCCTACCCCCTCACCAATCACAACAGTGAAGGCGGGACCAAACTATGACCCCCCACCCCCACTAGGTGATGGAGCTGATAAAAGGGGCCCAGAGCAATTGATCTAATGTGGTGGCAGAGGCTGTGTCAAGACTAATGTAATCTAATAGATAATTTCTATATTGGTTAGAATTAAGATTATTTTTATTTTTCCAGTTCATGAGGACTGTTTTCTTGGCTATGCATAGGGCAGTGAAAACCATATGGGCGATATTCTTTTCTGAAGTGACATTATCTAAGCTGCCCAGTAGACACACTAAGGGGGAAGTTGGGATGTTACATTTCAGACACTTTGATAAGTCTTCACATATCTCGCGCCAAAACTTTTGCACTGGTGGACAGAACCAAAGAGCGTGGATGTAATTGTCTGGTGTATTGCCTTGACAGTGTGAGCAGTTGTTGGAAGATGTAAAGCCCATCTTGAACATCCGATGACCTGTATAGTGCACTCTATGTAGTATTTTGTATTGTATTAATTGCAGACTGGGATTTTTAATTAATTTAAAAGTTTTTAAGCAAATCTGAGACCAGAAGTTTTGGTCTAGGTTGACTGATAAATCTGCTTCCCACTTTGCAGTAGGAAGGGATATTGATTCATCTAATTTAGAAAGTGTTCTGTATATTTTAGATAATAATTTGGGGGATTTAAGAGTAAGAAAATGTGCCGCACTTAGTGGTGTTTGTAATTCAACTTGACTGAGGTTAAATTTCTTTTTTACTATGGATTTAATTTGTTGATATTCTAAAAACCTTGTCTTGTTGATCCCATATTGTTCAACTAGTCTGTCAAATGGAATAAATTCTGTTCCCTCTAATATATGTTCTAAGTATTTAATTCCTTTACAACTCCATTCTGGGAAATTAATCATATTATTGTTTTGTAATATGTCAGGGTTATTCCAGATAGGTGTACGTTTGCATGGGATTAATGAAGACTCCGTTATTTTCTAAAAATAACGGAGTCTTCATTAAGATATTTTTAAATAAAACTGAATTGAAAGTCAGTCACCTGATTTTAACCCAACTGAGCATTTCACTTTTTGAAGACTAAACTTCAGGCAGAAAGGCCCACAAGCTGCAGTAACGGCCTGGCAGAGCATTAAAAAGGAGGACACTCAGCATCTGGTGCTATCCATGAGTTCAGGCTGTCAAAGGGTTTTCCACCAAGTATTAGAAATTACCATTTTATTTTCAGTTATTCAAATTGGCCAATTACTTAAGAGCCCCTGAAATGAAGGGATTATGTTAAAAATGTTTTAGTTCCTCATTTTGTTATGCAGGCTTTTTGTTCAACCATCTGAATTAAAGTTGAAAGTCTGCACTCCAACTGCACCTGAGCTCTTTCATTTTAAAATTCATTGTGGTGATGTAGAGAGCCAAAATTAGGAAAAGGTTGTCTCTGTCCAAATATTTATGGACCTAACCGTATGTAAAGTATATATATATATTATATATGTCTCTTTGCAAAAGGAAAGGGAATACAGACAAAATTAGTTGACTTGACCAAATTAAAGAGACGACGGTGGTTATCAACTTTCTCTGATAACCCCGGCTCTCTGCTTCAGGATCTACATCTTTTAATCTTCTTCGCCTCCTCCAGTCACATGATTATCAGATGATGATGATAAAATGATGGTGAAAATCAACAAAGAACAAAAAATATATATAACTGTCTTCAACAAGACACGAATCGTCAATCTGGTGACTTAGTGCACAGAGCGGTGAAGTTAACATCTTAATTAAGGGCTGAATAAAGTAAAAGAAAGTAAAATAGATTTTATTGATTAAACAGGTTTTGTTGGTCTGTGTTCGAGAAGCCTTGTAAATCCGTGTAAAGGAAACCTTTCTGTGTGCAACCCTCGCCCTGCTCTAACTTCACAACTTGTTTTCAGCAGCCTCCACACATAAAAGGTGTATGTTGTAAAAGAAAGTCAATGAAAACACGGCACTTCCATTTTAAACTGAACCTCTGAACATAACCTATCCTTACCAGGTTATCTGTTCAGCATCAGCCAGCCAGGCAAACAGAAAACTGGCTTTAGGCTCATCGGAGCTCATCGGAGCTCATCGTGTTCAGTGGGACCCCCTCTCCTCTGCACACCTTTCACATGCAAATAAAATAAATGGATAAATTTCCACTGAAGATTGATGCACCTCTGTCTGACATGCCAAAGTGCTCTTGATTTAATTACGCTGCAATATTAAATTATCTGTTCAAGTGCAGGTCTAATTATTTGGGATGCACTATTGACCCAGTTTGTAATTAACTTCAAACAGCAACATCTTGTTCTATTTATTAATTCATGAAGAACAGGCTCCTGCTAATGATTTGGTGCCTTGAAAATTAATTCCTGATTCTCAGTCGTCTCTGTCGTGGCCTCTGACAGAGCTGTTTTTGGGTTTTCTGTGTACTACATGCTGAGCGTAGCTCAAATATCTGTGTGCTGTGAAGTACCTGACAGGAAATGAATGTTTCATCTGTCTGCAGCTGAAAATATTTAAATGCTGCTGTCTTTTGTTCTCTCTGCGAGCTTCAGCTGAAAGTGTATCTCACAAATGTAATGTTTGTTGAGTATGAGTGTAAATTCCTGAACTGCATCAGGAGGCTAAATCCTACAGGCTTCCAGAATAATGCAAAATACTGTGTTATTGCATTTCACTTTATTCCACTGCAGGTGCACCTGCACTACTATGCAACCGTCCATGAAGACAAAGAAACCTTATTAATTATTCTTAATAAGAAGTCAGTGGCCCAGCCAGCCTTCTTCCTGTACATACATACAGGAATATAATCAATTTAAATCATCTTTATAAATGGATTATATTTATGCATGTTTGAATAGTGTCAAATATTTTGGCTTCAGATGTGTTTTTGTTTGTGCTTTGTTCCAGTTTCTTGGGGCACACTGTGGTTACAGACCTCTCCTCTCAGCTCACACCATAAAGCACCGTTCTCAAGCCTGTCCAGGTGAATCTATAGATTACCTGAACATAAGAGGCGCATACAGTGCTCCCTCGCAGCCTCGATGTTTGGCAGATTTTTTGGTGCAATCTTGCATGTTTTTTTTTTTTTTACAGTGTATCTGCGTCCTGATAGGCTGTAGACCAGTGCTGTGTCTCCTGTACAGTACAGAGTTCGTTCAGCTTGTCACATTTACATAAATCTTCGATCACTAGCAGTGTGACTCTGAAGTGCTGGACTGTATGTTTGTACGTTTTCTCCCCAACAAACAACAGTGTTGACAAAACGTCGTCGCCTGCGGGTTCCTTTGGACTTGTTTTCTATGAAGGTTTGAACTTGAGAGTTTAAACGAGAGAAAAGTGTGAAAATGTTCCTGCCTGTCTGAGAAACGAGTATAAAGTGTGTAGTGAGGGCTTTACAGCCTTAAAACATCTATAGTAATTGTAAAAAATAAAGTTGGCTACTTTGCGGATTTCACTTATCGCAGGTTGTTAACTCCTGCGACCACTGTAGAGTAAATAAATTATATCGTGCTTTCCTACTCTGAGCATTCAAAGCACTTTATACAACTTCACCGTTCACATACAAGCATTGTTTTATAAAAGTGCATTTTCTAACTAACATGCTTGGGGGAAGTGTTTTGGCCAAGATTTGAGCAGCAGGGATCAAACTAACAATTTTCCAATTAGCGGATGACCAGCGCTACCTCCTGGGCTGTAGCCACCTCTAGTTCTTCTGGTTCTATGTAGACGACCAGGAGATGAATCCGATTTTACAGTTTGCTGTCTACTGCTCCAAAACATACAGTTTCACTGGATCTGACGCTTGTGGAAGATGTTTGCGTTTCTGAGTACGGCCCTCAAAAAGGCGATAAAAGACATGGTCACACGACTGTTGGGTTTTCTCTGTATATATTATTGTAGGTCTACCTTACAGTATGAAGCAGCTTGAGGCAACTGTTGTTGTGGTTTGGCGCTGTGTGAATAAAACTGAATTGAATCAAATAATAATGATAACAAAACGATTACAATGGCACTGTAAGTGCTCCAGCTCATCTAAAATCTGCAAACCATCAACCTCCACATGGATCCAACAATGGTGGCAGCCACTTTGTTTGTATATGAATATGTTTTTGTACACACCATCTTTTAACACCTGGCAATAAATCAGGATTACCCCGAGTCAGCTCTGGCCAACAGTCATGGAGACAGATCACAGTTTACCTCATCATGTAGGCTGGAAGCGTCCACATCTATTTACTCTTGAAGAGGCTGTAAAACGTGGTGAAAGGAGCTGATACGGGCTGATGAGTCAGAGCAGCTCTCTGCTGTCCCACGACACGGACACCGAGGTGTTGAGAAGTGTCAGAAGTTTTCAGTTGGGAAATGTTTTTGCAGTAATGAGCCAGCATTACTTCTCACACTGTGAGAGTGAATGTAGTCAAACTGTTTATCAGAGGAAGAGTGTGACTCGACTTTAATGTTTCCTGGCCAACGTTGTTGTTGCTGTCGGGAGGGTTGCATGTCAGATCTGCTCAAAACCACAAATTGCGACAATATCCAGAATAAATAAGCATGTTTATGCACATTTTCCTGTGTTAGAGCTTCTGTGGTTCAGAAGATGAAGATGAGCCGTCGTTGAGGAGGAAGATAAAGAAGAGGAGAAGAAGACAAATGCACAAATATTTAAATGTTAAATAGGCCTACAGAATTTACAAGTGCTGTCTGTGTTCTTTAAATTACAGCTAACTCATAATGTTCACTGTACAGTAATCTGTTTTAGCTATATTTAGAGTTTTAATCAGATATTCCCTTTCTCGGGAATATTCTGATGTAATTCTACTGGGATAGAGGAAGTGAAGGAAGGAGGCCCCGACAGGCAACTCAAACCAGAGCGCAGTGCTGTTTCCATGTCGGCAGAGAAGCAGCTTTATTTACAAGGAAAATGTCTTTATGGAGATGGGCTAATATAAATTTAGATGGATCACACAGTTCAACATCCACAGCATCCTGGAATTAGCTACAACTGGGAACTTTTTATTTCTAATCCAGTTCAAGGAATCTTGGTTTTAAAATCATGAACAAGCATCAAATGAAGACCGGTTTGAATTCTTGTGAACATTTTTTCAGAGGTCTTAAACCAGAAAAATCCCATTGAAAGGATTCCATTACAGCCAGTCACATACATTCGATTCACCGCTACTGAATAACTGAAGGTCTTAACACAGCTGTAAATATGTTTAAAGATTTCATAAGAATTGGCAGGTGCTGTCTTTTAAAAACCTAACAGTGTGAAGCAAATCAAACGCAGCTGAAATGTCAGAGTCTCGAGAATGTCAAGGTCTAATTTGTTCTATTTACTTTCACGGGTGTGCGATGAAAGCAGCAAAAACACTGTGTCACTGGAGATCAGAGTGTGCGCACAAACACACAATAGAGATATACACACCACGAGCAGCAGAGGTAGTCTGTTTATTCCTCTCTCAGAAAAGGTGCTCGTCAATAGCAATCAGATTGACTGGAACCACGGCGCTCAAAGCACTGCAAATAAATGTGTGTGTGTGTGTGTGTGTGTGTGTGTGTGTGTGTGTGTGTGTGTGAGAGAGAGAGAGAGAGAGAGAGAGTGTGTGTGAGGCTGGCACCATGTAAATGACTGATCAAAGTTACCTCACGTCTTCTGCTAGTTGCAGTATTCAGATCCTGGCTCATAAAATAATGACAGTATTAATCCCGGTATTAGTCTTAGAGTTTAGGCATGATCAGGCAAAGTATAAAAAATAAAAGTGCAGGATATTGTTGCGGCTGCAGGGTGTGGGTTGTGGTGCAGCAGGTTCATGGGCGGTGCTAGGAGAAGTGGCCTGCTCTCTCTACAAGCAGCGGCACACTGGGCATCGACAGAGGTCTACTACTTCCACAGGTCACAGTCAGCAGTCTGAGGAGACCATCCCAGACCTCTAATCTGCCAGCTCCTGCCTCCAGCCCTTTACTGATATGTTCCCAAGATAGTGTGACACCTACATGTGTCACAGCTGTAGTCTTTAGTAAAACATTTAGTGATGTAAAAGACCTTGTTTCATTGTGGCATTGCACTTTTCAGTTGAAGTTATGAAGATGTAATTGGGTGGCATCACCACAAGTAGCTGTGAGTGCAATAGGCCGTTGCAGCGCTCCCGTACCTCAGACGAGGAAGAGTCTGCAGCCCGAACAGCTCACGTCTCCCGTCTCTACTGTTCTGTATAAAACAGGTCAGTAGTTGGAGTTAGCTAACTGCGATGCACATATAAACCAAGAAACCACGAATGTTGTAGAAAAGTGTGTTTCAAAGGTCAAGAGAAAGCGAGCGTTCCTGCCAGCTCAATGGAAGCTTCCAGCTGTAGTGTACAGAGGTAGCTGGCTTTATTACATGTGTTTTATTACGTGACAAATGTAGACACACCTCCTCCATCCTGATGTTACTGTAAGGTTTGAGAAAGATGATTTCAACATAACCCAGTTCTCACTCATTATGTTGTTAAATGTACACAGTCTGATGTATACTGTTAACATTACTGCACAGGAAGATAGTTGATGCTGGACAGCAGCACACGTTAGCTACAGTTTACTGTAATTGAGGAGACTGGTGTAGATTTACACTTGTGAAAAAAACAAGTTAACCAAGTGGGGCTAACATGTGAACTTTACTGTGATGTTTTATTTGTTACAAGAGGAACGTGTGTGTAGATGAACAGAAGAGAATGGAGTGAAATTTAGTTTAATAAAGAGACGAGGAAGAGCCTGCAGACCGAACGCAGCTCGTGTCTCCTGTCTCTACTTTTCTGTATAAAACAGACCCACAGAAGGCCTAGAAAACACTAGCAAAGAGAAGCGACCCCCCCCCCCCAGCAGGGTTTGGGTGTCCTCCCAATAGAAAATGCCCAAACATCAGGAGGCATCTTCATGTGATGTCATCTCGACTGGTGTTTTGTTATCAGACTGTTCCAGCCATGGTTTGGTTAACACTTATCGTTGCACCATGTGACCCACACAGCGTAGACACAGGTGAAGAAGGAGGAGGAGAGCTCCACTGATCACCACCAACTGCTGGATGAGCTGGAGGGGAAGGGTGCTCGATTATTGTGCCCATGCCTGTGTTATCTTCCACGCTCTCACCTTAGAAGCTGTGTGTGTAGGCTCGTTGTCTGTTCTGATGCTTTTCATGTTGCACGCAGCAGCCAGCAGTATTTTGGTGCTTTTAACATTTGGACAGCCCACGTTTAAAGTGCTGTTTAACCTTTCAAAATGCTGCCAAGGCTCTGAGCAACATTTGAATAATATTGTCGCTGCCAACATTTTCCCTTCTGTACAGTGAGAGGATTGGAGGCAGCTGACGATATACGGCTCTCTACATCAATAACCACTATGCGTCTATATTTAGGGTTCAAGGGAAAAAGTGTATATTTATTTTTAAAACAAATGTTTATTATTCCTTTTTATCACCCAGGCTCTAGAAAAACATGTCAGTTACTCCCCCCGTTTCCCTTCATATTAAAAACTCATAAGAGATGTTTAAACTGTAAAAGGCTGTTTAAGGGATAAACTTTAGGCCCTGTGTATTTTCAGTCTCAGCCATTCCCCCAGGTCCTTCCTTTACTGCCTTTAAGAGAATACAAAACACTTCAATTATTCAAATCTTCAGAGAACAAGGAATAAAAACGAATACACAGATAAATAATCCTATGTATAAACAAACTCTGCACACATTAATTACAGATTTCAAAAGACTGAGAGGAGGCTGCAGCTCACTGAGAATAAAGCATCTACAGTGTTGTGTATTAGGCTTGGAGCCAGGTCTTTGTCTCCTCTACCTACAATGGAGTAATAAGCCCACACAGGTAAACAATGCAACTCCCTTGATATGTTCGAGTGAAACATCTTCCTTTTTCCCTGCCTTTTGTCATTCTTCACTCAAATGTTTTAGTCATACGCAGAAAGCTTTCGTGGGAGGATGATGTTTACAAGTCGGAGCATCGAGGAAACGGTGACCTACTTTCTGGATCTGTGCTCTTTGTGTGCAGCAGTGACGGAGCCTTATTGCAAAATTGTTTACCTGCTGGTCAGCAGGAGCAGGGAAGTCCTCTGAAAAGTACAGACATACAGAGAAGGATGCCCACTGAGATGTTCACGTCTTGTACTGAAGGACGTGGACCCTGCTCAGTGAAATATGCAGGTCCTCCTGTGTGTCGATCACCTAATAGATGGTGGTCTCCCAAAAACAGGATCTGAAAACAAAGTCCTTTAACTTAAAAGATATGTGTGTGTGTGTCATATGTTATTTATTTACTGTATTATTGTAGAGTCTACCTTACAGTATTTGTGCTTTGATGTGATTTGGCGCTGTGTAAATAAAAATGAATTGTAACTATGGAGTAAATTATGATACTTAATATCTCATTTGGCCCACAAAGGCAAGGCAAGGCAAGGCAAGTTTATTTGTATAGCACAATTCAACAACAAGGTGATTCAAAGTGCTTTACAGAGACATTAGAAACAAGAACAAATAAAAAGCATGATTTAAAATTGATTAAAACAAGCAAATAAACTAACTAACTAATTAACAAACAAACAAACAAACAAACAACAGTATATAAAATCAAAACAGATAAAATCAGAACAGTAGATAAAATCAGTAGTTAAATGTAAGTTTTGAAATTTAAGCTTAAAGTGTGGATTTGGTGCTTTATTCAAATGCAGCTGAGAACAGGTGAGTCTTCAACCTGGATTTAAATAAACTGAGTGTTTCAGCTGATCTGAGGCTTTCTGGGAGTTTGTTCCAGATATAAGGAGCATAAAAGCTGAATGCAGCTTCTCCGTGTCTGGTTCTGACTCTGGGAACTGATAAAAGACCGGATCCAGATGACCTGAGGGATCTGGATGGTTCATACTGGGTCAGGAGGTCATTGATGTATTTTGGTCCTAAACCATTCAGAGCTTTATAGGCCAGCATCAGAACTTTAAAGTCTATCCTCTGACGGACAGGCAGCCAGTGTAAGGACCTCAGAGCTGGATTGATGTGGTCCACTTTTTTGGTCTTAGTGAGGACTCGAGCAGCAGAGTTCTGAATGAGCTGTAGTTGTCTGACTGATTTTTTAGGTAGACCTGTAAAGATGCTGTTACAGTAATCAAGCCTACTAAAGATGAATGCATGGACTAGTTTTTCCAGGTCCTGTTGAGACATCAGATCTTTTATCCTTGATATATTCTTGAGGTGATAGTAAGCTGACTTTGTTATTGTCTTAATGTGTTTTTCTAAGTTTAGGTCTGCATCCATCACTACACCCAAATTTCTCGCCTGGTTTGTGGTTTTTAGATGTATAGATTGAAGTTTGTGGACCTATTACCTCAGTTTTGTTTTTGTTTAGCTGGAGAAAATTGTGGCACAACCAGTCATTGATTTCCTCAATGCATTTACCAAGAGCCTGTACAGGGCCTCGGTCTCCTGGTGACATTGTGATATATATTTGTGTGTCATCTGCATAGCTGTGATAGTTTATTTTGTTGTTGTTTATAATCTGTGCCAGTGGGAGCATGTAGATGTTAAACAGAAGGGGTCCCAAGATGGAACCTTGGGGAACTCCACATGTGATACTTGTCTGCTCAGATGTGAAGTTACCTATTGATACAAAGTATTTCCTGTTTTCTACGTATGTTTTGAACCAGTTTAGTACAGTTCCTGAAAGACCTGTCCAGTTCTCCAGTCGTTTGAGTAATATGTTGTGGTCAACTGTATCAAATGCTGCACTGAGATCCAGTAAAACTAAGACTGACATTTTTCCACTGTCTGTATTCAGACATATGTCATTGAACACTTTGGTCAGAGCGGTTTCAGTGCTGTGGTTCTGTCTAAAACCTGACTGGAAGGCATCGTAGCAATTATTCTGTTTTAAGAAGTAACTGAGCTGTTGAGAAACTGCTTTTTCAATGATCTTACTTAAAAACGGGAGATTTGAGATCGGCCTGTAGTTGTTCATTTGTGTCTTGTCAAGATTGTCCTTTTTCAGTATAGGTTTGATTACAGCAGTTTTTAGTGGTTCTGGAAACACACCTGATAATAAGGAAAAGTTGACGATCTGTAACAGGTCTGACTCTAAAGTCTTTGAGACCTTTTTGAAAAAACTTGTTGGCAGGACATCTAAACAGCAGGAGGAGGAGTTCAGTTGACCTAACGGTGTGTTCACACCGAACGCGATGGGCGCGTGAAAAAAGCCCCAAACGCCCCTAACTTGACGCGTGCACATTCGCACCTCTACGCGTGTCCAAGAAAAATCCATCGCGCCCCAAAATATCATATTTTAACGCGCGTGAACCGGAAATGTGGGAGGGATGTGGGAGGAAGTTTTGCAAGACCGGTATCTTTGCAAGATGGCAGCTGTCGAGCTAGCGCTTGAAGAGAGAGTCTCCTTTCTCTATTTACTGTGGAGAGCAGAGTAGCGGCGTAAAGGACATCCTTGCCGTACCTGGGTCCATCAGGTCCTCCAGAGGCGTGAGCAGTTTGGTGAGTTTCACCACTTGCTCCAGGAGCTGCGCCTGGATGACGGCCGATTCCAGCGCTATCACCGTCATTCACTCGGCCAGTTTGAGGACCTGCTGTCCCGCGTCGGTCCCAGAATCGCCCGCCTAGACACCGACTACAGGCGCTCAATCCCACCTGCAGAGCGCCTGTCCGTCTGCCTGAGGTTAGTAAAAGTGTTTAATACGTAGTCCTTTATTGATACCTGTGCTAATATATGCTAAATCATCCATTTATACACTGCTAACATGGATGTGCTATGCTAACAGTGAATGCTCTCGGTGTTTACTGAAAGCAAACTGTGGTACAGAGACGACTATTTATAATATTTCTAGTGATACTCAGAAGGTCTCATCAAGTCCCGATTTAATTTGATTTATGCTGTTATCAGTGTTTGCAATGATAGCATGGCTGTGGTGTCACATCAATGTATGCGCTCGGTGTTTGCTGATATCAAACTGTAACATTAGGACCACTGAGTTAACCTTTGTAGTGATACTCACTCCTTTATATTTAGACCTGGTTTAATTCTGGGATAGTTGAATGTTTGTATATAATCCCTGCAGCTGTCAGACTCTATAACAGGGGTCACCATCCTTTATTAAAACAGAGTTAGATAAAACTGTGAACAGTTTGATTCATCTCTAGTTACATGGTTCTATCTTGATAAGCTGTCTTATCACAGATTAATTTTTCAAAAATATTAATGATTTAAGCAAGGAAAGGGCTACATGTCAACATCCAACTCTTTATTTCTATTAATGTCTTACTTCATTCCTACCTGATTGACATGTTTAGGAATTATGAGTGATTGGCTCACTGTAGTGGCAAAAGTTGCTACCAATCAAATTATGATATATTAAAGTTAAAATAAAACACAACTGTTTTAGATATTATCTAATATACATTTTGTAATTATCCTTATAATTACAAAGTATCCATTATTATTATTATTATTATTATTATTATTAAAATGTTTTATGTAAGATTTAAGTTTTGTGATTTAAATCTGACATCACCAAAGTATTTTGGAATTTGAATAATGTATTTTGTAACTGCAGTACACATAATACTGATTTTGAACAATTTTGTCCAGGTTCCTTGTCACCGCGGACTCCTTCAGCACCAAGCGTTCAGTTACAGAGTCGGTGTGTCAGATCACCCCCCAGGCAGTGACGGCCATCTGGGACTGTCTAGTGGACGACTTCATGGCTGTGCCTTCACCTGGAGACTGGCGGTCCATCACAGAGGGACTCCAGGAGCGCTGGAACTTCCCTCTGTGCTGTGCAGCTCTGGATGGGAAGCACGTCCAGACAAAGGCACCCCATATATCATATAGGAGACACACACATTGATATACACTAAATATGTATTTCATTTCTTTTTTGTGGTGCCCAAATTTATGCACCTGCTTGATTTTGTTTAAATAATTATTGCACACTTTTTGTAAATCCAGTAAACTTCTTTTCACTTCTCAAATATCACTGTGTGTGTCTCCTGTATGATATATTTAACTGACATTTTTTTATTGTAACAACCAACGATTTATACAGGAAAATGATGTCTATTAACAAGGTTGCCCAAACTTCTGCATCCCACTGTATTAGTATATTTTGTCATTAGTATAATATGAAATAAATTCTACATGTGTCAAGTCGTGTGCCAACATTTGCTGTGTAGTAGAACTGAGACATTAGTCATTATAAAAATTTATTTGAAATAATATTAAAATTCTCACACAGAAATACATTAAGCATAAATATATAAAATATAAGTATTTACAGAGAGACAGGAATAAAAAGGACCAGCTGCTCTCCAGAGCAGGAACCAGGCTGAGGAGGAACTGCTCCATTGGAGACTGGTGTGGCTCCAGCTCCAGCGCCGATGGACCGTCCTGGGACCCGTCCCTCATCTGCCTCGGAGCCGTCCTCCCCTGTGGGCCTGTAAAACAGCACAAAACACAAAGAAATGAGAAGGCTGCTACTAGATTTTAATTTCAACATTGAAAAAAACAAACCAAAAACAGGATATAATCAGATTGGTTGTAGATATTTAGTAAAGGTGATCACAGGCAATCCCACCGACTAAAAAGGTATCAGTGCTTGCTGTACATACCTGTGGGTGCAGCAGCAGGAGCTCAGGGACTGGGGAGCCAGGAGAAGCAACAGGGGATGCTCTGCTGCAGAATCAGTTGGTTCTATCAATACAGTATTAAATGTTAACAGGTTGAATATAATAATCATAGAGTAGACAGTGGTCCCTCATTTATTGCAACAGGGGTTCTCAGAATAACTAGCCCCTGGCCACGCACTTTATACACTGTTTTCCACACACACACATGAACATTGGTCACAGTTCTCACAATTGATTCTCAAAGTGCAAACCTTTGTAGATTGCAAAACCTAAAAGTATTAATATGCCGCGGTTTGTCTTCATCTGCCTGCAACTTTCGTGCGCCCTTTTCCCTCGCGGTGCAGGTGTCTATTTCCGAATGAGGCTCATAGTTATGGGTGATTTTGTGCTGTTTTTTCTATTGGACGTGATGGTTATCAAAACCAAACGTGATAAATTTGGCAAGCGCAGGAGATTTGTCAATCAGGCTGCAGAATGCAATGCTGTCCGGTGCAAAAAAAGAAAATCAAAATCAAAAAAAAAAGGCAGTGACGGATGAACAGCGGGACCACTGTGAGCTGTTTATTAATAAACAATAAAATATATTCTTAAATGACAACATGCATAAAAGCAGAACGGTATTTGTACGTCAGTGGGAAAATAGCGGTGGCTTGCTAGCTTTTGTGCGGCTTCCCCGGGTCAGTGAAAACTTTAGAGAAAACTTAAGAAAAATGAATGAACTTACCAGGTTGCCCGATCTCTTTACATATCTTCCTCCAAGCTCGGTCCTTTATATTCCTGTCTCGGTCCAGAAAGCAGCTGGTGTCGTACGGCTCCGGGTTGTTTGCTACGGCATTGATTAGCCTTCCTTCTATTGAAGAATAAAGGGCTTTGGCTGGATCTGCCCCTTTGAACTAGGTAACAGCCACGTCACCAGGCTCCTGATTGGTTGTCGCGGCGCGATTTGACGCTGGAGTTCAGATTTTTCCAACTCGAGCGGGGGACGCGAAACGCGTGTATGCACAAAATGCAACACATAAACTCACGCGCGTGGTTTTTTTCGCGAGTCAAACGCCTGAAACGCGCTACACTCACGCGCGTTTCAGGCGTTTTGGCGTTTTGGCGACGCAAATCTGCTTCCGAATTTTCGCGTGAGCCGCAATCGCGGGTCAGTGCGCCTTTCCATTGACTTTACATGTAAGCCTGACGCTCCGCCTGCTTCTATCGCGTTCGGTGTGAACACACCGTAAGATGTCCTCCAGGTCTTTGCTGTTAATAGGTTGAAACTGTTTGATGGTGTTTAAACAGTTTTTTGGTGGACACAGTACATATCCTGGATCTGCTGTTGATGTACCAATTGCTTGTCTAATTTTTTGGATTTTTTCAGTGAAGAATTTGGCAAAGTCATTGCAGGCCATGGTCGAATGAAGTTCAGCTGCCACTGACACAGGAGGGTTTGTTAGCCTGTCAACTGTAGAAAATAAGACCCGAGCATTATGGCTGTTTTTAGTGATGATGTCAGAGAAGTAGGACCTCCTTGCATTCCTCAGTTGTAAATTATAATTGTGAAGTTTCTCTTTATAAATGTCATAATGAACCTGGAGGTTTGTTTTTCTCCATCTGCGCTCAGCTTTCCTACACTCTCTTTTTTCATTTTTCACCAGTGTGGAGTTTCTCCATGGAGACTTTTTCCTTCCAGAGATAACCTTCACCTTAATGGGGGCAATAGTGTCCATTACATTTAACATGTTAGCATTGAAGCTATTGACGAGCTCATTGACTGACCCTCTGGACAGGTCAGGTGTTAATGGGAAGACCTGGTTAAAAATTGCACTACTGTGTTCAGTTATACACCGTTTTGTGATCACTGTTGTTGATATATTTGTGTGGGCTGAGATTTTACTTTCAAAGAAAACACAGTAATGATCAGACAGGCCCACATCAGACACAGTAACCTTTGAAATGCTCAGGCCTTTGGAGATCAGTAGGTCGAGAGTGTGTCCTCTGTTATGTGTGGCCTCTGTTACATGCTGAGTCAGCCCAAAGTTGCCCAGAGTGTTACTCAGGTCTTTAGTCCCTTTGTCCTGAGGGTTGTCCACATGGATGTTAAAATCCCCAGCAATAATTACACAGTCAAAATCAACACAGATCACAGACAGCAGTTCACTGAGGTCATTAAAAAAGTCTGTGCAGTATTTGGGAGGCCTGTAAACATTAAGAAACACACCTTTGGATGGGGCCTTCAGCTGTAAAGCCACATATTCAAAAGACTGAAAACTTCCAGGAGATAGCTGCTTACATTGAAATGATTCATTAAATAAGACAGCAACCCCTCCTCCTCTCCTGCTCGCCCTGGCCTCACTGATAAAACTGTAGTTAGGAGGGGTCGTCTCGATGAGAACAGCTCCACTGTTACTTTGGTCCAACCAAGTTTCAGTTAAAAACATAAAATCAAGGCTGTGCTCAGTGATTAAATCATTAATTAAAAATGTTTTCCCAGCTAAAGATCTAATGTTTAATAAAGCCAACTTAAGTGTTTTAGAGGTATTACTTGTCCCCTCGTGTTTGGGAGCAGTCTGTGGCACACAAGGTATGTTTACTATGTTTAAAGATCTTTTAGAGTGCAGCTCTCTGTGTTTTGACCAGGCCACATGTCTCCTGTCACCTAAAAGTACAGAAATTTTAAAACCTTCTAGTAAACAGGGTCCCAGCTTCTCCTGGGAAAAGTCATCACTGCCATAATCCTCACAGCCCGGACCCTCCACACATCACACATCAGACTGCGGAGACAGGGCATGAAGAGGAACTAAGGGGGGCGAGGCTGGGCAATGTGACTTCGATTGCTCTGTTGAGGGTGGGGCTCGGTGGCGAACCTTTGGCCGCTCTGGTGGGGGGTTTATGGGGGACAAAAAGGGATTGGGCCGGGGGGTAGATCTGAGCCCAGCATTGACCCGCTCCATCATCTCCTCAGTGAATTTCAGGTGTGGGGAGGAGGGAGAAAGGGAGGGGGAGGAGGGTGATGGCCTGTCAGGGGTTTGGGGGACTGGGGAAGGTCGTGGTCCCTTGTCCTGGTCGTTGGTGTTGTTGAGAGAGTTGGAGGCAAATAGGGACCCCTCTTCTTGCCTTAGATGTCTCTCCTTTCTGAGGCTCTTCCCGGGTGGGGGCAAATGGAGCTCCTCCTCAAGGTTTCTGCTGGGCTTTGTCTGTTCTTGGAGTACTGTTTGTTCCTCTTTATGAGATAACTCCTCGTTTATCTCAGCCTTGGCACCAAGCACAGATGGATGACGTATGGAATAAAACAAGTTGGAGGTGAACAGTTTCACCCCTGACTTGTTAAAATTAAATCCATTTGCTTTGAACAGATGCCTGCGTTCCCAAAAAATATTAAAGTTGTCGATAAAATGCACTGAGTGGTCAGCACATGCTGATATAAGCCATTTATTCAGTGTAAACAACCTGCTGAATCTCTCGTCTCCTCCTCTGACCGGCGGTACAGGTCCACTGATGAATACAGCTGCATTCAGAGAGTTTACAGTATTTAATATTCCAGTAAAGTCCCGTTTCAGAACCTCCGACTGTTGTTTGGACACATCGTTTGACCCTATATGCAGAACAATGTTTGTCACAGTTGGATATTCATCTGCAATTTGAAGAATTCTCTCCTTCAGGTTGTTGACCATATCGTTAGGAAAGCAGAGGACTTTAGTGTTCTTACCGCACATCCTTTGTACATCCTTTACAGCAGAGTCACCCACAATCAGAGTTTCAGGCCTAGCCTTTAGCTTTCCCTGTGGCCTTTCACTTTTCAACAGATTTTCAGACCTTATTTCGTTGCTTTTAGATGGATGGTTGTCCGATATAGATCCAGGGTCCTTTGATAGTGGAGCAAATCTGTTCTGCAGTTTCACATTCAGTTGTTTTGGAGGTTTGTTGTTAACCTTCCTATTCACGGTTGTCCAGTCCTGTTTCCTCCCGTATACAGGGGTAGAAGAGCTTCTCTGTCTCGTAGGAAGTGAAGGCCAGTCGGTTTCAGAGATTTCAGCTCACAAAGGGAAATAAAATCCTTTATCCTGTCTTCATATATATATATATATATATATATATATATATATATATATATATATATATATCATACGTCTCTTTTCCACAGCATGTCTTTTATCTTGTCTTCCTTCTCCCACCCCAACCAATCACAGCAGATGGCCCCGCCCCTCCCTGAGCCTGGTTCTGCTGGAGGTTTCTTCCTGTTAAAAGGGAGTTTTTCCTTCCCACTGTCGCCAAAGTGCTTGCTCCTAGGGGGTCATATGATTGTTGGGTTTTTCTCTGTATGTATTATTGCAGGTTCTACTGTACAATATAAAGCGCCTTGACGCGACTGTTGTTGTGATTTGGCGCTGTGTAAATAAAATTGAATTGAAAATGAATTTAATTGAATTAAAATGGTAAAAACATGTTTTGATACTCATGAGTCTTTTTTGTTTAACTGTTATGGACTAACAGAATGACGGGCTGGTGAAAAGTTAACACAGGTTGATTCACAGGAGTTTGACCTGATGAGCAGCAGCTGAGTTAATCAGCTGATGACAGGAAGGTGGCGAGCTCAGAGGAACCTCCTCTGACAGAAGCAAACAAACACGCCTATAAACATAAATGCAAACATGGAGGGCAGGCTGGGCAGAGATGAGGTATTCACATTCATATCCAAAATCTGATATCAACAGAATAATAAAACTGCTCTTTCAGTTGGAATTATTTCAAATGTAATGACTCACACTCTGTACTCTTCATCTTTTCTATTGTAATCTAATGCACTTTATTTATAGCACTTTCAGACAGTATTTTATTGTTTAAGGTTCATGAACTTTATCTGCGTCACATCAACATACCACAGGGGACCTGTGGACCTGATGCGCAGGTCTGTAGACTGTGACAGGAAGCACAGCACAGGGAGAAGTGTTAGGTCTGTTGTACTGATTATACGGGTTAGGCATGAAACCATCTACAGCTCCTACTGCATGAGCTAAAGCTGCTGTTAGAATGAAACCAACAGAGATGAGAGGACACAGTGAGAAGGACACCTCGAGTAATTTAAAGCATTAATGCTACTTTTAGCTGCTCCCCTCTCACACGGGATCTCCACTGCTTGTTTGATTTGTCAGAGTTTTACACAGGATGACACGCTGTGTTAATAACGACACTGTGAAGGCACACGTAGTCATCAAGGCAAAGGTAAGATTAACAGACAGAGTGAGCATGCCTGACCTTTGAGTCTGACTGTGTTTGGAAGCATGACCTGTGGGTGGTAGTGTTTGGTGGGGGTGCTGGGGGTATTGTCTCCTGTGTTGGATAAATGTCACAATGGTGAGTGCACAGAGAAACCAAAGGGACAAAGGCCCACTGGCACCCTTGGCTGGCTATAAACCTGCTGTGACACAAATCCTGTGTATTTACCATCTCTAACAAAATCCTCCCACGTGCTTTTAAGAGTGGTGAGAGCCGCTATCAGACATTTCATAGGCTCAGTAACGTCCACCTTTATGATGGAGCTGGACTGTGTCCTGTGTTCTTTTTTCAGTGTTCCTCCTGAGCAAGCGTGCCTGTGGGTTCACACTGCAGTAAAAGTCCACTCTGTGGGTTCACCAGACACACTGTTCTTGTCAGTAATTTGCTGCATTTTAAGAGGTGGTGGGTACCTTGATTTACAGCACAGTAATACAAGCTTCAGTGTACCTGCTGTTTATTCCTATCCATGCTGAATGAGAGGCTGATTAGGAATGCATGGCACCTACTGCAAAGCAGCCAAAGCATTGTTGATTCTGCTGACGGGGCAGGCTAGCTGCTTGGATGGCTGCAGAAATGAAGGAAGGCATCAAGGAAGAGAGATGAGGTGACGATGGGGGGTTAGGGGCTGGGGCTTTCTGTATGTACTGGCAGCTAATTTCTTCATTTAAACAAGGAAAAGAGTCTAAGCCTTTTATATTACACTAAGATATTAATAACAGAGGTATTTGAAAGTGTCACGACCTGGAGGTTCAGCTGGTCGCTGATCAGCTGTTTCTCTCTATCTCTCTAGTTCGCTCTCTCTCTCTGTCACCAGGGTGGAACTCATTATGGGTTCGCGCCCTTGGCCCACGCCCGCGGAGGAGGAAACACCTGTGCCTCATCAGTGTGGATGGCATTTAAGCCAGGAAGCAACGGCTGTTCTTCGCTGGATCGTTGTGAGAATCGCGTCAGTGAAAGTCGAGCGTCCAGCAAGTGTTTTTCCATGAAGTTGTGTGTTTGGAATCTAACGAGCGTTTCTTTGTGTGCAGACCCTCTGGACTTTTTTCCCTGGTGTTCCCTGAGTGACGAGTGTTCGAGTAGATTCGTGTTTGGATTGTTTGGAGAGAGACGAGAGTGTTCACCTGGATCTTTGAGCCTCTCACCTTTTGTAGATAGCACTGCCCCGCACCTTTTGTATATACACTCGTTGGACATTGTTCATTAATAAATTCTCTTGTGTTCATCAATCCCCGGAGTCCAGCGCGTGAGTCCACCTTGTACGCCGTGACAGAAAGCATTACTCACACTCTTCAATAATGACACTCAGCTGTGCAGCACCTCACAATGTACGCTATACACCAGACAGACAACAAGAAGAAAAACACTTAAAATGTTCAATATGAAACCACGGTGCTACAAAAGATGTTGATGTGTTACTAAAATATGACAAAAACAGTCATCCAGTCATTTTCTTCTGCTTCTCTGAAATCAGCCCAGACCTCCCTTTCTCCACCTCCTTCAAAATCTGATAGATGTAATGTCTCTAGCATGTCCTGGGTCTATGATGAGGCCTCCTCTCGATAGAGAAAGGCCAGTCGGAGCACCTTAACAGGAGGAGACGGCCTCAACTGGCTCCTGTCGATGTGGAGGAGTAGCCGCTCTACTCTGAGCCCCCCCTGAATGACTCAAATTCCCATCCTAGTGCTAAGGGAGAGCTCAGCCACCATTCAACAAAAGCTAACTTAAAAGAATGAACAATAATAGCTTAAAATAGATGCTCCAACTGGTGGCTCATGGCTGCGTACCATTTCTTTGTACTTCAAAGAGTCATGTAATTCAGCTGGAAGTCTGTCCAAACCCGACATTTCCTGTTCCTGTTTGTGCTGATGTCAGAACTAGTCTGTATCTGTCAATGGAAAATTGTACCTATTAGTCAGTATAATCTTTCAGTGATATAAGTTCGCATATGGTAGAATACTGCATGTAGTTATTTGTATTAGGAAATATTTAACCATGTATGCTTAGAGGCGTATAATCAATTGTGTAGTGACAGGATGTGTGATCTCTAGCAGGCTCCAAAAGGCTTGGTGTGCACTCCAGGAATGCACCCCCACATCCTGGGAGCATGGGAAGAGGTCGTACCTTGTTTTATTGTTTTAACGTAGCTATGTCTGTTTTAGTCTAAGTGCCTTTTGTTTAGATGAACTGCTGGACTTCCTCACTGTGTTATCTAGGGTGAATCATCTAGGGTGAGGGGGAGACTACCCTCTTTATGACCAAGGATGTTCCTTTTGTGCTGTTATATGACCCTTTGATCAACAGGACGCCACACATATGCACGCACACACACAAGCACACACACACACAAGCACCCACTGAAGTATAAATAAAGACAGGGGCAGTTTCTCAGCGCGAGCCTCAGTGCTGGAGGCTGCCCTTGCTAGCAAGAAGTTCTGCGTGTTTCTCTTCTCTGAGTCTTTACTGAAGAAGTGTTTTAGAGTATATTGCTTAACAGTATCCCAATTCAGGATCTGCAGCCTTAAATTACGCAGCCTTCACGGTCCTTAAGGGTCGCGTACTCAAAGACCGCTAAGGCCGGTGGAGGCTAGGCTGGACGTCTAGCCTGGTTGCCTAGCAACCATGATACCAACCGCTGGAAACGTGTCATACAGCTTTGTTTTACTGAAATGAAGGAGAACACATTTTGTTCATTTGTTTCTACACGAGCTCTGTGTGATTAGATAAGTATCTGAGGCTGAGACCAGAAGACTGTAAAACATGATTGTTGGGCTTCATTTCTGTACTGAACAGTAATTTAAGATTAGCTAGTAAATAACAAATAGCTAATGTTGTTCATGAACAATATTATATTATTATACATTATATTATACGTATTATACATAAGAGACAAATATTGTTCGTTTAATATGTTGGCATTACTAAATTTGGCTCAATGCTTACAAATATGTGTAAAAAGCAAATGTACGAGCTGTGATAACTGTGTCTGATAGAATGAAGAGTAGACTGATATATGAAATATTCCTTTATTGGGTGAGACAATCAGACCATGTCATAACTGCTGTAAGTCACACAGAATAGATATCAGAGCCTTAAACAGGCTGACTTCTGCTAAATGGGTCAAACTGGGCAGAAAGTCTACAAACACATAACATCCTTATAGAATATGATGTAACACTATAGATCAACTTAGCTCAGAATATATAAAGCATATAAACAGTTACAGCAACATGATGCAACAAACACAGCAGCTACTGATCCAAAATACTCAAAACTTCATAGAACTGAAACCAACATTTATTTTTAGCTCCATTCCGCTGCTGATTCGGTCGCGAACGAAATGGCTCTTAGAGCCTGATCTTTGACGTGAACGACGCCAGCCGGCTGCTTATCACGAGCCGTGGGTTGTTTTTTTTTCTCTCTCTCACTCTCCCCCTCGCAGTTTTTCCCGCTTCACTGCACGCGAGCCTCGTGCTTTGCGCTGAGCAGAGGGGGGAGGGGTGGTAGTTACACTCAGTAGCACAGGAACAGAGCGGGAGGGAGAGAGAGAGAGAGCCAGGGACAACAATGTCACATTAGAAAGGTATAGTAATCACCCACAACTATTTTCAGTTGCAGGTGATAAAGGATTCAGAAAGTTTATTCATGCGGGCCCATAAGACAGAGGATGTGCATGTTCTTTTTGTTTTCATATTTTCATTTATATTTAATTGTGTTGTGGTTTGTAGCGTTTTGTGTTGTTTCACTTTAAATTTGTTTAAAAGGAAACAGCTGAAAATTTAAATAGTTAAAAGCTGAACTGTGAATAGTTGGTTTTTGTATTATATGATTTATTTATTACATTTTATGTGGAGTGAATAAATAAAAGTATATTTACGGTGGCCCCTAGAGACAAAACACATAAAAACTCCAAAACACGTAAAAACTCAGAAGCACGCACAAAACAACAACAGAAGTGCTCCAGGATGCTAGGGCGCAGTGCTGAGCTTTTGTTACCTCGTGGCTACACAAGCCAGGAAGTACCAACGACCGGATTTGGTGTGTTGTAGTAATAGGTAAATAAACATTTTTTTTTAATTATTTGAATATATATGAGTCCTTGTGTATAAATACACAAACAATACACATATGCTTTCAATTGTGTAATTTAAGTGATCTTGGTAGCTCTGCTTTGAAGTTCAGTTAACCCTAGAAATGTGTTTTGGAGTTTGTACGTGTTTTGTCTCTAGGGGCCGCTGCACATATTCATATATAACCATATTTAAATAAAACCACATTTTTTTTACATTAGTATTTCCTTTTGTGCATAATTTTATATTGTTGTTAATAATAAATTAATTAAAGCAACAAAACAACCTGAAGAGCCGGTTCGGAGCCGAAAGAGCCGGCTCTTTTTAGTGAGCCGAGCCGGAAATCCCATCACTAGCTGATACATACTTTAGGTTTCTGAACATTAAACTTGTTGCTGCCTTTCATAGTGTGTAGCTTGAAGGCCCTGAGTACTTTCTCCCACACTGAAAACACTGGGATGATAACATTATTTGAACATTACCTAATAAGACTGATTCAGCACAGACAGTTATGTTAAACTTTCCTAGCAGTCCTTCACAAACAGGGAACAGTCTGTCTATTCTCTCCATCTGTCAGCTGCTGCTGGCTCTTCCTCCTCCTCTTCCTCACACACTGCTGAGTTTGTCCTGGTGGATCATCAGGGGTGCAAAGCCTCACAGATGATGTGCAGCAGTGGGTCCCTCAGTCTGTCCTCACTCTGGACACTTGCAGTCGTCACACATGGAAATCAAATGTGTGATAAGCTGCAGGATTCAAACACAAGTGTAACTTATAAACACATGTTCATACTTTTATTCCACAATCAGAGAGAAAGAAACAGAGAGAGAGTGCAGGACAGACAGACAGGTGGCAGTCTCAGGTGTACACACTGCTACACAACAGCACCAGAGAAGCAGGATTTAGTGTTTGTGTTATTACGAAACAAGAAGAGTCCCAGATGGTGCAGTGGACACATGTGTGACTGCTGTGATTAAAGCATCTTTCTTTCAGCTTAACGAGTGAACCGTCAGCTCGTTCAAACACACGTTAAAGTCCGTTTGGCTCGACACCACCGAACAGAGGCAGCAATATAACACAGCTCACATTAACAGTGCAGTGAATCCTGCTTGTGCCGTGATATTCAGGACTGCAAACCGAGCAGCATCACTGACTTTCAGCTTGTTGTGTTTGTGAATATATGACTGACTTTAATTATCCACAAAATCATCACATTCTCTGTAGGATTAAGGTCGACTATATATATATTTAGAAGTAAAGGCTTTAAAACCAAGTTAACGCTGAAAGTACAAACGTCACATAACTTTAATAATGGATTGGATTTATATAGCGCTTTTCAAGGCACCCAAAGCGCTTTACAATTCCACTATTCATTCACTCTCACATTCACACACTGGTGGAGGCAGCTACAGTTGTAACCACAGCTGCCCTGGGGCAGACTGACAGAAGCGAGGCTGCCATATCGCGCCATCGGCCCCTCTGGCCATCACCAGTAGGCGGTAGGGTGAAGTGTCTTGCCCAAGGACACAACGACCAGGACAGAGAGCCCGGGGATCGAACCAGCGACCTTCCAGTTACAGATATGCTTCCCAACCCCCTGAGCCACGGTCGCCCCAGTTGCTGACATTTGGCCAACAGTAATGTTTTAATGTTCTTCATTATTAAACATTTGCACATAAATAAGTGACATCAAATTCAGTACTTACTTTTAAAAGTTTACTCTTCGGCCGCTCCTCTTCCGCCATTTTTCTTCGGCAACATTATCCACACCCACCACCGTGCTATGCATTCTGGGATATGTTGGGCCATGAAGTCTATACCGCCACATCCTTAAAATTCAGGGAAATGAAGGACGCATTTGAGGGCTGCATTTCAAGCAGCCTTTGAATTGTGACAGCCTTCGTCGAGTCGCTGTGACATAATCGGCCTTAAAATGCGGCCTTTAAGGCTGCAGACCCGGAATTGGGATACAGCCCTAGTCTGTAGTCCTTCAACAGGATGTGACAAATTCATGCCAGTAGTTTGCTGAAAGCTAACATGGTGACAGTAATTTTTACTGATTTTCATATGTTCACTCTTGCTGTTGCTAATCTCCAGATATACCACATCCCAAAGGTGTACAGAGCCCTGAGTTTCAGCTAAACTGTGGACATAAAAGTTTTCACATGGTAAGCGAAAGACCTCCATTCATTTGTATCAGGAAGCTTAACCAATGTACCAGCACCCTGAACTGTTAGCACAAGTCAAGTGGACACTGGATGGATTCATGCTGCTGTTAGATTCTGACCTGAACTTCAGCGTCAGCAGATCCATCAGGTGTTTTTCACTCCCTAATTATCCAGCTTGGGGGAGGCTGCTGTATGCCTGCTGCAGCCAAGCATGTCAGGGCTGGATGTGTGTGCGTTTTTAGTGATTAGTTGTCTTTTTGTTTGGACCAATCTGTTTGGCTTGTTTGTAACTATGAGTGTTTTCTTCATTTCTTTTCACACAGTCTAAATTAATTTCAGAGACATCCATTCAACACACGCAGCTCTGGATGTCTTTCGTTTGCAAAGGTGGTTGAATGGAGGAGCCTCTGTGCTAAAAGTCACTTTTTCAGAGGATGAACTATACGACTGAACCGAGGGGACCTGTCAGGCTTCTTTGGAAGTGCAGAATCAACAACTACAGGACAAAAGAGAGAGTTCGAAATAATAAAAAGTAACCTTTAAGTAAACGTCAAACAGCTTTGTCTTCTTGTCTTGAAGAGAAATCAGCATCATCTTCATGACCAGCGTGTGAGACTTTGGTTCCCTACTCACAGCCACCCATCTGACAGGCCCACGCTGTTACAAAGCCCCTTTCCTGTGGTGTACCCAGACTTAAAGCCAAAGCTTTTACTGCTACGTTCAGATGTATTACACAGTAAAACTGGATTAGCAGGCTGTGTGACAAATCAGCATCTATGTGACAAACTTTGGCGAGAGAGGAGCAAGAGAAATCTGATTCTCTCTTTAAAAAGAGGCTGAAAATATAAGGCTATTAACCAGCACATATTTCTCCCATAAGCCTCTTAGGGTGCAGAAAGACACACCTAGGATGCCAGGCCGCTCCCTCGGAAACTAATCCTGAGCCATAACGTAATCTTGTGTTAGGTGATCAAACGTACGAGAGGAAAACCTGTGAGCAGGAATTGTAAGAGCAGCAAATCCGGGGAAACAAATCTTATTACGGTGAGAAACCTCTGACTTTACCTCGGCATCAACCATGCTGACTTCTCAGGCTTCCCGTTAAAGAAGCTGTAACGTTGGTTTGCTGCTGCGTCTCCTGCTGTCATCGGCTGCAGTCAGCCTGTGCATTAGTTTGGTTTTTAGAAAGAGAAACCATCCCACTGCGGCTGAATTCGAACAGCAAATTAGTATTTGATTTGCACCCTGTGAATAAGCTGTTATGTTGTACTTTTCTCACCCAGTTCTGTACTTTCAAAGGAAAATAAATTATCATACACCAAAACACGGATCAGCTGGGTAGAATCAAATGGGTCTGTTGACACAGCAAGAGAGGAATTTCATATAATGATTGATATGAAAAAGGGGAGAAAACAACAGCAGCTCAAAAACAACAGTAAATAATAAGCTCAGGCTGAGCTTTCACCACCACTGATCAGAGTCATTTATATGGGCAGGCAGGGGTCGGCTATCATTTCCAACCCTTCCTCTGGAGCGTTGTGTCTCTGACATCACATCCTATGGGCTTGTTTAAACAAAGGTCCCTGCAGTGGCAGCCAGCTAGCTCATTACCATGATGGAGAAAGCACCGAGCTACATGGCAAATATCAGGTGTCATCTTCACTAGATCAGACGTTAGCTGTGGAATTCCTGCCGGCCATAACAAAGCTACTGGCTGTGATATATATCTGTGGTTGTCTTAGCTCATTTTTGTGACACACACCCCACCCAGCCTTGGAATTTATTTTGCTTTATCCCGGGAAGATTTGCTCTAATAACAATCGTGTCAGCAAAGCTCCCAAAAACAAAAAGTGTAAGTGATGTTAACTCCACAGTTCCACAGTGCTTTGCTGCCACAGACATGCTATATGTGTTTTTAAACACAACTGCACGTCCTCATTTTGGATTCCAGCTTCAACAGATTTCCACCTCACTCACATGGAGTCTTACTGCCATACAGTACTGAAATCCTTCGAGCTTTTGACATGGATTCTTTATCTTGATTTATATTGCAAGCTATCAATGTGGTGCATGTATAAGCATCAACATGAATAGAGTGACTATCACTAATAAAGACGGTTATTTTTAATTATTTTTTATACAGCGGTCCCTCGTTTATCGCTGGAGTTACGTTCTAAAAATGACGAAGTAGCCAGCTTTATATTTTTTACAATTATTATAGATGTTTTAAGGCTGTAAATCCCCCCACTACGCACTTTATACATGTTGACAGGCATGAATATTTTCACACTTTTCTCTCTTGTTTAAACTCTCAAAGTTCAAACCTTCGTAGAAAAGAAATCCAGTATTACAGAATGAAACCAAAGGCACCGCAGGTGACGACGTTTCATTGACAGTATTGTGTTTGTTGGAGAAAACAAACATACAGTGCAGCACTTCAGAGTCACACTGCTAGCGATCAAAGATTTATGTAAATGTGAGGCTGAAAGCATTCTGTCCTTTACAGGAGACACAGCACGGGATTGATTGACAATGGTCTACAGCCAATCAGGATGCAGAACACAATCTGCTGAAAAAAAAAAAAGCATGCAAAATTGCACAAAAAATCTGCGAAACAGCGAGGCTGTGAAAGCTGAAGTGCATTTAGCCACTGTATACGTATTGACTCATAGACCCTTCGTCTGTCATTCCACATATTAAACAATTATAATTTTGGTTATACTTTACAAAGTCAACTCTTGTGAGTCTCTTATGTACTATCTATTGATAAAAAAATGTGCTGACATCAATTATGTTACATTGTCCCAACTGCATACACTGCCAGTCAAAAGTTTTGGAACAGCCCAATTTTTCTCCAGTTATTTATTGCAATTTAAGTAATTCAAGTCCAATGAATAGCTTGAAATGGTACAAAGGTAAGTGGTGAACTGTCAGAGGTTAAAAAAGGTAAAGTTACCCAAAACTGAAAAACAATGTATATTTCAGATTTATACAAAAAGGCCTTTTTCAGGGAACAAAAATGGTTTAACAATTTAACAATCAAGCCTTGAAAGCTGGTGCTACTAATTCCTACAGCTCGTCCAACTTTTCTCGATTACTTCCAGCTAGTGATGGGCAAATGAAGCTTCATGAAGCACTGAAGCTTTTCATCCAATTGGTTCACTCCAGCGCAAAGCTTCTTGAAGCTTCATTTGCTCTAGTAGGACACCTACTGGACGTAAAAATATTAGTTGGCATGAATTTGACGAGTGTGGCCTTTTGCACACAGCCTGTAAATGTCAACAACAAAAAGAGTGTGTAAAACATCTATATTGTAGTGATGGCAGTATACTGTGTATATTTATACTGGCAGTATGGAAAATGATTATTTGGAAATGCTTAAAATGGAAATGATCATTTACTATGAGGTGAGGTGTGGTTGGGGTGTGGACAGTGGTTGTGCTTTTGTAACGTTGAGGTATGGACAGCTACACACTGAGGCTTTGAGCCTCAGTCCTGCCTGTTCACATTTTATTCTGTAAAAACTAAATTTTCACTGCTTTTATGACCTTTTTAGTGGGGAGAACATAGCTGGGATTTAATGATTTAACAAATCTTTTGAATCCTTTGTCCTCCACAATGCTAAATGGCTGGGAGTCCTCAATCACCATGCTAACCAGGTCTTCATCTATTTGAGATTGTTCTCCTGAGGAAAGACAATAAAGACAAAGCACAAATATAAATATCACACACGTAACTTATTACAGCTGTATAATATTGTTATATCATTTAGTAACATTACAGCATGCTATAGTATCATGGCATTTGATGGCTCACCTGGTCTTGCTCCACAATCGGTGTTCCCCTTATTCTCATGCAAAGCTCTGTAGTGCCTAAGCATGGATGAGGTGTTGTTGTTATATCCCAGCTCCCTGGCACATAGCAAACACTTCACCTTGTACACAAGTAACGACAGCTTAACATAAGTTTTATTGCACCATCAGTATTATGAAAATACATCTTCTGTAGAAATTTACATACCTTGTTGGGAGGAATAAGATCAAAATGTTCCCACACAGGGGAGGACATCCTCCTCTTCTTAGCTGGCTCCATTCTCTCCTGACTGTCTCTCCTCACTCTCATAAATCTCCAAACTGTCTCCAAACTCTCACTAACCGCAGCTCTCCATCAAACACCCACATTTTGAATGAAGTCTGAGGGGTTTGTATCGCTGTCATAGCTCGCAGCAAAGTTCGAACCACTTCATGAACCAGTCACGTGGTACAGCCGGGCAGCGAGGCTTCGGACGTCATCATTTTCAGCTCCTCCCATAAATGAAGCAAGCCTCGATACGCGCATCGCGGAAACGCCCCCTCCATTACTCGACACACGCTTCGAAGCCTCGATACAGAACGTCACATCACTACTTCCAACCCCCTCTGTCTACATAAAAGCAGTGTTGGTACACACTGTGGTACCAGACCCTCGTGAGCATCAGTTGAACAGTATTGTACTGCAGAAATTAACAATGGAAGAGACGCGTTCCATGATTTTTTTTTCAACTCCAGTTGTTTATTTGTACTTTGCTTTCATTTCAGAGTGCAATGAGATGTTCCAAAAAAAGAAAAATAAATTTGTTCCCCATGAAAATTCAGAGTTGCAGCAATTGTTAATCTTTTAAAGCAAGTCACATTGTCTGAAATTAAAATGTCACACAACACATTCTCATGCCCAAGCAATGTAGGAACCATTTAGCTTAATGTTGTGAGTAGCTGTTTCACTGTTTTCTTAGGCAGGTATTTCACATGTTGCAGGATTTTCATTAAAGGCTATTGGACTACTGTGTGTGTTAAAGATTGTGCTGTAGTGTGTGGCACTTTCACCTCCAGCTGTTTTTCTTTTCTGTAAGATAAGAAATATTTTACTTTTCCCAGAAGTTGTGAAATTACTGTGCTACAACAGCAAAAACACAAAAAACAACTTAGCTCATTAAAATATATCCAGTATACTGGAGCCGAATTACAGACAGATTAAAATAATATACTAAAATAACTAAATAGAAAATCAGAAAGGTGAAAACTGTGTATGACTTACACCCCGTCAAAAGTATTCATGAGAACATGTACATGTAACATATTCACATCCATGCAAGTAAAAAGTTTCTCATTTTGCTCTAAAGCGGGAGAGATAAAATTCACAACACAGACCTTAGCTATTCCATAGAATATAAAGGAAAAGCAGTTTCACCTAAGTCATGTATACAATGACTACATATAAACAGGAAATCCATACACAGGAAGTCACTCCAATACAAAGTGTTCAGCTGAAAAAACAAAAAAAGGGTTTCGCTTCCTCTCGTCTGCTGTGTACCTGGGCTCCATCTTCTTACCTAACACCTGCATAACACACTCCAAACGTCTTTTTGTACTCTTGACTAAACGATTCTTCCAACGGAGTCTGAACAGGTGCAACATGAGTGAGACTAATTGTAATCAGGGTTTGCATTTTGAAGGCCGGTGTTCTGTGATGAACAAGGCTAAATGATGGAATTTGTCTTCAAACTGAGATTTGCAAAACTGTGAAAAAGAAAAACATACATTAGCCTTGCCATGACAGCTACCCTCATCCTGGGCTTCTGTCACATGGAGTGCAGGAGACTTTTGGTAGGCTGAGGTGTCGTGACGACACAGGACAATACAGGAACTCCAGCAACACTTCAAGGGAAGAGGAACTTTATTGCCTGACCAATGCGTTTCGGCTTGTGGCCTTCATCAGGGTCATAGTAACACATTGTAAAAGTGTGCTTAAATTAAAAACAGGAAACAGAAAAAATTCAAATTAACCAATCACATCTTCACGGGTGAACCAGCTGACATATACTAGGTTAGTATTGGTTAATTGGTTAAGTCTCTCCCAATTAAATACTGGACTAAGTCATTAATGATGAAGATGGGGGGGGGGGGGGGGGGGAGACATAATGCTCACCTGTCTTAAAATACATGCATGAAATAAATAAAAAGAATATTACAAATATACAAAAAAAAGATTAAAAAGGAAAACATTTAATTTTGACGACACAGGACCCCATTATGGTAGGACTGCAACCACTGGAGGCGGTTAATCAACTCACCTACCTGGGCAGCATCCCTGCAAGCGACAAAGATGCTGACAAAGATGCCAGATTGCAAAAGCAGGTACGGTCTTCCAGCTGCTCTGGCCGATCTGGTCGACCCCAAAGATCGATCTGGCGACGAAGATTCATCTGCTCGACTCCATCATTATACCTACTGCAATCTACGATTGTGAGACGTGGAATGAATCAGCCAATAAGACTCAACATGGCCCAACAGCGCTGGCAAAGTCGGATCCCGTGGGTCTATTACCACCAGACCATGTCACCAACGAAGAAGTCCACTGTCAGACTGCCACACGTCCCCTCCATGACAATGTGACTGAGCGGCGTGTGCCAGCTCCCACACCGACTGCCCAAGATCGCCATCACGTGGATCATCATGGAAGACGCAAACCAGGCTGGGGACTTTCATTGAGGATTTATGCGCCTTACACATTGCATGGGATGAGGCCGAAGCAGCTGCAGCTGATCGAGTACGCTGACGGAGATTTGCCTCCCAAAGCACCAAACGGCGTAGGAGGACCTAAGTCTAAGTAAAGTAAGAGGTGTCATGGTCCTGGGTGATTTGACCCAGTGTTTTGAGTTTTCTTGTGTCTTTTGTCATTTTGTAATACAATTTATGTTTAGTTCCACTGTGTTAGTCTGGAGTTTATTCTGTAACACCTGTGTTGGTCTGTTTGGTTTCTGAGGTTTCCCCTTGTGTCTCTCTCTGTGTGTCGTGTTTCATTCTGGCTTCCCTGTCTGCCATGTTTATCCATGTTTGTGGCCCGTCGACCCATGTGTGCAGAGACATTGTTCTGGGATATCAGGACTTGCTTGACTGCCACAGAAAACCACAAACAGTATAGAGTTACGTGTATTCAAAGTATGTCTATGAAAAGTGATTTAGACATAACAGCCTGTTTTAAATGGTGGTACTTCAGGTTTGGTATATTGTAGCGACTCTGCCTTAATAAAAAGCCACTGTTGATGTGATTTGACACTACATGAATAAAAGTAAATTATACTGTATAAGATTTAATGCACACAAAAACTTGATGTTGTTTGGAGATTTTCAGCAGTGTTCATTTTATGTTAGCATGTCTGTGCTCATATAAAACAATCATCACCTGACTGCATTCGGAGGTTCATGATAACAGTACAGTCCATTGTTTTGGTGTTATGGGGAAGAATGAATCTCTGCTGCTTTGCTCTTTCCTAATCCTAATCCTAATCCTGCTGGGCTCGTGGATGAACTGCATGGCCTTCTGTGTGCTAGAATAGTGAGTCAGTCAAACCACCATTTAGTTTACTCTTATTTGAAGGAAACTTGGTGTCACAGCCTCATGCAGCAGAGTGGGATAAATAAAACACATTGTTACAACACAGCTAATAAGACACAGTCGTTTTCTTTCCATGTGTGTGTCTGTTTAAAGGTCACCACTGTCAGATAGGCTTATTGATTAACTCCTGCTTTCTTAACACAGACCAGCACAGCCAGTTCATGCAGCCATTGATCAGGCGCAGCAGTGCTCAAATATGAAGACAAATGACCCATCCAGTCACTGTATCCTGACTTGTTCTTTATGTAGTTAAATTCTGTTAAAGGACAAACTGTACGAGAGTGTACGGCATGATCCCATTTGTATAAATGTTGAACACTCTCTTGTCCAACATTCACTGTGACCTACCTGTCAGTGTGATTATTCAAAGCCCATACTACTTTACTGTCAAACATGGCCAAACTGCGTGGCATAAGAACAAGCAGAACTCTTTAGTGTTGTTAAAATTCAGTATAAGTGCTGCATTTGACTTTTAGATAATGGTGTGAATGGCTTGGAAATGTTTATTTACTAAAACTGTTAGTGAGAAGAGATTGGTGTTGGGATTTGTGACAGGAGGTTGCTCTTATCTTTAAAAGTTTCCTGGTGCCCATACAGCTCGTACTTACAACCTGAGAATCGTATAGTATTATTGAGGCTGTTGACTTCTATTTAGTGATTCTATGAAGAGCTTGCTGCTTAGTCTTAGCATGTAGACTAACTTCACAGGGGAAACACAGCTGCTGTCTCAGAGAGGTGTGTTAGTCTCTAACAGAACTATTCAGAAACTGTAGTGCCCTGACAAATGCCTTTACTAAGTGAACCATTTCTTACTGATGCTAACTCATTCAGTGGAATAGGAATGCTCTGAGATAAGTCTCACAAATACAGACACAGTCCTTGGCTACTGTACTTCCACTCTACATTAATCTGTTTCTGTTTTAGCCCAGAGAATATGCACAGAGTGCCTTGCTTTGTTTAAAGAAATGATGAATAGAGTGTGCTTTACTATTCAGTGGTTTGTTCAGCTGGTTCCTTGCCAGTGTATTGTGTCTCAATGAAACACTTGCTTTCTTAAGCCAAATAAGCCTCTTCAGTACGCTGTTGCAGAACATGGGATAAGTATCTACTTCCCATTAACAAATGAAAACAAAGACTCTGGATTGAGCAGTCTCTCTAGCCCAGGTGCTTTGTTCTTTGAACATGTTAAAAATCTCGCCAGAATCCAACCAACACCACTATCCAAGTATAATGTGTTTAAAAAATGGTTGTTATGCCTGAGTATTTGTTGGTTTTTATGAAATCTAACTCTGGGCCCATTTGTGCTCTGTGCATGCTTACGGTTCCTGAGGTCTCTTGGTAACACTGAGTCCTAAAAAGCCAGCACTAACAATTCAGTTAGAGACACTTGGATCAAGTCTCATGATCTGAAACTCTAGATACCAAATAATAGCAAAACTCAAAGATGCTCGGTCCTGTAGCAACATACATCTAAACTCTAAACATCCAAATCTTTGTGTTTTTATGTGTAGGTCATTGACTTTAACAATCAAGGGCAACTTTTAGCAAGTGAGAAAAAGTGTTAAACTACAGCCACTATTGTTGCTAAAGGTTTGGGCAATCCATGTGTAGGACTGCCAGAGTCCACTCTTTCTCAGGTGTAAATGCATCACTCCTGTTTATGTAACACCAAATCACAACAACGACCTCAAGGCACTTCATATTGTAAGCTAAAGACCCCATGATAATACAGAGAAACCCCAATAATCAGACAACCCCATATGAGAAAGGAAAAACTCCCTTTTAACAGGAAGAAACCTCAAGTAGGATCAGGCTCATGAAGGCGCAGCCATCTGACATGACACTTTGTGTCACCCAGTTGGTTTGAAAGCTGAAGGCTCTGCCTCCCATACTACTTTTAATATTACTTTTAAATATCCAATGTATCACCAAGAAGCAAACAGCAAATTACTTTTTGGGGTGATATGTTAGTAGAAGGTCTTTAAGATAAGATGGAGCTTGAATATTCATGACCTTGTATGTGAGAAGGAAACTGGATTAAGCCAATATAGAAGAAATCTGCTTTCTCTTTCTAGTCCCTGTCAGGAATCTTGCTGCAGCATTTTCGATCAAATAAAGGCTTTCCAGGGAGTTTTTAAGACTTCCTGAATTACAGTAATAAATGCATGAACTAGTTTTTCAGCGTCACTCTGAGACAGGATATTTCTAACTTTAGAGATGTTGCGCAAATGGAAGAAAGCAGTCTTACATATCTGTTTAATATGTGCGTTGAAGGACATGTCGTGGTCAAAAATGACTCCAAGGTTCCTCACAGCGTTACTGGAGACCAAGGTAATGCCATCCAGAGTAAGAATCTGCTTAGATACCATATTTCTAAGATTTTCAGGGCCGAGTACAATAACCTGAGTTTGATCTGAATTTAGAAGAAGAAAATTAGCAGCCATCCAGGCCTTTAAGACACACAGTTTGGAGTTGGACACACACCAATTTAACTAATTGGTGTGTGTTATCTGCTTCATGGATAGATAAAGTTGATTATCATCTGCATACTGCCTAAGGGAAGCATGTACAATGTAAACAGAATTGGTCCTAGCACTGAACCCTGTGGAACTCCATAATTAACCTCAGTGTGTGAAGAGGACTCTCCATTTCTGATACATATGATTCAAACCATGGCAGTGGAGTTCCTCGGCTTCAAGGGAAGCCAATGCAGATTTCTATGCAGATTAACCCATGCAGTTAATCTGCATAGAAAAGCAGAATGCATACCACTGTGTCTACTTAAGAGCTATACCTTTGGATGAGACCACAGAGCTTACATTAACCTAATTACTAGTGTTGCATTCTTATAACCAAACTGATTCCCAAATACTTAATATCAATATCAATATTGAAATTGCAATTACTGTAATCAGTCATTTATTATAATGACACAAGTGTTTTATTGTCCTTTTAAGTAAAGATGACACTACTTTCTCATCCTGCTTTTTGTATTACAAAGATGGTTCACTTCTTACGAGGGGAACTTATCCAGCTCTGAAGCAGGTTATGTTCCAGATTACAGGTTCAGCAAGTATGAAATCACTGCTTCGCCCTCCTGAGTGGCCTGAAGGTTTGTCAGAGTCACTTTCAGGCCTATCACCAAGGGGAACTCCAAACGGAAACAGAATCCAGCCCCTCTCCGAAAGCTGGTTCCTGAGTCCAAGCTGTGTGTTGAGGTGATGCCAACTATATCTAGCCGGTATCTCTCAACCTCATGGACTGTTGCAGGCTTCTTCCTGACCAGAAATAATGGATTGGATAATAATGGATTGGAAAGGCAATGTTCCATGTCCTGAAAGCAAGTCTTGATTGCTGCGGACCGCCAGGGCCTCTAAACCTGACCGTCACCCAACACACATTGCACCCGACCTCTATGACACCTCCTGTGGGTGGTGGGCTATGTTCCTGGCATGTTTCCCTTATGAATCAGATCATTTAAGTCCAGAGCAGCAGACTGAAAACAGATAAGTTAGTTCTGTTTACACAAACTCTGAATGGAATCAAAGACTGCTAATAGTGACATTTGACACATCTATGCTGCTTCAATTGTTTGTAATCATAAACAAATTGTTTCAGACAGATGGGAATGCCTCCCCCCCCCCCCCCCCTTTTTTTTTCACCTGCCTTTTTGTTTGTTCCTTTCGGATGAAGGATATGAAGCCATGCCATTAATATGTTTATTTAGCTGTTGGATAGTGGGCTATAGTGATGTGTCGGTCGTGAACGAAACGGCTCTTAGAGCCGGATATTTGAAGTGAACGACGCGAGCCGGCTCCTCATCGCGAGCCGTGGGCTTTTTTTTCTTTCTCTCTCTCTCTCTCTCTCTCTCTCTCTCTCTCTCTCGCACTTTTTTCCGCGTCACTCCGCACGCGGGCCTTGTGCTTTGCGCAGTGTTGCCCACTCCTCAGTAAGGAAAATCGCTATTGGTTGTCCTAAAAGTCGCTAAATGACGTCATCGCCTAATTTGCATAATTGGTCATGCTAATCTAATTGTAACCTAAGTTGTTGGAGAGAGAAATAACATCGTGGAAGAGACATAAAGTGAGTAAAAAACGTCCTAAATGCATTTAGAGTTAATTTAGAACTACAAATTAAATTTCCTTTAGCAATTATTGTTTTTTTATAATGTTGCAATTCCAACCCTGCTCCTTTACCCGGGCTTGGACCGGCAAAAGTGACCCAAAATTGGCACTCTGGTGGAGTTACTTTGTGTGTGTTTATAAGTAGTTTTAAACCTTGTGATCCACAAAACAGCATAAGAATAAAGAGTAAAAGAAGAACTGACTGCGTTACAGCACCCGCTGCTTGTTGTTTTTAGAAAAAAAGTTGCTAAGGGGTCTGAAAACTCGCTAAATATAGCGACAAAGTCGCTAAGTTGGCAACACTGGCTTTGCGCTGAGCAGAGGGGGGGAGGGGCAGTAGTTACACTCAATAGCACAGGAACAGAGCGGGAGGGAGAGAGAGAGAGAGCCAGGGACAACAACGTCACATTAGAAAGGTATAGTAATCATCCACAACTATTTTCAGTTGCAGATGATAAAGGATTCAGAAAGTTTATTCATGCAGGCCCATATGACAGAGAACATGCATCTTCTTTTTGTTTTCGTATTTTAATTTATATTTAATTGTGTTGTGGTTTGTAGCGTTTTGTGTTGTTTCACTTTAAATTAGTTTAAAAGGAAAAAGCTGAAAATGTAAATAGTTTATTTCAATTTTTCCGATGTCCGGTTGAGTGAACGCTGGCGCGACTTGCTTCCGCTACTTGCTGCCGCTACTCACCGCTATCTCTGTCGCTGCTGGATTCCTGTCCTGTTCCTGTCTCTACGGACCACCGGTGTCTCTGTCCGGTTGTTCCTGTCCGTGATGTGGCCTCTCAGGATCTATGCACTGTCTGTATGGGTCTGGATCTTTATGTCATTGATCTACCGACTTGGCACTGGGCTCCATCAGTATACAGCCGATGAGCTCCTCCGGCTCCGCTTCTCCCTGGCTGCTCCACCGCTGGTTGCTCTTCATCTCCACACGGACATTGCCTTCCTCCCACACCGAAAGTACGTACATCGGGGCTCCCGTCGGTATTTCCATCAGGATAATTCCAAGCCAATTCAGTCCTTCTGGTCCACCTCTGGTCGCTCTCAACGGAACCCTGGCAGGTCTGTTGACCACAATTTTTTGGCTAACCTGCCTAGGTCGGCCAACACTCTCATCCAGTCCGACAGTACTTCCGTCAACTTCGGCCTGCTTAATATCCGTTTGCTTACGAACAAATGGTAAATGGTAAATGGCCTGTATTTGTACTTGATTCGGGCTTGATTCGTCCGTCGTCTTCGCCATTGGCGGCGGGTTTTTTCTTTGTGGACAAGAAAGATGGATCTCTCCGACTCTGCATTGATTTTTGGGGTCTTAATGACATAACTGTGAAGAACAAATACCCTCTTCCTCTGATCTCTTCTGCTTTTGAACCTTTACAGGACGCGGTCATCTTCACGAAGCTGGACCTTCGCAATGCGTACCATCTGGTGCACATACGGCAGGGAGACGAGTGGAAAACGGCCTTTAACACTCCGCGTGGACATTATGAATATCTGGTAATGCCTTTCGGTCTGACGAATGCGCCAGCGGTGTTTCAAGCATTGATTAATGATGTGCTACGGGACTTTTTGAATCGGTGTGTGTTCGTTTACTTGGATGACATTCTTGTTTTTTCACGGTCTTTTGAGGACCATGTTCAGCAGGTGCGCAGCGTTTTGCAGCGGCTTCTGGAAAACAAACTTTTTGTGAAAGCAGAAAAGTGTGAGTTTCATGCTAGTTCTGTGTCGTTCCTGGGCTATGTCCTTGCTAAGGGGCAAGTTAGTAAAATCAGAGTGATCGCTGATTGGCCGACTCCTTCCTCGTGCAAACACTTGCAGAGGTTTCTGGGGTTTGCTAATTTTTATCGCCGGTTTATGAGGAACTACAGTCAGATCACTCTTCCACTTACCCGGCTGACGTCCCCGGCTCGAGTTTTCAGTTGGTCGCCTGAGGCCGAGTAGGCATTTCCTCGGTTGAAGGAGTTGTTTTGCTCCGCGCCCATTCTCGTCCACCCCGATGGTTCCAGACAGTTTGTTGTGGAGGTGGATGCTTCTGATGCGGGTGCGGGAGCCGTGTTATCGCAGCGCTAACCCTTTTTAGCCGGTTCCATTTTACTATCTCTTTTCGACCTGGTTCCCGCAATGCTAAGCCTGACGCTTTGTCCCGTCAATTTTCTCCCGCATCTGAGTCTAATGGGGTGGCCACTATCATCCCCTCGTCCTGCGTGGTGGGGGCCGTTACGTGGGAGATCGAGAGCCCGGTGCGCCGTGCGCAGCGGCAGGACCCGGACTCCGGTTCGGGCCCGCCTGGAAAGCTGTTTGTTCCGTCGGCCGTGCACGCGCGCGTCTTGCACTGGGTACACGCTTCTCGCTTCGCCTGTCACCCCGGTGTGCGTCGTACGGTTTCCCTGTTGAGGCGCTCTTTTTGGTGGCCCGCTTTGGATAGTGACGCCCGCGAATATGTGTTAGCCTGCGACACCTGTGCGCGCAATAAGAGCCATCACCTGGCCCCTCCCGGGCTGCTACACCCCCTGCCTGTCCCAGGTCGGCCTTGGTCACATATTGCAGTTGACTTTGTTACCGGGTTAATGCGTTCCGCTAATCATTCGGTTATTCTCACCATTGTTGACAGGTTCTCCAAGGCGGCGCATTTTGTCCCTCTAGCTAAGCTCCCTTCTGCCCTCGAAACTGCTCGCTTGCTCGTTGATCACGTTTTTCGTTTACATGGGATTCCTTTGGACATTGTGTCTGACAGGGGGCCTCAGTTTGTTTCTCGGGTGTGGAAGGCTTTTTGTACTGCTTTGGGGGTGGGGGGGAGCCTTTCCTCGGGCTATCACCCGCAGTCTAATGGACAGACTGAAAGGGCTAATCAGCAGCTGGAGTCCGCCTTGCGCTGCGTGGCCTCCTCTGACCCCGTTTCCTGGAGTGGTCATCTTGCCTGGATTGAATATGCTTATAACTCCCTCACCTCGGCAGCTACTGGTTTTTCTCCATTTGAGGTATGTCTTGGATATCAGCTGCCATTGTTTCCTTCTCAGGAGGCGGAGATTGCGGTTCCGGCGGTGCAGGACCATTTACGTCGCAGTCGGAGGATCTGGCGCCAAACTAAGGCAGCGCTGCTCCGGACCGCAACTCAGACTCGCCGTCCTGCTGATCGGAGGAGAACGCCCGTGCCTCAATACACCGTGGGCCAACAGAGGCTGTCCTCTGCAAATGTTCCTCTGTAGTGCGTGTCCCGAAAGCTTTCTCCTCGCTTCCTGGGTCCTTTCACCATCCAACGCATCATCAATCCTGTTTCTGTGAGGCTGCCACTGCCGGCCTCCATGAAGGTTCATCCCACGTTTCATGTGTCTCAACTCAAGCCTGTCTCTCTCAGCCCACTGTGTCCACCCTTGGAACCTCCTCCGCCTGCCCGGGTTGTGGACGGCGGCCCTGTCTACTCGGTCCGGCGGCTGCTGGATGTGCGCCATCGTGGCCGTGGTTTCCAGTTCCTGGTGGACTGGGACGGGTATGGCCTGGAGGAGCGCTCCTGGGTCCCTGGGGCTTTTATTGTGGACCCGAGTCTTATTGCGGATTTTTACAGGAGGCATCCTGACAAGCCTGGAGGACCGCCGGGAGGCGTCCCTTGAGGGGGGATACTGTTAGGAGGTGGTGGGTAGTTGTATTGTTGTTTTTGGGTTTTGTTTCCCTTTTTGGCATAGGGTAGGCGGGGCGGGGCTTGATGGCATTCCGGCGCATCGGACGTCATCAGTGAGCGCTTTTATGGAGCTGAGTCACAGACGTCTGGTGTCGGAGTATTGTCGCTGTCATAAGTGGTAACGTGTTGGTGCAAACTGAATCTGTTGATTCCACGCTATTGAGCTGCATGTTTTGAGGATCCATCTACTAAATCCATCCGTGTAAGTTCTCCTAACAGGTAGCTCTGTTTTGGAAGTTCAGTTAATGCTAGAAATGTGTCACGGCTGCCGAGGCGAGCCGTGTGGAGTAGAAGAAGGACCCAAGATGCAGGCAGTGGATGAGATGCCGGTGAGTTTATTTACACAGTGGTGAGAAGGCAAAACAGGCAAGAGGGAAGACAAAACTAAAGACCTGAACTGGGAAAGCTAAATGACAAACCTGAGATGAGACAAAAAGGGAAGAGAGGCAGAGAGACGAGCAGGACACCGAGGAACACAGACTGACGCGGAGTTACACAGACGAACCGGCAACAGGCAGGAGAACACACAGGGCTTAAATACACACACCAGTAATCAGGGGATGAGAGACAGGAGGGCAACACAGCTGGGAGGAATCTGGGCTGACGGGACAGGGGAAACGTAAACTGATCACACTCACATACGACACGGACCTTCACAATAAAACAGGAAACTCAGATACATGGAACCAGACAAGACATTGAACTAAACAGACAGATTCACAAACAGATGGGGAGACACCATAGACAGACAGATACAGACGCAGACTCAGAGGCAGATCGAAAATAACACAGAACTTAAACAATCATCATCTAGAAAATGATAACAAACTAAAAGCGCTGGGTCACCGACCCAGGACCATGACAAAATGTGCTTTGGAGTTTGTACGTGTTTTGTCTCTAAGGGCCACCACATATATTTATATATAAACATATATAAATAAAACCACTTTTTTTTACATTAGTAATTCCTTTTGTGCATAATTTTATATTGTTGTTAATAATAAATTAATTAAATCAACCTAAAGAGCCAGTTCGGAGCTAAAAGAGCCGGTTCTCTAAAAAGAGCCGGAAATCCCATCACTAGAGGGCTAAAAAGTAATGATCAAAGAACTGACTTCAGAGTCCATTGTTGGCCAGTGGTGCTAGTTTCAGTCATTATGCAGATGTACTGTTTATAATGTTGGGAACCTGCAGTCAGCTGAGACTGAAGAAAGAAGTCACCTGGATGAGTGCCTGAAAACGCTACGTCCAGAGGAACAGAATCAACTTTTTAGGATTTCCTTAACTGGATGATTGAGTATGTATCAAGACAGTTAATGAAATTAGTCAGCAGTCTATGAAGAAGTGTTTAGACCTGCCTTTCCATGACGCCTGCTCTCATTCTTTTGGGCGACATGCAGATGTTCCTAAGCCAACTTGCTTCACGTTGGTTGTCGACGTCTATGTAACTCACAAGGGTCTTCGCAATGTTGTTAATCTTTATTTAACCAGGATATATATATATCCATTGATATCAGAAAATCTCTTTTACAAGGATGTCCTGGCCAAGATGAGCAGCAGCACAGTGTGCAAAGTGCAAAACAAGCCAATTGATATAACTATAAATTGGCCCGGCCTAACTGTTGCAAAAGCATATAGTTAGGGCTGGACCAGATGACCCTGGATCCTCCTTTAGTTATGCTGCAATAGGTGTAGACTGCCGGGGATTCCCATGATGCACTGGGTGTTTCTTCTTCACTCACTATGTGTTAATAGACCTCTCTGCACTGAATCGTACTTGTTATTAACCTCTGTCTCTCTTCCACAGCATATCTTTATCCTGTCTTCCTTCTCTCACCCCAACCAATCACAGCAGATGGCCCCGCCCCTCCTTGAGCCTGGTTCTGCTGGAGGTTTCTTCCTGTTAAAAGGGAGTTTTTCCTTCCCACTGTCGCCAAAGTGCTTGCTCATAGGGGCTCATATGATTGTTGGGTTTTTCTTTGTATGTATTATTGTACGATCTACTGTACAATATAAAGCTCCTTGAGGTGACTGTTGTTGTGATTTGGTGCTATATAAATAAGACTAAATTGAATATACCAGTGCAACTGTGGAGGAGAAGCAGCTGTACTCTGAATCCATCCCAAATGATTGAGCATCTGTTGTCTGTTTGCTGCCTCACTAGATATATATGAATTCACATTTTAATGACAGTTTCACATATGCAAGTGGTGACAAAAATAGTGCCTAAGGGCCAAAATTGACCTGACCAATTCCTAAGAAAGTAATCAATAGAAACACCAGTAAATGATGACTTTGGGCATAAATGCTAGACATAATTGTATTTTCACAAGTGTTAAAGTTTATTGACCTGATAAAGACCTTCCCAATGGCCATACGTACTATAATGAAATTGTAAAAATTAAATATTTAAGCCCAAATAGTCATGCTAATGGATTATTTTCATACACTATAGATGGATTTTTTTTTGTCATGCAGAGGAAAATAAGACACTGTTGAAAATGTGCTTCTTTTTCATATATCAAGATATCTCATTGATTAAATGTACACTTACTTTTCTATACGCTGACAGAAGGAGGCGTTTGATGGGTCCAGCCTACATTTGACCAAAGTGGGTTATGTGAGGCCTGTGATGTAAAAGAAATTTGACATCCCTGCTTTACCATATACATGTCAAGTACTTTATCTACCTCTGTATCTGACTCATACATGACCAATTTTCAATCATTAGTTAACTTAACATGCACATTTCATTGACTGGGAGGAAACTGGAGTGCAGAGAGGAATTTCCACATAGAAATGATCAGCCAACGTCAGTGTGTGCAGGATTTTGAACCAAGATAATAATGGATGGCTGACATATATTGTTTGGATGTGTGCCCTATGAAGCTAGAGCTAGTGTTGCCACTGATGAAAGGTGCCACTTCATATGACATCACCGTGTCATGATCCTAGGTCTGTCCCGTGTTTATTTTCTAGGACCCCTCTACTTTGCTGCTCGGGGTTTCTTTTCTCTTAGATTTTTGGGGTTTTTCGTTAGTATTTTGAGTCTTCAGTTCTGGGCCTAGTTTGTGGCTGCAGAGGTTTATTTAGTCCCCGGTGTTTCCTTCTGTCTCATCCTCCTGTTTCTTTTCCTTTGGTTAAATTAAGGTGTCTTGTGGTTCACTTATAGTTGTTATTCAGCTCACGTCTTATTTTGATTTTCTTGACTGTGGTCTCTTACATTGTGTATGAATATATACAGTGGGGCAAAAAAGTATTTAGTCAGCCACCGATTGTGCAAGTTCCCCCACCTAAAATAATGACAGAGGTCAGTAATTTGCACCAGAGGTACACTTCAACTGTGAGAGACAGAATGTGAAAAAAAAATCCATGAATCCACATGGTAGGATTTGTAAAGAATTTATTCGTAAATCAGGGTGGAAAATAAGTATTTGGTCAATAACAAAAATACAACTCAATACTTTGTAACATAACCTTTGTTGGCAATAACAGAGGTCAAACGTTTACTATAGGGGCAGGGATAGCTCAGTAGGTAAAGTGGTCGCCCCATGATCGGAAGGTCGGCGGTTCGAATCCACTTAACGGCTACCCTGAGGTGCCCCTGAGCAAGGTACCGTCCCTACACACTGCTCCCCGGGCGCCTGCTTAGTGGGCTGCCCACTGCTTCACTGAGTGAATGGGTCAAATGCAGAGAAAAACAAGTAATTTCCCCATGGGGATCAATAAAGTATCCATTATTATTATTATTATTATTATTATAGGTCTTTACCAGGTTTGCACACACAGTAGCTGGTATTTTGGCCCATTCCTCCATGCAGATCTTCTCGAGAGCAGTGATGTTTTGGGGCTGTCGCCGAGCAACACGGACTTTCAACTCCCGCCACAGATTTTCTATGGGGTTGAGGTCTGGAGACTGGCTAGGCCAGTCTCCAGACTGGCCTAGCCAAATGCTTTTTACGGAGCCACTCCTTTGTTGCCCGGGCGGTGTGTTTTGGATCATTGTCATGTTGGAAGACCCAGCCTCGTTTCATCTTCAAAGTTCTCACTGATGGAAGGAGGTTTTGGCTCAAAATCTCACGATACATGGCCCCATTCATTCTGTCCTTAACACGATCAGTCGTCCTGTCCCCTTGGCAGAAAAACAGCCCCATAGCATGATGTTTCCACCCCCATGCTTCACAGTAGGTATGGTGTTCTTGGGATGCAACTCAGTATTCTTCTTCCTCCAAACACGACGAGTTGAGTTTATACCAAAAAGTTCTACTTTGGTTTCATCTGACCACATGACATTCTCCCAATCCTCTGCTGTATCATCCATGTGCTCTCTGGCAAACTTCAGACAGGCCTGGACATGCACTGGCTTCAGCAGCGGAACATGTCTGGCACTGCGGGATTTGATTCCCTGCCGTTGTAGTGTGTTACTGATGGTGACCTTTGTTACTTTGGTCCCAGCTCTCTGCAGGTCATTCACCAGGTCCCCCCGTGTGGTTCTGGGATCTTTGCTCACCGTTCTCATGATCATTTTGACCCCACGGGATGAGGTCTTGCGTGGAGCCCCAGATCGAGGGAGACTATCAGTGGTCTTGTATGTCTTCCATTTTCTGATGATTGCTCCCACAGTTGATTTTTTCACACCAAGCTGCTTGCCTATTGTAGATTCACTCTTCCCAGTCTGGTGCAGGTCTACAATACTTTTCCTGGTGTCCTTCGAAAGCTCTTTGGTCTTGGCCATGGCGGAGTTTGGAGTCTGACTGTTTGAGGCTGTGGACAGGTGTCTTTTATACAGATGATGAGTTCAAACAGGTGCCATTCATACAGGTAACGAGTGGGGGACAGAAAAGCTTCTTACAGAAGACGTTACAGGTCTGTGAGAGCCAGAGATTTTCCTTGTTTGAGGTGACCAAATACTTATTTTCCACCCTAATTTACGTATAAATTCTTTTTTTTTCACATTCTGTCTCTCACAGTTGAAGTGTACCTCTGGTGCAAATTACTGACCTCTGTCATCATTTTAAGTGGGGGAACTTGCACAATCGGTGGCTGACTAAATACTTTTTTGCCCCACTGTATACCACGTTGATATATCTAAAATGGTGTAATATGAAGACTTTAATACCAGTTAAATAAACTATATATAACTTGTCTTACACACAGCACCTGAGTAAAATATTTGAACACTGCTGGTGACTGAAGATGACTTATATAAGAGTCGTACTGATTTTGCTCTTTGGACACCGAAAAGAGAAAATATCGATGTGGTGTAAAATGTCATGTTGAGCATCAGAAATGCCAGCCACAAAGACTAGCCCAACAATGTACCTTAAACATTTCAGACAGATATATGCCTGAGCTCTGACCACATATCAGTTTGTCAGAAGAACTCTGTCAGCTCACGTTTACCTCTTCATGCAGAGAACAGCTGTCTGCAGTAGGGACCAGCAGACATTTATACATATGTTTAACAGTACAGGAACACATACGGCACCACACTAATACCCAAGCACACATAACCACACTGACATATACATTTCAAGACACTTGCCTAGACACACCAGGCCAGAGCTGCCAGAATCACTTTCAGATCACTCATCAACCCCCATCCCTGCTTTGTAATATTGTAAACACACACCAGCACTAAAGGTGAGCAGGTGTGTGATAGGTACAGTCTGTCTGTCATGGTAGCCACAATGTGCTCTGACATCTCCTGACTGTGATGACTGGGTTTTGTGATCCCTCCTGTCTCCTCTACCATCCCTTTACCTTCCTTCACCCCTCCCTCCTACCCCTATACCTATGGTTGGAGGCATCACATCCTATCATGTCAAACCAGCAATGCAAGGTTTCCCTGCTCCCCCCTTTTCTCTCTGTACAAAAATAACACTGCCAGTAGTGTGTAGATTTTTTTGACCACTTGGAATTCACGAGCAACATAGAGCAAAATAAATATTCGCATTTCACAGAAAGTAAACCTATCCATCTATCCATCTGCTTCCGCTTATCCTTATCCTTATCAGGGCGCTGGAGCCTATCCCAGCTGTCATAGGGCGAGAGGCGGGGTGCACCCTGGACAGGTCGCCAGTCTGTCGCAGGGCCAACATACAGGGACAGACAACCATTCGCACTCGCGTTCACTCGCACATTCACACCTAGTGGCAATTTGGATTATCCAATTAACCTATCCCCACAAGCTTGTGGGGAGAAAGTAAACCCTTCTCTGCTAATAGCAGAAAAACTATTCCAAGCAAAAGCAACCTAACCGAAAAGTCAAATGCCCACAAGTGCAGTGAACTGATGCATCAGTTCGATCCTATTCAGTTTTATTGATGTAGCTCCAAATCACAACAACAGTTGCTTCAAGGAAATATTATAATTCTGATCACTTATGAGTACATATTTATATTTTTATATCTATAAAAAGAAAGCTGACACTTGTGAGACTTCATCACAGCAGAGGCCTTTGTGTCAAAGTAACTGAGGATAAAACAGAAAAACATGAAGGCGATTTTCCTGGCCTGGGTTTTTATAGCAGATGACCTTAAAGATATTTTGCAGTCAAAAACAAAGGTTTGATTAGAGACACAGCTAAGCATCCATCCATCCATCTTCATCCGCTTTATCCGAGGCCGGGTCGCGGGGGCAGCAGCCTAAGCAAAGAGGCCCAGACCTCCCTCTCCCCAGCCACCTCCTCCAGCTTATCCGGGGGAATACCAAGGCGTTCCCAGGCCAGCCGAGAGATATAATCTCTCCAGCATGTCCTGGGTCTGCCCCGGGGCCTCCTCCCGGTGGGACATGCCTGGAACACCTCACCCAGGAGGCACCCAGGGGGCATCCTTGTCAGATGCCCGAACCACCTCAGCTGGCTCCTTTCGATGTGGAGCAGCAGCTGCTCTACTCTGAGCCCCTCCCGGATGGCCGAACTTCTAACCCTATCTCTAAGGGAGAGGCCAGCCACCCTTGGGAGGAAGCTCATTTCTGCCGCTTGTATCCGCGATCTCGTTCTTTCGGTCACTACCCACAGCTCGTGGCCATAGGTGAGGGTAGGGACGTAGATCGACCGGTAAATTGAGAGCTTCGCTTTTACACTCAGCTCCCTCTTCACCACGACGGACCGGTGCAGCGTCCGCATTACTGCAGCTGCAGCCCCAATCCATCTGTCGATCTCCGGCTCCCTTCTCCCATCACTCGCGAACAAGACCCCGAGATACTTGAACTCCTCCACTTGGGGCAGGAACTCATCCCCGACCCGGAGTGGGCACTCCACCCTTTTCCAGCTGAAAACCATGGCCTCAGATTTGGAGGTGCTGATCCTCATTCCCGCTGCTTCACACTCGGCTGCGAACCGTTCCAGTGCGAGCTGGAGGCCCTCACCCGATGAAGCCAACAGAACCACATCATCCGCAAACATCAGAGATGAGATTCTGAGGCCACCAAAGAGAAAGCCCTCCGCCACTTGGCTGCGCCTAGAAATCCTGTCCATAAAAATTATGAACAGAACCGGAGACAAAGGGCAGCCCTGGCGGAGCCCATCACCCACCGGGAACGAGTCCGACTTATTGCCGGCAATGTGAACCAAGCTCTTGCAACGGTTGTATAGGGATCGAATGGCCCGTAGCAATGGGCCAGTCACCCCATACTCCGGCAACACCTCCCACAGGACACCCCAAGGGACACGGTCGAATGCCTTCTCCAAGTCCACAAAACACATGTAGACTGGTTGGGCAAACTCCCATGCACCCTCAAGTATCCTCGAGAGGATAAAGAGCTGGTCCAGTGTTCCGCGACCAGGACGAAAACCGCATTGTTCCTCCTGTATCCGAGGTTCGACTAGCGGACGAACTCTCCTTTCCAGCACCCTGGCATAGACTTTCCCAGGGAGGCTGAGGAGTGTGATCCCCCTGTAGTTGGAACACACCCTCCGGTCCCCCTCCCACCCCCATTCTCTGCGGCCTGCTGGAGCGGGAGGGCTAGGTGGAGTTGGCCGTCCGACTGCGGTCTGGAGTGTGGGGCCTCCCTGCTGCTACGGAGTCGGGGTGGTCTGCCTCTCCCCACCGCAGGGAAAAGGGTAACACCACCTGGGTCTGGGTGCAGTTCCCCCCTCCAGGAGCAAGGGTACCTAGACCCGGTTTGTAGAGTACGCTTGGGGAGTGTGATCATGTGTACAGCGTCTCTTTATGTCTGTCTCCACGTTGGTTGAGTGTGGAGTAAGTGCATATGAGAGCATGAGGGGGGGAATGGATGTTTGTGTCTGTGTGTGCCTGTATGTCTGTGTCTATATGTCAGGTTGGGTATCAGACGCCACCTCTCTGGGGACACCTCAGGCCCTCCAAGGTTTGGAGGCCTATCTCCACCTACCACCACTTCCCCTGCCGGTGGCAGACTCCCTCAGGTGTCGGTGCGTTGGTGGTTCTTTGTGTCTGGGGGTGGGCGTCCAGGTACACACCGGCTCACTCCTTGGCGGCCGCTTATCGGGGCCTGGAGCCTGGGGCTCGCTCGGGCCCCTTCGGGGGTGGGGTGCCCCCAGCCTCTCGGCCTGGGGCTCGGTCACTCAGGCACAGCTGGCGGCTGGCGGAGCTCACGGGCGCGTCACTGCAACTCCCCCTGGCTTCTGCTCCGCGGCTGCTGAGTGAACCCTCATCTGGGACTCTCCTCAGCTCTTACTGGAACAGTGGCGCGGCTGCCCCTCTGTTGGTCTTCCATGGTTTCTTGTGTTCTGGGGGCCTCTGGATGTCTGGAGTTTTGATCTCCTCCATACCTGCTTCACACCCTGGAGGACGGGGCTGTGGCCCCCCCACACTCCCTAGCAGATCGTTACATGGAGAAACCTTTGGAATACAAGCGCGCTGATCCACACAGGTATGCACACGGGTGTTCACTGCTCGTAGACCCAAATTACACGTTTCTTGGCTGCTACTTCGAAGAACATCTGTCCTGCGTGCTGCACAACAACATTGAATATTTAGTATTTACTGCTGTTTACACTTAGCTAGATTAATGCGATGGTGTTGTGTTTAGTATGTTGCTTTGTTTTTTGTTTTTTTTGTCTTTTTTTGCTTGTTTTCTATTCTTCTCTCAACAGGTGATCCAGGAGATTTTTTATTTTTTTTCTCCCCCCCCTTTCTCACTGTCCCTCTCCCTTTCTGTTTTTCCTTTCCTTCCTCTTTCTTTCTCCCTTTCCTATCTCTCACTCATGTCTGTCCCGTCTGTAACATCTGAAAATAAAATATAATAAATAATAAAAACAAAGATCGACCAAATGGACCAATACGGCAATGCCACGATGATCCATTTGGCAAAGTAAATCCATTGGGTATCCTTGTTGGTCTTCAGACAACAATTCTGATGGCTAAAGAACCAAATGGGACAGGCGAAAAAAAAAAAAAAAAAAAAAAAAGATGGGGACCACCACCCCAGTCTGCCAGTCCACAGGTACTGCCCCTGATCTCCACGCAACATTGCAGAGGCGTGTCAACCAGGACAGCCCTACAACGTCCAGAGCCTTCAGGAACTCGGGGCAGACCTCATCAACACCAGGGGCTCTGCCACCAAGGAGCTGTTTAACTGCCTCAGTGACCTCGCCCCCGGAAATTGGCGGGTCATTCCCCTCATCCCCAGACTCTGCTTCCTCGTCGGAAGACGTGTCAGTGGGATTAAGGAGGTCCTCGAAGTATTCCTTCCACCACCTGACAATTTTCTCAGTCGACGTCAGCAGCGCTCCGCCAGCACTATACACAGTGCAGGTAGAGCACCGCTTTCCCCTCCTGAGACGCCTGACAGTTTGCCAGAATCTCTTCGAGGCAGTCCGAAAGTCTTTTTCCATGGCCTCTCCGAACTCCTCCCACACCCGAGTTTTTGCTTCAGCCACTGCCCGAGCCGCATTCCGCGTGGCCTGTCAATACCTGTCGGCTGCCTCCGGAGTCCCACAGGCTAACCAAGCCTGATAGGACTCCTTCTTCAGCCTGGTGGCTCCCTTCACCTCTGGTGTCCACCATTTGGTTCGGGGATTACCACCACGGCAGGCACCAACCACCTTGCGGCCGCAGCTCAATGCAGCAGCTTCGGCAATGGAGACGCTGAACATGGTCCATTCGGACTCAATGTCCCCAGTCTCCCTCGGAATGCTGTTGAAGCTCTGCCGGAGGTGTGCGTTGAAGATCTCGCGGACTGGGGCCTCTGCTAGACGTTCCCAGCACACCCTCACTACGCGTTTAGGTGCACCAGGTCTGTCCAGCGTCCTCCCCCGCCACCTGATCCAACTCACCACCAGGTGGTGATCAGTTGACAGCTCAGCCCCTCTCTTTACCCGAGTGTCCAGAACATATGGTCGCAGGTCTGGTGATACGATTACAAAATCGATCATCGACCTACGGCCTAGAGCGTCCTGGTGCCACGTGCACTTATGGACACTCTTATGTTCGAACAGGGTGTTCGTTATGGCCAAACTGTGATTAGCACAGAAGTCCAATAACAAAGCACCGCTCGGGTTCAGATCAGGGAGGCCGTTCCTCCCAATCACGCCCCTCCAGGTCTCGCTGTTGTTACCCACGTGAGCATTGAAGTCTCCCAGCAGGACAACAGAGTCTCCAGGTGGAGCACCTTTCCAGCACCCCCCCCCCCCAGGGACTCTAAGAAGGCTGGGTACTCCGAACTGCCACTCGGCGCATAAGCGCAGATGACAGTCAGGACCCGTTCCCCGACCCTAAGGCGCAGGGAACAAACCCTCTCGTCCACCGGGAAAAGCCCCAACGTACAGGCAGCAAGCCGAGGGGATATTAGAATACCCACCCCAGCCCGCCGCCTCTCACCAGGGGCAACTCCAGACTGAGACAGAGTCCAGCCCCTCTCCAGGAGACTGGTTCCAGAGCCCAAGCCATGCATAGAGGTGAGCCCGACTATATCTAGCCGGTACCTCTCAACCTCACACACTAACTCAGGCTCCTTCCCCACCAGAGAGGTGACATTCCATGTCCCTATTGCCAGTCTTGGCAGCCGGGGGTCAGTCCGCCAGGGCCTCCGCTCCTGGCCGCCACCCGGCACACAATGCACCCGACCCCTATGGCGCCTCCTGCGGGTGGTGGGCCTGCGGGAGGATGGGCCCATGTCTCCTCTTCGGGCTGTGCCCGGCCGGGCCCCATGGACTAAAGCCCGGCCACCAGACGCTCACCCTCGGGCACCCTCCCCGGGCCTGGCTCCCCGGTAACCCTATCCCAGGCAGGGGTAAACTGTTCCCTCGATATCCTTTTCATAAGGGTCTTCTGAATCGCTCTTTGTCTGGTCCCTCACCCAGGACCAATTTGCCATGGGAGACCCTACCAGGGGGCAAAAGCCCCCAGACAACATAGCCCCTGGGATCCCTGGGACACACAAACCCCTCCACCACGATAAGGTAGCGATTCAAGGAGGAGCTAAGCAGCTAAGCATTTTGCATAATTTGAAAAAGTTTAAATTTGTTCAGTATTGAACAGCAGAAATGAGGCTTTCTTTTCGGAAGTAAGTAAGAAAAAAAACCAGCGTCCGACACCGTAGACTGGTGGGTAATAAGTAGGGGTGGGTTTTGATTATCGATTTAGAGAGAGAGAGAGAGAGAGATCTACATGAAGTGTGATTTTATCGTGGTGGAAGCAAAACAGCAAACGTCAGAGGAAATTCGTGATGATGTTTATGTGAAGCGAAATGTGAAGCGTAGTTTGGATGCTGATTCAGTCTATTGTTTGGAGAGAGATAAAACCTGCAGCTTAAGAATCTCTCGCTAAAAGGACGTAAACACAAAGCGCCCGCCGATGCTTCAAAATCAGTGAGCTGTCGCTTTCAACCCTGACGGGTGAGAAAGGCAACATCTCCGCGTATTCTGTTTACCTTTGTGCAGAATCGTGTACCTGCTCTCATTTACTGTTTTAGCTTCTTGGTGGTTGTAGAAATTTTGTGAGGTTTAACCTGAGATTCTGGCGTTTCGGGCAAAATAAATTTATATTTAAAAATCGATTCACGATTTTAATGATTCGATATCATGTTATCCAAGCCAGAATCGATTTTAATCGATAAATTGATAATCAAAACCCACGCCTAGTGAACTACCCTCTTAAGGTCTACTAGAAGAATAAATGGTAAATGGCCTGTATTTGTATAGCACTTTTCTAGTCCCTAAGGATCCCAAAGCGCTTTACACACACAGTCACACACTGGTGATGGCAGCTACGTTGTAGCCACAGCCACCCTGGGGCGCACTGACAGAGGCGAGGCTGCCGGACACTGGCGCCACCGGGCCCTCTAACCACCACCAGTAGGCAATGGGTGAAGTGTCTTGCCCAAGGACACAACGAACGAGACTGTCCAAGCCGGGGCTCGAACCGGCAACCTTACGATTACAAGGCGAATTCCCAACTCTTGAGCCACAATCGAAAGAAATTAAGTACAGCAAGCTGCCCGTGCATGAAGCCTCAAACTGCCAAAGACTCACAGCCTTGAGAATATAGTTGCAGGGAACAGTATGAGAACACCCCCACCAAGGCTGGAAATGGAACAATGATGCAACCCATAGCAACAATGCTCAGTGGCTAGTGGATCTAAGAGCAGACCACAGTAACTTGTCTGAACAGGCTCCAGTAGCCATCACAGTAGCAAACATCCAAGAAAGGTTTTCAAGCATTGAGACTTGGACAGCACAAACCAGCTTCTAGTAGATGAGACACACCCAAAATGGCTAACTGAAGGCCTGACATACCTAATCCCCAAGGGTCCCCAGAACGCACGGGTCCTATCCAACAACCAGCCAATAACCTGCCTCAGGACTATGGAAGCTCCTGTCAGGCATCATAGTGACTAAAACGCAAATGGCTCAATAGATAAAGGAGGCACAGAAAGTATTAGAAGCACCATAGGGACAGCACACAAGCTACTAGTAGACAGAGCTGGCTGTAAGGCCAGACTGACCAACCTGTGCACTGCCTGGATTGACTACAAGAAACCATATGACTCAGTGTCTTACACATGGATCCTGGAATGCCTAGAACTGTACAAGATCAACAGCACCCCAAAACCCTTCATCGGGATTTTGATAGGGATGTGGCAAAAAACACAGACAACAAAAGGCCAACTTCAAATTAATAGTATAAGTTGCTATCTCTTTCCCCAGTGCTGTTCTGCATAGGTCTCACACAAATCATTAACACGACTGGCTACAGATACTGACTGTGGAATGGAGCAATCATTAGCCACCTCCTCTACATGGATGACAAGAAGCTGTATTTCAGGAGTTAATGGGGCATCAATTCACTGATACATAACACTAGACTTTTCAGTAACAACCAGAGTGGAGAAGTGTAGTCATATGGTAATAAAAAGAGGGTAAGTAATCAGAAATTAGGGGATTGCACTACCAGAAGGTAACATTGCAGACTCTAAGGATGGCCACTATGAAGAGGCTGCTAGAAAACCAACCATCAAATACCTGCAGAGAGTAAGGTAAGTCCTGACGATTCAGATGAATGGGAAGAATGGGAAGCTAAGATCCTGTGGAACTTCCAGATATAGATGTCGATGGTGATACTGGGGGGTCTCACCCAGACTGGGGCTAAGACACAAAGAGATCCGGTGTCTGTGGAGGCCAGGCCATCTGGTGCAGCACTCCATCACTCTCCTCCCTGGTCAAATAGCCCTGACACAGCCTGGAGGTGTGTTTGGGGTCACTAAGCCTTGTTTTTTACTCTCTAAAGTCTAAGCCTTTAGAAAGCTCCCTAGATTCCTCACCCTAGGTAATCAGAATATGCAAAAATATATCTTTTTTTCCTCTTTTTGTCTGGAGAACAGCCTGTATTTGAATTTGTTGGGTGCTTGTGATCTTTTAGGCCTTTGGCATCACAGAAAACAAGCTGTAGGGTAGTAGATCAGCAATAGCCAAAAACTTCAAGAAGGTAACCTAGGTCCTTAGACGTCAGCTCAACAGCAGGAATAAAATCCAAGCCATCAATACAAATGATGTACTTGTCATCAGAAATGAAGCTGGAATAATAAGCTGGCCACAGGAAAAGATAGTACCTGAGAGATGAATCTTACGGTTCACTTGATTTTTATTAGTTTTTATGCCTGCCACTCTTCTTTTGTTGTTCACTTGTGTTCCAGTGTTTTAAGGGCACACTGCAAACCATCTGACACTATGTCAAGTTCTTCACTAACAGCTCCTTGGGAATCCCCTTGTTGGTTCACTCATACCATCTTATTCCTGTTAAACAGTCAAACATATTATTGGGATTTTCTCATATGTTAAACTTAAGAAATGGAAACAATTTATGTGTTTTTCTATTAGGATGCTAGTAACGAAGTCCCTAAAGATACAATTTAAACTTGTTTTTTGGCTAAGTTTTGTGTTACAACAACGGGTCATCTGTTGAGTTTTTATGCTTGGTGACTCAAAAGTCAATATTAATTGGCTTAACAAACCATAAACATACATCTGAAAATAGTCAAGGATGAGGACCAAATGGGTGAAGAATCCAACGATACTATTATTATCTGAGTATATTAGATATGTTGTAAATGTGCTCATGTTTTTACAAACCAAAAACTTAAAAAAAGGTGTGACTGCAAACCTGCAGCAATACAATAAAATGAGTTTGCTGCGTTTTAATTAAATATCTAACTGAACACAGTCTGCTCATATAAAGCCTGCGGCATCCCAACCTGAGCTTGTCTCTCTATATAATCTAATATTTTATGATGCTGCCACCCATTAAAGTAACCACGGTTGTCATCAATCTTTACTATACTTTATCAACAGTCTCAGAGCTCAATTAATTTCCTGCAGATTTATAGTTTCATATGTCAACACTTAGTAAACTGCCCTGTGCACAATTTATGAGGGACTTTGATAAAAGTGTTAGTGATTGGGTATCTTTCACCACTCAGAAGCACATATAGCTTTGTATGTAAACACAATATGCAAATCGACGTATGAGGACAGAATAAAATAACATAGCAAGGTGTGGAGTAGGCAGGATGCAAATGGTCTTTTCCAGGAGATAATATATGTTCCACTCCAAACAAATCTGAGACTGCTTTGTGTTTGTCTGGGAAAATAATTTTCATAATTTTTATTACATTAGCAAACACCTTTCATTAAACAACATTATGCTGAGACGCCCTGACATGGTCCCGGCCCACCCCGCATGCTGTCTGCTCTCTCTTTCTGTCATAATCGGCCTGGAGGCCGGCGTGAAGGACCCAGAAGCAGACACAGTGAACTCAGCAATGACTACACAACTGATTTGTGATCACAGGGAATACAATGCCTAAATTCTCATCAACCTAAACCAGTGACACAACTATTTACAAGATATACAAGAGGTCAGGAGGTATCTCAGAGGAAAACTGGGAACGGGGATGAACACAGAGGACACGATTATCCAGGGCAAGGACACAGATTCTCCAGGATACTGGGAGAGCAGAGTTTGTGATGAAATCTAAGGCAGGTGAACGAGGTATCAATCAGTGGAGGCTGTGATTGATCCAAGTCAGTGACCTTGTGGCTGGAGAAGTCTGACCAGTGAGTCCACTACAATGAAGCAGACAGTGGGACAGGCAGAGAGAGCGAAGGTGATCTGAATCGGGACTGCAAATGGTGAGGATTCCCAGCGGAGCGACGTGGTGAATAGTCAAGCGAGCTGCGAGCACAAGGACAAAACAAGTAAGGCAAATGTTGTACAACAGGAGACACAGAGGTGGCCTGTTACCACCATGAGTAGCTGGCAGACTGGCGAGGGAGCGTTGACGAGGCATGGTTTTAAATGCAGCCTTCACACAGCAGCTGATTCGTCCCAGGTGCAGGAGTTTGTCTGACTCCGCCTCAGGGAGGACCCAAGGGAACTGCTGCTAGCCCCGACGACACACACACCACTCACTAGGATCATGACGCTTTCTATCTCTTTCTCTCTGTGTTGGTCATGGTGGGACTCATTCTGGGTCCCCAACCTGTTCGCCTGTGGATTATTATCCCCCTGTGTCTGCTGAGCAGTGGCTGACAGTCATTCTTCGCTGCATCACTGATTTAACTCGTTAGTGAAGTCCCAGCTCATCTCAGTGATATGTGACCATGTTCCAGCTTCTTGCTGGTAACTGTGTATTTTCCTGTGCACAGGTTTTTCCTGGTGTTCCATCCCAGGCAAGTGGTGAGACAGTGTTCCTGAGTTTAGAGAGAGTTGTGCCATTTCTGATTGGATGTATGAATCCCCCTCCTTTACCCTTTGTCATGCCCATCAATAACGGCTGGAGTGCTGGCAACCAAAATCAGTTGCAAATCCTTCCTTCCCAGACTGCCCAGACCCACTAGAATCACAGTCAACTCAGGCACTCACAATCTACAGACACTACTGGAATCCGGGGCAGAGCAAAGCTCCTTAGAATTGTCTTCCATCCATCAGCTAAGCATACCCCTGGTACCTCCTCTAAAGCCACTGCAGGTTTCCGCACTCAACGGACCTAAGCTACTCACAAAACCCAACCTCTCTCTCTTTTACTCGGTCAGGAAATCATGTAGATGAGATTAGGTTCTTTGTGATTGAGGCCTCTTGAAATCCACTGGTTCTTGTACGCAATAGACTTCACAACACGAACACTGACTGGGAACAAAATACAGTAAGAAGTTGGAGTACTATATGTCATCAGTCATGTTTAAGGTCTGCTTCACCTGCTCAGTGAGCCAACCCCCCACTCCTTGTCTCTGTCTGTAGTTCTCCCAGTATACCATGATCTGGCCCCAGTTTTCAGAAAGGACTCTCTCTCTCCCTCCACATAGATCCTATGATTGCGCCATGGATCTCCTTCCTGGAATCCCATGCCGACTGGCCAGCTCTACAATCTGTCCAGACCAGAGTGGGAGCCCATGGAAAGATGTGTAACTGACTCACTGGCTGCTGGGATCATTCATCCCTCATCATCTCCCTTAGGGGCTGGCTCCTTTTTTGTTTCCCATGTAATTCACTGGGCCCATACAGCCAAATTCACATGTCACCTGGGTATAAATGGAACACGTAACCTTCCACAAAGGAGGCTCTGGTGGCCATCATTAATGAAAGATGTTCCTGAATATCTGTCTGCCTGCATCATCTGTGCATTCAACAAATCTTCCAGGTTCCCTCTTGCTGACAATTCAGATCACTTTCCACCCCAGGCTGTTCTTGGTCCCACATTGCCCTTGACTTCACCACTGGTCTTCCCCAATCTTCCTATAACATGGTCATCCTCATCACCATTTTTCGAAGTGCAAGTTACTTTGTGACCCTGCCCATCCACCAGAAGTTTAGCTCCTGACCGACCATGTTTTCCAGCTCCAAGCATCCCCTTGGATATTGTCTCAAACCAAGGACCACAGTTAATTTCCGGGGTCTGGTGGGATTTCTATTCTATTCTTGGCGCAAAGATTAATCTTACTTCTGGTTTTCACCCCCAAACAAATGGTAAGATGGAACAAACCAATAGGGAGTTGGAAGCTGCCCTGTGCTGTCATCTCTTCCAACCAAACTACCTGGAGCACAGTGCTTGCTTGGATCGAGTATGCACATAACTTCATGACCATCTCCACCACCGGCTTTTCCCTGTTTGAATCCTCTTTGGGATATCAGCCTCCGCTGTTTCCTTCAACAGTGAGTGAGCGCTCTGTTCTATCTGTGTTGCATCATATCTGCAGGTGCCAGCGGCTGTGGAGGTTGTTCCAATCTGCCTGCTGCTTGTACTGCTCTTTCCTCCTCAACAGAGCTGTCTGGGTCAGCGTCCCAACTTCCACCAAATGGCCTAGGTGTCTACCTGTATGTGCCCCTTCGCACAAAATCTAGGAAAGTGTCCTTTCATTGGCCCATGTGAGGTTGATTCTATGGCAAATCCTGTTTCAGCTTAGCTTAAGCTTCTCGGAATATGAAGAGTCGCAATGTTTCTTTCATGTTTCCCAATTGAAACCTGTTATCTCCAGCGCCCTATGCGTCCCATCCCTCTGGATTACCCTCTGGATATGTTGAACCTTATGTGATTAATGTTGCCTTTGAATAAACCTTTCAAATATGTAGACATGATTCTACACATTTGATACAGTGGATCATGGAATTCTGCTATCAAGATTGGAAAAATGTGTGGGCATTAAGGGTACTGCACTTGGTTCAGACCTAACTGATAGGAGTTTTTCTGTTTGATGGCTCTTCTTCCACATCCACCCCTGTCACCTGTGGGGTCCCACAAGGGTCTGTCCTTGGACCAATACTTTTTTCTTGTATATGCTCCCACTAGGTCGGGGTGGGCAACTCCAGGCCTCGAGGGCCGGTTTCCCTGCAGGTTTTAGATGTGTCCTTGAACCAACACAGCTGGTTTAAATGGCTAAATTAGCTCCTCAACATGTCCTGAAGTTCTCCAGAGGCCTGGTAACGAACTAATCATGTGATTCAGGTGTGTTGACCTAAGGTGAGATCTAAAACCTGCAGGACACCGGCCCTCGAGGCCTGGAATTGCCCACCCCTGCACTAGGTTATATTTTTAGAAAACATGAACTCTCATTCCACTGTCACACTGACGATTCTCAAATCTATTTTCTCCTTAAGAAGAACTCTGCAGGCTCCTTTAAAGTTTTACTTGACTGTCTCAGTGACATTAAATCATGGTTCATGTTAACTTTTTGACATATAAATGATCAAAAAACGGAGATCATACTATCCGGCCCCTCTGACCCCTGTTCTTCCCTTAATGTTGACCTTGGCCCACTAGAAAAGTTCAGAACTCCGTTTGCAAAAGATTTAGGAGTGTTTCTCGATAGCGCTTTCTCATTTGAGAAACAAATAAATTCTGTTATTAAAACCAGCTTTTTCCAGCTGATGGCCGTTGCAAAATCCAAGACCATGTTGTCATCCGCCGACTTTGAGAGTGATTCATGCATTTATCTCTTCTAGGCTTGACTACTGCAATAGTCTTTATTTTGGTATTAACCAGGCCGTACTCTCGCGTCTGCAGAATGCAGCGGCCCGACTCCTGACAGGCACTCGCAAATTTGATCACATCTCCCCAATCCTGGCACGTTTACACTGGTTACCAGTACATCGTAGAATTGACTTCAAGATTCTGTTGTTTGTCTTTAAATCTCTGAATGGATTAGCTCCATCTTATCTCTCTGACCTTTTAACAAAAAATAATCCAAGTAGAGCCCTCAGGTCTGCAGATAAGTTGCTTCTGACTTTACCCAGAACTAGACGCAAAAACAGAGGTGAGCAAGCTTTGGCGATCGCTGCACCCAAACTCTGGAACAGTCGGCCCCTTCATATTAGGTCTTCACCAACACGCGACATTTTTAAAACCCGGTTAAAAAAACATTTGTACTCTCTAGCTTTCAATTATGATGAGTCTTTTATAGTAATAACTATGTATGTTTACTTATTTATCTCTAATATGTACACTTCAGCTCAACCCATGTTGTTTTTAAATGTGCCTATGAATACATTTTGTTTGTTTTTTTATTTGATTTGGAGTTCCGCTTCTGAATCGTGCTAACCTGCTTAAGACGTGACACACCTAGGAGTTTTTTCTTACTTGAAGCGTATTTTCAACAAAAGCATTACTTTTGCATTAAAGCAATGAATTCCAGTCTTCTGTTGGAGTTTCAGGCTGGTGCATGCCAGCAGATGGCCTTTGATACAATGGAATCTGAAGGGCTCAGCCAATGCCCATTCCAACTTGGGTTTTGTTTGCTCTGGGCAAATACAAACACATTGTTTACCAGTCTGCTCCTCTGTGTTTTGTTGTGCACTGTGGTACTGCTCTATTTATTTATTTTTTACCTTTTTTATCAATGTAATTTGTATTTCAGAGACAGATCTGATCTGAAGGCCTAATATGACTGAACCTATTTTCTATATTTCTCATTGTATTGATATGCATGCATGACAGGGAGCTTCAGAAACCTGCTATAGCATGATTTCCGCTTTTCTTTTATGCTGACCATTGTGTGAATTTGCCTCTGAAACAGCTTTTGCTTGGTGATACCGCTCCATTATAACAATTCTACTTTGTTATGTTCTTTAAAATTAGATATTAGATACTCATTCAGATTATCCATAGTGTGTTTTTAGCATTATTTTGGAATGATTGGAAACATCTCTCACACCAAGATCACAATTTGAATTTCTGTGTCTGTCCATTTAACGTCCTCAGCGAGATAACATGCATGCTAATCTGGAGGTTAGCGGTACTGGCTTTGGTCGGGGTTAAATGATGAAGCCTTCTACAAAGGAAGGCCTTTTGCCATTGACAACTGAAGAAGCAGGTATCCAGGGAATATTTCTGCTTTGGTTACATTTATTAGATAAAGAGAAAAAACAATGTTTTTATTCATTTTCTAAGTGGACACATCCAAAAAGAGTGTTTTTCCAAAGAAAACCTCTCTGAGCTCTACTTGCTCATTAACTTTGTTTCAGCAGTCACATACTGTTACAAAACGTGTGGATGTGAAAAGTGCAGGAGAGAGAGGAGGGATAGAGGAAGGGAAGTGGCACTGAAAAAAGGAAATGCACGATTTTATAAGGAAGACACAAAGAAGGAGAAATAGAGGGAAAGTGCTCGTGTGAACATAAAAAAACAGAATATTATCCTTTTAATAACCTCACAATTACAAAACAGCTTCAATGAACGCCTTAAATTATCTGTCATTAAATGAGTAATGAAGCACCACGAGCATTTTCATGTTTTTAAACACCAAAAAACAAAAGGAAATTCTGAATCTGTCAGAACCTGACTTGCTGTGTAAAGATACGTACGCTCAATGTGTTGCATTTTTGTTGAAAATTATCTTGAAAACGCTAAAAACTAAAAGTCAACATAAAGCAATGAGCTGGTTTTATGTGTTTAAAAGAGAAAAGAAAGAAACTGAGATTCTGGGTTTGTTTATTTCTCAGCAGCAGGGAATTTCATGGCGTGATCCAGGAATGGAAGCTGTATCACGACTGCGTTCGTACATATCTGAGGATGTGAGGCCACATCTGAGGAGCCAGAGAAGTTATTTCAGAGATCAACTGACCCGGATCAGCGTCCAGCTGCGTGTCTGAGATAAAATCATTTTACTATTCGTATATTGAACACGTGGAGTTTTGAGTTTCAAACACACCTGTTGCCAGTTACAGTGGTCTAATTTCTCAGATCTGTTTATTTGCATCTGAAAAATCCTGCTTGATTTAAAAAAAAATGGTGTAAATTTGACCCCTGAAATGATAAAGTCAGTGTAAACGACTGCTTGAAAATGATTTTTAATGTACAGATTTTACTGATTTTCCTATTATGATGTTATCCACAGGACCAGTAGTCCTGTTATCAGATACATGTGAATACATGACACATATGAATTATCAAATGTAAGGCGTTCTGTCCTTTCAGTATCATTATTCAGGAAACACACACCAAATAAAGCTGGTACTGGGTGGAATTTATGTTTGTGTATTTTAAAAAGATGCTGATACCTGCAGCTACAGTTGGTATGAGTCCATCTGAAGATCTTAATTTCTTGTAGTATCGTCTTGCTCGTTCCTCTCCATAGATGGATGTGCCTCAATCAGTGGGCCAACAAAGAAATATTTTTTTTGTATTCAACACTTCACAATTTGTCACATTTGTATTGTTGTCTGATATCAGTACACATATGCAGTACAGCTGACTTCTATTATTTCTTTTCATGTGCTGCACTGGAGTCCCCTTTAGTCACATCCTGCTGTAAAACATTAACATTTCAATTCATGTGTATTTTCAAATAAGTTTATTTTAAGGTTTCAGTGTAATTGCCCTGCTGTACATATGTGTTTATACTTTATTTGTATGTAGGCTGATGCCTTGCCTACTGAACGGATGTTTGTAGTGGCCTTTGTTTATTTTTGGCATGTACAAGTGTTAGGTATATAGAGGTTGACACATTTTGCACTAAATTTGTTCACACTTCACACAAACTCTGTCGATCTTACGTGCTGCACAATAATGTTTAATATTTAGTATTTACTGTGATATTCACATAGATCATCGTGATGTTGTTTATTATATTGCTCTTTTTTTCTTTGCTTGTTTTCTCTTTTTCCTTTCTCAACAGGTGATCCAGGTGATTGATATTTGTATTTTTTGTCTGTTTGTTTTGTTGGTTTTTGCCCTTTATTACCGTCCCTCTTTCCCGCTGTTTTTCTTTCCCTCTTTCTTTCTCCCTTTTCTTTTCCCCAGTCATGTCTGTCCCGTGTTCAGCAAATGAAAATAAAATAAACAATAAAAGAAAAGGTGAATCAAATAGACCAATACGACAAGGCTGGGATGGTCCATTTGGTAAAGTAAATCCGTTGGGCATCTTTCTTTGCCTTTGGACAATAATTCTGATGGCAAAGGAATCAAACGGGACACCCCACTGTACACCATGTGAGTACAGCACTGCTTCTCCTTCCTGAGTCACCTGAAGGTTTGCTGAGTTTTCTTTGATGGAGTCTGACTGTCTTTTTCCGAAGGCCTCACCAAACTCCTCCCACACCTTTTTGCTTCAGCTACTGCCCGAGCCCAGAGCATTTAAACACAGGTCTATGTGATACACAGCTAGTGCATACTATGGAACAAAATCACATTCAAAGGGTCCAACTTATTGTAAGAAAAAATAGATAAAAATGCAAAATGTTTTTTGTCAAAAAAACAGTTTTTCCCTTTGACTGTATTCAGTCTGAGAAAGCCTGATACGTTTCTTACCAGCAAGACAGAGCAAGCCAAGTGGCAGATGATGATCTGTCTGTGTGTTTAGGAGAAATGCAATTCTAGTACAAGATGAAGTAGTTGGAGAAGTAAAAGACAGAGAAGAGATGATGAAGTTGGGAATGGCGAGGGAGGCAAACCAAGGTTGACACTTGGAGTATGTCAGGCTGGCAAGGCTGCTGGAGGCAAGGTAAGCCTGGAGCCTAGAGATGCTGGCAGGAAAGCAGCAAAGGACTTATTGTCCGGAGGCAATGGGAAATACGAGTAAACTTCCTAGATTAGAACTGACCATAGCCTTGGTACCATGTAGGTGAACTGAACAGTCTGGCAGTGAATGATTATATAGCCAAGATTGGATCTTCTGCCCATAGTTAGCAAAGCGGGATGAATAAGATCAGATGAAAACTACTATTTGTGCTTCCTGTGTGCACTCTACACAGACCTGCTGGATCTTTACTTTTCTGCACTCCGTCCTGGCTGAGCAATCGTTAAATATTGTTGGCCGTCCGACTGCGGTCTGGAGTGTGGAGCCTTCCTGCTGCTGCGGAGTCGGGGCGGTCTGCCTCCCCCCACCGCAGGGAAAAGGGAAACACCACCTGGGTCTGGGTGCAGTTCCCCCCTCCAGGGGCGGGGGCACCTAGACCCGGTTTGTAGAGTACGCTTGGGGAGTGTGATCGTGTGTACAACGTCTCTTTATGTCTGTCTCCACGTTGGTTGAGTGTGGAGTAAGTGCATATGAGAGCATGAGGGTGGGAATGGATGTTTGTATCTGTGTGTGCCAGCATCATTCAAGAAAACAAACACAGAAGGTAAAGGCTGGAAGTGTTTCAGTGAAACTAACACCACAGATGAAGTGTCTAAAGCAGCAAAGTTCATCATTCACACAGTACAAAGTGAAACGTTCAAAGAAGAGTACAGATGCATAAAAGAAAATCTGCCACTTCCAAAACAAAGCTGTCTTCAAAGGTTAAATCCAGTTATTGATGAAGATGGGCTCCTCAGACTAGGAGGTCGATTGGCACCTGCTAACCTAACAAAAGATGAGAAACATCCACTCATTATCCCAAATGCTCATCATATAGCCATCCTTCTTATTAGATGCTATCATGAGAAGGTAGCGCATCAGGGGCGTCACCTAACAGAAGGAACGCTCAGAGGTGCTGGATTTTGGATTATTGGCAGTAAACGGCTCGTCTCTTCTGTTATTTACAAGCGTGTTCTCTGTCGAAAGCTTCGAGGACGACTTCAGACCCAAAAGATGGCAGATTTACCTGTGGACAGGCTGACACCAATGCCACCGTTCACTAGTGTAGGACTGGATGTCTTTGGACCCTGGACGGTCACCACACGTCGCACCAGAGGAGGGAGTGCAGACAGTAAACGCTGGGCTGTGCTTTTCACCTGCATGTCCACGAGAGCTGTGCACATTGAGCTCATTGAAACAATGTCAACATCCAGCTTCATCAATGCGCTAAGGAGATTTTTCTGCATCCGTGGACCTGCTCAAATACTCAGATCTGATAGAGGTACAAATTTTGTTGGAGCATGCAATGAGTTGCAAATTGATCACAAGGACACAGAACTAAACTCATACCTGCAAGAGAAAGGATGCACATGGCTGTTTAATCCCCCACACTCGTCACACATGGGTGGCTCGTGGGAGAGACTTATTGGAGTAGCAAGGCGCATCCTAGATGGTATTCTGTTGAAAGCCGTACATGTCCAACTAACACATGAAGTGTTAAGTACATTCATGGCAGAAGTAATGGCAATAAGTGGAGTAAGTGCATATGAGAGCATGAGGGTGGGAATGGATGTTTGTATCTGTGTGTGCCTGTATGTCTGTGTCTATATGTCAGGTTGGGTGTCAGGCGCCACCTCTCTGGGGACATCTCAGGCCCTCCAAGGTTTGGAGGCCTATCTCCCCCTACCACCACTTCCCCTGCCAGTGGCGGACCCCCTCAGACATCGGTGCGTTGGTGGTTCTTTGTGTCCGGGGATGGGCGTCCAGGTACACACCGGCTCACTCCTTGGCGGCCGCTTATCGGGGCCTGGAGCCTGGGGCTCGCTCGGGCCACTTCGGAGGTGGGGTGCTCCCGGCCTCTCGGCCTGGGGCTCGGTCACTCAGGCGCAGCTGGCTGCCGGCGGAGCTCACGGGCGCGTCACTGCAACTCCCCCTGGCTTCTGCTCCGCGGCTGCTGAGTGAGCCCTCATCTGGGACTCTCCTCAGCTCTTTCCGGGACAGTGGCGCAGCTGCCCCTCTGTTGGTCTTCCTTGGTCTCTTGTGTTCTGGGGGCCTCTGGATGTCTGGAGTTTTGATCTCCTCCACACCTGCTTCAAGCCCTGGAGGACGGGGCTGTGGCCCCCCCACACCCTCTAGCAGATCATTACATGAAGGAACCTTTTAATAACAAGCGCGTCCATGCTCACAGGTGTACACACGGGTGATCACACCCACAAACTACACCCTTTTTGGCTCCTACCTCAAAGCACACTGTGTTCTGTTGATCTTATGTGCTGCACAATAATGTTTAACATTTAGTATTTACTGTCATATTCCCATATATCATTGTGATGTTGTTTATTCTATTACTCTTGTTCTCTTCTGCTTGCTTTCTTTTTTCTTTCTCAGCAGGTGATCCAGGTGATTGATATATGCATTTTTTTTCTCTGCCCGTTCTGTTGGTTTTTGTCTTTTGCCCTTCTCCCCTGTCCCTCTTCTCAGCTGTTTCTCTTTCCCTCTTTCTTTCTCCCCTTCTTTCCCCCAGTCAAGTCTGTCCCGTATTCAGTAAGTGAAAATAAAATAAACAATAAAAGGTGAATCAAATGGACCATTACGGCAAGGCTGGGATGGTCAGTTTGGTAAAGTAAAAAAAAAAAAAAAAAAAAAAAAAAAAAAAAATTGTTACTTCTATAGTTAAATAAATATGTAATATATTACAAAAAATAGTTTAGTATTCACTGTCAAAGGATGTGGGAATTATTCAATGCATTCCTTTAGGAACAAAAGCCATAAAACACTATTAAACCCATCATTTCACATTTTTGGAACATTGTGCATAAAATATCAAAAGTAAAAATAATTATTTTGCATAAAAATGTTCTGTCAAATGGGCACACCCATACGACAGAGAGAGTCTCCAGTGTTCAGCAACAATACCAACTCCAACCACAAGATGGCAATATAAAGAATGGATGCAAACACACAAAGAGCTTTATGTCGCGCTGTTTGAGATGAGAAAGAAATGACTTACTTTGGTACATCGTAGTCTGGTTTAGATTAGCTTGCCTTGCTTGTCATGACAGAACATCACTGCTGTATATATTGTTCATACTTTGGCCCTGGTTCTACAAAGAACAGCTTATGCTAGCCACAAACTGCATCTGAGCCTCAATGCCCTTTAAATTAATGCTTTTTAGCGAGTGTCTTGAAGTTTTGACACTGGAATAAGAAAATGTGTCATTAAATTTGTTGTATATCTTCAGCTTATGAGAGCTGAGACTTCTTAGTCTGAATGAAAATCAAAATCAACCGGTCGAGCAGATGAACGGCTCACTGAATGAATGACATTTTCTATCATGAAGTCTCAAAGTTAGCAGAAAAAAATGATTAACATTTAATGAAGCCAAGAAAAATCATTCATGATGTCAAAAATACTACAGAAAAAAACTTTTGGAAAATACTTCTGGTGAAAACATTGGGGAACCCTGAGGACAGAACAGACCTGCAGGTATTCTAACAAACTGCTCCTCAGTTTATTCACATAGGATTTCTTCTCAGGATGGCAAGCAAATAGAAACTCATCACTTCTTTATAATCTTCATCTGTAATTAAATCTGCGTTTAATCCTTATATTAGTACAAAAGCCCAAATCACTCATTGTTTTTAGCACCACAATAACAATCTGATCAGTTGAGATGTGAGGGGTTTTGAGGTGTTCATGGTGTGGTTGCTGTAAATTTCAGAGTTCATTGTATTCGTCCTTGACTTCATGAATAATCACACTCCAGGATAGCTTTAAAACAGAGCAGATGTACCAAACAACGAACCTTTTATTAAGGCTGGCGTAGACGTTCCAAAAATTCAAACTTAATCATCGAGGCATAAACCAAAGGTTCCCAATCAACCGAAATAAAACTAATAAAGACACGAGTGAGAGGAGTCACAAACAAACAAAAACAGTGATCAGGAGGGTCCAGAGTGTGGTGAAGACAGTTCGGGGGCGATCCTGAAGACTGAGCAGTGAGGCAGTGAAGAGGGTCAGTGTGGAGGGTAAACAGGGAACATTCACAGGGTTGGCCCAGAGGGAGAGGCCTCTTTGGGGGACATTCAGACACTGAGAGGACAGAACCCAGATAACCACGATGTCAACAAGAGAGAGTGAAACACACATTACCTATCTAAGGGAAACTAAAACTAATTAACTTTATTGTAATAAAGAATCCTTTATTTATCACATATCAAGGAAAATATGTATTATTATTATTATTATTATTATTATTATTATTATTATTATTATTATTATTATTATTATTATTATTAATAATACTAGAAATAGAAAAGAGAATTTCTGAAGACACTTTGAGTGTGTCAGTACATGCTGCTGGTTTACTTATCACAGCTAATAAGAGCCAGAAGGATCGAACACAGATCACAAGCTAAAAACTGTGGAAACAATAACAACACTGAAATAAAAGAACAGAACATTTCTATATTCTGCATGTAAAGTAGAAATGACAGAGAATACGAATATTTGCAGGTCAAAATGTAAAATGTTTTCGATTCATCGTTTATGTCAACATGAGCTAGATACGCAGTTTCATTTAGCTTTGTGTAAACTGAAGGACGTCAGACTGAACGGCAGGCAGAGCTCCAGATGTTATAATTATGCATAGTGTCACCTTGGTTTGGTGCATGGGTTACAAAATATTTTTTAAAGATGACACCTGTAAAGATTACAGATGATCTATTTGTTCCAATTAACCACAGATTGACCTCTGAGAATCCACCGCACCCCTCAGTTTATATTAGCCTTACTAGTCAGCTCCAAACTACCCTCCTTCCCTTTGCCTCCAGATTTTGCTTTATTTTTAGTTTCTTTGGTGAAAATCTCTGAAGCACAATTAGAGGAGAATTGTTTGAAAGTGTTTTTCATTTTTTTCCCCACATTTTCAAAAATAACTGGAAGAACTGACAATTGGAAGTATGCAAATTGTTTTTAATGGTTGAGAAAAGCACTCTGCAGTCAGTAACTTCCTTGAGAGCTCATGGCTATCACCCAGTGTTGTTTCCTCCCTTGACTCTGCTTATTGCAGCCACGTTCAGTTGCTGCTTGTTTCTGTGTCTCTCTGACTTTTGTTTTGAGCAGCTGAAAAGCATTTATGTTGTGATGTGATCAGATGATCTTCTCCTCCACTCTACTTTCACCCGCCTCTGCTCACGCTGTTGTCTCAAAATTGCCTTTTTTCTCAGCCTCTTCTATTGCTGCTCTCACCTCCCTCATCTCCACTTCATGTGTCTTTTTCCTCACTTCCACATCCCCCAAACTAAAATCAGATCCATAACATAAGGAAGCATACATAAACATGTGTAAAGGGTTTAGTCGTGATTCTGTTACAGCTATCTTCTCTGGATTTCTGTCACCTAGCTGCCTGTGCAGCTGTGCAGTCGCCGGATTTACAATCACAAAAATAAGAAATTAATGAATTATCTTTTTAAAATTTTTCCTGCACTTCTACCCACCATGGTTCACTGATAAGATTTTATTGAAGAAAAATCATTAAACAATTAAATACAAAGTCAGCAAAGAGGCACAGAAAAGAAGATCAGACACCAGCGAGGGAGGATAAGAAGGACAGACGCAACAACATTGTCATCCCCTATGTAGCCGGTGTATCAGAGAAACTCAGGAGAGTTTTCTCCAAGCATGACATCCCAGTGTATTTCAGACCCAGCAACACGCTCAGACAAAAACTGGTTCACCCGAAAGACAAAATGCCAAAACACAGACTTAACAATGTGGTGTATGCTGTACAGTGCAGCGAGGAATGCTCAGACCTCTAAATTGGAGAGACCAAACAGCCACTTTACAAGCGCATGGCACAACACAGAAGAGCCACCTCCACAGGACAAGACTCAGCAGCCTTAACGCCCACTCACATCCTGGGCCATCTGACTTCAGGAAATCACATGATAAGGTGGGGCCAGGTTTCACAGTGAACTCACCCGAAACTCTGGCTGATTGGGACCCACACCCAGTTTCACACCTTGGCTCAGGTGATTAGAGGATCATCAGGGGTCCTTTTGTCCCTCTGTGGGGGGTCACTCCCACTAGGTTTATATCTGGGACTCTCCACCATTTGACCTTAGAACTGAAGAAGCTTCTCGGATGAGAGGTGAAACGTTTTCAAGCAAGTCATCCAGGTGACGTCTTCAGTCTCAGCTGACTGCAGGTTTCCCCAATCTTATAATCAGTACATTTGCATAATGACTGAATATTAATGATCAAGGAACTGACCTCCCAGCTCATTGCTCATTCAGTGGTGCTAGTTTCAGTTATTGTGCAAATGTACTGTTTATAAGTCAGCTGAGACTGAACAACCTGGATGAGTGATGAAACGTGCCCAACAGATTAGGCATTGTGGATGAAGAGCACTACAGAGAAGCATCAAGTCTTCATCGCAGAGCACTAAGGCAAGTTCTACCAGACCTGGCCGCAGGAAAATGTGTACCTACATCCCCACCAGCTGTCACATCAGCTCCATCAAGAACCCCACATTGGACTCCTTCCACAGCCAGGCTCTGTGATCTGATCTTGTTAACACTGCTAACAGGCTGAATGAGTCCTGTAGAAAGTTTCACGGCTGACCAAATGTTCTTAGTCTTGATCTTTATAACCAGAGTTTCATCCCAGTTTCAACAACCAATAAGAAAGAGAGGCTCGGGTCCCTATGATTTGTGCATAGCTGATCGCAGGTAAAGCCGCTCTCCCACTAATGCATGCTGCATTTTTCTGCACACCATTTTAAAGTAATTTGTGATTTGTCTGTTCTCTCTACCTTTCTCTGTCTTTTTCTTCTCTCGATTGTTTAACAGAAACAAAGACAGCAGCCACTGGAGAGCTGGTTAAAAACAGCTGCTCAGCTCTGCACTCGGTTATGCACAAATGTCTGTCTCCCCAAGAGACTAGACTCATGCTTTGCACTGTGCTTTTAATGTCTGCTTTTTATTGTATTCCCAATTGGTGCAGAGCATATAGTCAATCAAGATCCAACAATTTTTATTTACTTTGCTCAGCAATAGCTAAAAACAAACTGTTCTATTTCTCCAGTGCAATATGTATGAGGTGGGCACTCAGCTTTCATGGCCTCATCAATTCCCTGCAGCTTGAAGGAAATAAGTTTGATGATAGGAAGTAGTGTGGCAGCCCACTGGGCGGTCGCTGGGTCTTACCCCAAAGGAGAGAAAATTCCTATGAGTGACAGGGAAGCACTGACCCGGGGCCATACAGATTAACATCCTGGGAGACCCCAAAGTGCTGGTTTTCTTTAAGTCTTTAGAAACAGTTTGTTAACATCAGCATGGACCAGGTTATTATCTTGTGTGTAGTGCTGGCTTGATTTAGACTTTTAAATTCCTGTTTATTTAGTATTCTCAGCTTTTCTTCTTGTTTTGTCTTTTTTAAGTTTATAAGTTCCATCTGAACATATATTATTTAAAGCACAAGGAGAGCATGGAACAGGGAATTCTGCAACAGAGGAGAGAAGCATTACTGGACAACGAGAGAATAGCCTGAGGTGAGTAGGCATTGCATTGGGTGTGTGCGGACTTGCTGGTGCCGTCCGGTTATCACAGGAGGGATCGCCGTAAGAGTGTCCAGAGGAAGCTGAGCACATGAGAGGAGATGGTCAGGAGGTCCAAGAAGGGGAGAAACCCAAGGGAGACACAACAGGCAGGAGGACAGATCAGAGGCGAGGTGAATGTGAAACCTTTGCAAAGTGACCGATGCAGTTGAGCTGAACCGGACTAGCGCAGGTGAGAAGAACGACAGGAGAAGGTTCTGAAGAAACTGGGAACAGAAAGGCAACATTAACCACTAGAAGAAGCTGCATTGGACGGACAACTGTAACTCCTCTCACCCTCCCTCAAGGGACCTGTGAGGAGAAGCATAGTAATCTGAGATTAGAGACGAGTCCAGGATGAACAACCGGGGAACCCAGAAACACTCCTTTGGACCATACCCCTCCCAGTCCCCCAGATATTGGTTACCACAACTGTGGTATGTTGACGATCCACCCAACTGTATAGGTTGTTGATGAGCAGGACAGGAGGCAGGGGGTCAGATGGAGGGCACAGAGGGCTGGTATGGACTGGTTTAACCTGAGACACATGGAACACTGGCTGAATGCCAGGATGCTGGGAGCTTGACCTGATGATGGCATTAATCTAGTATGGGTGTTGATCTCGTATGGGCCAATGCTATTAGGGTGCTAGCTTATGAGAAAGTTCCTGCAGGCAATGTCCTTAACACAGAGTCAAACCCTTTGTCTCTGTTGTTATGTCGGGGCGGCTGAGCGATGGTGCCGCTGATGTGCCACTGTCCTAAGGAGAGGTTCTCTTTCTCCAACTGTGCCAGCAGCGCCGTTGATGATATTGCACGGACGGGACCGCTAGCTCTGTCTCATTCTCCAGGAACAAAGGTGGCTGGTAGCCAAGGGAGGCTTCAAAGGGGGAGAGACCTATGGCTGAGGAGGTGAGTAAATTATGTGCATATTTGACCCAAGGTAGCTGAACAAACATATGGTGGGGTTCTGTGAAGTTATACAGCGGAGGGCAGATTCTGATTCTTGGTTTAACCTTTCTGTTTGACCGTTTGACTGAGGATGGAAACTGGAACTGAGGTTTACTTTGGCGCCCACAGCTGAACAGATACCTCGCAGTGTGAATATTATCTTGGGCGAAACCTCAAGATAATGAATATGTGATTATGGCCGATTGGGTGGCGGTGGGCGCAAAAGGCCAACCAGGCAGGCCGATGCCCAGATCAGGTTCTTCCTGCAGGCCTTGGCGAATGGCCTCCTCAACATCCTAGTTGAGAGAGACGATCCTGCAGGTCGGGGGAATGATGGTTGCTGGCTCCTGTCTGATTTAGTGCTCAGCTCAGATAAAATATTTTCTGAGATGTGACCATATCATTTTCACATTATTCTTTAATATAAAGTGTTCCTTCCACCGCTTGATTATATCCTCAGTTGAGATTAGCATCCCACTTCCATTGTAGACTGGACCTCTGCCAGGTATTCCCAGCACAGCCTTTCTATTGGGTACATCAGGTCTATCCAGCATATTTGCTGACTACCTGATCCAGCTCACTACCAAGTGGTGATCAGTTGAAAGCTTAACACCTCGCTTTACCTGGGTGCCCAAGATTGTGCTGGTGCCATGTCCATCTCAGGACTCAATTAGATCTGAGATGTTGTGTTTTTTGACTTCTGTGCTAGCCATAGCTTGTCCATAATGAACACCCTTATGCTTTAACACTGTGTTCATAGCACAGAACAGACCAACAAACCTCCAGGTCACACAGTAAAGGGCCTTCCTGAGCATCTAAGTCCCGCAGCAGAGCAATTGAGTCCCAAGACGGAGCATCATGCAACCCAGTGACTCTGAGAAGATTGGGTACTCTGGTCTGCCGTTTGATGCATAGGCACAAATGACAGTCAGGACCTGTTTCTTGACCTGAAGGCAAAGGGAAGCACCCATCTCATCCACCAGGGAAAACCTCAACAAACAGGCAGCTAATGAGGAGGTAAAAGTATACCAGCCTCTGCCCTATCTGTGAAAGTTCTCAGTCATCCAGCTCATCGGAGCTTGGAAAGAAAAGCGTCTGGACTTCTTTCTTCTTTCTCATCAGAGAATCTGCCTTAGTTCTGAACTAAAGAAGTCCAGAAGCTTTTCTATCCAAGCTCCTTAGACTCTGCCCTAGGACAACTCCAGTCCAACCTCTGTCTGGGAAACTGGCTGCAGAGCCTGTAAACTGAGTTGAGTCTGATCCATTTTGTGTTTTTCTGTCCAATGCATTGCCAGTGTGTTTGAAAGAAATCATTTAATAAAACAGTAAGTTGTTTTTACCCAGTTTTATAATTATATCTAAAATTTGAGTATTAAAGATGGAATTGAATTTCATATTTCATGGTAGGCTGTATGGACAACATGTATATTAGAATCAACCGAATTTAAAAAAGCTACAATAAACATCCAACTATTATATGGAAGAAAAGTCTTACTGAAAAGTTAAAAATGGATGTGGAGAATAACAAGATCCAAAAAAGAGAATACTAACGAAGTGTTACACTGATTTCTGTAGAGTTTCAAAGATGTCAGCATATCAAAATAATCTCCTTTTGGCAGAACAAGACCAGCTGAGTGAAAATCACAAGGGTACCAATAAGTACCACCTGTCAACAACAACAGTCATTTGAAGGCTTTCACTCAAACAAGCCATGCACTGAAAGCCCATCTAAGGTACCAGCCCAACAACAAGCTGTTAAACAACTAATGGTCCAGTTTGTAACTTTGTTTCCTGAGAGATTCCACATTCTCGTGCTCAGCTACATACGAGAGAATCACGTGTACAATCTGTGTGAAACTTTTTGTACAAGCGCTTAATTTCAACTTTATCCATTAACATGCAGATGGATGCAGACATTCCTTTATTTCACCTTTTCCATAGAAAATCTCTTTGTTTAAAAATGTGAAAACAATGAGGTAATAACTGATTGAGGACTGAAGCAAGTGAAGGAAAAAATAAAAGGGAAAATAAAAATGTAATCAGTAATTTGAGTTCAGAGGTGAAAATATTTCAACTATAAATAATTAAGACAGAAAAGGACACCAGCTCAAAACTGCAGCTACATATAACACCACAATTAGATAAAAATAATGTTTAGATGATTAAAATGATTAAAAGGTGTACCCACTTATGAAGTCTGTGAATGTTAAACTGCTCATATGTGTTTGCACATAAATGAATAACAACATGAAGCATGATCCACACATTGTTTAAGCATCTGCTTATTTTTATTTCAACATCTCCCCCTCCTCCTCACTGATGTACTGTTTTAGATATCATAAAGATGTGAATATAAATGAGTGTACAGCTTAAAAAGAGGTTCTCCAGAGTTGGGAACATTCAGGATGGTGTCTTGAAGAGCGTCTTCATAAAATCTGTCTATTGTGGGTGGAAAAAGACCGAGAGGAGGGAGAGGATATCGGAGCCAGACAGGGGAGAGAAAATTGCCTGTGGCGTTGTGGATGTAATAGGGGAAGGCACTGATGCGTTTCCGCCAGGCTAGTCTGGTCACCGGGGAGCTTCTGTCTTCAGCGTTAGCCACTCACTCTCAGCGGTCTGAAACTCCTCATCCTGCTCCTCCTTGCTCTCTCTTTAGTTTCCCAGTTTTCACTGCTTTAACTCTGCCTAAGGTAAATATAGCCGCAGCCTCTAGAGAGTGGGTGGTTGTACGTTTTCAGCTTGATGGGGAGTTTTCGGCAAGTGTGTATGTGGTTTTTCTAACGCCCTTCTGCAGAGGGCCATCTCTGTCAAGCTAAATCAGCTTGCTTGCTGTGTGCCTGTCTCTGCTGGGCATCTGCTAATGCCTGCTCAATTACATCCAGCCCGAGCTCCGGTTGGAGAGGCAGACACAGAACACAGCCTGTTTGTGTGTGTGTGGGGGGGGACACCTTTGAAGTACTGTGAAACTACCCCAAGAAACACAGCAGGCAGATAAATACATGTGTACAGTGCACCCGGGTTTAACATCCTCAGGGGAGGCAGAGGATGTATCGACACATTGTTGTGTGTGTTCACAGACGGGGTGGAAGAGTTTGGCATAGTTACACACCAAGACCTGCACTGTAGCTCTGCTTCATTAGGCCCAGCAAGGCTGGATCCCAGGGGACTCTGTTAATTACACCGCTTAGACTTCTTGGTGGGCCCAGGGAGGATCCTCTCACACAGCAGGGCCCACGTCTTCATGTGTTTGTGCATCATGTTGCACCTCAAACACAGGTCAAACTGCAGGAAATCAGAGTGATTTGAATAACAAGAAGCTTGCTGCCTTGTGGTTTGGTCTAAAAAGTCTTTTGTTAAGCAAACATAGCATGGCTGACTGGCTGATCTCATCCCAGAGTGTGTGTCATGATATTCTATAACAAACTAGGGACTTTCACCACTGACACCTCTGCAACCTCATAATGTGACTGGAGAGATGATTTTTATCTCTCTTTCTGAATGTGCAACATGCTAAAATGTCACTGTGTGTATCTCTGGGGTGGCAAGTGGCAGAGGGTTAAATCCAGCTGTTGGAACATCTGGCCCTGAACACCTCACATCATTAGTAAGATGTCCTAAGATGCGATGGAGACACAGAAAAAAACTATCTTTTATTGATCTACTATTTTTTCATCCATAATTAGATGATGTGTTGTCTACTGAGAGCAAATAACAAAATGATTTCATCACATGCATGTATTCTTTAAGCTCTTATCTTAAGTGGGTCATAGAAAGAAGCAATGTTTTATTAAACTTATAGAAAGTTCTTTACCTCACTACCACATGTAGTTTGAGTTGTAGCTTTAAGCAGCGTCTATGTCCCAGCAGAAAGGTGTATGCTGTTCAGATATAGTCGTACCTGATAATGCGAGGGTCACCCTCATCTAACCTAAAATTAAAAAAACTAGTCTTCAGGAATACTTCTCCAACCTTTTCAACAGACATTCAGAGCTCTTATTGGATGTTCCTGCCTTTCGCTCTGCTCTCTTGAGGTCCAGGCTCTGGGGAGGCCAATCCACGATGATGATGATGTTCCACTGAGTGTTTTTGTCACAGTTCTGTCATTGTGACGGTATTTTGAGATTCCTGTGTTTTGGGTTGTGTTTGTATTTTGAGCCCCTCTGTTCTGTGCCTTCCCTGGTCCCACGTCTCTGTGTTCCCTCTGTTGTCATGTCTGTGATGTCGTAGTGTCTGCTCTTGAGTCAGCGTACTTCCTGTTTTACTTTGGTAGTCTTTGGTCTGTGTGTGTAATCTTCCGTTTGCTCTCCCCGTCTCGTCTGTGTGGTTAGTGTCAGCCGTGTCTCCTGGGTGTTTGCTCTTTGCCCTGTTGCTCTTCTGTATTTAGTGTCTGCGTGTGCTCGTTGTCGCGTCATCCCTCATACTAGCCTGTGTGTTCTGTTTTCATGCAGTTTCTAGTTGTCCTAGTTAGCCTTTGTTTTATCTTTTGCCAGCAATAAAGCTGTCGTCTTTAAGTTCTGCCTCCATGAGTCTGCATATTGGGTCCTTTTCCTGCCTGCACACAGACCATGACAGTTTTTCTATTTACGTATACTTTTGCTGGATTGCTTGAAGAAAAATTACACAATTTCCAGTCAGGTAAAAGATAATATTGCACAATGGATAAATATCTACCTTTTCTATAATTCCATCCACTTCAAAACATTGAACTATAATTCTGAAATCTGGAGTAATCACTCCATAAAACCATTTTCTGTCCCCTTATTTTATAATGTGGCACGACTCAGCCTGTCTCTGTTTCCCTTCTATAAGAATGTCTCCATGACATCTACCCTCACACTGAGACCATTTCCCATGATGCATAGCAGCACCAGACAGAGAGAACAACTAAGGTTTAGATGCATCTCTCCTGTCCTGTGTAATGTCTCTGTTTCCTATTGATGTGACTTTCACATGATGTTTATCTGCTGTAGATGGTTTGTTAGGCCTGAAACTTCTTCTGCCCCCACTTGTCCAGTTTCCCAAGGGACGTCCTTCACACCATGGTGAGATATGCTGTTACATTTTAGCTAACATGTCACTTTGTTAGTGCAAAATTCTATTTTTTTCTTGTCAAATGTTGGTATCTCGGTCATATTTCACATGTTACTCTCAAGAAACAGGAATAAATGTGATGTTTTTTACAGAAGCCTGTTGAAAAACCCATAATATATTTTTTTGGACTTGTTGACTTGTAAAGGTCTATATGACATTTCTTATTTCACCCTTTATTAACCACACAGAGAAGGCATCGTTTAAATATGTAAAAATTGTCTTTAAGGAAACAGTTATTAAAGTTCGTCATGACTGGGCCAAGTGTCCTCTTTTTTGGAAATCAGAATCTCCCTCCCCATCTCCAGCTGCCTCCCTCTTCCCGCTCCTCCACAACCACCCACACATGCAGGGCCTTGGAGTGGGGGTATGTCACCAGGGTGCAGAGGAGGCTACCCCCCCCCCCCCCCCCCCCCCCCCCCCCCTGTCCCCTTCTGGCTGCCTCTGCCTCAATTTTATCCCACAACTTAGACATTCACATTATTCACACTCTCATTACACATACATATAGGATCTTGGGGGTGGGCACAATCACGGAGTCCAAATCACCATCAGGGTGTATACCTCACCCCTGACGTCGTTGCCCACCTCTCAATTTTAAATACACTTAGTCATTGAGGGCTAGCAGGAGGGACTATGCGCTTACCTGCTGCTCCTTGGCAGGTAGCTCCATGCCCTCCTGGGTTTTAATTGCACCTTAGAACACATATGCATCAACACTACAATGAGCGGGTGGAGGGAGGTTTGGAGTCTTCTCCCACCCCCATTCTCTGCGGCCTGCTGGAGCGGGAGGGCTAGTAGGAGGAGTTGGCCGTCCGACTGCGGTCTGGGGTGTGGGGCCTCCCTGCTGCTGCGGAGTCGGGGTGGTCTGCCTCTCCCCACCGCAGGGAAAAGGGTAACACCACCTGGGTCTGGGTGCAATTCCCCCCTCCAGGGGCAAGGGTACCTAGACCCGGTTTGTAGAGTACGCTTGGGGAGTGTGATTGTGTGTACAGCGTCTCTTTATGTCTGTCTCCACGTTGGTTGAGTGTGGAGTGAGTGCATATGAGAGCATGAGGGTGGGAATGGATGTTTGTGTCTGTGTGTGCCTGTATGTCTGTGTCTATATGTCAGGGTGGGTATCAGACGCCACCTCTCTGGGGACACCTCAGGCCCTCCAAGGTTTGGAGGCCTATATCCACCCACCACCACTTCCCCTGCTGGTGGCGGACTCCCTCAGGTGTCGGTGTGTTGGTGGTTCTTTGTGTCTGGGGGTGGGCGTCCGGGTGCACACCGGCTCACTCCTTGGCGGCCGCTTGTCGGGGCCTGGGGCCTGGGGCTCGCTCGGGCCCCTTTGGAGGTGGGGTGCCCCCGGCCTCTCGGCCTAGGGCTCGGTCACTCAGGCGCAGCTGGGGGCCGGCGGAGCTCACGGGCGCGTCACTGCAACTCCCCCTGACTTCTGCTCCGCGGCTGCTGGGCGAGCCCTCATCTGGGACTCTCCTCAGCTCTTACTGGGACAGTGGCGCGGCTGCCCCTCTGTTGGTCTTCCATGGTCTCTTGTGTTCTGGGGGCCTCTGGATGTCTGGAGTTTTGATCTCCTCCATACCCGCTTCACACCCTGGAGGACGGGGCTGTGGCCCCCCCCACACTCCCTAGCAGATCATTACATGGAGAAACCTTTGGAATGCAAGCATGCTGATCCACACAGGTATGCACACATGGGTATTCACAGACGCGGACTAAAGCTTTCTTGGCTGCTGCCTCAAAGCACACTGTGCGCTGTCTATCTTGCGTGCTGCACAATATCGTTTATTACTTAGTAAATACTGATATCTATGACTAGCTAGTTTATTGTGATGGTGCTTTGTTTTCTCTATTATTATGTTGCTCTTTGTTGTTTGCTGTCTCCTCTGTTTGTTTTTGTTTGTTTGTTTTTTTTTTTGTTTTTTTTCTCCATACAGGTGACCCAGGAGTTTTTTTTTTTTTTTCTCTCTCTTCCCCCCCCTTCTCACCGTCTCTTCTCCCCTTTGGTTTTCTTTCTTCCTCTCCCCCTCTCTCTCTCATTCATTCCCCCTGTCCTATTTATTAAAAAAAAAAAAAAAAAAAAAAAAAAAATGACAAAGGATGAACTGAAGCTCTGCCATCACTTAATGTCGCATACTGCTGTTTCTGATGTCATTTAAAAAAAAAAAAAAAAAAAAAAAAAAAAAAAGGAAATCAGAATATGGTCCCCCTAACCTAAGGCACAAACAACAACCAACATCTGACAAAGAGTCACAATGAGTGAAGAAGCAGCCAAACTTTGACGACCTTCAGAAAGTTGGAGAACAATAACTTTGATGTAACGTGAAAAAATACAAAGAAGTCTGACGTTTTTCAAAATAAAAGGTACCTGAAGACTTTTGCACAGTGCTGTAATCTTTACAGCCCATTAGCAGCTTCTTACCTTTATTTGTCTCTGGAGGAGCATGTTGGAGTTTAGTCTTTCCTGAATGTTAATGCGTTTCCAAACGTGTGAATGCAGTTACCGACACATTTGTAGAAGTGCAAACGGGAGAAATTACATTTTAGGGTGAATCATTCACACCCCCCACTGTTTATTAGATGTATGGAGCGTGCCGTTTCTTTTTGATTATCACCTTTATGAAAAGTCTGACGAGCTGAATAATTTATGAAGATGTTGAAAAAACATCATTTCCATTGCACACCAGACAAAAACACAGTCACACGGCGGCTCTTTTTCCACCTTTGAATAATTCGTTGTTTGTTTTATTGAAGTTGTGATCTAGCCGAGTTATTTATTTGCTTTTGTTCCTCCACGCAGCCTGCAGCTGGCTCTCAGTGAACGTGGTTTGGGCATTCATTTTGTTTTAGCATCACACTTACTGATTAGCCTTTGCACATAGCTGTTTGTCTTCACCTCAGTTATGTAGTCATCTCCAAGCTTCTTCCATTGTTACTGCACAGTGCTGATCAGTCCATCACAACAGCTTCTTTTCTTCTGGTCCAGCTCTCACCTGATTGTGCAGTAACCACAAACCCACAACAGAGTGTTTGAGTCGGTGCGTCGACGTATAAATGAGGTTGACTCTAACGCTGTTGCTCCGGCTTATAATTCCAAGTCAGCCGAGGCAGGTAATGAAAGGATGTGAAGCTGCGATTCCTCCAAAAATACACCAAACCTGTTTCAACAAACGACACGCACAACACGGTTCTGTGCCGTGATCAACAGTGAATATTCAAATGATTGCTGTAAATAGACGACTAAATTAGAAATCAGACCTGAAGAAACAATTTGTGATAATGACAAGCTCCTTCAAAAGACCACAGCATGCCTGCCTGCCTCTGAATCTTGACAGCCTTTCTTCACATCTCAGTCTCCTGACAAGGCTTTGTACGCTGCTTGTCACCTCAAATATATCCGCTACTGCTATTTTCTACACCCCCATCTGCAATTCCTGCCTCCCTGTTTGTCCCAGAAAAGCACCGTTAGCATTAGATTTCATCAGGCAGCCATTTCCTGGTTGATCAGGTGAGCTTGGTCCCAAACTCAGGACTCATAGCCACGTGCTTTCATTCCCTCCTTCGATCCTGAATTGTGTCCTCTTACATTACTGATCGTTAGTGCAACTTAGTGATGCTAATTCCCGCTGATGGCTTCTTCCTTTCGGCTTCGTCGTAGCCTGATTATGCCAATCACAGCGTCTAACGAGTGAGGAACATGAAATGCTGGCAGCTCACCGTGAAAGCAAGCTTTTATTTGCTTATTTATTTTCCTTTTACCATAAATTAGCTGAATATGTATTAACCCAACGGAAGACATTCTGTGAGCTGAACAATTTATTAAACCATCGTCTCCAGGATGACTCAGTGTCTGTCAAAATGCAGTGTTCCAAAAGATTATTGTACTTTAGTTTAACTAAACCGAGTGTATTTCCTTTAAAAATGCCCTTAAAATCATCCACACCACAAACATGTGTGAGGCCAAGTCTCCAAACTCTTCCTCCTGCACAGCTGAACTCTGAGCACTGCTGTGAGAAAAACTACTTCTGGTTGAGTTGCTGAATGAACACTGCAGGACGCTGTATGAGCTCAAGACTCTATATTAACTGATAAACGTGTGTTAAAGGTTCTGTGTGATCAGGGATCATCAGTATGTCCTTTGCTGTATTTCAGTCTTTAGACTGCCTACCTGCACCTAACAACAACAGCTTTAAGTGAGTTTTTAGAAACGTTATTCTGTTCTACAGTTTCTACGAAGGCTTGCTGTTATTGGCTCAACATGTCGGCCATTTTTAACTAAAGATACTTAACGATAATGATCTGAACCACAAAGACATGGGGAAGAGTTGTTGAAGCCTGCAGGTTAAGAAAAGAGGTGATGATCAGTGAGCTGCTGGCTTCATGGTGAGAAAGAGCTCTACAGAGATGATGTTTGCTGTGAGAGAGGCATAGAGAAGATCCAGATGAGCTTCTCTGAGTCTCTGTGGATCCAGAGAAAGTATAAAATAGGGTGCCAAGAAGAAGTTAATGAGAAATGATCTGTTTTTGGAGCCAGGCTGAAGAGGGCACTACAGGAACTTGGAGGTTCACATTGTGGTCATCAGTTTCTTACACTGAGGGCATATAGAAGACATGGATGCTATCATTTTACATTAACAGCGTGTTTAAGACTTAGTATATCACCACCCAGTGTAAGCTTTATGCAGCCACGCTAAATTAACTGTTTTGGTAATGATCAAAGTATGTTTCAACCCTTTAAAGCCGGTTGGAGCGGGCACGCTCTGTTTTGCGTAACTATTTTTAAATCCCTGTAGAACCGGAACCGCGTAAGCTAGCGCAATAAATGTTTTTGCATATGAAACCGGAGGAGTTGCACTTACATCTGATGCCATCAGCTTGTCCTAGGTCACAGTTTCCTTCCACATATAGCTTTGCAAAAACTGCATAAAAAGCTCTTGCAGCAACAAAAACATAATATTCCAGAAACACGCTTTGCTGATCCGATCAGCTGTTTGTAACACTTCCTACGTTGGAATAGACGTCAGCGCAAACTATTGTATGTCCGCCATTACCTGCCCGAAACCGGAAGTGACGTCATTTCACAGAAAATGTAGTGTTTTTACCTTCAGGGCCTCATAACCCTATCCTTGTGTTTTTAAAAGTGATGTTTGACTGCTTTTCTTTTTTTTTGAATGCTTTTCTGTATAGTCTCTGGGATGCTTAGAACTCAAATTGCACTGCTGGAAATAGTTTATTTTGATGCACATGCTGTTTCCTGCAGCATATAAGAATTGGTGTATCTCAAAAATAAAACTATGGAAACTATTTTGTGCAACTTTTTTTGTATTTACAGTTTTGAGGGATAAACCTTTTAAATTTCTCTAACTAGAAATATATGAAGAAAAAAAAAAAAACCCCTATGTGCAAGCTCTTTACTTCATTTATTGCTGAATGCTAAAGTATAATTATTGTTATCCATGAAGTTTAAAATGTTCTTTCTTACAAAAAAGCAGAAAAACATTAAAGGACATCATTATTCTTATTAAGATGTCACATTCCAGGTATTTACTTTGCATTTTCATTCCTGAATAGAAAAACAGATCTTAGTGGTTGAAAGTTCTGCTTGATTGGTTTCTAACAAGTTGTCCAGTCTGCAGGCTCAAAGTCAGGTAGATTTTTATTTTCTTATAAATAACAGCATTTCGTTTTCTTTTTAAGCTTTTTTCTTAAAAATAACTGTTTTTATGACAGGTAGTGAAACTGTTTGTAAAGTCCTGGCAGCAAAGTCCTTGAGTGGTTAGCACAGCCATCTCACAACAACATGATCCTGGTTTCTGAACTTGTATGTTCTCTGTGGGCAACTCTAACTTGGCTGGACGATGAATGGCTGACTGTTTCTCTGTGTTAGTCCTGGTGACCTTTCCACTGGTATAGGGTCATGTCCACCTGTGACACAGATTTATAGGGGGAGGAAAGTGGAAGCATGGTTAGACATGATCTACAAGTCTGGAAGATGTGATAATGAAGCCTAGTCTATATTCTATTCTATTCTATTCTATTCTATTCTATTCTATTCTATTCTACACACCAATAAAGTTATGAGGAAAGCCCGTGGGTACAGCTTGCAGTGCCTCAAGACGTTTAGCCACCAAATTCTCCACTGAAAGCTTCCTGCTGTCATGTAGTGTCTGGAAGCTGCTCCATGGAGGAATGTGACGCTCTTCAGAGAGTGGTGAGGGAGGTAGAGCACATAGAATAAGGTGGGCTTCCCTCCCTCCTGGAGGTGTACAAGCACCGCTACGCTGCCTGAAAGGACCATCAAAGACACTCACGGCGCTAATGGCAACCTGTTCACGGCCTGTAAGAACTCCCAGCCTGGAGAGCACAATGCATTCATCCTCAGCTATGCAGTCAAGATGCATAGAAGCCATCACCCTAACATTAACGTTGACAATATTATCACTTTATTTATATATTATTATTATTATATTTCCAGACTTATAGTTTTGCTTGTTTTCAGCCACTTTTTCTTAAATGTAAATCTGTGATGCGACAACAAAGCTGCCCGTGAATGTGAATTCTGGTTAAATCGCTGTCTTTATCCTCAGGATTATAGCTGAAACGGACCTGGGAGAGCAAACTTCCCAGGCAGGAATTCAAGCTCTAAACTTTCTCATGTTGTTGTCATCACACCTTTGTGGTCCAGCTGCTTTCTTTCCAAAGCCAACCTGCAGTCCACCAATAGCATTTACATGACTGTCATCACCAGAGCATTAACAGGTCAGTATAATGCCTGAACCTGACATGCTCAATACACTGCACTAGTTTGAGAGGGAGACTGCATGTGTGACACCTGGGCAGCAGCAGGCACTGGCCTCTTCACACCTGCTGGTGAAATGAACTGAACTGACTGAGCTGCTGCAAACACACAAAAACACACAAATGTCTCAGCTCTGTCCGGACAGCCAGACAAACCCTGTTTCTGTAACAGGCACTCAGGCACAAGCAGCCAGCACTCGGGTTCATCACACAGCTCACCTTCAGCACATAAGAGTCTCAGCATGAACCCACTGGTTTAGTGTACCTGACAGTAATCAGCATGCGTTTGTAGTGGTCTGTGCATTTGTTATGTGTGCAGTGTGAGACACTAGAGTGCAGACTCTGCATTTCCAGATGTGGAAACTGCTGTTATTTCCTCTTCGTCCTATAAAGAGTGACACTTTGTGTCTCTACAGTTTTAAAACATTTATAAATAATTTCATTAAAACCTCATAAATGTTCCAGGTGGAAGCAGAGGAAATGTGGCTTCCTGTGCACTTTGTGAGATTCCCTTTCTTTAATTAAAAGGTTACTTGTGTTCGTGGAGTCACCGTAAACTGTGTCATTTCAACCTTGACGGCATTTAAAGCCATTTAATATTATTTTGTATTTAATTTTACTCCGGGAAGGAGACGGGAGTTTGCACAGTTTTGTTAAATCCGTGTATGATCTATTCTTGTCATATTGTCATATTATTATCATGTTATTAATCAGTTTGTGACTGGCTGCTGCAGATGCTCTGATAGCATCACCAAATTTCAAATTCAAATTTTATTTTATTTGTCACACACACACAACCATACACAGTATGACATGGGGGTGAAATGCTTGTAGCTGTACAATGCCCGACCATTAAATGACAGAAGAAAAGTTTTACAATATTTACAATTTACTACAAAAATTTACAAATTACAAATTAACTTAGGAATTAACAGCTTTATGCCACTAAGAAACAACGGTAGAAAAGCCAAAAAGTTTATAATTTTGTTCTGATTCAGACGTCTGTTCAAATGACTGAAACTACACAGCCTTGGTCACTAATTAAGAAACATTTCTTATTCCTATGAGCCTTTGAGCTTTCATGTCCAATCAGCTTATTCTCTCTTTTTTAGCTGTTAAAACTTCATTAGAGTTTCTGCAGCTGATAATTTGAGGTCATGAATTTTTTGACATTAGCTACTTGCACATAATTTTCTCTTTTTCTTAAACACCATGAAGATACCGAATTACATCCAGAAATTATGAAGCTGGCCCCTCATCAGCAGGACATAACAACACAACGCCATTACATCACACAATTTACAAACAGCACTAAACCTGGAGATAAAACACAATTTTTTTCCACCTTTACCGTCTTAGCAGCGCCTTTATAAACTGAGGTCAGCTCATGAAATCCAGTCGTAAACGTTATAAAATGAATGTGAATGTCAAAGTGTTTCTTTGGGGAGAAACATTTAAAAACATTCACACTCTAGTGCTGTGCCGGCAGTGCTGTGTGTTTTAATTTTTATTCGTATTTCCATGAAATTATCACATCACATGTCCCCAGAATCTGACAGTGCAGTCCACTGCTTCTCAAAGGAAATGACATCTTTCACTTCTGTAGTGGGACGCGTTGATATGTGAGGGAAAATGAAAATGATCGATAAAAAGAACTCAAGTTTCTTATTTAGTGTCACTTAAAGCCCAGCAGAAATGAAAAGGTTTCCATTTAGTTTTATTTACATAGTCCTAAATCACAACAACAGTCACTTAATATTATAAGAAATACAGAGAAAAACCCAAATAATCATATGACCCTCTATGAGCAAGCACTCTGGTGACAGTAGGAACGAAAAACTCCCTTTTAACAGGAAGAAACCTCCAGCAGAACCAGGCTCAGGGAGGGGCGGGGCCATCTGCTGTGATTGGTTGGGGTGAGAGAAGGAAGACAGGATAAAGACATGCTGTGGAAGAGAGACAGAGATTAATAATAACTTTTAATTAAATGCAGAGAGGTGTATAAACACATAACAGGTGAAAAGCATATATAACATATAAAAATATGTGATGAGCTCAAATTACAGAAACAAAAGTCTAGACAGTGACCATTAAAACGACTGATGTAGAGCAGTCACAGCTGTCCCAGCTGGTTTATTTACCGTGTTCTTTGGTGTGTGGGGAGATGGTGACATCACTCTTCATTTTGCAGTGGATGACTTTTCAGCTCGTACTACTCCCTTTTACAGCAATAGTTTCACGGCATGTTTTAAAAGTTACAGCATTTAGTTCGACATCCTTGTGAAATCAAATGACAGCAAGTCTCATTCCCTCACTCTGTTTCAATCTGAAACTCGCACTGTCACCATATTTTCTGCCACAGGTGTCGAACTCCAGGCCTCGAGGGCCGGTGTCCTGCAGGTTTTAGATGTGTCCTTGATCCAACACAGCTGAGTTAAATGGCTAAATGACCTCCTCAACATGTCTTGAAGTTCTCCAGAAGCCTTGTGATGAACTAATCATTTGATTCAGGTGTGTTAACCCAGGGTGAGATCTAAAACCTGCAGGACACCGGCCCTCGAGGCCTGGAGTTCGACACCCCTGTGCCACACCGTAAAAAATGAAACTTGCAATCGCTGAGCTTACAGTCATTTCTTTCACAATTTAACAATAAAAGCTGAGTTGCCCCATAAACTCAAATACATTAAGGGTTTCAACTAATCCTTTAACATTTTGGAGCAAAAGTTGGTCTCAGATGAAATTTATTGCTGGCAAAATGAATGAATTCAAGTTTTACATGAGTTGAAGCTGTTAACGCCTTTCTGTGCCTGAGCACGCATGCGCATCTCATATTTTTGGATACTACGGGGTCCACTTTGCACTTTTGCAAGGACTGAAAGCCACCTGGCCGTCTGCCTTAATGCGAACACGAGGCTTTTTACACCAGGAGCTGGATGCAGCTAAGGTGTTCATTTCAACTTTATTAAGGCAAGTAATGTTTCTTTTATTGTGTATTTATATGTGTTTACATCATTTAAGAGCCAGCACGTCAAAATCACATGAACAATGTAAGACGACACAGCTACAAGCTGCAGCGACTCAGTCTCCATTTCAACTTGGGTCGAAACTGTGGACACAAGTTTTTGAATTGTGTCGATGGGCCACGTAAAACCAGCGTTATGATAAAAAAATACATGCAATTTTTTTTTTCTGAACAAAACAGTGGCGTTTACAGCGGGAAGAACGGGAAGAACGGCGTTTTCTACAGACAGCGCTAGAAAACACTCTCCGCTTGCAAGTGAAAAAAAAAAGAAAAAGAAAAAACACCCCTTCCCTATTGGTGTTAGAGTTTACCATGTCAGCCAATCAAAAAATGATATGGCAACATGTGACATTTGGTTGTTTAGGGAGAAGTTTTAGTGGTGACAACCGCGACGGAAAGCCAGCGAGCGAAAAAAAGAGAGCAAGTCTTCATATGTGAGATATTAGTGACGTTTAGCGTGTTTGGAGGCTAGAGTTAGTGTGTTGTGTAGTTATTGTTTTGTATTGTGTGTCAGTTAGACTGCTGAATGTCACATTTCCTCCAAAAAAGCTGTCAAAGGCAGATTCCAGTGTAAACGCTGTTCCCACATGGAAAACTGGACTGATGCACCTCCTGCTGTCAGACCTGCAGGTTTAGGCCTGTGGTGTTCTCCTCTGTCTTATACTGAACACAAACCATTTTTTTGGACTGGCACAAATAATTTGTGTGCCTTCTTATTTGATGCAGAACACCTGATTGTTCTGTAAATAGATTTAAATGGTTATATAAAAAACGCCTGAGGCCTTGGCTGCATTTTTAGGTAAATAGTACCATATAACTTGTTGTTTGCAAAACTTGTGCATGAACCTGAAGTTCCCAATGTAACGAAAGATACTTTATTAAATATTTACTAAACTAATATAAAAATTGTTAGTTTTCAAAAAGTGTGTCCTCCTGAATGGGATTATAAGCTAACAAGCAGCGCTGTGTGTTTGGCAGATGGCAGGTCGGGGAGTTCACCTCTCATCCCACTCATGCCACTTTTTGTTATAAATGTTGTCATAAGTGTGCTACATTGGTTGTGCATCAAAATTACTTCAAAAAAACTGACAAAACCATGAGCAATTATCTGGAATAACTAACTTTAACATCTTATTTCTTAAGGCTGTATTTTAGCAACAACACTTAATGTGTTTTAAAAACAAAATGGTAGGTTTATAAATGAGACTGAGTCTTATTTGATTTCCTTGTTTTAGGTCTCAAACATAGTCCAGCATTGACGAACCATCAGTTTGGAAGGGTTACCGATATTTGTTCACGACGACGAGACCAAACTCTTCTTAACATGTCTGCTGAGTATGCAAATCTACTCAATCTTCAGTTTTAGTTTACAGAGACTTATATTTACTGTTGTTAATTTTACATAAGATACAGATCCAGTTGAGAGGGCTACCTGAGGTGTTACGGTGGGCATCCTCACTGTTCTGGAGGACTACGTGGGACCCAACTCGCAGTCCACAGGGGTCAACACTGCCATTGTTTTGGAAGAGGACATTATTCTTGATGATCTGCCAGACCTTCCCACTGCCTTTGCCTACCTGTTTGGCCTACTTTATGGGCTTAACGTGGAGTTTCCCAAAGAACTCAAGTACACATTTTTTGCTGTATGGAAACCAGATAGAAGAGTTCACATCCTGCCATCTGATGTTTTGAATCTGTTTGTAGTGACTATCAGTCATGATAGGTTTGATATTCTGACTGACAATACCACACCTTTAAAATTAGATGAGTAACATTTGTTACAAAAATTAGACTTTTTTTGTTTTTGGAAAAGGACTTTATTTGTGGCTGAATGCTGTCAGTGTGTTAAAAATGGCTGATCTCAAAACATTGTCAGTGGTGCAGTTGTGTTTGAACACAATAAAGTTATTTGAAAATCAACATTGTGTAAACATTCATTAATACAACAGGGAGCACCTCATGAAAACTATATAGGATACTTTTTCTAAACTTTAGGAAATACATTGGCAAAACAAAAAAATATATATTTTGTAAACTTTAGGGAATACATTGCTACAACAATAAAATATGAGTTAAGAAAAAGCACAGTTATTAATTTTGTAAACACAAAAACATTAGTTGAAGCAACTTTTCTCCAAAACTTGAAATTATAAGTTATCCATCAGAACCTAAAAACGTAAATGCAGTGGTTGCCTTAAGTTTTTAAGTTTTCGCAACATGGTAGAAATCTTTCCGATTGGGGGGGGGGGGAGGAAGCAGGTTATTTATTGCTTTAAATATAATTTGTGCAGTGAGAAAATGAACCAGATCTGTGAATTTTAGAATTTTTGATTTTAAGAATAGTGGATTTGTATGATCTCTGTAACCAGTTTTATGGATTATCCTTATGGCCCTTTTTTGTAATATAAAGATTGATGATAGCAAACATGTGTAAGTATTGCCCCACACCTCTGCACAGTAATTCAAATACGGTGCAATCAGGGAACAATAGAGAACGTGGAGTGATTTGTGGTCCAGAATGTGTTTTACTTTACTCAAGATTGAGACACTTCTTGAAATTTTGTTATGTATATGATTTATATGAGAATTCCAGTTTAATTTATCATCTATAATCACACCAAGAAACTTATGTTCAAGTACTCTTTCAATTTCCACACCATCTACATGAATCTGCACGTGTGCATTTCTAAGGGAATTCCCAAATAAGATCATTTTAGTTTTACTTAGATTTAGCGATAGTTTGTTCCTGTTAAACCATTTTTTAATTTTGCACATTTCTGAAGTAATTGTATCCAGCAGCTCCTTTAGATTCCCCCCAGAACAAAAAATATTTGTGTCATCTGCAAATAATAATAATTTTAATATATCAGATGCCTTACAAATATCATTTATATAAATAATAAATAATTTTGGACCCAGTACAGAGCCTTGTGGAACACCACAAGCAATGTCCAAGCATGATTAGGAATGGACACCCAGCTTCACAAATTGTTTCCTGTCACTTAAATAATTTTTCACCCATTGCAGTACAACCCCCCTGATCCCGTACCGTTCCAGTTTATTAATTAATATGTGATGATTGATTGTGTCGAATGCTTTCTTGAGATCCAGAAATACTCCAGCTGCATACTGTTTCTGATCTATAGCATTCGTAATCGCCTCAATTGATTCGATTAATGCCAGAGATGTTGATCTTTTTGATCTGAATCCATATTGACTGTCAGAGAGTAATTTATATTTATCTAAGAATTTGTCTAATCGTTTATTAAACAGGTTTTCTAGGATTTTGGAGAATTGTGGTAGTAAAGAAACAGGCCTGTAATTTGTGAAGTGGCGTCTATCCCCGGTTTTATACAGCGGCACAACTTTAGCTATTTTCATTTTGTTTGGCACTTTTCCCGTCTGAAATGATAAGTTGCAAATATATGTTAGAGGTCCTACAATTCCTTCAATGACCTTCTCGACGATTTTCATGTCAATATCATTACAATCAGTAGATGTTTTATATTTACACATGTGTACAATGTCAATTATTTCTTTTTCCTCCACTGGTGTGAGGAACATTGAGTTAGGGTTCCTATCAATCAGGTTTTCACTACAGTCTACTGATGGCAGTGACTCAGGAATTTGTTCTGCTGGCAGAACAAATTCCTGAGTCCAATATTTACAAAATAATGATTCAAGCTGTTGACCTTATCAGCAGTGTTTTCCATAATATTGCCATTGTCGACCCCTCCGGTCCCCTCAGTTGGAGGGGACCGGTCCCTTCTTGGGGTCCTTGGGGATCAGGACCGTCCAACCTTTGGTTAGCCATTCCGGGTGTCTCTCGTTAACTAGCAGCTGGTTCATTTGTGCTGCCAGACGCTCGTGGAGTGCAGTCAGCATCTTTAGCCAGTAGGCGTGAACCATGTCGGACCCTGGTGCTGTCCAACTCTTCATACTGGAGACCCTTTCTTAGATATCTCCCACTGTGATGGTTACAGGACCCTGTTCAGTGCTGAAAAACCCACTGTGGTGCGTGACAGCATTGTTAAATGAACAACAGGCTTTGAGGCTTGCTCGTCAACTAATGTGCATGATTGTTGTTTCAGACAGACATCCAACATCGAAGACAGGTAGGCTGTGGGCAACAAGACATCTGCTGTACTGACCCATATGGAAAAGAAATAGTAAAAACATATATGATTTACTCATGAAAGTGGCCACTTTCTCATTACTTTCATATATTTTTTTAGTAAGTATATAAAACATACAAGTTTCATTGTATAATTTTTCAAGGGATCTTATATGTGTTTTCACTCTTGTATGCTTTTCATACAAGTTTCATACAAGAGAGATAAAAACTTTACAAGATTTATATATATCTTTTCCATATGGGGAGAAAGTGAAAACAAGATGAGAATTGATGATAAAGATCAGTTAGATCTGTATTGAGCAGAGGAGATATGGACACAATCTGCTCTGCTGTTCATCTGAGAAAGAAGGATGTAAAGCTCCAAACTGTAGGAGTTTCTGACGACCCTCTCGACAAAGAAAGTCTGGGGGTCAACTTTCCATTGTTAATGTCCGACACAAGCTGGTCAAACTGTCTGTGCACTCGCTCCTCTGCTAGGCCTGCTTTACTCATTTATCATGACCAGCTGCCCACACTCATGGCCATAATTTATTCCTTCAGATGTAGCAAAGATCATGGAGCAGAGAGGCCTTCTTCAATGCCACAGTAAAAAGATGGGAGAGAAGAAGGAAAAATGAGACACTATCTGAGAGAAAAGAGGAATATTTGATCAGCAGACATAAAGGTGGTGTAACACTACTTTGACTCAGGTCAGTCTGTCAAGTAGCCTGGTTCTAGCCTTTAGGACAAAGACACAAAGACAAAGATGATGGATAAGTGATGAGGACAGGTGAGATAAGACAGAGAAGAGGAAAACAGAACAGGAAGTTACTCACCTCGTGCACTGAAAACAAATTATGTTTAAAAACTGTCAAATGGAAACAGTGATGGACCATAAAGCTCGAAATAGTCTCCTGCTGTAGCAGGAACATCGACTGTAAATCAAGTACATAATAATGTAATAATAATAATATTTTTTTTTATTGTTCATATATATAAAATAAACACACTTTCTAGGTGAAAATATACCTTTTATTTCTAAAGTACAGCAATCACGGTAAAATGAATTTTAGACATTTTGCTCCACATGTCACTTTGCATGTATTTATTTTGATCATTAAGACTAATATCTGATAATTAGTGTCACATACTAATGTTTGGTCTTTTGCACACAGTGTACTGCAGAATAGTCTTGGATTCAATCTGATGCTGGCAGACATAAACATCAAGAAGACCCTCCTCACATGGATGTGGCCTCATGAATCTGCTCTTATGGAACGCACTCTTCCCCGTCTTTAACTCTACAGGCCTGACCGGAGGCGATGGGTGGAGCCACGTCGCCACACTCTCAGAAATAGAGGTACGAGAGAAGAACATTTTTGTACCTATAGGTACATTTTTTTAAAATGTTCCCTTAAAAGTACAATACTGGTCTTTAAAAGTCCAGAAATGCCCCTTTAAAGGTACAATTTGAAATAAAGTACAAATCTGTACCATTTTGACCTGTACTGCAGTAGGGCTGCCACAAACGATTATTTTGATAGTCGACTAGTCACCGATTATTTATGCGATTAGTCGACTAATCAGATCATCATCCACTGGACGTAAAACTACAGCTTATTGCACCAGCAGCATCTGCTCTTATATAACTATCATTAGCTTACAGCTTTAAGCTTTTAAGGTGCTAACTAAAAATAAAGACAAGATGATAGTTTATTCAATTTTAATGAAATTTGCAGATTGTTTCGGTGAAGTTTAATAAACTCCTTGCTATCTAAAATATAACAGGACACCGGAGTAAATTCTCCAGCATCTCACACTTCTGATAATCAGCTGTCTGCTTGATGTTTATTCAGCTGTGTAAAAACTATAACTTTAATCTCAGCCAAACCGATTTACTCAGGAACAAATAAAATACAAAAAAAAAAAAAAAAAAAAAAGCCAAACAACAACATTTTTAATTTATCTAAGTGACTCATATATATTTAACCTGAGTCGCGAAAGACGGCGGTGGGTTTGAAAACAATTTGCCGGGAGTCCGGTGTTCTCACGGCGCTAGTGACCTAGCCCCCGGCTAGCTATCGAGCTAGTGGGTAACAGACGTCTCCGAAAACGTCGGAGCGCTTTTGAAAATATGCGGTGTCCTGCTAAACTGAGCCGATATTTGAGGTTTACACAGCTACATTCTCGCCTGAAAATATGTTAAACGTTTATTTTGTGACCCAGAAAGAATAATAAGAGTAATATTAAAACTAACTAGCTACCGCCATTGTTGGAAACTAAGCTGGGCCGCGCTATGAATTCTGGGACACAGCTGCTTCTTTTTCTTCGGGGTTTAACGGCAGCTGGCATCCTTGTACATGCTGTGCTGCCATCTTCTGTTTCAGTCCGTTATTACACTCTTAAATCCTGCTATTATTCCTGCGTCTTTTGCGATCTTACAAAGCTTCAAACGACACGTCAACTATTAAATCAGTCGTCGACGATTTTGATAGTCGACGTAATCGTGACTAGTCGACAAATCGTGGCAGCCCTATACTGCAGTGACAGTGGCAGAATGTGGTAATGGGTCAGCATGGGAAAATCTGGATGGGCCTGGTTAATTGTAAAATTCATATGAGATGTGAGTGTGCTCATAAAAGCTGCATGTTATAATCAAATCTGTCGGTCCTCTCCTCTGTACGTAAATTATCCTATGATGCAAAGAATATCTCTAACCTACCTTTGTGTAAGTATGTTAAATTATATTAAAAAAAAACACACACAATGACATGCAGGCACAACCAAATGATGTTAAAAAAAACTGGTCCATTTCCATTTTATTAAGTTCCAGTTATAATTTTTAATGTTTTAAATCTTGGTTGTAGCCTTCAAAAACGTGAAATCATATTACTGTTATGTTTGGCCATTTACTTTTTCGCTTTTACTACATCCTAGAATTGTTCATTAATTGGGAGGTTTTTATGGAATTTGCAACATCAAGTTAAACCGAGGTTCTTTGGAAGTTAAAATGTCAAGCAGATTTTTATGTTACGGTGACTACATTTTGTAAGTTACAAATATAGTTCGCCAAGACAGCATAACGGTTTCTAAACAACTGCGCATTAATACCACAATGTTGTATTTCCATGTATCAAGTTCACAACGCGCATTAATCCCAAAGGCTGAAAAGCCAGCAGCGATGAGTGCTCCGCCTCCGCGCTGACTAGCGTTGACGCAGAAAATGACTCTCAGGGGGTTATCAACGGAGGAGCTCCTTAAAAAGTTGATGGAAGAAGGCATTGATGTGTCAGACGACGAGGCGCAAAGGTTTAGAGGTAAGTCGGGTGTGATTTTGTGTTTTTATAAAAATTACAACGTGTAATATTACAGTAGAGTTAGCAAAAGTCCGAAGAGCTAGCTTTAACATGGGTGAATGCTAGCAGTTAGCTAAGTTTTAAACAAAGAAAGGTACAAATGTGGACTATTTAGACTGTTGGTGGAATATTCAACGTCTGTCTGCCCGCCGTATTCCAGTGTTTTATCAATAAATAGTCACTAACCGTGTACAACAATGTAAAAAAATCAATAATTTCTCAAAACATGCTAGTATGTAAATATAGCTATTAACAAAATCGTTTTCTAAGCAAAATTTATCGCATCTAACTTGTTTCCCGCTCAAAGGGATTTTAAACAATGGAAGGTACACATTTGTACCATTCCACCTACTTAGTGGGATTTGGGATTTTCGAATATGAGAGCTGTAAGCTCTGCGCAGGGACACTGTCTGCAACCCAAGAATTGTTAAGATGATTGGGGAAACGGCTAATGATTTTTTTTGTCTCTAAATCTGATTATTATTATTTTCTGTACTAACTGATTAATCAATCTGTTTATTAGCTTTAGAATTTTTGTTCAAGGGTTAAAGCACTTTACATTTATCTCCAGTCTGTGTCTTTAAACATGTCAAAAGTTTAAATCCTCAATGTAAAATGTCATTCTTTTGTCTATTCTGCTCTTTTCATTTCCAGTTGTGTGATGAGGTTGATTTAATGCATCCCTGCCAAGACAACATCTGTCGCCGCTTTAGCAAAAACTTCACTGCTGTTCTTCAAATGACCAAGGATTTGCCACTGAAGAAGGTCTACATGGAGGCAAGAGAGAATGCACTGGCTGAAGACATTACAGGTGCTAATTTGACCTCATACAAATAGTAAATTTTGTGACAATTCATTTGCTCTCTCTTCCAAAGATAATTGATGTACCATAGTGTCATGTGAAGAGCATGTTAATGGGAATTTGCATGCTATCAAAATCTAATGAAGTGCATTTGCATCTGTATGACCTAGGAATTGACTTCAAGGGGGCACTTCTCTTGCCATCCATCTTCAAGGAGAAGATAGAAGATTTCATCATCCTTGGAGAGGTAAATGCATGATGCAATGCATAGCCTTTGGCCACAAGTTTCATTCTCGGTGTTTTGTTGGCATGGAGCTGAATTCAGCTGCGGTTCAGCATCACAGCTAAGCTAATGTAGGGGAAACACTGCTGTTAATCCACAGTGCTGCTGTGCTCTTGGGTTTTGTCTGGTGTTTATATAGATAGATAGACCTTTATTGTCCCCTTAGGGAAATTCTTCACAGGTACTGTCACTGTCAGGGGTGATTGCTTTTGCCCTTGAATATTATGTCAAACTTTAGCAGCTTATCAAACACTACCACAACAGTCATTGGTCAAGAAGCTTTTTGTTTGGAGTAGGGGCCATGTTTACAGGTTATCAGAATAGACAGTTTTGTTTTGCAGCAAATAAAGAAGGTAATTTGAGGAATCTGTTGAAAATCCACTTGGCACATATTGCTTAAACATACTGTATACTAATGTTTTTCTTCCTCTTCTGCAGAATACTCCCACGAGTCCATACCCAACCATTCGAATGAAGGATAAGAGTTGGACAACTGCCCTCTTAAGACAGTGTCGCCGTGTTGTGACAGTTGAAGGAGTGGATGTTTGCTCGTGCCGCTCGCTGGATGAGGCCTACATCTCAGCATTCTCCACCTTCTTCGTGTTCAACATGACCTACCCTGCATACTTCAAGAAAACACTTGTCTTTCTTCAGAACTGCATTGTCAACATAGGAGACCAGGGAGACAAACCCCTGCCAGTAAGTGTCACCAGGGTACTTAACCAACTCTATTAAATACGCCCCCACCCAAGTGTCACTACCTTATTGACTACCCAAGGCTGATTTTGATGTATGGTCCTCTTCGCCCTTTGTGGTGTATGAGATATGAAAGCAAGCATCAATATTTCAAAAATCTAGCGAGTAAATGCAAAAACTTTGTAAACATCACTGCAACTCTTAGCAATCGTCATCAAATGAAACAGTGCTGGGAGTTTTCTTCAGATAAGTTGCTTGTTGACTTTGAACATTCACTCAGCACAAGTGTCAGTGTGCCATTTTCATCTCTGCCAGGTGACTTACAGAATGCTCTGGAAATGAACAAAAGTTTTACAGATGTGCATTTTCAGGATAAAGTGCTTCAGCGTGTGTCTGCTATATCTGTCAGCAGTGTCAAATATGAACTTGAGGATGTTTTTGTAGTTGGCCATGTACACACTGAAGCCATACCTCAATTCTTTAAAATCAAGTATATTTTGAATGTTGATACTTGTTGGGTATTGTGTGGGAAACTGTTACTTCCTTGCACTTATGAATGTCATTTCCATGCTTACCAAGTGGCAGTTGACAATGACTCGATCCTGTTCAATCCAGGAAATGAATTAGACTTTCAAGCTCTAGACACCTATTTAGTTGATGATAGGCTGTTTGTGTCCTTGAGGTATTCTGTGTGACGTGATTGCAAGAACATTTTTATGTGTGTGTGTGTGTGTGTGTGTGTGTGTGTGTGTGTGTGTGTGTGTGTGTGTGTGTGTGTGTGTGTGCGTATGTATGTGCGTGCTTGTTGAAGTAGAGCAAAACATTTGTGTGGACAGTTTTTTAAATACATGCCATCTCTGTGATCCGTCAAAACATTGTGTTCAGGTGTTTAATGTCTTTATGTGATTGTTTACTTTTTTTTTTTTTTTTTAAATGAATGTATTTTTCTTGACATGTCCTATAGCAATATACGAATGTAATCAAGGATGTATTCCTGTGGTTGTTTAAGTGCTTTGATGTGATTCTATTATCGAAAATAAATGGTTAAATAACCAAATATTTTGGACTATTGGGGGTACATTTTTGTCTCTTTAGGTACGAAATAGGTTGTCGCTGGGGGGGTACCCTCATAGGTACCCTATTGTACCCTTTTCAAGAGAACATTTCTGTACTATAGTTTCAAGGTACATTTATGTCTTAGGAAAGTACATGATTGTACCTCAGATGGTACAACTTCATAAGGTACAAAAATGTACCAAGCCTAAAGGGTACAGAAATGTCCTTCAAAAAGGAACACCCCCAGCGACAAGCATTTGTACCCTTTTTGGTACACTTTGGTACCCCTATTTCTGAGAGTGCACATAAGGTGATGCCCAGGAAGCTGCAGTAGAAGAAACGTGAGCCAAAGTGCTGGATTTCAACCAAATAAGGAGAACTGTGGCTTTCCTCCAACTTTTGACCGATCACTTGAATGTCCTGTTCATCACACATAATAAAAAGCATTTACTTTGTGGGTGTGGTTCTCTTTGTTCATTTGGGTCTCCTAACAGAAGCAAACAGACACGGCAGCCATTTTTTAACTTGAATCTTCAGCTGTTTAATAATTTTAAGAAAATGCATTTGAGCATATTTGTCTTCTCTCTCTGAAAAATGAACCCAACACCATCCACCATTCTGAAAATTCTACAAAAACAAGACGTTGAAAATGAAAAATTAATGCTTTCAACCATTTTCAGAGAAGAAAATGTAAGAAATACTTTCAGTTCAAACATTTTCTTTTTTTTCTGGAATGTGTGGGGAATCTTTGAGCGTTGGCAGTGACCCCCCAGCTGCATGACACCTGGTGGGTTCACTGCACCAGCAATCTGAAACCAAACTTTTAGGCTTCAAACAGAGAGAAACTGAAACACTATGAAGATCTGATCCAGTCCAGCTGAGTGAAGCATATGTGGCTCAGCTGCAGGGGAGGGTGGAGCGGTGGCTTCAGGGGTGGTGTCAGGGAAGGCTGACTCACACACCTGAGCCAATAATAGAAACACGTCTCGCTGTTAAAGATGTTGCCAAGGAGAGCGTGGTGTGTGTGCTGCAGGAGCAGAGCAGCTGGACAGCTGCACGTTGGAAGCCCAATAAAGACGTGTTAAACTGCAACACTGCTGCCATCAGCTCATTGTCATACGTTTTGTGCCTGGATCCACCCAAAGTTTCTCAGTTTTCACGTCAAGTTAAATGGAAGGTTGCAGCGTAGGGTTAAAATGGGGTTCCAGTTATGCTGTGCGTTATGTAGGTCTGACATAGAAGTATGATTTACATGCAACGTGGAAGGTTTTGGCAAGTTTTGTAGTACGACGGCTAAATCACGCTTTGCTCTCTGTTGAGAGCCTATAAGGTGGATTGTTGGTGTTGAACTCACCAGGTGCATGACAAAAATATTTTAGCTTGCATCCACTGTTGGCAGAGACCATGACTCCTGAGAACATACATTTTCTTCTTGAGGCACCATGAAGAGGCTGCTAGGAAAGCTACAACTACCTGTAGAGGGTCAGGCAAGTTGTGTGGAGTCAGCTGAACGGTAAGAACAAGATCCTACGCCCTGCCCGTGATCAGGTAGCCTGCTGGGATAATAAGCTGGCCAGAGGCGGAGATAGAAGCCACTGACATCAAGACCAGGAAGCTCCTGCATAAAAAAAGGACATGACTTGCATCAGGTAAATGCAACGAGGGCACGACTGAAATGATTAGAGCAAAGGTTTACTTAATCCTTTTCAGTCTAAAATAATATTTACAACAATAATAACAAATAAGTCAAAAAAAGTCAAATATAGCGTCTGAGCTGGTCTGATAGAAGAAATGCTACACAACAAAGTGGAAACTACTTTTTCCCTCAGTCGCCCAAATCTGTTCACTCGATTCAGTTAATGCTGCTCTTTTTAACCTTCTTTGACCTTTTTGAAAAACATTTTCCTTAATTGTTTTTTGATTTTTATTATGAAAAGCATGCTGCTGTTGTTTCGATTCTGTATTATTATTATTATTATGCTCGTGGTTTTTGTCTTTTTTTTTAAACTGTTTCTGCAGAGAGGATGATGACAGCACACAGACACTGTATTGTAAGTCTGGATCAGGTCATTTTTGGTCCAGGCGGGTTCCATGTTTGCTCAAAACACCGGCCGCACTGCCGTCGTGTGCTGCTTAATAACGCTGGAGACTGCTGTAGCACAAATTCCACATTAAAATTCCCAGATTTTTGGTCATTATTCCCTGCAAATTGGTCATTTTCTCAGAAGTTTACACTGCCTGTTGTGTTGTTTACCATCTTCAGTGGCTCAAATATGCCGTGGTATTTTTCAGCTCCACCTTTTCACCACTTATTCCACAGCAGGTGTGTGAGCGCACAGCAAAGGTGGGGGAGGGCCCGATCACGTCGAGAGATTTGATTGGGTCATACAGTGTCAGTACTGAAAATGAACGAATGGGCTGCTGTCAGTGTCTGCACAGCCATCATGCAGCAGACCTTCAATCAGCCTAAAACTGCACCAGCCCATCGATTACCAGTCCAGCTCTGGTCTGGACTCGATGACTCATTACTCTCAATCAGCCAGGCGCGGCAGACTTCCTCATGTATCTTCATTCCACCACTGTGTCCATATAAATATGAAGAATAAAGAAGAGCACAACACTGCTTTATGTGCATATGTCATGGTTCTGCGCCATGTTGGCCCAGTATTCTTAGTTTTCGTGTGTTTTGTATTTTGTTCTTTATTTATGCCGTGGTTCCTAGGTTCTGTTAAGATGTTCCTTATTTGATTTCCCTCTGTGTATCTGTGAGCCCTCGTTTCCCCTCCTTGTGTTTTATTCCATGTTTTCCTGTTATGTCTGTGCTCTCCCCGTGCTCTCTCCTCCTATCTGTGTACTTCCTGTTTTACTTTGACAGTCTCCCGTCAGTGTTGCGTTACTCCTGCTGTGTCTTGTTATGATTATCAGTGTCACCTGCGTTCCCCGTGTGCTCCCACTTCCCTCGTTAACCCTCTGTGTATCTGAGTCTCCCTCAGTTCTGTGTCGCGTTCTCCCTCATCCATGGCCGTGTGTTTCTCCGTCTATTACGTTATAGTTTCCCAGTTTAGTTTGTATGGTTTTGCTCTCCAGCACTAAAGCTGTGAATTTTGAGTTAATTCCTGGCTCCGTGAGTTTGCGATTGGGTCCAGCCTGCACACAGCCATGACAGTATATGGAACAAAAAGCTTCAACCATGATTTAAGTCTGTGCCAGCTAACTGTAGCTTTTCACTGTGTTGTCCTATATTTTATACAGTCAAGTTCTGGCAACCAGTGTTTTACTGTAAAGTTTGATTTGACAATAAAATAACATATCTTACATTTGCACTGTTTTTCTCTGTAAACAGGAGTAATGAGGTTTAAAGTATATCTGTTAATTTTGCACGTATTGTAAATGCTGCTGAATATTTACAGGAAGTGACTGTAAACACATCAGCACTGCAGCTGTTTTCTATAGTAATTTGCTGTAAATGATACATAATTATCATAATGTCTCATACACAGCCACTGTGTTTTGCAGTGTGTTGTTCTGGGAACCACAGTCGCCAGTATTTGACCCTAAATTAACCTTTTTTTTTAACCATGTGAGCAGCTGAAGAAACATTTTTGCTTCTTCTTCTGTCTGAACTTTTGTCTTGTCGACAGCTCGTGATGTTTCTTGCTGACTGCTGCGGACACAGCAACAGAAACATGCTATCATTCACAGCTGTGCTCTGATGATGGAAACAACAGAAATGGCTAAGAGGAAAAAAACTGAAGCAAATAAAACATTTGTGAAACAAAGTGAGGTCAATCCGTGCAGTTTATGGCGAGACAGTGCGTTACAGAGAAATACAGTATCTGTGGCATTCACACGGCAAGAGGATTTACATAATTTGACAGTGCATTAGCAAACATCAGGGACGCACATCGTACCTTTAATCCTGGCTGACACAAAACTTGAGCCCACCTGATCTGGTTGCCCGATCCATCTCGTAGCTCAATTCATCCCGCAGCTGTCAGGGGAAATTATTTCGGGCTGGCTTGCAGGGTGTGTCGCTCCCAACCAGGGTTTAAGTTGGATTTGCATAATACCTTATATCATATAATTTGCACAGTTTGCATTGTGCTCCTTCACTCTGCCATTATAGTAATTGAGGGCTGCCTCTTTTTGGCAGATCAGAGCCGGTATTTTGTAAAGGGCTACAGGAACACCAAGCAGTCTGCGAGAAGATAGACACAAGCAAAAGATGCAAGTTTAGAACCACCGCTATTAGATTAAGAAATCCAATTTTGGCACAAAGGCAAAGCTGTCAGAAGCAGATGGAGTGCCTGTGAAATCCTTGCCTATCACTCAAGTCAAAAACAAGATTATCTCCAGCAGAGGGGAGAGAAAGCAGTCCCTCGTTTGTTATTTTTCAGCCAGTCTCTTAAATTCCGATAAAACCAGACTCTCTGCTTCAAATAGCAGCCTGAGATGATGTCAGGCGAGAGCAATCATTCCTTGACTCCAGCAGACGTGCGTAAATGACTAATGATACTATCACACTGGCACTATAAAAGAAACGAAGAGGATATTGAAATAACAAAGTGAAGATAGTCTAGCTTTTTTGGTGGAGCATGTGTTTTATCTCCGTTCCATACATCAAGCAAATGTTGTGAGACGCTCTTCATGCTTTGAAAGAGTTAGCTGGGAGGTGCTGCCGCCACACTGACAAATGCGTCTGAGCTGTAAACGTCACAATTAAGCCGAGCTGTCGAAGCGTGCACGGCTGGTTATTTCATGTGTGACGAGTCCAGAACGAAAACCCAGAAATCAGTCACCAGCTCTGCCCAGGGCACTGCCCACGCCATAAATCCACACTGGGGACACTGACATGGAAAAACTGCAGCCAACTTTTACTTAGCAAAAGAAATCAGGTATGCTGACAAGTCCATATAAGGCAGAGACAACACACCCATCAGTGTAACTGCACACAATCAGCTGCTTTAACCTGGTGAACAGGGCACACATGATAACAACCAAATACTATAATATTACAAAATAATAACTACAAAATTATTCCAAAGCCAGAAGCACAAAAATTATCACGTCATCTGATTTATAAGAGTTATGATTTGGGGTTGATTTGTAGTTACTTTACTTTTAGTTACTTTTTTAACCTGCCTTGATTGTCAGTCATGATCTGAATGCACATAAACTCTGTTGTCATCATGTTATTATTTTTATTTGATCTATTTATTCATTTCCATTAATATTCACAGTATATGAGCACATGTGTAATATAGAAATGCTGACAGGGAGGAAAAAAGGAGGAAATAGAAGAAAACATGAGATCAATAGGACAGAGCTCAAGAGGAAAACCATGATGGGTCACCAACTGGTGCAGCTCTGAGAAATAAAATACAAAAAACCAACAAAGAAAAACAAAGCAACTGGAAGAGAAAACAGCAAAAACACAGATACACAAATCAGCAATCTTGTGTTGAGTGTGTGTCATGAAATTTACTGGATAAGGACGGTGAAATAAATAACTGACTAAATAAAAAAAGCCCCCAGGAGCCAGAGGCAGATGGAGAGAGACTCAAGAACGATGGTTGATCCTGTTTCAAAGCAGCAACCATCGTTCCCATCCCAAAACAGTCAAATGTCACATGTCTGAACGATTTCAGACCTTTGGCACTCACCCCCATTCCCGCCACATGCCTGGAGAGACTGGTCATTAAACACATCAGAGCTGCTTTTCCACCATCCCTGGACTCGCACCAGTTTGCATACAGGGAGAACCGGTCAACCGAGGATGCGATCGCCACAGTGCTGCACACATTACTGAAGCACTTGGAACACAGGAACACCTATGCACGGCTCCTCTTTGTAGACTACAGCTCGGCTTTTAATACCATCCGGCCATACAAACTCCGTCCCAAACTCCACCAACTGGGACTTAACTCCTCTCTGTGCAACTGGATTGTGGACTTCCTCACTAACCGTAGACAGAGTGTCAGAGTGGGTAAGAACACCTCTTCCACCCTTGTGGTCAACACCGGTGCCCCTCAGGGGTGTGTTCTGAGCCCTCTGCTATACACTCTCTTCACCCATGACTGTATTTCCTCCTGCGCGTCCAATCTCATTGTTAAGTTTGCAGATGACACTACAGTGCTCGGACTTATATCCAACAATGATGAGACAAACTATAGGACAGAGGTGCAACAACTAGAGTCATGGTGCCACGACAATAACTTGGTCTTAAACACCAAAAAGACCAAGGAGATCATTGTAGATTTCCGGAAGAGGGGCCATAACAACCATCTGCCTCTCTTCATTGGTAGTGAGGCGGTGGAGAGGGTGAGCAGTTTTAAATTCTTGGGGGTAACTGTGACCGAGGACCTGTCCTGGGGCAACCATATCACCTCAGTTGTACGGAAGGCCCAACAGCGCCTCTACTACCTGAGGAGACTGCGGAGCGCACACATTCCCAGATCTCTGGTGTTGAACTTCTACAACTGTGCCATCAGCAGCGTTCTGACGTATGGATTTCTAGTGTGGTTCCCCAGCTGCACCAAGGCCGATCAGCAAGCACTCCAGCGGGTGGTGAAAGAAGCTGGCAGAATTATTGGAACAAGTCTGCCAGAGATCAATATCTTCCCCACTCGCTGTCTGAGGAGGGTGCACAGTATCCTGCGGGACCAACATCACCCTGCGCGCCACCTTTTCCATCTGCTGCCCTCAGGGAGAAGGTACAGGTCTATACAGGCCAGAACATCCAGACTGGCCAACAGCCTGTATCCACAGGCTGTGAGGCTCCTGAACTCTCTGCCCCCCTCTCACGGACAATAACCATATCCAACTTCTTAATAGCAATGAACTGGTCTGCATTGGTGCATCATATCTTTATTCTCTTCCCCCTCCTGCCCCCCCCCCCCCCCCCCCCCTCTTTCTTAAATAGATAACTATCATATCTGATATCATATCTCACAGTACAATAATATTGAATGGGTTGCATTGTTGTATTTTGTCATGTTTCTCAGGTCTTTGTCTGAATTTCTACGAACATTATTGCTAAGGATTGTCTTATTGCATTGGAGTCACACTGGGTTAAATATGTACACTTGGGTTTTAAGGGGTATTTATTATTTTCTTCTTTTTTTTTGGGTTGTATGGAAGCCCCAAACGCAATTTCATTGTTCTTGACAATGACAATAAATAAATAAATACTAAATACTAAATCACTTAGCCACCAGCTAACAGCCCCTCACAACCCTCTTCCTCTCCCCCAACCCACCAACCTGCCCATGTTTTGCTGTAGCTCTGAGTGTTTTCTGTGTGATTGCAAGTCAAAAGCTGTGTTTTAGATATGGGTGATGAAGCCTCGATGAAGCCTTTGAGGCTTCTTTCTGATTGTAGTGAAATATGGATTTGAAGCTTCAAAGCCTCAAAGGCAGATCCTAGCAGTGACATCCAGCTGTCAGCTGCAATTATAGCAGCCACAAATTTCAAAATGAATCATTATTAAGCATGAAAGTGTTTCAACATTTTCAACTGTTAATTTATTAATGCAATGTTTAACACTAGAACCACAAAGGCTCCTTCTGACCCTGTAAACATTAATGCCAAACTACTATTGTGGCATGCTGGGTTGCCTTGTGGCATGCTGGGTTGCCTAGCAGCATTTATTGTTTATGAACACTGCTGTAGCATAAGTGTGCTATGTGATAAACAAAATATACAAGGGACTGTAGCTTGATAAAAGACGAATAACTGGGCTCCTGCAGGCGTGAAGGGGTCATGTGAAAGTATTTACACTACTGTAACTGACTTGCTGTCCTATAATCTGCAAAACATGTCAGCTGTGAATGCTTCGGTGTTGGCAAAGTAGCTTTTATATATCCGCGATGTATCCAGGTGTAAACGCTTGCTGAGTATAGGACTGATTATAATGTAGAACACACCGTAGGTACAATAACAAGTGTTATAAAGATCCTTGAAGAGGTTATTTCTTTGTTTCACGTGTAGGCTAACCCCTTCATAACTTCTGATGACCACAAGCAAAGACATTGCACATAAAAATGTCAAAAAATAACAACACAAACACACATAAATACCAGAAATCACTTTTTGGCAGACGTTAACGTCCTGGCACAGTAGTCGATCAGAGCGGGCGAGTGCGTGACACAGCGCATACAGAACCAGGCTGGCTGTGCAGTGGGGGAACCACAGATCAGAGGTGGTTTCATATGCTGTCCTGGCTGATTTCCATCCTCTACACTGACCATGCGCTGTGTATGCTGTCGCTATACTGAACAGTATGAAGTTGATATGAAGGTGGTATGAAACATCATCAGCTTAGCTTCAAATTAATCTCTGCTATACTGTAGCCCAACTAAAACCATGAACCCACAGCCACTATGCAGCAGTCACACACTGTTCTTTATTCTAACCCATCACAGTGCAACAAACTAACCTGTTCATCTTAATCTGCAGAGGATTTTCATGTAGTCTTTAAATAACACAGTTAGATATTGGGTCTGTACAACGTTTCGTATAGTGAAACATGCTGCAAAACAAACTGAGGACTCACATGTAAGCTTCAAATTTCCAGGTTATCAATATTTTATCAACCTACTGAGCCGTCCTTCCCTTTAAGCCAATCTTCTTCCTCTCTTGTCCTCTTTCTTATCGTTCTCCATTTCTGAGTGCTAGCTCGCAGTTAGCTCTCTTTCTTTTCTCCCTCTTAAATCCTCAACTGGACTTTTAGCTGCAACACACTGTGCAACAAAATGATCACACAGTTTGTGTGTTTGCTGATGTTTGTTGAACTGATAGAAAAGAGCAGTGAGCATAAAGGCAGTAATGTTTTTAAGGCTAGCTAGATGCTGAACATCTGCAGTCGTTCTTTTTTGAGCCAAAGAAAAAAGGATTTCAAGTATTTCAAATGATTTCATGCCCACAGTGACGTGAAATACTAACTCCCTCAAATGTGTTGAACCAAAATTAACAAGCCTGTTTTGAAAATTAGGGAGTAACATTTACAGATATTTGTTTAACCCTTGCGTGCATAAGTGGGTCATTTTTGACCCACTTGTGCATTAATTCCAATATCTGAAAAGGTTTTACCATTTCATGTTCCAGCTATTCCTTAAAAAACACATTTTTATTACCATGTCATGTAAAATTTTAAGTTAGCTATTACAAATTCTAAGATCGTTGTATTACTACCCCAAACGTCCACCTAAGTGGTGCATAAATGACTCACAGTCTTTTCCTCTGCAAGTTTATAGAAACAGACATTTAGCATTCGGTGATTGTGTCACTGACAAACAGCCCGTGCCATACAGGGGGAGGCTCCAGATTCGACAGTGCCAAACTAGCATCAAGTATGGCCTAAACAAAAAATGCAATATCTGGAAGGGTCTCCACATGGAGACAAACAGGGGAAGGAGTTCAGACGAATCTGTGGGAAACAGTCCAGCAGTTGTGCAGTAGATTCAGAAAGACACGAGACAACATCACCACAGATTACTTTTGTGTTTCTTCTACACTGACTCCTGGAGACGCCACTGTGGGCTCTCTACAACAGGACAAGGCAGACATCCCACCTGTGAAGAAGGCCTCTGGGAGGTTTACAGCACAGAGTTTGGATTCAATGGCAGCCTTGTCATGGTCAGCTATGTCTGAAAGAAAGGAGTGGCTGTTGTGTTCCTGAGCACGATGTATCACAACAAACGGTGGATGAAAATACCAGAAAGAAAAAAACCGAGGAGTAGGGATGGGTACCGGTATCCGGTGCCATTATGGGTGAGTAGCTTAATGTTGTTCGTGTGTAATTTAGGTTGAGTAGGCTAACCATGTTATTACATTAATGTATGTGAGGTGAACTAGCAAACACCGTTGTAGTTACATGCGGCTGTCTTCTTGTTTGATGGCAGATGCTCCCTTCACCCTGGCCAAAAAGGCTAAAATGACCAAAGAAAAAGTGGGAAACAGCTAAACATGAGAGGTTTTTGGACAAAGTTTGTTTTTTCCATTGTTTAAGCACTGCTTCCAGCCAAGAGTGATACCATATATGCCCCATAGCTGCAGAAAAGGCTAACATTGTTATCTTTTTACAAAAAAACAGCTGAACATGAGGTTTTTGGACAAAGTTTGTGTTCTCCATTCTTTAAGCACCGGCACCGTTTCAAAAGTACTGGTTTGGTACTGGTATCGGATAAAACCTAAACGATACCTATCCCTACCGAGGAGCATCACGGCCATGATAAGAACTATCATTGATCATTTTAATGTCAAAGTTTCAAGATTAAAGTCCAAATATGAAGATTACTGTTGATCCAAGACAAACTGCAACAGCTAACCCTCGACACAGGAGAGTTTTAGTTATTATTTCTCTTTTAGCACATGTTGTGCCATGGTGTTCTGTCATGTTTAGGGTGGCAGTCAATACTTTACACATACTCAAATGTTAAACTGTGGTTAGCCACAAACAAAGCACATATACACAGTAATTATTAAATACATGGTTTAAAACAAAGAGGGGAAACACTTTCCTCCTGAGCAGAAAGACATTTAAATCTCTTCATTATCTCACAGATAAATGAGGGGAAAAACTCATGTGGCTCCGTATCCACAAGATGAAATTAAAATGCTCAGCCTCAGAGATCATCCAGCTGAGATTATCCAGCCCATAATTAAGTCAGATGAAGACGTCAATCTAGCAACCGGCTGATCACTAAAGGTCCTCGCCCTCTTTTATCAAAATATTCTTGCATGAACAGGTTGCTTGAGCTCAGAAACGTGAGGACTTTGACCAGCCAATCACATTAGGTCTAGTCACTGTGAAATATCTACAGAAACGAGGCCTGTGTGATTGACTGTGGGTCTGCAAAAGCAGGACGCAAAAACGCTAACATGACAGAACACGGAATATGGCTGGAAATGTTAATATAACTCTCACGGATTGGAAAGCTGGATGGATGATTGGACGGAGCGTATAAAAGATGGATGGCCTGGCCTGAAGGCAGTAAGTTCTCAAGGAAGATGACAGAAGCTCTAGAGTTTGCAGTGAAAGGACTCACATATTATGTTTACCTCATTAAAAATAATGCACGCCACTTCATCAAATTAGCACTGCATGATTATTACTATACACTGTGTAGCAAAGCCATTTGGGCATGTTGGAAATGTTTGCTCAGTGGAAAGTTATTCTGTATGTCAGGCTTTACATCCTGAATCAAACCCTGCAGCAACAGTAGACACACACACACACACACACACACACACACACACACACACACACACATATGCAAGCACAGTGAAGTTTGTCTTAATTTAATAACCTAGAACTCTCACTGCGGCTCAGAAAATTGCATCTTTCAAACACACCAGCAGATGATCCTCACAGTGGTGAATGTTTAATGGGTGCTGCTTGTTATAGCCATGATTGTGGACTAATGGAGATTGATTGATTGATTGATTGATTGATTGATTGATTGATTGAATCTTTATTTTGAACATGTTGAAAAAGTATAAAAAAAATAGAATTAAAAGAGACAAATGAACAAAGCAAACAAAAGGAAAACGAGCAACCACAACTCCAAATAACGTCCATGTTCAAAAAGGAGCAGGAAGAAGCATAAGCTTATTTAATCCCACCCCTTTTCCACTATCTAGTATCAATTGACTACAGAAATACCTCCTTGCAATTACATTATAATGTTATGTGTAATTTTTTTTTAATATATACACATTTATGTTTCTATCTATCCATACATACGTATATACACACATACGCACATATACACATTTTCAATAACCCCATTAACACCTGAAGGATACACAACCTACAATTTATATATATATATATATATATATATATATATATATATATATATATATATATATATAAAACACCCAGCACGCCCCTGCGGGCGGTTTATCCTTCAAGCTCGGGTCCTCTACCAGAGGCCTGGGAGCTTGAGGGTCCTGCGCAGTATCTTAGCTGTTCCCAGGACTGCGCTCTTCTGGACAGAGATCTCCGATGTTGTTCCCGGGATCTGCTGGAGCCACTCGCCTAGCTTGGGAGTCACCGCACCTAGTGCTCCGATTACCACGGGGACCACCGTTACCTTCACCCTCCACATCCTCTCCAGCTCTTCTCTGAGCCCTTGGTATTTCTCCAGCTTCTCGTGTTCCTTCTTCCTGATATTGCTGTCATTCGGAACCGCTACATCGATCACTACGGCCGTCTTCTTCTGTTTGTCTACCACCACTATGTCCGGTTGGTTAGCCACCACCATTTTGTCCGTCTGTATCTGGAAGTCCCACAGGATCTTAGCTCGGTCATTCTCCACCACCCTTGGGGGCATCTCCCATTTTGACCTCGGGACTTCCAGGTTATACTCGGCACAGATGTTCCTGTACACTATGCCGGCCACTTGGTTATGGCGTTCCATGTATGCCTTGCCTGCTAGCATCTTGCACCCTGCTGTTATGTGCTGGATTGTCTCTGGGGCATCTTTACACAGCCTGCACCTGGGGTCTTGCCTGGTGTGATAGACCCCAGCCTCTATGGATCTTGTGCTCAGAGCTTGTTCTTGTGCTGCCATGATTAGTGCCTCTGTGCTGTCTTTCAGTCCAGCTTTGTCCAGCCACTGGTAGGATTTCTGGATATCAGCCACCTCCTCTATCTGCCGGTGGTACATACCGTGCAGGGGCCTGTCCTTCCATGATGGTTCCTCGTCTCCCTCCTCTTTCTTGGGTTTTTGCTGCCTGAGGTATTCACTGAGCACTCGGTCAGTTGGGGCCATCTTCCCAATGTATTCTTGGATGTTCGTTGTCTCATCCTGGACTGTGGTGCTGACACTCATCAGTCCCCGGCCCCCTTCCTTCCGCTTAGCGTACAGCCTCAGGGTGCTGGACTTGGGGTGAAACCCTCCATGCATGGTAAGGAGCTTTCTTGTCTTTATGTCAGTGGCTTCTATCTCCTCCTTTGGCCAGCCTATTACCCCAGCAGGGTACCTGATCACGGGCAGGGCGTACGTGTTGATGGCCCAGATCTTGTTCTTACCATTCAGCTGACTCCTCAGGACTTGCCTGACCCTCTGCAGGTACTTGGTGGTTGCAGCTTTTCTAGTGGCCTCTTCATGGTTCCCATTCGCCTGCGGGATCCCCAAGTACTTGTAACTGTCCTCTATGTCTGCAATGTTGCCTTCTGGTAGTTCAATCCCCTCAGTTCTGACTACCTTCCCTCTCTTTGTTACCATCCGACTACACTTCTCCAGTCCGAACGACATTCCAATGTCATTGCTGTATAGCCTGGTAGTGTGGATCAGTGAATCGATGTCTCGTTCACTCTTGGCATACAGCTTGATGTCATCCATGTACAGGAGGTGGCTGACAACTGCTCCGTTCCGTAGTCGGTATCCGTAGCCAGTCTTGTTAATGATTTCACTGAGGGGGTTCAGGCCTATGCAGAACAGCAGTGGGGACAGAGCATCTCCTTGGTAGATCCCGCACTTGATGGTGACTTGTGCTATGGGCTTGGAGTTGGCCTCTAGTGTTGTACGCCACATCCCCATTGAGTTCCTGATGAAGGCTCTTAGGGTCCCATTGATCTTGTACAATTCTAGGCATTCCAGTATCCAGCTGTGGGGCATTGAGTCATAGGCCTTCTTGTAATCAATCCAGGCAGTGCACAGGTTGGTCAGTCTGGTCTTGCAGTCTCGGCTGACTGTTCTGTCTACCAGTAGCTGGTGTTTTGCGCCTCTGGTATTCTTGCCAATTCCTTTCTGTGTCCCGCTCATGTATTGACCCATGTGCCTGTTCATCTTAGCCGATATGATGCCTGACAGGAGCTTCCATGTAGTACTGAGGCAGGTTATTGGTCGGTAGTTGGAGGGGACCGGTCCCTTCTTGGGGTCCTTGGGGATCAGGACCGTCCGGCCTTCAGTTAGCCATTCCGGGTGTCTCTCGTTAACTAGCAGCTGGTTCATTTGTGCTGCCAGACGCTCGTGGAGTGCAGTCAGCTTCTTCAGCCAGTAGGCGTGAACCATGTTGGGCCCTGGTGCTGTCCAACTCTTCATACTGGAGACCCTTTCTTGGATATCTGCCACTGTGATGGTTACTGGACCCTGTTCAGGGAGGTCGCTGTGGTCTGCCCTCAGATCCTCTAGCCACTGAGCATTGCCGTTATGGGTTGCATCCTTCTCCCATATGCTCTTCCAGTATTGCTCCGTCTCCAGCCTTGGTGGTGCTGTTCTCTTATTGTTCCCTTGCCACTGAGAGTATATATATATATATATATATATATATATATATATATATATATATATATATATATATATATATATATATATACACATATATATACCCATACCAACAAACCCGTGCATGCGCACACACATGAAAATATTAGACAAGAACACCCTATCAAATCTCTACCTTTTCCCTGTACCCTGTAAAAACCATATCCTTAAACCGCTTTTTAAACTGCGCCATGCTTGGACATTGCTTCATATCTTTACTTAGTCTGTTCCACAGCTTCACTCCACACACAGAGATGCAAAAACTTTTTAATGTTGTACGGATACAAGGATGTTTTAAATTTAATTCCCCCCTCAAATTGTATCCCCGTTCCCTTTTAGAAAACATTTTTAGAATATTGTCAGGAAGCAGGTTATTTATTGCTTTATATATAATTTGTGCTGTGAGAAAATGAACCAGATCTGTGAATTTTAGAATTTTTGATTTTAAGAATAGTGGATTTGTATGATCTCTGTAACCAGTTTTATGGATTATCCTTATGGCCCTTTTTTGTAATATAAAGATTGATGATAGCGAACATTTGTAAGTATTGCCCCAAACCTCTGCACAGTAATTCAAATACGGTGCAATCAGGGAACAATAGACAATGTGGAGTGATTTGTGGTCCAGAATGTGTTTTACTTTACTCAAGATTGAGACACTTCTTGAAATTTTGTTATGTATATGATTTATATGAGACTTCCAGTTTAATTTATCATCTATAATCACACCAAGAAACTTATGTTCAAGTACTCTTTCAATTTCCACACCATCTACATGAATCTGCACGTGTGCATTTCCAAGGGAATTCCCAAATAAGATAATTTTAGTTTTACTTAGATTTAGCGATAGTTTGTTCCTGTTAAACCATTTTTTAATTTTGCACATTTCTGAAGTAATTGTATCCAGCAGCTCCTTTAGATTCCCCCCAGAACAAAAAATATTTGTGTCATCTGCAAATAATACTAATTTTAATATATCAGATGCCTTACAAATATCATTTATGGTAAATGGCCTGTATTTGTATAGCGCTTTTTATATAAATAATAAATAATTTTGGACCCAGTACAGAGCCTTGTGGAACACCACAAGCAATGTCCAAGCATGATTAGGAATGGACACCCAGCTTCACAAATTGTTTCCGGTCACTTAAATAATTTTTCACCCATTGCAGTACAACCCCCCTAATCCCATACCGTTCCAGTTTATTAATTAATATGTGATGATTGATTGTGTCGAATGCTTTCTTGAGTTCCAGAAATACTCCAGCTGCATACTGTTTCTGATCTATAGCATTCGTAATCTCCTCAATTGATTCGATTAATGCCAGAGATGTTGATCTTTTTGATCTGAATCCATATTGACTGTCAGAGAGTAATTTATATTTATCTAAGAATTTGTCTAATCGTTTATTAAACAGGTTTTCTAGGATTTTGGAGAATTGTGGTAGTAAAGAAACAGGCCTGTAATTTGTGAAGTGGCGTCTATCCCCGGTTTTATACAGCGGCACAACTTTAGCTATTTTCATTTTGTTTGGCACTTTTCCCGTCTGAAATGATAAGTTGCAAATATATGTTAGAGGTCCTACAATTCCTTCAATGACCTTCTTGACGATTTTCATGTCAATATCATTACAATCAGTAGATGTTTTATATTTACACATGTGTACAATGTCAATTGACGAGTAGATGTACAAATGTCTTAGCTATCCATGCAGTGAGTGTCGGGACATTGACTGAGGTCTTATTATGGTGCTGGAGAAGTAAGTACATCACCTAGTAACCACTAATTTCGTTAATTCAAACAGAGAATAAATGAAAATATCAGTTTCTTTGATTTCACTGGCATTCATGAAATGAAGACTGCAGCCAGCTTTCTTTTAAAATCTCTTCATTATATACAGGGCTTTAGTTCATCCGGTCTCTCCTCTCCTTCACCTAACATTGGCGTTCTTCTGATGTTATATGTTTGCTCATTTACAAAGAAATACAATGCATTTTAATGAGAAAGAGTCTCACAAATCATTTGCACATTATTGAGTAAAATAAGTATTTGATTCCCAAGTAAAACACGACTTAGTTTGATGAGAATCTCTTGTTGGTGTGCCAACAACTTACTTTTGGTGCTAATAAACTATCTTTTTTGCACTTCTGCATTCTTTTTCTTTTACACGAAGACATTTCAGATAAAAACCATAATTATCTCAGTGGCACAAGACAACTAAGAGGATGAGCAGAGGGGAGTTCCTCTTCTGTTGGCCACAGATGTCTCCATGAAATGTCAACGCCTCCTATTTTTCTTACCCTAGTAGTGAGAAGGTTGTTTGGTTATTTTGCTGTGACTGCTGCTGGCATATTTCAGAAAAGGGAACCTACTACCTCCCTAGATGGCTGAAAGTTTGAACAAAGACACATCAAAACTGGTTTAGGATAAATTAGGCTAACATTAGCATTCTTGACAGTAAGATATCCAATCAGATCATGCCAGGAGCTTCTTGTTGGGTACCAAAGTGTCGAGGTGCAAATATTACTGGGGTGTTTACACGTATTTGTTTGTATGTATACTTTTTAAAATGTGTTGATTGAAGAAAATCCTACTGTAAATAAATTCCAAATTGTGTTCCAGATATTGTTTTTTAAATTCATTGAAGACGTATGCTGTACAAATATTCCACTGGGAAAAAACAGAAAGAAAAACATTCATGACATCCACACCAATCATTAGTGTATGTGAACTTCTGCCTACAACTTTAAATCGCGTTTAAAAACCCACCTGTTTAAGCCTTCCAAACAACTTAGTTTTTAACTTTTCCCCGGTTCGTGCTTGTTGCCACGTCACCATCTGATAACTGTATTTTCCTGCTCCTTTACTGCTGTAACCCCGCAAATGCGGCTCGTCTGTGAAGCACTTTGATTACCTGGGACTTTTAAATGTGCTATAGAAATAAAATTCAAACTGAAACTGAACTGAAACTAAAACTGCGTTCAATGTGTCATCATCTTATCCCTTACACAGCAATATTTATGAGAATAACAACTGGAAATGTAAACATTTAATGGACTGATTGGAACATTTAAAGTAGCTGCTTTGAACTCAGAAAGTCTCAGGTTTCCAAACGCAGTGCAGGATCTGAGCACAGACCGGGCTGCTGCTGAGCCCACTGGGCAGAACGGCGGGTCGAGAAAGGGAAGCTATTTAATAAAAACATCATCACTGTGCCATCATACATGCCTCTGAATGTGACATGTATAAGCACACTGGCCTAACAGTCTTCTGTCAGCAGAGAAGCTTCTCACAGTTTGAATATAAATGTGCTTGTTTCAGCTACAGATTTTTCCCATCATGTGATCACAGAGAACGATGGTTATCGAATCAAATTCAGTAAATAGAAAAATGTAATATCAGCTTTTCTCAGAAGTCATGGTGTAACTTTTAGAATGAAGCACAAGAAGAAAGCTTGTATACACCAGAGTCCCACGTCCACATATCTCATTTATTGTTATTGCTAATATGGCAACAGAAGAGCAATAAAAAAGTTGAAGTAAACACATGATGAACTTTAAGATTAAAAAGACCAAATAAAGCCGCACACGTGTAACTGTGAGCTGTAATGAAACGCTGCTGTCACACACGTAATGGCATCGCCTTCGAGCAGCTCTCCAAGCGCTGCCCTTGTTTGCCTGAGTATTTTGTCACGGCACACGTACGTGAGCTTTTCTCTGAAGAGGAGGAACGTGGACCTGAGTCTAATTGAACGTGATTAACACTAACTGGAAACAAAACAGCATGTAATAAACGTCCACTCTAAAGAAGCACGTTTACATGACAGAATGGGGTCAATGAATTAGAGATATAGTAGCGAGAAGCTGTCTGCTGAGTGCAAAGATTCAGCTGTGCACACCAGTGCTGCTTTCCAAATGCATTCATATATTCATTAAATGCTGCACTTTAGAGGACGTTTATTAAAGAAAAATGAATTTCATACAGCGTCCACACTAATTTACTCTGCTTACAGCTGTGGTTATGATCAATGTGCAGACAGTGGAAAAACAAAACTTTTTATTTTACTACACAAATGTCATCTGAAATGTCACACACAAACAACGTTGGATATTAATATATATATATATATATATATATATATATATATATACTCACATATCTATATTATTGCTAATATATATTGCAATATATCTATATCACTAAAGCACTTCTGGATGGATGCAGACTGCATTTCGTTGCCCTGTACCTGTGCATGTGCAATGACAATAAAGTTGAATTCTATTCTATTCTATTCTATTCTATTCTATTCTATATATATATATATATATATATATATATATATATATATATATATATATATATATATATATATATGTGTGTGTGTATGTATATGAGTACTAATAACTTACTGTGACCAAAGGATTAAAACCTTTTCAAAGGATGTTTTCAGTGAACTGTAGCTTTGGTCATTAATATTGTCCCTGAAAACCTCAGAAACACTTGCACGTCCTGCTTTAATAAAACGTGTAACTGAGCATAACTGTTTATATATAACTGTGGATGCTCGAGGTCTTAAAAATCAGGTGAATGTTTAAAGTTTAGTTTTTGAATCCTGAATATATCCATCTGTAAAAGCCTGTTGTAAGATTAGTGGGTCTCTTAACTTTCACTACTCATTAAAATACTGTGAAACAATACTGTGAGTGATGCAGGGCTGACACAGGGACACAGACAACCCCACTGTGTGTCCTCCCACAGTCCAAACTCCACACATTGTGGACCTGCTTGCTACGAGGCAACAGTGCTAACCACTGCACCTCCATGCAGTTATTACTTATTATTATATCACAAGAGATGATCAGAAGCCCAAACACTGAGGAAAGTTACCTCACAGAGATTTTTCAAACTGTGCCAGGTTGTCTTTTAATAACAGAGAACAACATAAATAACATTGTTCTATGACCACGTCACTGAATATGTAAATGCAAAGGGTTGTTTTCTTTCTAACAGCTGTATGAGGATTGAATATTACACTGAATTATTAAGAAGACAAGTTGTTGCTTGTTGTCTTTGAGTTCGTTATTGCTGTTATGTTACATACAGCATGTCAGCTTTACTGTGAACTGTTGTTGCTGCGATCTCAATGTTTTGAATCACAATAAAGAAATGTCTCTACTCTAATCAACATCTAGTAGATACACCTCTCATTTATGAGGAAGCCTCGGTAAAATTTACAAACGATTGTTGTTCAGAGCAGCAGAGTATAGAGTAAAGATTTTGTGTAAGTGCTCCCAATAAATGGAGACAGTGTTGAAAACTCAGTCAAGAGCAAGTGAAGACATAGCACTAAAGATGCAGAACAAGCGATGGCAGACGATGTGACGGAGCAGCTGCCGTGAGAGGAGAACAGACTGAGAGAACGGAGCAGAAGCTGGGGACCTGACACATCTGGTTAAGGTAGAAGAAAAAACAGGAAGCAAAGGAAGAGAGATCCAAAGTAAAACCTCACTTTTTCTTAAATAGAGCATGAAGACCACGGGACCTGGCTTTTGCTCGCAAACTGGGCCATGATCACATAGTTTATGGCTGAGGCATGATGGGTAAGGATTAAAGATGGCTGCCCTCGGGGCATACAGCAATACCATTACTCTTGATGGATTCCTTTTTTGCTCACATATTCTCTGCAGACATCAGAAGGGCCACAAGGCTTGACTAATGCATGGCATGATGATGGGATCAGAAGAGGCAGGGGAGGGGTTCTCAGCAGCTTCACCAATCCTCCAGCTCCCATCTCTATTTTCTTCTCTCATCCCTGTCTACGCTGCACAGTGCTCCCCTCTGCACTCAGCCTGTCAGGTTAGCTTTGTCTCCAGGATTTAAAGGACTGGAGTTTGTTGGTATAGATGCTTTAAATAAAAAAGGTTTAAGATAAGAAGCTCTTAACGAACTTTCAGATTATCTTTATTAAGACCAGCTATTGGTGAAGTGCAGGAACAAATAAGAATAAACTTCACTGAGAAATGTTTGATGTTTTTTTATTTTGCTTGTTTACCATATTTACCATATTCTTGTAATCAAGCTGCCTCTAAAATGACTATTTAATTAACAAAAAACAATTTCAAGAAGTAAGCAATATATTTGCACAACACGGCCTTGTGTTCATGTGAAACCACACAACTATAATATAATTGTGTTCTTTTGCTACACTGTAAAACCTAATAAGTTCACAGAACTCAAAAATTGTTGTGTAACAGATTACACAACAATTTTTTAGTGATGTTTTTAAAAGTTTTAAGTTTAACTAAAATAAAAATTATAGTTGCAGTTGCCTTAAATTACCTCAATGTTAACTCATAAATGTTGATATTCCTCAACTTATAATTAGGGAGTAATAAACTCAAAATGTTCAATTTTTTCAACTTAATTAAGGTGGGAAATACACTCAAAATATTTTACATATTGCAACTCATACGATGTGGGAAATAAACTCAAACTTTTTCATATTTTCTAACTTATAATATGGGAAATAACACTTAAAATCTTCAATATTTTTTAAAATACTGTGGGAAATACACTTACAAATAATTCTAAACTGTTTACCCAGTAAATTATAATCAGCTAAAAGTGTTAGAAAACATGAAAGTAACAACACTAACAATTTAACAACTTTTTATTAAACACAATGTGCTTTTAAAAAGGCACAAACAACAGAGCTCACTCATAAAAAAGTGCTTCATAAATAAAACAAGAGAAAAAGACTCCAAGGGTCTCCATCTCAATTCTAAAATTCAATAACATTTTCAGTATTAACAGCAATTGCAGCTATTAGAACATTGATGCATTTAACACTTACTGTACCTTGACAGCTGCAGCTCACTTTCTTTTTTAAAAATACATAAAAAAAACAGTACTGGTTTCCACTGCTGTACTTATAGGGAACAAACATCAAGGCAGTGCATTTACGTATTAGGCAACAGAACATTAAACATGAATAGTGAACTGAACAGTCATTCATCTTAAATGTGAGGTAGAAGAGGCAAATGATTAGGAAAAAAACAAACAAAAAAGCTTCCTCAATACTCAGCTTAACAAGTAGTCCATTCTGAGTGATTCACTCATTGAACAAATCATTCTTCAGCATCAGTAGACGCCCTTTCAGTGGTTTGTTGTCCTCAAGGCACATCACAACCTTCTGGATAAATGTGAATGTAAGCTCAAGTTTCTTTGGGTATTGTAGGTCTAATGCATAGATGTACCCAAAGAGCAGGAGAAATGAGTCAGCCAGATTTGTGGGACCATTCACAAGTATTTCATCCTCAACGACAATGCAGATGCTTTCGGGACTGAAGAGGGCCGAATCAGTAGTGTCATCCGTGACAACTGTCAGCAGAGCCACAGGAGTGTCAGTGAGGTCTGGACCATCTGCTGACTGCAAAACAAAAATAATACAAGAATGAGTTCAGCCCCACAAGGACACAAATCATGCTATTGATTAGAGGTGTGAATCTTCATAAGTCGCACGTTTCTTTTAGGATTATAATGTCAACGATTTAATTTGATATTGCGATACATCATGATGCATTACAATAATCTTAATTTGGGTTTGGTTTCAAAACATATGTGTAAATAAATGTTTTCAATAATAAATATATGCCAAGATATTTGTTTTTGTTATTTACCAAACATTTCTCTGACCACAACATGGCACCTCCAAAAAAATAGAACACTTGAATTTTAAAAAGGGAGATAGTTTTTATCTGCAGATTTTTTTTGTATAATAATCTTTCAACTATTTTCATGTTTTCTGGTTTATGCGTAACAATCTTCTTGCAATCTTATTCAACAATAGTTGATATATGGGAGAAAACAAGTCAGATGAGGACTGTGTTGAACATCCTTCCTGATATACACCCTGGTTCTCCTTGAGTTCTGAGCGATGTCATATGGTTGATGCTGAGGCCAGTACACTTACATCACAAGTCCTGAATAACGTGGAGGCATCTTCACGCAGGTACACAGGAAGTGCACGAAGGACGAGGGCCCGTCTTGTATTTACATCATGCTGTTCCTAGATGAACACACAATATCTATTAGAATAGTATTTACACAAATGCAGAGTAAAAACAAAGTGTTGGATAGCCATGTTCTGATTGTCATTGTTATAGATCAGGGGTGTCCAAACTTTTTGTGTAACGGGCTAAACCTGTCAATCTAGAAGGGTAACCCAAAAAAAAATCTAAAAATTTTGAATAATTCAAGGCAAAATTCTCTAGTTTCTTTGTATTTATTTTTTATTTAAATTGGGACACAAATTATAAAACTCACCCACTGACAACTGGTGAAATGTTGACTCTCTGTAGCGCTCTTTGCAGTCTGATATCTGTAAACAATATGTGCACAAAGACGACTTATTAATGTTCAAAAACATTTTTTGCACAGCACACACACACAAGTAGTCAGCTGATCTCATCTGATGCAGATCTGCTCCTTGATCAAGTGACATTTGTCCGGATTTTTGGCACGAGTGACGTCGAATCAGCACCGCAGCTGGATGGCCCGATTTACATACCCAGCGCAGCTGATACTCACTACAATAATTTACTAAGATTATATGCACTCCTGTTATTAAGTCCAGTTCAGTCTGTTAATGTTAACCGTTTCAAACTAATGTTGATAGGTGTGTTGCTAAGCTTAATAACTTAAATAACAAACTTGAAATTTACCCGTCCTATTTTCCCTTTTATTGTTTTTTCTCTGTGCTGTAAATCTTCTGTCTAAGAAGAAATCTGAGGCTGCTGTTCTGAAAATAAGCTACCAAAGCTTTTTCTGAATGAATCAATAAAGATCCATTTATGGAAAGCTGTGATGAAAGCAGTTTTGTCTTTAATTATATTCAACAATATAACATATTCGACCACTTTTAAGTGATTTTGTGATCTTTAATACACTTTAATACACTAAAGTTAAGGTTATTTACCTAATTTCTAGTAAGTAGTTTAGGGTTTAATAATTTAATTGTTTAATAATTTAGGATCATTTCAGGACCTTTTGGGGTTTTTGATCATTTGGGTATGGTAAAACTGAAACTGTTATTTTTAAGTTAAGGTTAAAGGATTAAAAGTGAACTTGTCACGGTTTGCGGGGCAAGCCGTGTGGAGTTGTAGAAAAGGACCCAAAAGGCAGCAGCTCTGGTGCAGGTGAATATTTATTTACAACAGTGGGCACAAAACAGCACTGGTGGAAAAACAAGAAACCGGAAACCTAAACTGGGTAAGCTAATAACACAAACCAGAAACGAGACGCAGGGAGACCGAGGGGAAACAACACAGACAAACCAGCAACTACCATAACAGAAGACACAACTTAAATACACCCAGAGCACGGGGAGAACACAGACATAACAGGCTGGGGGAAACATGGAATAAACACAAAGAGAGACGAGAGCTCATAAATACACAGAGGGGCACAAGGGGGTAAGAGTCACAAAGGGAAAAAACACTTAGGGAACACCACAACAGGACACCTCAGAAAACCTGGCCTAAATAAGGAACGAAAATACAAGGAACCAAGAATACTGGGCCAACATGGCCCAGGACCATGACAGAACTGAATCCTGTTTAGAAGATACAATGCTGGTTTTTCAAAGCTGTGAATAAATCTTAGAGGGAAAATTAGTGAGGGTTGAAGGGGTAGAACAGGTTTGATTTCTTTTTTGATTTTTAGAAGAAGTGGTTGTAATGTAGGCGTACACATACAGATATTACATAGGTTTATCTTTAGGATAAAGGGGGAGCTTCTACGTAGAAATGATTTTTATACATATTGCATTTTGTGCTTTTAAAGGAGTTGTGGCTCAAATTTGTCTCTGGAGGGTCACGAGCCTTTGGCTAGCGCTATGATTAGCCAATCTACTGTGAGGATAATATGAGTTCATGAAGGATTGCACACGCTTACAGACACAGAGTTAAGAAACACACATGACAGTATTGATTCCAGGCATCAGGCCTCAAATTCATTTAGCTTTTAACTGAACTTAAAAGAAGGACCAAAGAGGAAGGAAAGCATATATTTTGGTTAAGTCTGATAAATTAGAATTAGAAGGTATTGTTACATTAAAGGGAGCAAATGAAATAAAAAGGCTATACCAAAAACAGGTGATAACATAGGAAATGTGAGGTTTTAAAATGAAGTTAGTGTTAACACATAGGAGTTGTTTCAAGGCAGCATTTAGCTATGATGAAATGTATACAGGAGTAATTGCTTATATGCTTAAACTTAATTGATTAAAGTGGTTGTTTTCTTTTAGAGTAGAGGAACTTGCAGCAGCGACAATTTGTGCACAGGATGTTGATGATCAGATAAGGGAAAAATAGAGCGAGCAACTGGACGTGAAAGCAGGGCTTAAAGAGTTCTAAAGGGATGAGTAACGTTGAAGAGTATACATAAATACAAGTCAATAAGTTAAGAAGATAATTAGGATCAGGCTTTTGATTAAAGAGTCCCAGATAGGATAAGTTAGGGAGATGCAGGAAAAGGTGTTTTGTTTCTTTTGCAGAAGATCGATCTCGGCGACCACAGGAGGGGCGAGGATCCTGGAGATCTCGAGGTTCGAGACCACCAGAGAAGGGTCTGCGTGAGGACACAATGTATTGTGACCTCTGGTGTTCCAGAGGTCAAAAGAGGGAGTGTCGAGAAGGGAAATTATTTTACTGCTATTGTTAAATAATTGTCATTATTACCATTGCATTAATAATAAAATCTGGAGTTTATATTGCATTCAGGGGTTAAACAGTGTCTCTTTCAGAAAGACTGAGTTGCAGGCTGACAGGAAGTTGTATGCAGAAGTGAAAGCAGATAGTTATTTTGAGCCGCAGGCTAAGACGAGGCTTTAACAATGTAACAGATAGCTTTAAGAAGGCCTTAAGCAGTTATGACTATTTTATACACAATGCATATCTGTGCTTATTAAAGAGTTGGAGCTCGGTCAATTAATTGGGGGTCGGAAGCTTTGTTCGGCGCGATGTTCGGACAATCTATTGTGCAAGTGACTTGGAGCCATAGAAGGAATCGCAATACATGCTTACAAAACACTTATATCAGGTCATTTTATATTAAGGTTTAAGTAGAGGTTCTTGATTAAAACATTTATTTAGTAGAAGACATACACATAGTCTCAGTGAGCCTCTGGTCTGGTAAAAGGTCAGAAGTGCAACAGGTGAATTGAGAAAGAGCATTTGAGGACGAGACACAGACAGTAGGTGAAGAGGTGACACAAAGAGCATGTGAGGTCGTGACACACACACACATAGAGTTAAATTTATTTAGAGGAACCGTCCTTGTTGTCTCGGCAAGAAAGAGGAACAATTCATTTTAAGATAAGAACGGAAAGTACCAAGCCATGAAAATAGAAGATGATTTTCTAGGTGAAAAGTCATGATGATGTTGATCTGATCTATGTATAAAATGTACCGGTGACGCATGAAGGGGCGTCAGTAAACAAACCCTGATGCTATAAAATATCTGTTCATGCTTTGATTAAGTCGAAGACTACTTCCTGTCTGCGTACAGAGTTGTCTTCCCACACGTGTGTTCATTAAAATCATCGTTTGACTTCACCCGGCCGGATCGGTGTGGTTATTCTTCGATCACCTCTTGTACCCTTCCTCAATATTGAATCTTAACATTTGGGGGCTTCGTCCGGTTATTGAGGAGGGAGAGTTGGAGGTTTAGACGGAGAAATCCGGGGTCTTAGGTGGTCTGACGGGCAGACATGAATTCCAGTGGTCGAAGTGAGTGGGCATAAGCCGGCTTATCCAAAAGGTAAGGCACTACCTGTTGAATTATTTCCAAAGTGTGCCAAATTGGATATGATAAAATTTAAGTCTACTCACTGAAGTTACTGGTGGATGTCTGTTTTGATTTTGATGAGAATGTCATGACAGTACTGAGGATTTAAAGCAGTTGGACTGCTGGAAAGGATTTAATGCGGTTAGACCGCGGGAAGCAGTTAGACTGCTGGAAATGATTTTAGTATGTTAGGGAATTGGGTTATGTTTTGGTTATAAGGTTGGACCTGCTTCAGTCTTACACTTTGTTGGGTGTTTTACTGTTGTTCCAAAGTATTATAAATTATTTTAGAACGGAACCGAGGGGGTTCTAGGAAGCGCAGTGCTCAGAGGTAACGCTTGCCAATGCCAAGGACGCTTAGGCATTGTCCTCGAAGAGGGATAGTCAGTTGGTCACTGTGGAGCTTGGGGCACTCCAGAATAACTAGGAGATAGAGTCTCCTTACCGTTTGGAACGGTATCTGCGCTTTTTTGGTCAGAAGAAGTTGGTCTTCGGGCGTGTAACTTTAACCTAAAACTTCAAAGTTTGGGTTGGTTGACGCTTTTAAATTGAGTTAGGGATTTTAGAAATGAGGCCAGAAACAGTTAAAGTCTTGATACTGGTTAATTGGTCGCAAAAAACTCAGGGAGTTTATCCGCTGGGCGGTTATTTAAAATTTGTCGAAATTGTGTAGGCGCTAAAGCTGACAGATCTGACAGTGGTTGTAAATATAAGACGTCGTTGTAATATAGAATAAGAAAATTTGGTGTGAGAGATCTCTGTGTGTCGAGTCAGTAATGCACTGACTGCCTGCTGCTATTTTTAGACGGTGTGTGTGAGTGTGAAAATGCAAGGCAAGGCAAGGCAAGGCAAGTTTATTTGTATAGCACAATTGAACAATAAGGTGATTGAAAGTGCTTTACAGAGACATTAGAAACAAGAACAAATAAAAAGCATGATTTAAAATTGATTAAAACAAGCAAATAAACTAACTAACTAATTAACAAACAAACAAACAAACAATCAAAACAGATAAAATCAGAACATGCTTAATAATGCAAATTAGTAAGCAGTGAACTGTTTAAGCCACAGTTGGTTTTACAAATACTGCTGCAAACAGTGTTGAGTGTGTGTTTCAAATGCCATTTATGTTTATTAGAGGACTATAAATAAAGTTTTGAGTTGCCGTAGTGGATGTATAGTAATTGACTGAGTTTGGATGTAGATAGATAAATATATTGAGTGCACTGTGTATATTTGAGACTAACACATCACTTTCAGTAGTAACTTTTCTCCAGCATTAGTTGCTGGTGGGTTTATTTTTTCAATTTCTTGTGTGAATGCGGTGACTAGAAGGTTTTGAATGATGAATAAAGGTGTGAGAGGTATTTCTTGGGTGATGTGAAGTAGGATGTTTTAAAGTTTGAAAGTGTTTTTAATTTGAGAGAGGCATGAGTGATGTTGTAAGAGTTTGAGTTTCTTTTTCTTTCAGTTTGAAACACATAAGTACATACACTTGGTACACCTGTTTACTCTTTGACTTTATTAAAACAAACGGTGTATTTGAGTTTGAATTTCAGTAATTGTATGTTGATATGGTAATTTAGTTTTATGTTAGGTGAAGGAGATGTCCATCTCTGCGTCTTGCAGGATCGAAAGTGAAAGTTGAAGGTTGTGATGTGAATGCTGTGAGTACTCGATTTGAATGATTCTGTGTGAGGTGTATAAAATACTAAATAATAATGACACTATGAAAGTTGATAGTAGAGTGAGTGCAAGGTGATGTGTGAACAGAGGAAGTCTGAGAGAGAAGTGTGTGCGTAGGCAAAATGCAGAGTGTGTGCGTGAAATAAGGGAGTATTGTTTTTACATCAAGGTTTAGTAGAACTAAAGTAGAACGTTACAAACAAACAGATAAATAAAGTAAAATGAAGAGAGAAAATAACTGACAATTACATTAATGAATAGAAAACACACATACACAAAGTGCCATAGGTGAAATTATTCTAGGAAGGAGTCAGAAGTAAGATAGTTTAATATAAGATGCAATGAAGGAAGCAGCTTACATTCCTTTAATTCCCAGAGCCAGTGTGTTCCCTCCCCTGCCCACTTGGGCCCCGTATCAGGCGAGTATGGAAGGCTGGATAGCCCATGACGGGTAAGATCCCACCTCGAAACCCTGGGACAACCTAAGGCAGGCACAGTCACGATTACTCTCGGCTTCAGTAAGAAGACGGGTCCTGACGGGTAAGGCCGCTGGGCTAGGGTGGAGGTGGAAAGTGGCAAGTGGAGCCCTACCTTCTGGCTGAGGACAAGGAATGCTGCTATTTAAGGTAGGAAATCAGAATTTGGGTTAGTAAATTTGGGGAGGAGAAAATTGACTGTTTAAAGGCAAAATTATGAAGGAGTCTGACACACTGCAAAAGCACCATATGCAAATTCACACACACAAACAGAAAATGCATTACACTTATAAAGACAAGGCAAGCTCATCGAGATTGATGCATAGATACAGATTAAACCTGGCTAAGAACACAAACATATGCAATGAAGAACAGCTTGCTATTTTGTATGAATGATACAATGGTGTGAATGGTTAATGAAATACATTTGAGTTTGAAGCTGAGGAATAACTCAAAGCAGCTATATGACAAAGGGAGTTATGAAAATAAAAGTGATTAAAGTAGTTTTAAAAAGAGTGACTTAGGAGTGCTCTCTCGTACTAAGTGATCAAAACTAGTGATCACTGCAGAAAGAAATAAAATAATTTAATAAGGTGGTAATGTTTAAATGTTTCTGTTGTTACAGCAACTCATTGAGAGATGACTCAGTATGCAAATTAGCTGGAGTATGTGGTGACGAAGGAACTTCCTGAGTGTGTGTGACTGTGACTTTCAGGAAAAGGGAGCATAGCAGAGACGAGAAGTGCAGATTGGGGTAGGGAATTTATAGTTTAGTGATTATATGATGTTGTAAGGGGTCTTATGCTGAATTTAAGAGCATAAGGGGGTGATTTTTGTGTGCAAATTATGTGGTGGCAAGACTTGGGTGTTTAAGGTTGTTGAGGTTGTTGTGGTGAGGGGTTGATTCTGTCAGTTAGGTTGTTGTTGTTATTTTTGTTTTTAATAGAGGGAGTTTTAGGAAACATGGACATGTCTAAAAAATTGGGCCCATTATTTTGTAACAGTGCACTTAAAGAAAACCTGTCAGGTGATTTTGTTTTGTTTTTATGAGCTAACAATCAGCTCTATTTTTTCCATTTTTGTTTTAAGCAGGCCTGCAACAGCGCTGAAAATTCTCGGGGAGAGCAAATATAAGGGGGCTTTCCAGATTACAATTGGCTGAGGAGAGCTACCTGTGGGGACTGATCAAGGTCGTAAGTCCCTGTAAAAAGGATTTTATGCGAGTCAATCCAGTCCTAAAGCATAAAGAAATATTTTCCTATGGAAAATAAAAATGACTGAGCTCATTTTGCTGAGGGTGGAGTATCTGATCGTGCGGGAATCTCCACTATCAGCAAATACATGGTGTGACTGCATGTGAGTGAATGTGTGACTGAATGTGAGTGAGGATGAATAAATGTGGACAAACAATTTGCCTTTACCAGAGAAAAATTTCTGTTTTGTTTTGGTGACTGGGGTTAGATTATGGGATTATAGTATATTGTTGGGGGAATGCCAAATGCTAAAGGGGAAATATTTTTTGATGTAACTCAGTTACCATTAATTGAAGAAACACATGACTGATAACTGTTCTGTTTTAAGTTTATTTTTATGACATAGATTGGATCATGAGTGGGGAAAACTGAGCATTTTTAAGTTTTGTATAGTATCTTGACACATGAAATGTATCAAGATAAAGGGGGGTTTAGGGTTTAATAATTTAATTGTTTAATAATTTAGGATCATTTCAGGACCTTTTGGGGTTTTTGATCATTTGGGTATGGTAAAACTGAAACTGTTATTTTTAAGTTAAGGTTAAAGGATTAAAAGTGAACTTGTCACGGTTTGCGGGGCAAGCCGTGTGGAGTTGTAGAAAAGGACCCAAAAGGCAGCAGCTCTGGTGCAGGTGAATATTTATTTACAACAGTGGGCACAAAACAGCACTGGTGGAAAAACAAGAAACCGGAAACCTAAACTGGGTAAGCTAATAACACAAACCAGAAACGAGACGCAGGGAGACCGAGGGGAAACAACACAGACAAACCAGCAACTACCATAACAGAAGACACAACTTAAATACACCCAGAGCACGGGGAGAACACAGACATAACAGGCTGGGGGAAACATGGAATAAACACAAAGAGAGACGAGAGCTCATAAATACACAGAGGGGCACAAGGGGGTAAGAGTCACAAAGGGAAAAAACACTTAGGGAACACCACAACAGGACACCTCAGAAAACCTGGCCTAAATAAGGAACGAAAATACAAGGAACCAAGAATACTGGGCCAACATGGCCCAGGACCATGACAGAACTGAATCCTGTTTAGAAGATACAATGCTGGTTTTTCAAAGCTGTGAATAAATCTTAGAGGGAAAATTAGTGAGGGTTGAAGGGGTAGAACAGGTTTGATTTCTTTTTTGATTTTTAGAAGAAGTGGTTGTAATGTAGGCGTACACATACAGATATTACATAGGTTTATCTTTAGGATAAAGGGGGAGCTTCTACGTAGAAATGATTTTTATACATATTGCATTTTGTGCTTTTAAAGGAGTTGTGGCTCAAATTTGTCTCTGGAGGGTCACGAGCCTTTGGCTAGCGCTATGATTAGCCAATCTACTGTGAGGATAATATGAGTTCATGAAGGATTGCACACGCTTACAGACACAGAGTTAAGAAACACACATGACAGTATTGATTCCAGGCATCAGGCCTCAAATTCATTTAGCTTTTAACTGAACTTAAAAGAAGGACCAAAGAGGAAGGAAAGCATATATTTTGGTTAAGTCTGATAAATTAGAATTAGAAGGTATTGTTACATTAAAGGGAGCAAATGAAATAAAAAGGCTATACCAAAAACAGGTGATAACATAGGAAATGTGAGGTTTTAAAATGAAGTTAGTGTTAACACATAGGAGTTGTTTCAAGGCAGCATTTAGCTATGATGAAATGTATACAGGAGTAATTGCTTATATGCTTAAACTTAATTGATTAAAGTGGTTGTTTTCTTTTAGAGTAGAGGAACTTGCAGCAGCGACAATTTGTGCACAGGATGTTGATGATCAGATAAGGGAAAAATAGAGCGAGCAACTGGACGTGAAAGCAGGGCTTAAAGAGTTCTAAAGGGATGAGTAACGTTGAAGAGTATACATAAATACAAGTCAATAAGTTAAGAAGATAATTAGGATCAGGCTTTTGATTAAAGAGTCCCAGATAGGATAAGTTAGGGAGATGCAGGAAAAGGTGTTTTGTTTCTTTTGCAGAAGATCGATCTCGGCGACCACAGGAGGGGCGAGGATCCTGGAGATCTCGAGGTTCGAGACCACCAGAGAAGGGTCTGCGTGAGGACACAATGTATTGTGACCTCTGGTGTTCCAGAGGTCAAAAGAGGGAGTGTCGAGAAGGGAAATTATTTTACTGCTATTGTTAAATAATTGTCATTATTACCATTGCATTAATAATAAAATCTGGAGTTTATATTGCATTCAGGGGTTAAACAGTGTCTCTTTCAGAAAGACTGAGTTGCAGGCTGACAGGAAGTTGTATGCAGAAGTGAAAGCAGATAGTTATTTTGAGCCGCAGGCTAAGACGAGGCTTTAACAATGTAACAGATAGCTTTAAGAAGGCCTTAAGCAGTTATGACTATTTTATACACAATGCATATCTGTGCTTATTAAAGAGTTGGAGCTCGGTCAATTAATTGGGGGTCGGAAGCTTTGTTCGGCGCGATGTTCGGACAATCTATTGTGCAAGTGACTTGGAGCCATAGAAGGAATCGCAATACATGCTTACAAAACACTTATATCAGGTCATTTTATATTAAGGTTTAAGTAGAGGTTCTTGATTAAAACATTTATTTAGTAGAAGACATACACATAGTCTCAGTGAGCCTCTGGTCTGGTAAAAGGTCAGAAGTGCAACAGGTGAATTGAGAAAGAGCATTTGAGGACGAGACACAGACAGTAGGTGAAGAGGTGACACAAAGAGCATGTGAGGTCGTGACACACACACACATAGAGTTAAATTTATTTAGAGGAACCGTCCTTGTTGTCTCGGCAAGAAAGAGGAACAATTCATTTTAAGATAAGAACGGAAAGTACCAAGCCATGAAAATAGAAGATGATTTTCTAGGTGAAAAGTCATGATGATGTTGATCTGATCTATGTATAAAATGTACCGGTGACGCATGAAGGGGCGTCAGTAAACAAACCCTGATGCTATAAAATATCTGTTCATGCTTTGATTAAGTCGAAGACTACTTCCTGTCTGCGTACAGAGTTGTCTTCCCACACGTGTGTTCATTAAAATCATCGTTTGACTTCACCCGGCCGGATCGGTGTGGTTATTCTTCGATCACCTCTTGTACCCTTCCTCAATATTGAATCTTAACAGTAGCCCTCAGTGAAAAAAGTTTGGACACCCCAGCCTTACAGGTTAGGGAGTATTTGTGATCCGCACAGTCTGCATCAATGATTCTTTCTTAGCCTGGGAGCAGAACGCGGCTCTTTATTTTCATTTCATTTCAATTTATCTAGCAAAGATCGATAGGGTCTGGCTTAAAGGTGTCAAGGAGGCGCCTCAGTCTGGCTGGTTGAGCCTTGTCGAATTAGCGCGAACAATTTAGCTGAACTTCGTTCGTAGCACCGAGTTCGACCAGTGTATAATGTTAGGCTGAATCAGGCGATGCATTTTTCCGCAAGGCTTGACTTGTAGAGCTCGCTTAGTGGAATACCCCTCTAAACTGTTAAAAGGATTTCGAGATTATCTCACAACCACACATTTGAGACTACGAAAAAATACAAACATGTCTAATTACCATCATGATAACACACTCATGTTGTTTATTATTGTTCGCTTCATGCTAGCACACACACACAGCTCAACAGCGTAAACTACTGACTGTGTAACACGGACACTTATTGAAATAAGTATACTCACAATACGCACGTACATTACCGGCGAATACGACAACCAGTGGAAAGTTTTAGTAGAAAGTTCAAATGCATGGAGCTAGAACTGCCACCGTCAACTTCCCGGGCAAGAATACAATGCATTATGGGAAATGTTGTCCCCCACGGAAAACCGCCAAAACGTTACATCATTCTAATTTGAAATAACATTACGTATTTGTCACATTAGAAAACTTCTAAAATTACAATTACTTGGATTCGAATTCATTTATAACAAACATTCACTGTGCACAAAGTACGAATATATTTCCAGTAAAAAATAAAAAAGAATGTTTATCGAAATTAAATTTAAACAAAACAAAAACACGTTAGACTTACCAAATTTAGGGCAGTTGATGAAAAAAAATAAGGTGGTGGTCGTGGTGGGTTGAAGTTGGGGACTCTTAATCCACACGGGCTGGCCAAAACTTCCCCGTATCAAGGTAAATTCAAGATGGCTGACTAAGCTTTCCTGAGGGAGCGACAAGACTCCACCCACCAGAACGTCACTAATATATGCTTCTTAAACTTTTTGAGCGTTCCAAAAAATTTAGCTAAAAAATATTGAGCCCTATTCAATTAAAGCTGCATAAAAGCCAACAGAGCTCAATACTTTATAGTTTGCTCAACTACAAAACGACATTTGAGTGTTATGAGCTTATTAGTTATGAGCTAGAACAACTGTTAGGGATTACAGTGTATGTGATAGCTTGTAGGCTAATGTAGAGAGAGAGAGAGAGAGAGAGAGAGAGAGAGAGAGAGAGAGAGAGCTGGAGCAAAATCAAAACAAAAATCCATGTAGCCGCACTGAGCCAGCCGGGTAGACACAGGGACCCTGACACCATTGCTATGCTCTGTTTCGTGTTCGGCTCCATTACTTCCACTTCTGGTGTGAACATCCACTCCCACTGCTACTGCCTCTGCTGCAAAACCTGATCCTGAACCCATGCAGATCGGTTCCTCTTGGCCTAGGAACGGGGCAACATTTCCGTGCCTGTGAACATTTCTATTGTAGATCTCCCAATCCCTTTTTATCCCTCCGGTTGTGTTCACCCCTACCCTGTTACTTTAATGTACCCGGTCAAAATTGACCAGTCAGTTTTAACAGCTCTTAAATTAACATAAGAAACAGTTTTCACATTCATTTACCTATCCTGGTCACTTTTGACTGGGAACACCACAGATGTTCAAAATTCAACAAAAGAGGTGCTCATGACTTTTACATGTTCAAGTACATAGTGTGGAGGATGTCATAAGTAGGGATGGGTATCGTTTAGGTTTTATCCGATACCGGTGCCAAATCGGTACTTTTGAAACGGTGCCGGTGCTCAAACGGTGCTCAAACCGGTGCTTAAAGACTGGAGAACACAAAATTGGTCCAAAAACCTCTCATGTTCAGCTGGTTTTTTGTAAAAAAGATAACAATGTTAGCCTTTTCTGCAGCTATGGGGCATATATGGTATCACTCTTGGCTGGAAGCAGTGCTTAATCAATGGGAAAAAAACACAAACTTTGTCCAAAACCTCTCATGTTCAGCTGTTTTCCACTTTTTCTTTGGTCATTTTAGCCTTTTTGGCCAGGGTGAAGGGAGTATCTGCCATCAAACAAGAAGACAGCCGCATGTAGCTATGATGATGTTTGCTAGTTCACCTTACATGCATTAATGTAATAACGTGGTTAGCCTACTAAACGTAAATTACACGCGAACAACATTAAGCTACTCACGCAGAGAAGAACGGCTGCTGCTGCATCATCATCCTCATCATTTCTGCTACACTGACAGGGCTAGGGGCCAGGACTCTCCTCTTCGTGTTTTTGGGGGATATTGCTAACTCCGGTCCGATAACAGGCACCACACCCGCAGTAGATGTGCTCGGTGTGAGGTCTCGCAGCAAGCTATCATACGGCGCATTTCTGGGCTTTAAAAAAAAAACGCTATGCGTCGCCAGGTGTTTCATCGGATTTGAGGTGTTACCTCCTTTGACAATATCACAGCTTAAAGCACTTGTTGCAGGCTGCTGAGTTTGCATATTTTGCTGTGAAGTACAGCCAGACTTTTGACCGCTTTGCCTTGGGCATTTTTAATCTGTAGCTCTGCTCTAAAAGAACGCACGTACCTGGACCCGCCTACTATCCTCGGAAACGTAAAATTATTGGCTAGAAGTGTATCACAGCTCAGGAAACAAAAAGCACCGAAATAAAGCACCGAAATGTGCACTGCTTTTCGGTCTGGTTACTACCGTTTATGTCAGAACCGGTGCCATCATGGCACCGGACACCGGTACACATCCCTAGTCATAAGGCCTCGAAGCAATCGGATGTAAAACACAATATTTATGAGTTTTTAAATTTGTAAATCCCGTATTCCTGCTACAGCTTTCAACAACCAGGTATTTGCACATATCACCCATCAGTCTGAGCCCATAATCAGGCAATCACCAGGAGATTCTTTCATTTTTCACTTTTAAGTCTCCGGACACCCCAATAATTCTCGACTACTCTCAGTAAATGAAGCATAATCCCCATATTGACTGGTCAAGCTGCAGGATTGCTAGCTGGAGTCTGTTTTCCTTACCTCTTACCTCAGCCCTTCCCTCAGCATCCACTGAGTCAGCCCCCGTTGAAAACACTACACCGGACCTTTCCTCAGTTTCCCAGGAGTACTATGATCTGCAGGAGTTTTTTAGCAAGCAGAAGGCACTATCTCTGCCACCCAACTGGCCCTACGAGTTCGCTATTGACCTCCTCTCGGAAGCACCTTTACCTACCAGCCAGTTGTATAACTTATCGAAACACGATTGAGAAGCCATGGGGAAATACATCAAGGAGTCCTTTGCAGTTGGTTTCATCCATCCGTCTTCCTCTCTGTTAGGTGAGGGTTGTTTTTTTTTCTTTTGGAAAGAAGGACAGGAACCTTCCTCCATGTATTGATTACCTGGGCCTAACGAAATCAGGATCAAGAACAAATGTCCCTTGCCTTTGATAAACTGCTTTTGAGCCACTGCACGGCGCTACAATATTCACCAAACTAGACCTTTGCAACGCTTATGCTTCTGGTCGGCATCAGAAAAGGTGATGAATGGAGGACACTTTGAATACCTTCTGATGCCATTTGGTCTAATCACTGCTCCCGCTGTTTTTCAGACGCTAGTCAATTATTTTTCGAACATATTTGTTTTTGTGAACTTAGATGATGCACTCATCTTCTCCAAGTTACTGGCAGAGCATCAGGTCCATGTCCATTCCGTCCTCCAGTACCTCCTGGAGAATGGGTTATATGCCAAAGCAGAGAAATGTGAGTTTCACTCTTCCATCTGTCTCTTTCCTAGGATTTATTTTGACAGGAGGGCAGGTGAAGACGGACCCAGCTAAGGTTCGAACTGTCAAGGAGTGACCACCACCCATCTCTCAAAAACATCTCCAGCGGTTTCTTTTTAGTATGTCGATAGAAAAAACAATTTGCACCTTGACCAAATGCTTTTAGCCTTCAGCTTTTAGCCATTCACAAGCATCTGACATAATTCTAGCTGTGAATTGGTAGAGTTCATTTAAATTGGCTGGGTTAGGGCACAGACCTGACTTTTAACCATAGTGCAAAATTATTTTGGTATAGACTTTGGGAAGGCCCTTCCATTAGTTAAACGTTGGTCTGTTTTATCCATTTCAAAAGCCAGTTTTGATGTTTGTTTGGGATCATTGTCCTGTTGGAGCATCGCGTCCACACTTTTCATTAGTCAAGTCACATTCCTCTCATTTGGCTCAGCTGTAAAATTTCAGTAAAGCTTGAAGGCAGGGATTTCTTTGTTGGTCACCACCCTCTCAGTTCATGGCGATGCAACACTTGCTTCAGTGTGGACAATGACGATGGTGTTCTAGCAGTTTTCATATTTCCATTGTTCTTACCATTGGTCAATCCAACAAGTGCAGTCAAACAAATGATCATTAATGATAAATTAACCTGCCTTGGCCTTGTCAAGTTAAGATTTTGTAGATTAAGGTTTTCCCACATAGCAAGCAGGTCTGGCCCGGATCCGGTATCAAGCCGGCACTGCTGGCTGACTTCTGGCATGATAAGACGTATGTCATCCAGATATGGGCCAGGCCTGGCATAGATGCCACTGTTTATGTGATGGCATGCCATATCTGGCTCGATTGTATTTTGGTTTATGTGGCCCAGGCTTATAGAAAACAGCTCTGACCCGGATCTGGCATCAAGCTGGCACTTCTGACTGACCGGTGTCATGGCAGGGTGTATGTCAAGCAGATGTGGGTCAGGTCTGGCAATGATGGCACTATTTATGTTCCTATTTTCCTATTTTAGTTAGAAGACCCAAATACCATGTTGCAATACTATACTGCTATGGCAGCCAATGTTTCAAATGCAGGTTTGACAGGTTTGTGAGTGTACACTGTCTGAACAGAGTTTTGTCATGTTACTTTTGCACTATTATGTTCTAGCACATGTTGTTATTACATGGCTTGATTAAGATACACATTAGGCTGAACATCTGGGGCCAGAGCTCAACCTGTTCTGGGCCAGCAGTGTGTCAGCAACTGGCCCGTGGCTGCACACAACTTACACATGGCCCACATACCGCAAAGAGTGACGGCCCTTTGGTGGCCCAGATCAGGTTTGTCAGAGGTCATCCACACATGGGCCAGCACAGGACCACCAGTGTGTCTGAAACTGGCATTGTGCTGACCCATGTGTGGACCACCTCTGGTATCACATCATTCTTTGCGGTATGTGAGCCATGTGTAAGTACATTATGTGGGCCAGATCCAGGCCATACCAATTTTGCTATGTTGGTCGTTGCCTTCATTGCAACTTATTAAAAGATTTGATTGTGTGTATTAAAGAGGCAAACCCACACTTATCCCAAGTAGGCCCCAAATCTCTTCTTCCCACACAGAGCTCACAGCAGTTCTGCCCTTTTGAGCATCCAAAGAATGAATTTCATAGACAGCCCACAGTTGGCTTGCACACAGAGAGCCCACATAGACTAGACCATGTTAGGAGCCATGGCAATCTTACCATTTTGATTCCCAGGAGGGAATTTCATGGGTAGCCTACAGTGGGAATACTCACAGAAAAACCTATGTATGGGCCTTAGTGGGTTGCAACATGCAATTGCACATTTTCATTTTATCCCTGAAGGGTGTTATGATCCAATGTTGTCAGTGTTTTGTTTTATGCGTGACTCCTCCCACCAGAGGATGGCTGTGGGTTTTTTCCCCTTTCTCTTTTAGGAGTTGGACACCTGGGCGTGTCTGCCGAGTAGTTGGGTGGAGTCTCTTCCTGTCCTTGGATTGGATAGTTGGCTAATCACCTCCAGTATTTAGCTACCAGATGACAGCAACCTGGCCCCTCTCTCCTAACCTCCATTATCCAACAAAGAACCTGTGTTTTGATTCGTTGCTGTGTAGAGTTTCTTTGACAAAGTGATTTGCAAGTAGTGATGGGCAGATGAAGCCCCATGAAGCACTGAAGCTTTTCATCCAATTGGTTCACCCCAACGCGAAGCTTCTTGAAGCTTCATTTGCTCTAGCAGGACACCTACTGGACGTAAAAATATTAGTTGGCATGAATTTGAAGAGTGTGGCCTTTTGCACACAGCCTGTAAATGTCAACAACAAAAGGAGTGTGTAAAACATCTATATTGTAGTGATGGCAGTATACTGTGTATATTTATGCTGGCAGTATGGAAAATGATTATTTGGAAATGCCTAAAATGGAAATGATCATATACTGTGAGGTGAGGTGTGGACAGTGGTTGTGCTTTTGTAACATTGAGGCAAGGACAGTGATTAGTGTTTAGGGGACACATCATTGGTTTTTATTTAAAAACAACAGTTTCTCCACTGTGGCAGGTCGTAGGCGATTTCTTTTTTTTCCAAACTGTCTCTAACTCTCACTAACCGCAACTCTCCATCAAACGCCCACATTTTGAATGGGGTCTGAGGGGTTTATATCGCTGTCATAGCTCGCGGCAAAGTTCGAACCGCTTCCTGAACCAGTCACGTGGTACAGCCGGGCAGCGAGGCTTCGGACGTCATCATTTTCAGCTCCTCCCATAAATGAAGCAAGCCTCGATACGCGCTTCGCGGAAACGCCCCCTCCATTACTCGATACACGCTTTGAAGCCTCGATACAGAACGTCACATCACTATTTGCAAGTTTAACCTCGTGTGTGTGTGTCTGGCGTTAGTACTTCAATTTTTTAAATAGCTGTAAATAGATTTGTAAAGTAGCAATTGTGTATTTTGTTCACCTAGTATATATTTTTCACTGCAGCAGCCTAGTAGGCGTGAGAAGCCCTTTTTGTTGATTAAGTTTTCTCCAGTTTTTCATGTAGAAAGTTAGGTAAGTGAATTGTCTTTTTTTTGTTTTCATTTTGTGTAGGAAAGCGTAGGGACCATTAGGGAGTTTTGTTTGTTATTTTTGGCACTGCTCACTGCTGAAGAAAATAAATGGCTGCTTAGCATTTTAGAAGATACTATTGGTATAGATACTACTTTACCCTTTTTAATTTTTCATATTTATTTCCTTTCTTATTCATAGCCTTTTCCTTTTTTGTTTTCTTTAGGTCACGAGCAGTTGTCCAAGCATTTCACTACATATCGTACTGTGTATGACTGTGTACGTGACAAATAAAATTTGAATTTGAATTTGAATTTGAATTTATTGTTTGGGTTTTTGTTTTGGTGGAGCGGGAGTGGGCCAATTTTTTGTTGCATTCAAGACACGCCTAGCCTAAGAACGTAACAAGGGCTACAAGTTCTGTGTGGGTTTGTCCTGACCATAAAGCCCCACAATTTACCCACACAGCCCTCTGGGGGCCCGCACTGTCTTATTTACTGGCATAATACTGGTGATAAGGAAAGGCTATACAAGGAAATGTGATGGTTGTGGAGAAATAGAAATCGAACTGGATCTTACTGACAAAAGAACCAATGTTATCAAGTCCTATTCAGTTTTATAAGAAAGATTCACTTTCTTTGAATCACATTCTGGTCTATACCATACATACAGTTTGTGATGGTAATGCACCATTTTCCTATTTGCCGACCACCAATTGACTCTTGTTAATAAACACTAAGAAGAAATAGAGGACATTCTGAGCACGAATACTAAGAAAAAAGATAGGTTTCTTAAAACCTAACAAAATACTGTCTAATCATCATCTTTATATTGCACAGCAGATTGTACAATAATAATATAACACTGTTCCTAGAGTATTTAAAAGTAGAATGGGAGGCAGAGCCTTCAGTTTTCAGGCCCCTCTTCTATGCTATGGAACCAGCTCCCCATTTGCTTTCAAGATTAGACTTCATACTTAACAGAAATATGCTCTCTCTTTCTAGTCCCTGTCAGGACTCTTGCTGCAGCATTTTGGATTAACTGAAGGCTTTTAGGGAGTTTTTAGGACTTCCTGATAATAATGAATTACAGTCGTCCAGCCTGGAAGTAATAAATACATGAACTAGTTTTTCAGCGTCACTCTGAGACAGGATATTTCTAACTTTAGAGATGTTGCACAAATGGAAGAAAGCAGTCTTACATATTTGTTTAATATGTGCATTGAAGGACATGTCCTGGTCAAAAATGACTCCAAGGTTCCTCACAGTGTTACTGGAGGCCAAGGTAATGCCATCCAGAGTAAGAATCTGCTTAGATACCATATTTCTAAGCTTTTCAGGGCCGAGTACAATAACCTCAGTTTGATCTGAATTAAGAAGCAGAAAGTTAGCGGCCATCCAGGTCTTTATGTCTTTAAGACATTCCTGCAGTTTAACTCATTGGTGTGTGTTATCTGGCTTCATGGACAGATAGAGCTGTATGCTATGTCTTCTGATGATGCTGCCTAAGGGAGTATCATCCATCTATTAGGATTGCAGTATAAGAACATCCACACAATCAGTGTTAACCATATTTCAGCCATGGTCTCAGGCCACCCGCTTCACATGTTATCCATCCATTAGCAATTATTAGCAGTTATCACAATTATGCACCATCCTGTTCCTGCTGGTAGGCTGTTCTCATCTCATGTAAGGGTGCTAGAGCTCCATTGCTCATACGACTCAAAGCAGGTAATGAAACAACTTGCTCAGACTTAGGGCAACAGTGAAATTTACTTCATTTTTAATAGCTAATGAAGACAGAAACAACACAGAAACGGTATCCTGTTTTCTCTGTATTATTGTAGGGTATTTACCTTACAATGTAAAGTATCCTAAGGCAAATGTTGTTCTGATTTGGAAAGATATAAATGAAACTGAACTGAATTAAACAGACTGGAGACAACAGCAGAGATTAAACATTCCCACAGCATTGTTTGTAATACGGTTTCTTTTCTGTTTCACTGATTCAAATGTATGTTTAGTCTTTCTGCTAGTCTTTGCAGGAGTGAGACTATGCTCCATTATCTCTGTAGGTGTTGATTACAAATGATAATAGTGACTTAATGAGCCGATAAGATTCAAACTCGGTGGAAAGACGCTCTAACTTTGACCAACACAGTGAAGCGTTCAAGCTCCCTTACATGTTATAATTTTAAATGAATGTTTCTCCTTTCCACGCTCCTAATGACACCTCGAGGACAGTGTCTGTGTCGGCACAGCTGTCAGTCTTAACAGCAAGCTCCTAACTTTAAGCCTTAAAATGGTGCTTTTTGTGTTTTTTAAACCACCATGTACAATTCTCAGGAACAGGAAACATGTTGTAAAAATGCTTTTTATTAAATGTGTTAAATACAATAAGACTGACTCCCATTTGGAGGCAACCTTGAATGGCCACTGGAGGAACTGCCGTTCTTGATGCATCCACACTGGGTTAGTTTTTCAGCACCAGGCTCCGCCCCCTCTGTGATCCAGTAATGCATCCATATATTTTGCTCCTTGTTCTGAGACCCACACTGAGCCACATGTAATGTTCTCAACCTGTGATTTGTTAGTTATGGCTCTACTAATTTAATAATTCATTTGCTCCTATTTGTTTCTATTGCTGCACAGAGCAGCAGTAGTGTAATAGAGCATTGTGCCGATGAAGCATAATCATCAGAAACAGGTGTTGTAAGGTGTAGGGAGGAAAGTTGCATCATTGTGCATAACACTGTGACCTTCATTTTACCCCCACAGTAGCTCTCACACCTCTAAATGAACTAGCTGAATCACTGTGCCTTTTTCTGTTTTTTTATATGCAGGTGCTACTGCTGAAGGAGCGCTGTAAGGTCTTAGGCCTGTGAGAGCATGCTTGATAGAAAGGGCTTGCATCTTAAAAAGCAGAGGACTCAGCGGAGCACTGCTGAGTGCCTCGGCATGAAAAGCAAGCTGCAGTTAATTGATACTGCTGAGCTGGAGCCTCGTCTCTCTCTGCCATCCCTTCCAGTGGCTGCCATGATGAATGACTCTTCTCTGAGACAGGCTTTGGACTGTTTGTCTGTCTGTCTGAGCTACAAATGTTTTGGCTAAATTGCTGTCACAATCATTTAATCTGGTCACCCCAGAGAAAAGAGATAGCCGCCTGAACATCTTTAACTGTTCTCTTGGCCTGCCTCCCCATCCTCCCTCGCTCTCTTTGTCCTTGCAGTGTGCTCCTCAGCAAAGCAGTCACCTCCTCTCTTCTTCTTGTTTTCATTCTCTCTTCTCTAAGCGTGCTGCATAGAATTCTTATTTGTCTCTCTGGTGACACTAATTGGAAAATAGCTGGAGGCTCCCCCTGGGCTCCAACCCCAACAGTCTTTTTGCTGATTAGTGGCAGCTTAAGAAAGTTGGTCAAAAGAATGGTGACAGACACAATTTTGCTCTGTCCATCTGAGCCATATTTTGTCCTGGTGCCCATTGGTTGGACATACACGGATGGAAGGAGATGCCGCATTTTGTCTTACACGTGTTCCTGTTATTGCCATGAAGCGTGCACCACATAGACATGAGCACATAAGTTCATCCAGCAAATGAACTTGTGTGAGACTATTTTGAGTATATTATGTAAATGTTTATAAGTGACCATGCTTAATTTATGAAAAGGTGGAGAGTGTGTGAGTGTGTCTAGCACTGTATGAATCTGTGATGGTGTTTTGCACCGTATCATCTCCTCATACTCTGCATGAATTACTAATGGAGGCATACTTTGAGAGTGGATATTGCGATCTTTACAGGAGATGTTTTCCGACGTATTTGCTTAAACCAGTTCAGCTAAACAAGAATAAGAAATGTACCCGCACGTCTAAATCAGACAAGGGTATTTTAATAAGGAGGGAACTGAACATGATTTATTGATATACAGAATTCAATTGAGCTATTTGGTGATTATCCCTTATGGCCCATCACATCAGAATTGAATCCCAGAAGTGACAGGAATTAGCGCAGGACCCATCAGAGTCTAAATGCTGGAGGTGGATATGAAGATGGAGGCTTGAGCAAAATGGTCTGCAAGGGAGAATGACAGCTAATACTAAGACAGATAAATATGGGGGGATGTGCCAGGAAGAGTGTCTGGCCAAAATGAAACATGCAGATCATCAAGAATGATGTTTCCACACCACATCAGGTGAGCCCCAGGTCAGCAACAACTGCCTCCATTGTAACTGGCCAGCAGGATGACAGTAGAAACAAAGAGAAACAGGAAAGGTTCATTTAATTATATTTTATTTATATAATTAAAATCACCTCAAGGTGCTTTGTATTGTAAGGTAAAGACCCTACAATAATACAGAGAAAACCCAACAATCATGTGACCCCCTATGAGAAAGCACTTTGCCAACAGTGTGGAGGAAAAACTCCCCTTTAACAGGAAGAAACCTCAAGCAGAACCAGGCTCAGGGAGGGGCGGGGCCATCTGCCACGACTGTTAAGGGTGCAGGGAGGGACAAAAGACATGCTGTGACAGAGAGCCAGAGATGAATAATAACTCATAATTAAATGCAGAGTGGTGTATAAACAGAAGAGAAATAAGCTAGGGATAATGTTAAAGAAAGAGTCTGTGAAGTGTTGTGGCAGTGAAGACAGTGTGAGACAGGATCATGAGTTACAAACTGGAAATCAGAGGGCTGATGTTGAATGTTGTGCATACGCTGCACAGACTGGTTGTCAGTGACAGGAGCGAGATGAACTCTAGAGTAACCCAGATGAAGTAATACAGAGCGTGTCCAGAGGTTTTGGTGATTGAAGTAGACTTCATTGGACATGCAGGTGAAGTGAACAGAGGTGATGAGGAGGTGTTGGTTAGCTATGATATTAACAGAGAAATACAGAAATGTTGTAAATCCATTAATATAGAGAGGTTAGTAGACCCAGTCAGGCATGGAAATTCCCATTGCTACATCCCTTTTCTTTTGCAAAGACAATGGGTTCTTCCATTTGAACTATTCATAGACTGAGAACTCAGTTTGCAACTGGAACAAAACTTAAGACATGACATTTCTTTGTTGGTCACCATTTTCTTCAAAAATTAAAATTTCTTCCTTCCACTTAACTTTCTAGCTTTCTTTCCATTGTCTTTCATTATTATTATTATTTTTATATATTTTTGTTTTGTTTCTTCTTTTCTTTTTTTTCAACAAGTCAACACATCACAAAACTATGACTCAAAACATCATCACACGTTTTTTTTTTTTTTTTGAGACTTATCAACCCCTTCACTCACAGATTACCCCTTATTTGCATACATAGTCCTTCAGATCTCCAAAAGTTGATTTGTTCATCTGGACGTAAGTGTAACACTTTTGGAGTCGTTACAGTACACTAGGACCAGTTAGGTTCGACTACTAGAGCAGTAATGAGCGTAGCATGTAATAAAGACCACAGACCAGTAAATACGTTTAAATTGCCGGCTTGTTATTTTGTGAAGACAGAGAATAGACAGTTATAGACACATTACATAAAACATTCAACATCACACATTTAAGAAAACAAGATATTTTCTTTCCCCTTTTTAGTTCAGTATGTTCTGTTAGTTCATCCTATTTATCTCAAAACCTTTTATTTGGCTTTAGAAGGATGTTATTCTCAACCTAGGTTATTGTTTTATTTATTTCAAGTTCTAAGTTCAAGTTTATCCTTTGATCTATTTGCATTAACACTGTGTTATTTTAAATCAAGTTCAGTTCTTTAGGCCCAAGATTTAATTTAATCTTGGTCTAGGTTCACCTTTAAATTCTCAACCAGTTCTTATTTTGTTTTAACCCAACAAAATTATTTACATTTCCATTAACACCATTACAGCATTAAAATGTAAGGTTGACCAAAATTAATTACAAAAATAAATAAATAAATGTAAAACTAAAAACAATTCAGCAAAAGGCTGAATAAATCCCTTAAACGAACTAATAAACAAAAGAAAGTTTTCTTTGTGTCCTTTAACTATTAATCCTGGAATTGCTCTGAATGATTATTCAGTGCTTTGAAAGTCCGCTGTTCTTTTGCAGAGGTGTATGGATTAATCCTACCAGTTTTTTCAGCGAAAGAGCTCAACGTCCAGCAGGGGGCGTTTTCCTTTTTCCTGCTTGGTACAGTTCAGTGGGTCCTTGGGTGGCTCGCCATCTTGTTTCTCGCTCAACGGATCAAACTCCGATTCTAGCTCAGCATTTCCCGATCCAAACCTTAATGGCCTACCATAACAACAAAATAAAGTGCATAAACATTGGAAAATAACACACGGGTAGCCCTTAAATAACAGTAAAAGTCCATTTTTCCAGCTTATTTAGCCAAAAATGAGGTGACGCCAATATGGCGCGCTGAAACACCGTCAAAGGCCTTTGAAGTACAGCCTGTGTGTCAGTTAAGCACGAATCCACCGTTTTTAACATAAAACAACATAAATCTGCTACCTTGGCTCTCCATTTGCATGAAATGAGCAATATAATACAACAAAACATTTCTTGCATGAAATAAAATACAATTTCTGAACTCACCAAGTCCCGTTTGGTTATGTTCACAACGTCACCAAGGCAAGGACAGGTCGGAAAAACAAAAATACATTCTCCAGAGTACAAAAATGGCTTTAAGTAGATTTTTGGCTTATTTTTACTATTTTTTCACTCATTTAAGCAGCAGCTCTGCAAGGACTGTCTGCATTTCTCCCTCTCCAGCATCAAAAAGAAGGAACAACCCGACTGGGTGTGGCTATCACAGGAGTCACGCTGCAGCGTGCCCTTTCACAATAAGAGTCTCAACACATATTTTAGCCATTTTACCTGAATGAACATAAAACACCATGAATCAGCAAGTTCTGTCCCCTTTTAACATGTTTTTAAACACAAATGAAATCCTATAACATGAATTATATCATTGCTGATGTTTTTAATGAATTTTCTAACCATTATGATCTATTTATTGACTATTTATCACCTGTAATATATTTCTTATGACTGTTTTTACTAACAGGCTTTTATTTGTTGACAGCTATGTTAACCAGGGTTACATAAGGTACATCTGTCACCATCTTACAATGCTGTGATTGCAGCCATTCCTCAACTCTCTGTGAGTGGTACCCATGGCCATTGATCAGTGGGTTTTGATCAATGGTTGTTGATCAATGGTCATGAGAATTTGCATAATTAGGATTAAGGAACTGACCTCCCAGCCCATTGTTCCTTCAGTGGACTGGTTTCAGTCATTATGCAAATGTGCTGTTTATAAGATTGGATACCTGCAGTCAGCTGAGACTGAAGAAGTTACTTGGATGATGAAGCTATGAAAATCTTCGTCTTACTGTGCAGGTGGGAGATGGAAGCGTTGAGGGAGAGGTGGTGCGGTCCAGGTGAGTTTGGTGGTGTGTGGCAGCTGTCCTGAGCGGTGAAGGTCCCGAGGTGGTGTAAGGGCAGGAGGGCAAGGAGATGATTCTGAAAGCAGGCGGGTTAACCAGATTTCCAAGACGAGTGGTTTAGTGTGATGGAATTTCCAGGAGTAACTAGAACACAGGATTGCAAGGTTAGTAGAGCACTTGAGATTCATAGACATGAAGCATGAGGCCTGGTTACCAACATAGGGTAGTTGACGAACTGGCGAAGAAGCAGTGTCAGCAAGCAGCTTAAATCTCCAACCTGATTGCCTCAATCAGCTTCAGGTGAAGGAGGCTGTAGGCCCTGCCCATGGGTGGATACCAAAGAGCTCCAGACCTTCAGTGGAATTTTACAGCCACACATCCAGACCATGACAGTCCTTCAGATATCCAGGTCGTTGTACTACCCGTCCTGACCTGGTAGTGCTGTTTTTGTGTGTTCTCTTTGATCTGTGTCTACACAGTAATGTTCTGTCCCTCAGGCTGGGGATGTGCTGACATGTCTTTTTTGACCTCCACAGCTTGCCTCAGATGGCGCCGATTCCTTCTGAGGACTCTGCCGTTGTCTAACTCCACATCATAGGATCTGTTTCCCAAATAGTTACAATCTCTAGCCTTGGTCCATAAGGTGTGTGGTTCAAAAGGTTGGACTCACACCAAGTCCCCTGGGTTTAATGTGTCTATGTCACCATCCTGTTGTAATACTTTGTTTGTCTCTCTCTGTTTTTCATCAATGCTAATTTGTTATCAGTCACTTTGGGTTGCAACAATCTGTCTACTATTGGAAGGAGTGTCCTCGTCCTCCTGCTCAAGAGGCTCTGTGCAGGGCTGGTAGTCAAACCTTGTGTTGGGGTGTTTCTGTGGTCCAATAAAGCCAGATATGGATCTTGTCCACCCAAATTTGCCTTTGGCTTTAACAGCAGACTCTGCTTTGCCGTTGCTCTGCGGATAGCTAGGCGATGAGGTATGGTGTTGAAATTCCCATTTCCGGCTGAAGTTGGCAAACTCTGTCGAGCTGTACTGGGGCCCGTTGTCAAAAAAACAATATTTGGGATTCCCTGACGTACAAAATGAGTCTTTAGTTTTCTAATCACAGTACTCGACTTTGTATCAGGTAGATAATCTATCTCCCAAAAGTTGGAGTGATAATCAACAGTTATTAGGTAGTCCCTACCCTCAAAGTTGAATAACTCTGTCCCATCTTTGGTCCATGGTCTGGTGGTCAGCTCGTGTGGTTTTAGTGTCTCTGTCTGTTGTTTCGCATCTACAGACCGACATATGTCACATGTAGCGATGTACTTTTTGATGTGGTCGTTCATACCGTGCCAGTAGACGCAGTCTCTAGCTGTCCTGAGGCACCCTTCTATGCCGATGTGTGTTGAGTGAATTCGCTGGGTTATATCTGCCTGGAGTGCTTCTGGAATCACCACTCTCTCCCTTGAAGACCAATCCATCCTGTGTGCTCAGTTCATCCTGCAAAGATTGGAACTGGGTTATTTCAACAGGTACATCTTTCTTACAGGCTGGTCACCCGTTTTGCATTGTTTTTATCAGCGTTTGTAGTGTGTGGTCGGTTCTTGTCCCTGCTCGTATTCTGTGCATGCTTTCTGTTGAAACAGGTACATAATCTACCATGTTGACACATTCTGTCTCCAACTCCGTCTGGCTTTTGATGCTCTCTTGCAGGTAGGCCCTACTCAGTGTATCAGCGAGTAGCGTATCATGGCCTTGAACATATGTTATGCTTATGTCATATTTTTGCAGCCTTAATAACATCCTTTGAAGTCTCTTAGGTGCATGTAAATGCGGCTTTTTAATAATGTTCTCGAGTGGCCTCTTGTGGTCTGATTGCACTCTCACAAGACCACCATAGGTATATTGGTGGAATTTCCCCATCCCAAACACAATAGCTAAACATTCCTTTTCAATTTGTGCATAACCTCTTTCAGTGAGCGTCAGTGCACGACTTGCAAATGCCACTGGTTTTCCATGTTGAGTCAGAGCTGCTCCCAGTCCCTTCTTGCTGGCATCACACTGCAGTGTCAGCTCTTCTTCAGGGCTGTAATATTTCAAAACTGGGATTTGTGTTAGTTTTTCTTTCAGTCTTTTAAATGCATCTTCCTGCACGTCTGTCCACTCCCATAGGCTGTCTCTGTGTGTTAGTTGTCTGAGAGGCTCACAGTCACCTGACAGATGCTTGTAGAACTTTGATAAAGGGAAAAGTCTCAGGTTTCTGTCATGATCCATTTCTGCTAACTCAGTTGTCTCTCCTTTCCCAGTAATCAGGATGTCATCAGCAATGATGTATGTGCCTGGCAGGTTCTTTAACGCTTGCATCAGTTTGCGCTGAAAGACCTCTGGCGCTGGGTTAATCCCCATTCGCATTCTCAGCCAACGAAAGCGACCAAATGGTGAATGTCGTGAGATGGCTTGACGCCTCTGTAAGCTTCACATGCCAAAAGCCATGTTTCAGATCACACAATGTGAAAACTTTAGCTTTTGACACATCCGGCAAGATGTCATCTATTGTTGGTAATGGGAAATAACTACGCTTCAAAGCTTTGTTGAGCGGTCTCGGGTCAATACATATCCTGGGTTTGCCATTTGGCTTCTGCACTGTCACCATCCCACTGATCCAATCAGTACTAAATTCCACTGGTGCTATTATTTGTCTGTCTGCAAGACTCATCAGTTCCTCTTTCAGTGGTTTCATCATCGACACTGGGACTCTGCAGTGGAAAGGTGAGCAAAAATTGGAGCTCATGAAGGTGGATATACCGGGGGTATACCAGCACAGTCAGATGTCCAGAGCACTCTGAAACAGGTTATCATCAAGGAGGTCTCTGCCCGTTGCTGCATTCATCTTTCCCTCAACCCTTACTGGTCTCCCAGGTCTAGCTGTCACCACCTGTTGGAATGGTATTGGTCATGACTGATACAAGTTCAATCTTTGCTTCATCAAACCACAGAAATTTGTTTCTGAAGAGTTGCTCTTCTGTTCTTTCTTATCACACTGATGCATACGCATTATGGTCAGAGGTTTTTTCTGCCATAGATTAAAATGTAGAAATCACTCTAGTACCAAAGGACCATGCACTGTTTTGCACTGCACCTGCAATGCATTTATTTTTTCTTTTAATATGTCAGCAGGCTGTACTGTGAGATTATTGGGGTAGTGTGCAGAACTTTATTCTTCAGAAATATTTGAGATTTAAATACAAATTGTGGAAATGTAGCCCAGTGAAATCCATTGATCATTTCAGTTTTCCTCTATCAGTCATGTGTTTATGTGCAGGACAAGTTTTTTTTCAGCCCTGCTCTGAATAGTGTACAGGCCAGTATATTACACAGCACTGTATACATAGTAAATGTGCATGTACATATACTAATGGATTTGCTGTTGTGTCATCAGATGGTCAGTCATCAGTCTCTGGACGACATATTGTATATGTATGTGAATAAGTGTGTGTGTGTGTGTGTGTGTGTGTGTGTGTGTGTGTGTGTGTGTGTGTGTGTGTGTGTGTGTGTGTGTGGCTTGGATGCAGCCAAAGGCTCAGTTGACCTTGAGGAGCGCTATTCATCACAGTGGGAAAAGGGAACCAAGCAGAGACAAAGCCTTATTGGATGAAAATACCCTTACAGTCGGAAATAGCTGAAAGTGCTGATGCCAGAACTCCACTGTAGTTTTTCACAGCATCTGCAGTTTGGGCCACTCATTGGCTCAAGCCTCAGACTCCTCTGTCCTCATTCAGTATGAACTTTGTTGGGTTCATGCTGGGTAATGTTACTACAGTGAGAAATGTAATCACAACTGCTTAAAGCAGCATTACTGTAGTTAGCGTTTATAAATGTCCCCACAAGCAGTGCTGGGCTAAAGGCAAGCCTCAATGATAAATGATTCAGCCTCAAGTGGAAGGACTAATGTTGCTGTCTCAGTTAAGAGTTCTTGTCAGGAAGAAGTAATATTCTTCCACTCAAGGAGCAAATCTAGTCCTGCTATACACAGATGTCTTCAATTTCATTTTTACAATAAAACCAAAAATAATAAGGGACACGTTCTTTTGAACAAGATGCCAAAATGCAGTTATTTACTTTGAATCCAGTTTACCAGCTCAATGTGTTTTTATGACACAGATCCATTCTTGGTCATTTCAGGTTGTTTCAGCATTTTCAAAATGAAAAAAATGGAAATTTCCTTTAACATATTTGTACTAAATTGCACTTTTGCTTCAAGAAAATCTTCCCAGCAAAGTATGAGGAAATTAAGCACAAAAAAAGGCTAAATGACCTCCACACTCCACACGATTGTGTATTTGGACATTTGCACTCAGGCATGAATTGGAGCTTTTTATGAGTTCACTGTGCATTGTCTGATGATGTCTAAACGATTCTGTGGAACAAGTTGAACAGTACTCTTTTTGTTTATAAGTCTGGTTATCCACTTTTTAATAAGAAAAAGGCAGAAATCCAGGTATTGGTCAAATTCTCATTTATTTTGCTTATGCAGAAGATTATATTGAATATCTCTTTGACTCTTCCTCCTCCAAAATGATTTTTCTGTTGTTTTGGCCAATTCCACAGAACCTGGAAACAGAGCCAAGCTCCAAGCCAAAAGAGCCAACTATTAGTCCGTGCAAAACTGCACATGTTCTGTAGAGTATAAACCAGCTGTATGTACCATCATGCTATTATCACAGTACAAATGTAGCACATGATCATCACACAGAAAAACTGCTACCAATTTTCTTCGCATGAGGTGGCTGCATGATGAGGACTATTCCTGATATGAAGAAATGTGTAAAGGAAAGTGGAGAAGTCAAAACACTCTTTATGCTGAGAATGATAGTCCATAGTATGACTATCATTCTCAGACCCAGAGTTGCATTGTAGTTTCCACAAGAGCTTTATGTGAGAATGGTTTCCGCATATCTACCACATAGCATCCTAACTAACTTCTTCTGCTGCTGCCGCAGAACTAAAATTCTCTGATGCTGTCAGTTTACTTTGAGCTCTGGTGAATCATTTCTACATTTGAGGTTAGGTCAAAAACTTTTTATGACAGATGGTCTAATAAAGGTATTTAACAGTGTACTGTGTACATTAGGGGTGCAACGATACACAAAATTCACGGTTCGGTTCGATACTTTGCTGTCACGGTTCGATATTTTTTCTATACAAAAAAATGTTTATGCCTTTTTAATTTGTCATTTATTAAAATTATAAATATATATTTTAACTTAAAAGTACAGTTTTTAAATGTAATGTTGCTGAAACAACAAAATAATAAAAAATAAATAAATCTATCTGATCGAGAAATCACTCATCTTTGGAAAAGAGAGTTTATTACAGAGAAATGGCTCTTTCAAAACAAAAGCTATACTATACGCTTCTTCTGGGCTATATTCTCAGCAGCATATTAAACATATCAGGTCGCCATAAGGAGAATCATGTGCTAACGGCTGTAAATGACTCGGGTAAAGTTTGTAGCATGCATGCTTGTTGTTTTTGTCTGCTTCCACTTGTCTTTGCACTAGGATGATGTCGGCGTAAACGTGCAGTCATATTTGTGTCACGGTTCTGGGTTCGTTGGACCCAGTATTTTGAGTTTATTATGTTTTGGTTTAATTTTGCATCATGGATTGTTTTCTTGTTCTCTTGTTGTGGTTGTGATGATTATTATTAGAGTTTCATGTTTCTGTTGTCCATGTTTTAGGAATTGTGGTTTCAGGTATAGTTCAGTTCCATGTGTCGCATCTCTGAGTTGTGATTCATGTGTCCTGTTTTATTGTGAAAGTCTTTGTCTTATGTTAGTGTGTGCAGCTTTGTTCCCCCTGTCTCGTTAGCCCTGATCTCTCCCATCTGTTTCTCCCTCCTGTTGCCGATTCCCTCGTTACTACCCTGTGTATATAAGCCCTGTGTTTTCCCATGCTCGGTGTCGCGTCGTACCCTCAGATTATGCCTGTGTGTTTTTGGTTTCTGCGTTCACGGCATGTTTAGTTTTCATGTCAGCAATAAAGCCGAGGTTTTGAATTACAATTCTGTGTTCGAGTCCTGCGCTTGGATCCTCCTCTCCACCTGCCCGCACACAGAGCCCTGACAATTTGTTGTTGTTAAAGTTCGTTCGATTTGGGTAAGAGAAGAAAGCAGGCTGAGTCCGGGGTAGGTGTCAAAAATAGTGATCTTTATTTTACACACTTTGCGCAGTTAGTGTGGGAAGACAATTTGCAATACAATCCTTCCGCGAATGGACCGTCCCGTATCCTTATATTGCCATGATGACATCACAGTTAGATCTTTACTGGAAATGATAACAATTGCCCACCTCTCAAAAAGTTCTCCTTATATGGACATCAACTGCTACTTTTAGAGAAAAACAAGTGTGTATTATATTGTGCATTTTGTGAAAGTATATCTATCAGAAAAACTGTCCTCAGACAACCTTCCTATTCTTACTAAGTGTGTGTGTGAACGTGCGTGTCTTACATAAGTGTGTGCACGTTGTTACAGGCCTGAGTACGTGCAGAACTGCCTGTACACAGGGCTTGGTCCAAAAGGACCCACCAGTCCGAGCGGTTAACTGCTTAAGCAAATAGAAAGAATCATACAGAACAACAATAGACTGACTAGAGTACTGATAATCTGTGTGCATTAATATTTGCTCAGAGTAACATAGATGTGATTCAAAGATTATTCTGTCAACTGATTCAACAATGGTAAATGATCAATCAATGATAATTCTGATTATAACTGTGGTCATGAGAATACAAAATAAAATATCTCCTGGGCACATTGTGTTCCCACTAGTGCTGTCAGCGTTAATCTCTTTAAAATGACATTAACGCCGCAAATCTCCGTTAACGAGTTACCGTGGTCACCCCGTGCGTGGGGCTGGACGGCGTCAACACGTTAGTGAGCTAACTGCGCTAACACACTAGTTCCCACCAATGTAACTGAGCATTGCGTGGCACATCCGACATACTGTTTTACTTTTGTCCATGACGTGCTTACCTTCAGGGTCACACTTCACATGAAGACCAAAATAGTTCCAAACGCCAAAACTGAATGAGGGTGGGGGAGGTTCAATTTCGGCTAGCGTTGAGGCAGTTGTCATGTTGCAAGGAGTTTAACTTCTGTCTTGCTAGCTTGCGCTGCACTCAGTGGATCTGCGCTCGACAGTGCAGCCTAGGCAGAGTAGTCGAACGCAGATCCACTGAGCTCTTAACACAGACAGCATCATCAGAAGGAAAGTTGATAAAATAAATAAAATTTTTTGTATTGTTTGATACATATGCGTACCGAACCGAAAGCACTGTATCGAACGGTTCAATATCGATACGAGTATCGTTGCATCCATAGTATAGATGTAACATATGTGTTCAGTGAAGTGCTCAGAGACTACGTCCCAAATATTTGCAAAATTATTTTCTGCACATTATTCCAGTTAGATCGAATGTGTATGTGTCTTGCCCAGTAGGTGTACAGAGGTCAGCCAACGTGGGTGAGGGAACTCACCCAGTATTAACTCCCTCGAAATCGTCCAGGTGTCTCCCCTACTTCTTAATGGTATCTTCCCTACTGATCATGGAACTTGTAATTTTTGGGCTTAACTTTAGAGGCCTGGACCGCCCCAAGGGAAGGTCGTTTTAATAGGCTAGGAAACCTGTAAGAGCTATTTGCACTAATCAAGACTCAGACTTTTACCTCTACTGAGCTAAAAAGTCAATGTCCACCATTTAGACTTTAATTGCAGGAAAGCAGCTGGGCATTCAGTGGAAGTATGCTGTTAATGAAAACCTCTGAATTAACCATGTAACAAGGCACAAATGAGCAGATGAAAAGCCAAAAATACAAAAACCAATTTGCAGGTTCAAAGGTCGGGCTGTAGTTTTCCCTCCAGAGTCTCTGCTGGAATTTCCAACTGCGAACCTCTTAGTTTAATCTCCTGGACTCCTCATCTGGCAGGAGACAAGAGGGAAGAACCATTTCTCCCTGCTCTCCCATTGGACATGATATCCTCGATATCTAACCTCACCCATGGGGACATCCAATCACATTCTTAACATCTAGCTTTCCTCCAGACACACACAACACTGCCACGGTGTGCCCTCAAAGCTCAAACATTAGGACAGTCATTTTTACCACTCATTACTACTACGACTCTACTACTGCATTTTTACTACTATTACATTTCTCATTTTTTTATATTGATGCCCTCAGGAGTCTCAACACAGTCCTGTGCAGTGCAATGCTGAGTGTGCAGGCAAAGCTCAAACTAAAATATTTTTGTCCTGGTGGGTTACTGGTAGTTGGTTCACTACCCGTACTCTTTGAACACAGAGCAAACCTTGATTTAGCCTTCTGTGGGAAATCATCGTAACTTAAACTCCTTTTAACCCTGTACGGTAACCTGATGTACACATCCTCTAACTACACGTCGGGTCGATGCAGCCTGTAAAGATTTAATTGGTGTCACTTTGGATGTAGATTTCCCACAGAAGTCTAAATCAAGTTTAACCTGACATGCACCTCCAAGAAATGTAACCACACGTCAGGGCGATGCAGCTAGCAAAGACTTGAATGACATGGAAGGTTCATTCATTTGGACTGGACCAGAGCTTCATAGCTTCGTATCTCTCAGTTGCTCTCAGTGAGTGCTGGTAGCAAACCCACCAGGTGTGACTAACAATCTCAAAGTAAAGATTTTCCATTCCCCATACAGTTTAGAGAAAAGAAAGAAAAACATATTTGAACTGTTTCTTTTTCTTCTGTGAAAAGAAACTGAAAGCTTTAATCTTTAATGTTTGATATTGTTCTTGTTTCTATAGAAATTGAGAGCTGATAATTGTTCAGACTCATGGTTTTATATTTGAAAGAAAATGTAGAGCAATATTTCAGATGAATTGTTATTAATTGTCCAATTTTCATGCCCACTTGAAAGTGTGTCTGGCCTGCCTCGACACTGAAGCAACGGTTAGAGCACTTAAAGAGAGCTTGAGTTTAATTGGCGTAAGATTGAAGTGGAGACTGCTATTAGAATTCATCAGCTCGAGTTGGTCTCCTCTGACAGAACAGGTGTAAGCAGAAAAACAGGCGCAGCAGCAACCCTTTGGGACTCTAACAACAACAAACATGCACTGTGCTGGTGTTAAAGGTGTTTGTGTTGCAACTTCTCAGTTGTAGTAGCTCCACCCACCTGTTTGTGTGGACTAGTGAATATCAACATGGCTTGGACAGTGTGGGAGCACTGTGATGAAGATGGGAGCAGTACTGCTACTAAAAGGAGCAGATGGGTCTCCTTTCTGTCTTTCTGTCTCTGCCAAGTGTAAATGCCATCAGAGTTATAGTGTATACTGACCATAAGCCCTTGGTGTTCACGAATCACATGTACAATCACATCCAGAGGTTGATGCGCTGGGCCTTGTTAGCTCAAGACTACAATCCTGACATCAGACACAGGAAGGATATCGATAACATAACGGCTCATTGTCCTGAGTGACGCTGTTCAGGTGGACTGAATGTATCTGTAATTTTTTGTGCTGGGTTTACCTTCATGGGGGAGGGGGTTATGTTCACTGACCTTTTTCCCTCTTCCTGGAAGAGAGCTGGTCTCCTTCCCTCCCTCTCTGTTCCTGATGACCACACCAGTTAGTCACAGTTTAACAGCATCAAGATCGCTTGTGGAAAGTGGAGCAGGAGCACTTGCTCCCCTTTAGGCTACTGAGTGCTGGGAGGTGTGTGTCTGCTGTGTTAGTGCTGTTTTGCTTTGATTATTATTGGAAGATACAGGTGGCACCTTTGTGGGTCCTAGTTGGTTTTGCTGTTTGGTTAAATTACTTAGTGAGCAGCCCCAAAAAGTTGATTCTGTTCTCGATGTAGCGTTTTCAGTGGGAGAAACGTTTCGTCACTAACCGTAACCCTAACCCTATCTGGGTAATTGAGCATGCATTAAGACCTACTTAGCGAGAAACTTGGGGTTAGCTGTCATTTTTATTTAGGAAAATAAACTCTTCTCCTGCTTTGTGGAAGGGCCAGGGAGAAATGGCAAATCACGACAACACCACCTGAAGGTACTGTAGGTTAAAGACCCTATAATATTAGAGTGCTTGTTCATAGGATTCATCGAATGTGATTACTGGGGTTTCTTTCTGACCACAGGAGGATGAAAAACACCTGGCAGAACCAGGTTCAGGGAGGGACAGCCATCTGCTATGACCGGTGAGAGAGAGGAGAGGACAAAAGGCAACCTATGAGAGAAAGTTCCAGAGTTTATTAATTGTTTATACTTGGATTGGTGACAGAGATATGGGGTGAAAAGATATGAGTCAAGACAAAACACTCATGGGAATCCCCAAGCAGCCTAGGTCTACTGCAATGTAACTATGGGAGGATTCAGGGTCACCTGATCCAGCCCTAATTAAATGCTTTATCAGAAAGGACAATTTTAAGCCTAATCTTAAAAGTAGAGAGGGTGCCTGTCTCCAAACTAGGAGCTGGTTTCACAGAAAAGCTGTCTGAAGCTGAAGGTTGCAGGCTCTGCCACCCGTTTTACTTTTGAATGTCTTAGAAGCCAGAAGTCTGACAGGGAAGTGCTCTATTGGGGTGATATGGTACTATGAGGTCTTTAAGGTAAGCTATGGCCTGATTATTCAAATTATATGTGAGAAGAAGGATTTTAAATTCAATTCTGAATTTAACAGAGAGCTAGTGAAGAGAAGCCAATACTGTTTCTTGTCCCTGTCAGTACTCTGGCTGCAGTGTTCTAATTCAACTGAATGAAATGGTACTGGAGGGAATGGTAAAGGCAGCGAGAGTAAATAATAGGATACACAGATATAGGGCCAAAGACCCCTTCTTGACGCTATCACAAACAAGAAACAAGAAAGGGCTTAAAGCAGATCCCTGATGTGGTCCCACCCCCACCTTGTCACTGTCACTTCTACCACACACCTCGCCACTGTCTTACTGTCTCCGTACATGTCCAGCACCACTGGCACATATTAATCTGTCACCCCTGACTACATCATGTAGTTCCATAGTTCATCATGATATGCCTGTTTCACAAGGTAATGCTCTAGGTCATAGGTGTCGAACTCCAGGCCTCGAGGGCCGGAGTCCTGCAGGTGTGCTTGATCCAACACAGCTAATTTAAATGGCTAAATGACTTCCTCAACATGTCTTGAAGTTCTCCAGAGTTCTGGAGAACTTTATTACCAGTTCTCCTGGTAATGAACTAATCATCTGATTCAGTTGTGTTGACCCAGGGTGAGATCTGAAACCTGCAGGACACCAGCCCTCGAGGCCTGGAGTTCGACACCCCTGCTCTAGCTAATGACATGTTTTCTTGGCCCAAAAGGCATCGGCTCACCACTTCTTTGCTTTGTGGCAGTGTCTGGACCCTGTTGACTCCTGGTTTTTACCCATTGGTGGCTCGGGTCAAGTGGTTCCACTTCCTCACCGCTACCCTCTCCACCTACACCGGCAAGGAACAAATCTCCAGAACTCGTGGACTCTGGTGCATGCTCCCATGCTGTTAAACTACTGTTTCTAGTTAACAGCAGAGCAGGACCAAAGTGACCTCACAGCTCTCCATGCCATATGAAAGAGCTACCTTCAATTTAATTCTACTTGCCAAACTGTTCTGGACTCTATCAGGCAACCAAACCTAGATCAGAGCCTTGGTTAAATGACAACACCTGGGCTATTTGACAGGAGTGCAGGAGGGCTGACCTGTGGTAGAAAAATGACAGGTTGCATTTTTTTTTGAAATGTTGAGAAAAAGTCAGTTCTTATGTCTTTGTTTTTGAATGAAGTATTTTTAAATGCAAGTATTTACTTTTGGAGGGGGGTTGTCTCCTCTTCATCTCACCTGAAAAGTGATGTTTAGCATAATATACAGTGCTATATATTACTAGTAAACAAAGAAAGCTTTCAGAAATATAAATGATTGTTTACTGGCTCCAAATGTATTCTGCAGCAGGACAACGACCCCAAACACAGCCAAAGTCATGAAGAACTGTCACAGTGTACAAGGTGGACTCACGCGCTGGACTCCGGGGATTGATGCACACAAGAGAATTTATTAATGTACAGGGTGGGCCATTTCTATGGATACAGCGTAATAACATGGGAATGGTTGGTGATATTAAAGTCCTGTTTGTGGCACATTAGTATATGTGAGGGGCAAACTAGTCAAGATGGGTGGTGACCATGGTGGCCATTTAGAAGTCGGCCATCTTGGATACAACTTTTGTTTTTTCAATAGGAAGAGGACCATGTGACACATCAAACTTATTGGTAATGTCACAAGAAAAACAATGGTGTGCTTGGTTTCAACGTAACTTTATTCATTCATGAGTTATTTACAAGTTTCTGACCACTTATAAAATGTGTTCAATATGCTGCCCATATTTCAAATATCCAGTGGCCTTGAGGTTTCCAGTGATGAAGAATGGACCCACTATCGTTGTTCCCCATATACCACACCAAACCATCACTTTTGTTGGTCCAACAGTCTTGGAGGGATCCATCCAATGTGGGTTAGTGTCAGACCAATAGCGGTGGTTTTGTTTGTTAACTTCACCATTCACATAAAAGTTTGCCTCATCACTGAACAAAATCTTCTGCGTGAACTGAGGGTCCTGTTCCAAGTTTTGTTTTGCTCATTCTGCAGATTCTGTGCGCCGATCTGGGTCATCCTCGTTACGATGCTGCAGCAGCTGGAGTTTGTAAGGGTGCCATTTGTGAGTAGCTAAAATACAACAGGGGACCTTGACACTCATGGTTTATTTATAGTTTAACAGCTACATTATCCTTTGATTTTAAGGACAGAAACACTGTGACGTTACCTGTCAGGAGTATATACAGTTCAGTCATTTAAATCCTATAAAATAAAAGTAAAGATCCAAGAGAAAAACTCTTCATAGACGTATCATGGTATGAGACATTCTTTATAAACAGTCACTACTACAAGCATTGGGATAATATTCATGTTGCAAACCTCTTTTGTCACTTGCTTGCTGTAAGAATGTAAAAAATAGTTGATCAGACATAATATTTATCTTTATTTGGAAAAGTGTAGACATTTCAGTTGTAAGACTGACACAAACGGTCTTTGACTTAACCCTTGAAAGTGTCAGGACGAACTGTGCCATTGGCCACCTTGTGAGGTCACATGTGTCCTAATCAAGGAGGTCTAATGAGCAGCCTTCTCTTACATGAAGCTGCTGGAAGACTTTTTAGAGAGGAATGTTAACTAGTGTCAGGATGACCTCATTAGATCTGAGTGACCTTTAAAATCAGTTCATATGTGAGCACTGTGGGCAGAAAGTACTGGTTAGGGGGGTTGGTAAGTTTTCTCCACTTTGGCATGAAGAGGCTACGTGAGGATCACATTTTTCCTTCTTGCTTTCATAATCCTGCTGGTTTATCCAGTTTTTCATCACTTTTGTTTGACTGTTTTCTCCAAAATTTATTGCTGAGTTGATCCTGTGAGCTGCTGAAAGAGCTCAGGGACAAAAAATGGGGGGATGAAAATCCTAGATGATCTCACCTGGTAACTGATCCTTATTGTTACTGAAGATGCCTACACACATATTTGACTTATTAAAGTAGCATCCAGTAAAAGTTGATAGGACCTTAAGACTTAAAAATAAGAGAACTGGGGTCACGTATCGAATGAGGCCATTAAATGTTTTGTTTTATAGACGGGCAATTAGAGGCAATCTATCTGCTAATAGGAATAAAAACTAAAGAGCAGTGATCATTTTGTAACACTCCTCTATCGGTTTTTAAGGTGTTTCATGGTCACAGTGTTCAAATATATTTCCCTGACAAGCGTGGGAACATTCAAAGGGAAGTGAACAGGCTTTCTAGGGAAGAAGCATTGTTATAGAAAAGACTAGAAAGCGAAAATTTCAGAAGAAATTTTAAGTGTGCCTATGCCGCTGCCAATGAGTGTAGTTTGCCATTCATACGGCTAGAAAAAAAAAAATCCAAATAAGGGTAGACAGGCCGTACTACTGCTGGCATACCACTAGAGTGAGCCAACACACCACAAATTAAGTTTCACTTTCGTTTCAAGTTAAGTTTCACTTTCCTTCCCATTCATTTCAATGGGCAAAAATTAGCATCAAAATATTCATATTTAAAAAACTATAGAAGTAATAAACACCAAAAGTCATAGCACACCATTCCAGCTCCAGCCGCACAAAATGATATAACATATGTGAACCTTGTCTCAAAACTGTGGGGCGAGTTACGCGGCGAAATTTCAGGCAAATTTGCACTAAAATCTAAATATTTAAAAAACTATAAAAGTTATAAACACCAAAAGTCATAGCATACTAGTCCAGACCCAGCCGCACAAAATGATATAACATATGTAACCCTTGTGTCAAAACTCTGCGGCACATAAGCGCGGGAAAATTTTCACTAAAATATTAATATTGTAAAAACTATAAAACTCATAAACACCAAAAGTCATACCACACCATTCCAGATCCAGCCGCACAAAATGATATAACATATATGAACCTTGTCTCAAAACTGTGGGGCGAGTTACGCTGCAAATTTTCAGGCGGAAACTGAAGAATAATAATAATATGAAGAATAATAAATCCGAGAAATAGTAATAAGTGTGCCTCTTGGCATAGGCACACTTAATAATCAAACACAAATGGCCTTATTTCTGTAAGTTTAGAAGGTGAGATGGATGATGCATTCCTTTACTTTTAATACAGCCAAAGCCATGCTGTATGTTCCTCTTAAACTCTGCTAGCGCATTAAAATTGATAATAGCACATGCATACTGTCTTAACAGCAGGTGGTCACTTATTTAATCAAAACATAATGTTGACTTTTTCTTTTAACATTTTTAGTGATTTATTGGTTTTCAGACACTGTTTGGTTAGTTTCATGTAACAGTTTGGGTAAAAGACAATTATTCACAGGCAAAGCATGTGTTGGAAATCTGTGGAGGCAAACTACTCCCACTACCATATTCACCAGTCTTTTATGGGATTAGAACGATGCCACCTTAAAACAAAACTGAAAAAAATATTGAAAGTGAAACAAATGCACTGAAAAATCTTGTATTGAAAGTGAAAAAAATATTGATAGTGAAAAACGATTAATTGAAACTGTACATTTTTTGTTTTCGCTTACAATTTTTTTTTTCCAGTTTCATCCATTTTTCAGTTTCAATCCACTTTTTTCAGTTTCAATCTGCTGGCACTGTTTTGGCCTCCGGGGTTGAGCTGGAGGGGCGGGGATTCCGACCCGCACGTATTTGCATAGATTATAGTGCTGACCAATGACTGTAGAAAACATGGATGACGCGGCTGCGGTCACGGACAAACTTGCATGTGTCTGCTCAGGAATGGCAGATGCTGAGAGGTCCAGCGTTTACATTACCAATTAGTGATGGTAAATTTGATTCTTTTTACTGAATCGAGTTTAATGAGTCACTCACCAAAGTGAATCGGATTTTTTAAGTCATTTGATTCACTGAGTCAGTCGACCAGAGAGTGCAAAAAATGTACATTTTCACTCAAACTTAATTTGTTTCTCTTTTCATGTAAATCCCACTGCTAAGATGAATGATTCTAAAAATAAAAAAAAACTATTTTATAGTGCAAAAAACAGCAAAAACATTTCTAAAATTAACCAATTTCCTGTCAGAATTGCTTAATAAACATTCATTTTGTTTATTTTTATTTTATTGGTATTTTCCTTAAATGTTGTAAATATATATTTTCTCATCTAAATGTCCACTGAAATGTGAGCCAGGGGGCGGTAGTGCGCCTTAACATTGGTTGCCAACCAAATGGTAAATGGCCTGCATTTGTATAGCGCTTTTCTAGTCCATAGGACCCCAAAGCGCTTTTCAGTCATTCACCCATTCACACACACATTCACACACTGGCGATGGCAAGCTACATTGTAGCCACAGCTGCCCTGGGGCGCACTGACAGAGGCGAGGCTGCCGGACACAGGCGCCACTGGGCCCTCTGACCACCACCAGTAGGCAAACATGGGGTTAGTATCTTGCCCAAGGATATTTGGCACGCAGCCAGGATGCAGCCTGGGATCGAACCACCAACCTTCTGATTAGTGGCTGACCTGCTCTGCCACCTGAGCTACAGCCACCCAAGAAGAAGAAGAAGCTGTGAGCCAGGAGGGAGGTGGTGAGTGAGGCTGTGTCCCAATTCAGGGTCTGCACGCTTGAAGTACGCGCACTATGCGTACTATGTACGGTGCGTACTATAAGTACGAGAAGTGCGGAAGTGAGAGGCTTGTGAAATGGGACGGTATACGCTTCGTCGCGCTGTTCAGGTTGCCTAGCAACCATGATATTAACCGCGAGACACGTTACATACAGCTTTGTTTGACAGAAATGAAGGAGGAAAATGTTTTGTTGGTCATTCATTTTTGTCATGACATCACTTTGATTAGTTGAGTATCTGAGGCTGAGACCACGGGACTGTAAAACATGATAGTTGGGCTTCATTTCTGTGCTGAACACTCATTCAAGGTTAGTTAGTAAATAACAATTAGCTCATGTTGTTCATGAGACTAAAGTCATGTCACTGTGGCAATGTAAATATAATATGGCCAATATTATAGTATTGTCAAATCAAATCAAATCACTTTTATTGTCACATCACATGTGCAGGTACATTGGTACAGCACATGCGAGTGAAATTCTTGTGTGCGAGCTTCACAAGCAACAGAGTTGTGCAAAATACAATAACATAAATAGGCAAAATATACGAATGGCTAAATCTGAAACTAATAAATATATGTACAATATATAATAGTATATGCAAAAAAAAAATTCTGGATGTGTATACTAAATGTTTTTCTACGTGTGTGTGTGTGTGTGTGTACACATATTTTACAAATTAAATAGTCAATAAATAAAATATATAAAAATATACAGAGTTGAGACATGTGCAAAACAGTGGCATTACTGTACAGTATGGAGTGCATAATGTTGCAGTTCCAGTAGTGAAGGTGAGGTGTCTATGACGTGTTCAGCAGTCTGATGGCCTGATGGAAGAAGCTGTCTCTCAGTCTGCTGGTACGGGACCGGATGCTGCAGAACCTCCTTCCTGAGGGAAGTAGTCTGAACAGTTTATGGCTGGGGTGACTGGAGTCCTTGATGATCCTCCCCGCTTTCCTCAGGCACCGCTTCCTGTAGATGTCTTGGAGGGAGGGAAGCTCACCTCCAATTATCCGTTCAGAGCACCGCACTACTCGCTGGAGAGCTTTGCAGTTGTAGGCGGTGCTGTTGCCATACCAGGTGGTGATGCATCCAGTGAGGATGCTCTCAATGGCACAGTGATAGAAGGTCCTGAGGATGCGAGGGCTCATGCCGAATCTTTTCAGTCTCCTGAGAAAGAAGAGGCGCTGCTGCGCCTTCTTCACTGTTTTGTTTATGTGTACTGACCACGTAAGATCCTCAGTCAGATGTACACCAAGGAACCGGAAGCTGCTCACTCTCTCCACAGCAGCGCCGTTGATGGTGATGGGTGTGTGTACTTCTCTGCACCTCCGGAAGTCCACTATCAACTCCTTTGTCTTTGCGACATTGAGGGTGAGATGGTTGTCTTGACACCAGTGGGTCAGGGCGCTGACCTCCTCCCTGTAAGCCGTCTCATCACCGTTGGTGATAAGACCCACCACTATATTGTCAGATTATTATGATATATATAAAAACACCCAGCACGCCCCTGCAGGCGGTTTATCCTTCAAGCTCGGGTCCTCTACCAGAGGCCTGGGAGCTTGAGGGTCCTGCGCAGTATCTTAGCTGTTCCCAGGACTGCGCTCTTCTGGACAGAGATTTCCGATGTTGTTCCCGGGATCTGCTGGAGCCACTCGCCTAGCTTGGGAGTCACCGCACCTAGTGCTCCGATTACCACGGGGACCACCGTTACCTTCACCCTCCACATCCTCTCGAGCTCTTCTCTGAGCCCTTGGTATTTCTCCAGCTTCTCGTGTTCCTTCTTCCTGATGTTGCTGTCATTCGGAACCGCTACATCGATCACTACGGCCGTCTTCTTCTGTTTGTCTACCACCACTATGTCCGGTTGGTTAGCCACCACCATTTTGTCCGTCTGTATCTGGAAGTCCCACAGGATCTTAGCTCGGTCATTCTCCACCACCCTTGGGGGCATCTCCCATTTTGACCTCGGGACTTCCAGATTATACTCGGCACAGATGTTCCTGTACACTATGCCGGCAACTTGGTTATGGCGTTCCATGTATGCCTTGCCTGCTAGCATCTTGCACCCTGCTGTTATGTGCTGGATTGTCTCTGGGGCATCTTTACACAGCCTGCACCTGGGGTCTTGTCTGGTGTGATAGACCCCAGCCTCTATGGATCTTGTGCTCAGAGCTTGTTCTTGTGCTGCCATGATTAGTGCCTCTGTGCTGTCTTTCAGTCCAGCTTTGTCCAGCCACTGGTAGGATTTCTGGATATCAGCCACCTCCTCTATCTGCCGGTGGTACATACCGTGCAGGGGCCTGTCCTTCCATGATGGTTCCTCGTCTCCCTCCTCTTTCTTGGGTTTCTGCTGCCTGAGGTATTCACTGAGCACTCGGTCAGTTGGGGCCATCTTCCCAATGTATTCTTGGATGTTCGTTGTGTCATCCTGGACTGTGGTGCTGACACTCACCAGTCCCCGGCCCCCTTCCTTCCGCTTAGCGTACAGCCTCAGGGTGCTGGACTTGGGGTGAAACCCTCCATGCATGGTAATATATATATATATATATATATATATATATATATATATATATATATATATATATATATATATATATATATATATATATATATATATATATATATATATATATATATATATATAGCTATATATATATATATATATATATATAGCTGGATAGCGTAGTGGTTAGACTACACGCCTTTGGAACAGAGGATCGCAAGTTCGATTCCTGCCTGGGGCGTCTGTATCCAGTAAGGGTCCTAAGGCTAGACCCCCTATGCTAAGCAAGCCTACCGCAGACATGAGCGAGACAGATAAATATGAAGGCATGCCGGCTCGGACGTCGCCCGGATCAACAAGGTCCGCGTCAGGTGTTGAGGAACCAGGGCACCCTGACGAAAAGTGGGCTACTGGAACAAGAAGGCATAAGTGGGCAAGGGACGAAAACAGGGCGAGGAGGCTAGAGGGCAAGATCAAAGTAGCACGGAGAGAGGTTAGCCAACTAACGGAGTTGCAGAAAGGTGCGACGAATAAGGTGCCTAAGAAATACAGCAAGCTGTCCATACCTGAGGCCTTGGAAACTGCCAAGTAAAGACTCACAGCCTTGGCCAGCCGCTTGAGGAGGTACACCAGAGAGATAGAAGGCAGGAGAATAAACCAGCTGTTCTCCACAGAACCAGCAAAGGTGTACTCTCAGTGGCAAGGGAACAATAAGAGAACAGCACCACCAAGGCTGGAGACGGAGCAATACTGGAAGAGCATATGGGAGAAGGATGCAACCCATAACGGCAATGCTCAGTGGCTAGAGGATCTGAGGGCAGACCACAGCGACCTCCCTGAACAGGGTCCAGTAACCATCACAGTGGCGGATATCCAAGAAAGGGTCTCCAGTATGAAGAATTGGACAGCACCAGGGCCCGACATGGTTCACGCCTACTGGCTGAAGAAGCTAACTGCACTCCACGAGCGTCTGGCAGCACAAATGAACCAGCTGCTAGTTAACGAGAGACACCCGGAATGGCTAAGCGAAGGTCGGACGGTCCTGATCCCCAAGGACCCCAAGAAGGGACCGGTCCCCTCCAACTACCGACCAATAACCTGCCTCAGTACTACATGGAAGCTCCTGTCAGGCATCATATCGGCTAAGATGAACAGGCACATGGGTCAATACATGAGCGGGACACAGAAAGGAATTGGCAAGAATACCAGAGGCGCAAAACACCAGCTACTGGTAGACAGAACAATCAGCCGAGACTGCAAGACCAACCTGTGCACTGCCTGGATTGATTACAAGAAGGCCTATGACTCAATGCCCCACAGCTGGATACTGGAATGCCTAGAATTGTACAAGATCAATGGGACCCTAAGAGCCTTCATCAGGAACTCAATGGGGATGTGGCGTACAACACTAGAGGCCAACTCCAAGCCCATAGCACAAGTCACCATCAAGTGCGGGATCTACCAAGGAGATGCTCTGTCCCCACTGCTGTTCTGCATAGGCCTGAACCCCCTCAGTGAGATCATTAACAAGACTGGCTACGGATACCGACTACGGAACGGAGCAGTTGTCAGCCACCTCCTGTACATGGATGACATCAAGCTGTATGCCAAGAGTGAACGAGACATCGATTCACTGATCCACACTACCAGGCTATACAGCAATGACATTGGAATGTCGTTCGGACTGGAGAAGTGTAGTCGGATGGTAACAAAGAGAGGGAAGGTAGTCAGAACTGAGGGGATTGAACTACCAGAAGGCAACATTGCAGACATAGAGGACAGTTACAAGTACTTGGGGATCCCGCAGGCGAATGGGAACCATGAAGAGGCCGCTAGAAAAGCTGCAACCACCAAGTACCTGCAGAGGGTCAGGCAAGTCCTGAGGAGTCAGCTGAATGGTAAGAACAAGATCCGGGCCATCAACACGTACGCCCTGCCCGTGATCAGGTACCCTGCTGGGGTAATAGGCTGGCCAAAGGAGGAGATAGAAGCCACTGACATAAAGACAAGAAAGCTCCTTACCATGCATGGAGGGTTTCACCCCAAGTCCAGCACCCTGAGGCTGTACGCTAAGCGGAAGGAAGGGGGCCGGGGACTGGTGAGTGTCAGCACCACAGTCCAGGATGAGACAACGAACATCCAAGAATACATTGGGAAGATGGCCCCAACTGACCGAGTGCTCAGTGAATACCTCAGGCAGCAGAAACCCAAGAAAGAGGAGGGAGACGAGGAACCATCATGGAAGGACAGAGCCCTGCACGGTATGTACCACCGGCAGATAGAGGAGGTGGCTGATATCCAGAAATCCTACCAGTGGCTGGACAAAGCTGGACTGAAAGACAGCACAGAGGCACTAATCATGGCAGCACAAGAACAAGCTCTGAGCACAAGATCCATAGAGGCTGGGGTCTATCACACCAGGCAAGACCCCAGGTGCAGGCTGTGTAAAGATGCCCCAGAGACAATCCAGCACATAACAGCAGGGTGCAAGATGCTAGCAGGCAAGGCATACATGGAACGCCATAACCAAGTGGCCGGCATAGTGTACAGGAACATCTGTGCCGAGTATAACCTGGAAGTCCCGAGGTCAAAATGGGAGATGCCCCCAAGGGTGGTGGAGAATGACCGAGCTAAGATCCTGTGGGACTTCCAGATACAGACGGACAAAATGGTGGTGGCTAACCAACCGGACATAGTGGTGGTAGACAAACAGAAGAAGACGGCTGTAGTGATCGATGTAGCGGTTCCGAATGACAGCAATATCAGGAAGAAGGAACACGAGAAGCTGGAGAAATACCAAGGGCTCAGAGAAGAGCTCGAGAGGATGTGGAGGGTGAAGGTAACGATGGTCCCCGTGGTAATCGGAGCACTAGGTGCGGTGACTCCCAAGATAGGCGAGTGGCTCCAGCAGATCCCGGGAACAACATCGGAGATCTCTGTCCAGAAGAGCGCAGTCCTGGGAACAGCTAAGATACTGCGCAGGACCCTCAAGCTCCCAGGCCTCTGGTAGAGGATCCGAGCTTGAAGGATAAACCGCCCGCAGGGGCGTGCTGGGTGTTTTTTTTTTTTTATATATATATATATATATATATTAGGGCTGGGCGATATGGCCTAAAATCAATATCACGATAAATTGAGCATTTAACCTCGATAACGATAAATGGATGATAACCACCCCAAGTGCCAAAAAAACAAATGTTTTTTTTTTTTCATTTGATGGGGCTGTGGCAGGCAGCATAGTTCCTCCAGTTATTTTGATAATATTATTCCCCCTAGACCTATTCATTGCAATTATATTATTACCACTTTAAAGGACTGTAAAATGTCACTGAAAATAAATGAAGACAATAGCAGTAAGTACTTTTAGTGGTTAAGATTTATTAACTGAACAAAATAAAAAGTGTAGGATACAATATGTAACCATGCTCTCTAAAAAATGTGTATCCCTTGTAAACAAAATAGTTTAATAATAAATATGTTTCACATTGGCTATTCACAAAGTAAACAATGATTGTGCAAATGTAATGCCATCATGGACAAAGGCCTATCTCTGCTAAGGCCTTGAGGTACTATAACTTGTAAACAAATAATGTCACAAACACAAATGTCAATTGAACACAGAAAAAACTATAATAAATACTAAGCACTGCCATGTGACTAATGAAAACTATAAACTCTTAAACAAAAACGTGTGCTGCAGGTGGTGGAAGAGGTTGGTTGTGTTACCTTGACTTGATGCAACAGTCTTTTTGCAGAGTTTACATTTAACAATTTTTTGATCAATATCATCCTTGTTGAATCCAAAATGTTGCCAAACGATTGATGATGCATTTTTTTTGTTAACAAGCGTCTCCTCTTCCTCCTCCACCAGCTCTACCTCCGTCGCTGCTGCTTCAACATTTAAATCGTCCTCCATTTGTTCACCCGTGTCTCGTCTTGTTATGCTGGGCTTACACTGTGCGATTTTTGGCCCATTTTGAGCCGATTTTTGAGTCGTGCGACCGTTTTGGAAATCGGCCCGATTTTGGCCTTCATCGTGCGTCATGCATTGTGTAGTATACGTGGGGTAACGAGAAGTGATTGACACCTCACGACGAGCTCCCGATCATCAATCGCTTGGTCGTGAGGATTTCAAACACTCGCGACCGTCGTGAGGGTGTCACCGCAGTTTGTCACACTGCGCACGCGCAAACACAAATGTCAGCGAAAAAGACGGCGCAGCACGGCAGTGCAGCGTGTGATCTGGACACAAGCGATGGAGGCACAACTTGTAGAACTATTCCAGGCTTATCCGAGCCTTTTCGATGTGGCCTCACAAAATTATCACAACCACAACAACCGTGAAAATAGTTGGATCTACACTGCTGCTCAATCACAGCTGCCTGATCAATGTTTTTCATTAGCAATTTAGCAAAGTTGATGGTGGTGGTGTGTCTGTGTGAGTGAAAGACAGAGAGGGAGAGCGAGCGACAGAATTTCTGTTATAACCTTCGTTTTATGTACGCACAGTGTGAGCACTCAGGTCGCATCAGAGCATCGGGCCGTATAGTGTGAGACCCTGCATCGTGACCTATGAACTTCTAACCCCTGCGAGTCAATCGTACAGTTTGAGCAGGAGCTAATGTAACAGTGTTTATATGGTATTATTCCACTTGCCACAAATATCAGTGCAATGGGGAAACAGCGCCCCCCCTCTTGGTGTGGCTGGTTAGGTGAGGCTGGCTGCAGTAATCGCTGCCAGTCTGCCGTAGCCATATGAGAGGTGAGTTGTATTGTTCCGCACACGATATAGCCAAGTAGTACAGACACATAAAACATGTTTGATTAGCTGATGAGCACCGAGTGTAATAAGTGCTTAGTGGACACATGTCCAACACCAGTTTTATGTACTTTTCATTTGTTTATTAATGTGTGAAACTGTATGCTAAAGCGGAATGCTAATGGATGCTCTGCCATAGTGTGCTGTGCGGAGTGGTGTGTGGCGAGCCATTTGCACTGATACAACACCGTTGTTTCCATTCAGGGTAATAAAGTGGCAACGATCGATCAGAGACTCCTTGTCTTCTTAAACACTACACAACGCAGAGTCGAGGAGTCTGTTTGGGCCGAACTGTTGCAGCGGGATGAAGCAGAAACCGGTTACACTGGTGCCGTGACCCCAGCTCCTGCAATCCTGCGACCGCAACGGGGCCCGTCTACTTCCTGGAAGGTGGAAAAGTCGCGGGAGACTGGCTTTTCTTAGTCCCGCCATTTTTTGCGTTCTTTAGAGACATCGGGGCGGGGCTCTCTGTGTTTCTTTTTTTGGAGAGTTAAATAGAAAAAAAAGGGAGGGACACATTGAGCCATGGCAGATTTTCCCAGTTTTGGCAGGGGAAGGGGGGCAGTTGGTTTTACCCCTCTGCATTCATTTGGCAGAGGCAGATCAAGGTTGCTGACAGCCCCAGTTTCCTCCACACCTAAGCCTGTCCTTGCTGAGTTAAATGAAAACCCTATTGATGGGAACTGTGATAATCTATAAAATGCTGGATCAGAAACCAGTCCCACAAAAGAGGACCTTTATGCAGAGATTGCAACGCAAATTGGGTTTTCTATTGGGGAAAGCATTGCCTCTTGTCTTGAATCTCGGTTGGGCTCTGGAGTGGGAAACAGTGTTGTTGGGTCTGCCAATAATGTGTTATCTGAACCCTCACTATTGAATGTGATTGTAAAGTCTGATGTTAAAGAACCTGTGTGTTTTAGAGGGGATGGCTGTGATTCATGCAGTGTTCAGGAATGGGAGGAAATGATGATGACTTTTTTTAAGAGAAGAGGGGTACCAGTTGCTGAACAAGCTGATGATGTGCTGAGTAAACTGCTGGGGAGGGCACGAGAAATAGTCAAGGTGGGCATACGTAGTAAGCCATCTGTGTGTCTTGAGAGGGGCCCAGAGCCCATTTTTGAGATCTTAAAGCAGCACTTCAGTGACACTGCCTGTTCAAGCATGCCTTTAGCTGATTTTTATGCAACACTACCCAACTCAGGTGAAACACCGTTTGATTACTGGCTCAGGTTGAACAGAGCCATGGAGGTGACTGAAGACTGTCTGAAGAGACAAAATAAGTCCTTTGCATATCTGACAAAAGAGCTGACTGCTATGTTTATCCGCTACTGTCCAGACTCAGAACTGTCTCTTATTTTCAAGTGCAAGCCCCTGCAGCAGTGGACGGTTGCTGATGTGCACGAGAAATTGCTGGAGCATGGCAAGGACCGGAAGTGCACCCCTCAGTTTAGTGCAGTCAGTGCCTTGAGTTTTCAGCAACAGGAGGTGAGTCCTAATGTGCAGCAGGCGACAGGCAACAGTAAGTGTATTACACCATCACCAACCTCTCCCTCAGCATCACTTCCTGGCCTTCATGCAAAACCACCTACTGATCGTCTTGATCATGTGATAGCCCTGTTGGAGAAAGTCCTGGAGGGACAGCCTCGACAAGCAAAGCTGCCTGCTAAGGATGATGTAAGGGTCCCCCGTAACCAAACACACAAAATTGTGCTTTGCGTGATTTGTGGTGACACTGAACACTCTACGTATCACCACTGTAGAGCCCATTAGCTATGTTTCATCTGCCATGCTGGCGACCACACACGGGCTCAATGCCCCAGGGCCGTTCTGTCAGAGTGAGGGGGCCTGACTCAGCCACCCAGCAGCTGGGAAACTAGATGGCCTACATGTGGAGGGGGCAAGTGTTAGGCCTGAAATCGCCCCCAAAAAGGATGATTTTGATGATTTAGAATCTGTATTACACACTGTTTGTGAGGAGCGCCAGCTTGGCCGGAGACCCGTTCTTCAGAACACACACAGACTAAAACAGCATGATGAGCTGTTCTATGAAAATGTGACCCTGGGTGGCAAAGTGTCTGTTAAAGCCATGCTTGACAGTGGCTCTATGGCCTGCACCCTCAGCACCAATATGATGCCCCAACTATTACATCATGCAGTGCTGCAGACCCCCACCTTGCAACCCACGGATGTCGTCCTGATTGGCTGTGGTGGTTCGAGGACTGTTCCATCAGGTGTGTGTGACATTACGGTGGAGATATATGGCTGTAAAGTTGTTGTGCCAATGTTGGTGATTGCAGGGCAGAGTGAGGACCTCATTTTGGGCAGCAACCTAATGAGGTATCTGAGTAATCGCCTGAGGGAAGAGGGACATTTAGGAGAGGAATGCAGCAAGACCCTGAGTGCGGGGGAACAGATTAATAAAAATCTGCTGAGTTCAATGTCAGGAGTGGTGGCCCCAGGGCATGTTGGTGATAAGATCGGAACTGTCAAGCTAAAGAGAGCTGTAACATTAGAGCCCTTGACAGAACACCTTGTTTGGGGCAGGCTGGAGCTAATGGATAACGGGGCAGTGGGCAGTGCTGTCGTTGTAGAGCCCACCGGGTCAAGGTCTGGACCGAGGTCAGTTATGGTTGGGAGAACTGTAGCGCATCTAAACAGTGATGGGTGGCTCCCTGTGAAAGTGCTGAACCCCTTTGACAAGCCGATAACACTGAAACGGAACATGAAGTTGGCTGACGTGTCCCCCGGTGCAGCAGTGGAGAACTTCAGCCCCACTGGCTCCTACTTGCAACAGAACATGCAACAGTCTACTGGCTCAGCTTGGTGCCATGATGAGCAGTCTAGTCACTGATGTTTCCACTCTGCCAGATGATTCACCCTCACAGGAGGTGACAAGTGGTTGTAGCCCCTTACATGCAGTGCTGCAAAATCTGGGGCTGTCTGATATCGACATTGATTCATGTGCAGTTTCGCCGGCTGGCAAAGAAAAACTGGTTGGCCTTATAGCCCAGTTTGAGTCTATCTTCTCGAGAGACAAGCTGGATTGTGGCAAGGCTAACGGCTGCCTACATCGAATTCGAGTTGTGGACGACAAGCCATTCCGGTTGCCATGCCGACGTGTGCCACCGACTCATTATGAAAAACTAAGACAGGCTCTGAATGACATGGAGGAACGGGAAATAATTCGGAAGTCTTGCAGTGAGTTTGCATCACCCCTGGTGTTAGTTTGGAAGAAGTCCGGTGAGTTGAGAATCTGTAACGACTTTCGCTGGCTTAATGCTAGAACTGTCAAAGATGCTCACCCACTCCCACATCCGGCTGACGCACTGGCTGCTTTGGGAGGGAACGGATTGTTCTCCACAATGGACTTGACTTCGGGTTATTATAATGTGGAGGTGCATGAAGAGGACCGTAAGTACACGGCATTTACGTCTCCATTTGGGTTGTACGAATATAATCGTATGCCACAAGGACTGTGCAATAGTCCGGCCACCTTCATGAGGATGATGCTAGGCATTTTTGGGGATCAGAACTTCCTCAGTGTGCTGTGTTATCTTGACGATGTTCTGGTTTTTGCCCCGACAGAAGAATTGGCACTGGAGCATTTGCATATGGTGTTCCAGAGACTCCAGGTTCACAACCTTAAGTTGGCTCCAAAGAAGTGCCATTTTCTGAGACAGTCTGTGAAATTCCTGGGGCACATTGTAAATGCTGATGGGATACAGTCAGACCCTGACAAAATAGCATCCATTACATCCCTTGCAGAGGCAGACCTTATGGAAGCGGGTTCGAGTGTCCCATCCCAACAGAAGGTCCGCTCATTTTTGGGGATGGTAATGTTCTACCAACAATTTATTGAGAACTGCTCATCCATCGCAAAACCTCTGTTTCGGCTGACATCTGGGGATAAAGGCCCTCGTGGTTCACGGCGAAAGCACCGGCTGGTGCATAAAAAGCTGTGTGAGGAGGACTGGATGGATGAATGCAGGGCAGCTTTCAATGAGCTGAAGCAGGCCTTGTTGGATCGAGTGCTCCTGGTCCATCCTAATTTTGAGGAGCCCTTTTTGCTCTCTGTTGATGCCTCCAGCAGTGGCCTTGGTGCCGTGTTGTCGCAAGTTCCTTCTGGAGCTTCTACATCAAGACCGATCGCCTTTGCCAGTAAGACACTCAATCATGCACAGTCCAAGTACCCAGTGCATAGGCTGGAGTTCTTTGCATTGAAGTGGGCGGTGTGCGACAAGTTCCATCACTGGTTGAGGGGTCATCAGTTTACCGTATGGACGGATAATAACCCTCTCACCTACATACTTTCTAAGCCAAGACTGGATGCCTGTGAGCAGAGGTGGATCGCAAAGCTAGCGCCTTTTCAGTTTGACATAAAGTACATTCCTGGTCCTAAAAATGTGGTGGCTGACGCGCTGAGCAGGGAGCCCTTCGTGCACCCCAGGGCCTCCCACCGGTTGATAAGGGTTCCATATAATGAACTTCTGGCAGAGGTAGAGGCAGTTGCCACTGGTGGGGTTCAGGAGGCCTTCAGATGGACTGTTCACTCAGCTGATAAGGCCTCAAGCAATGACCAGCCTGTTGTTTCGCAGTGCACGGCTGTTGCACAGACAGGAATGCTGACATCTTCTGAGGTGGGAGCTGTCTTCCAGGCCCATAGTGAACATGAGTCCAGGGTGTGGCCACATGCTCTCCTTCTGCCCCAATGCTCTCAGACTGTACTTACGCCAAACCAGTCTGACTCTGAACCCTTCTCGCATGATGACCTAGTGGGACACCAGCGGCGTGATGATGTGCTGTGCAGAGTGATCTCCTATGTGGAAAGGGGACGGAGACCCTCGAGGAGGGAGCGGGCAAGTGAACCGGTTGATACGAAGAGATTTCTAAGGGCTTGGGACAAGTTAACTGTGAGGGATGGTGTGCTGTATCGAGTCTCCAAGAATCCCGTCTCAAAGACAAAGACTCATCTGTATGTTGTTCCGCCAACCTTGCGGCTCGCTGTACTGAAAGGCGTCCATGATGAAGCCGGTCACCAGGGACAACAAAGAACACTTTATCTGGCCAGGCATAGATTCTACTGGCCTGGTATGGCCAAGCATGTGTCAGAGTATGTACGGTGCTGCAGAAGGTGTGTTGTTAGCAAGTCGCCTGAGCCAGAGGCGAGAGCACCTTTGGAGAATATCAGAACATCAGAGCCCCTTGAACTGGTCTGCATAGATTTTTGGTCTGCGGAGGATTCAGCGAACAAATCCGTGGATGTGCTTGTGGTCACAGACCACTTTACTAAGATGGCTCAGGCCTTCCTATGCCCCAATCAGTCTGCCAAGGCGGTGGCACATCAACTCTGGCATAACTACTTCTGCATCTATGGCTTTCCGAAACGCCTTCACTCGGATCAAGGAGCTAATTTTGAGAGTGTGCTCATTGCCGAGCTATTGAATGTGGCAGGTGTCCAGAAGTCTCACACGACCCCATACCATCCGATGGGAAACGGCTCCTGCGAGAGGATGAACCGTACCTTGGGCAACATGATTCGTGCATTACCCCCAAGAGCCAAGCAAAGGTGTCCTGAGGCACTGAAAGCTCTCACATTCGCCTATAACTGCACAGTCCATGAGACAACTGGCTATGCGCCATTTCTGCTGATGTTTGGCAGAGTGCCAAGACTGCCGATCGATGTGATCTTTGGCTCTGTTATTGAGCACCAAGACATCATGAACTATGATCGATATGTCCAGACATTGAGGAGGGACCTCAAAGAAGCCATGGATTTGGCGCAGGAGGTGGCACGCAAAAATTTGAAGCGTCACACGGACCTCTACAACCGGAAAGTGCGGGGAGCCCCAGTAGAGATTGGTGATCGCGTCCTTTTGGCCAACAAAAAGGGACGTGGCAAAAGAAAACTTGCTGATCGCTGGGAGAGTGTTGTCTATACAGTTTTTGACAAAAATGAAGAGAGTCACACCTTTAAGCTGATGGATGATTCCACAGGGCAAGTGAAAGTTGTGCATCGCAACCTGATAATGCCAGTGAACTTCCTCGCTCTCAGTGGTGCTTCAGTTCAGGATGATGGAGATGAGCTTTCTGAGTCTGGCTCGCTGATGGTTGGATGCGACGGAGAAGCTGTCTGCAACTCATCAGTGGGCACGGCTGAATACAGGACGAGAGCTTGGGTGTCTGACTTACCGTCTGCAGTGTCCAGCGGCTCGCTGATGACAGGGGTTACTCAACCAGAAGGCAGCATGGTGGATCAAGAGCTTGCCTGTACCAGTGTTCCCCCTGTTGACACTGAGGAGCAGGTGGATGCCACCTCTGGTGGTCAACATTCTGACCTGCTTATGTCTGTGGCCCCAGTTGCAGCCTCCTCTGTTTTGGAGTTGGCAGCCATTACTGACGGTGACCAGGACAATGAAGCTGCTACTGAGGGTCATGTCTTAACCACAGTTGTTCTGCCCAACGCAGACCCGATTGATGTTAGCAGGGTGGTGGGGACCCGTGCTAGATCGAGAGTGGGACGGTTACTTAAGCCTGTTTCCAGGTTGATTGAAATGATGCATCAGAGACCTGTTAAAGTGTAAATATTGTTGATAACTGTGAGTTGATTCTATTGTTGTGGAAGTGGGACTTTGATTTTTAGAATTGAAACTGATTATTTGTCGTTGATTTTTCTGTGTCAGAGTGGCGTACAGTTGTGATGTGATGAAATATGTAACTGGCATATTTTGTTCTTTTTTTTGGAAGGGGTCTGGCCAACTTCTTCTTCTACTTCCTTTGGGGATAGTCCTCTGACTGAATTTTCTTTGTGACTGTACGACCTGGTATTACTGAACAGATTTATCACATGTTGATAGCTATGGATTAGCTATTGGATTTTTTTTTATCTTGTTCTTTTTTTTTGAGGATTATTGGGTTGTTGTCCTCTGTTTGTGTTATGGTGACTGTGGTGTACCTGATTTTTTTTTTTTTTTTGTGGTGTTTGTTTATTTGAGTGTGCAAGTGGAATTCAGCAGGGGGGAATGTAACAGTGTTTATATGGTATTATTCCACTTGCCACAAATATCAGTGCAATGGGGAAACAGCGCCCCCCCTCTCGGTGTGGCTGGTTAGGTGAGGCTGGCTGCAGTAATCGCTGCCAGTCTGCCGTAGCCATATGAGAGGTGAGTTGTATTGTTCCGCACACGATATAGCCAAGTAGTACAGACACATAAAACATGTTTGATTAGCTGATGAGCACCGAGTGTAATAAGTGCTTAGTGGACACATGTCCAACACCAGTTTTATGTACTTTTCATTTGTTTATTAATGTGTGAAACTGTATGCTAAAGCGGAATGCTAATGGATGCTCTGCCGTAGTGTGCTGTGCGGAGTGGTGTGTGGCGAGCCATTTGCACTGATACAACACCGTTGTTTCCATTCAGGTACATCACTTGTTGTTGCTGTTATTTTATTGTATACTAAAAATTGTAATATGGCTGCAGTAATCGCTGCCAGTCTGCCGTAGCCATACGAGAGTGTGCTGTGCGGAGTGGTGTGTGGCGAGCCATTTGCACTGATACAACACCGTTGTTTCCATTCAGGGTAATAAAGTGGCAACGATCGATCAGAGACTCCTTGTCTTCTTAAACACTACACAACGCAGAGTCGAGGAGTCTGTTTGGGCCGAACTGTTGCAGCGGGATGAAGCAGAAACCGGTTACACTAACCCTAACCCTAATAACTCAAAATGTTAGAAATATTCCAGTGTTAGAAAATCAGCACTGCTCAGTGTTAGCCATTGTTGATCTTCAAAACTGACTAGGTTACTTTTAAACATATAACACTGTCAAAAGTGTTAATTTAACACTCAACAGTGTTGTATTTAACACTCAGATGAGTGGACCCATATAGACACTCTCCAGTGTTAATTTAACACTGGAGATTTTGCTGTGTATCTCTTGTACTTTAGCAACGCAGTATCTAAAAACTTTGCACCGTAGTGGTTAAAATCTCATTCTAATAAGAGTTAAAAGCGCATTCGGTTATTAGGTTTATAGGGTTATTGAATTATGGTGAACGGTTGGTAGAATTTTTTTTAACGTTATCTGCCAGTTACATCTGCCACCCTTCTCCAAATCTGTGCCCCTACCTGCCCCCCCCCAACAAAAAGTTTCTAGACACGCCACTGAGAGAGAGGGGGCAGCGACAGTCACTGTTCTTTCCAGTGAACGGGATTTCTTGTACCACCGTGTGTTTGGGGACTTACCCCGCAATCCCTCCGTCACCTCTTCGTGACTTCGGAAACATGACTTGAACAGTTTTTCTTCCACGAAGGAATCAGAAAAAGAAACTCTTTACCCGTCTGCTTCCAGTGGCTGTCATGCGACCGGCTATAGCAGTTAATACACAGCTTCTTGCCACTCTTTGTGTCTCTGTTTATCTCTGCATGACTGTTGTCTTGTAATAGCCCGTGCGCACTAGCCACTTGTACATACAATCCTTTGCGGTGTTACCCTGGAAATGACATCACAATTTCGATCTCTATTGCCTTCATTTTAAATCATTTTTAGTAAAATAATTTTAAAAAATATTTCTTCACTCACGGGCTGTAAGTAGGGGTGACTGAGACACAGGCATTAGATTCTCTTAATGCGTGTTGTCTTTGGGTTTCCACCGGCGTGGAATTACCAATAATAGGGAGGGACAGTATGAAACAGGAAAAGACCGCTGTGTAATCCATTTATTTCAACAAAGTAACTGTATTCTGAATACCACCTTTTTAAACAGTAACTGTAACGGATACATTTACTCATATTTTGTATTTTAGATACCTAACGCCGGTGCATGTATTACGTTACTCCCCAACACTGCCTGTTGATAAGATCCTGTGCCACTCCTAAAACCCCGGCCTCCAACTCCTTAAGAGACACGGGTGTCCCTAAATTTAGCAAATATTAGCTTCAGGCTAGCTTGCTACGACGAATAGGCTAATACCAGCATTTTACCACAACTTCACCAGATGTAGCTAAAAAAGCTAATGTCCAGTCCAAGGAAAGATGACAAAAAATGGTTACTTACCTGCGGTTTAGAGGGTCAAGCTGAAAGTGAAGCAGCCATTGAAAGAGGGGAAGAGAGAAAGATGGCAGCTTGGCCTCTATAATGTATGCAAATACGCGTGGGTCGGAATCCCCGCCCCTCAATCGCGCCCCCGGATGAAAACAAAAAATTTACAGTTTCAATTAATCGTTTTTCACTTTCAATACAAGATTTTTCAGTACATTTATTTCAGTTACAATATTTTTTTCAGTTTCATTTTCAGATGGCATCGTTCTGATCCCATACACATAGACTTTGTACTTATTCATGTATGTATTTGACACCTGCCTGTCAGCGAGCATGTTCTTCCAGCCTGTGCATGCCCTCAATCCCATGTGCAGGCCCAAGTCTTCAAAGAGCGACAACCTTGTTAAAACACTCGACAGGGGCTCGGAGGGAATAAATAAAGCTTGCAGAAAAAGGGAGAGGAGTGTGGAGAGAAAAATCAACACACTGACACGCGGTTTGTCTAACAATGTACCGCCTGCCAGGGTTTTAAAAGATTAAAATGTCTGAGGTTCCTTGTTTTTGTTCCTCCTCATTAGGACATGTCTTGTGTGAGTTCTCATTGTCAAGAGCGTTTGATACTGTTACATTTTGTTCCCGTTGATAGTAATTTGCATTTTTCTTTAGTGAAACATCTTGTTCCATGTGTCACTACAAAGGATTGGTTGCTTTTTTTTCCAACATCCTTTAGCTGTTACATCCTTCCCCCTTATACCGCAAGCCTGATCTCCTTCCTGTTGGATTCCAGGCTAATATATTTGTAACACTCTTTGTCCTCGCTGCTAAGCAAAGGGAGCTGAAAGGAGAAATGTAGCGTATGCCTGCACTTACATCTCTCAGTAAAGATCATATGAGGTGGATCCATCACCTTAGACCAAAAATATCGTACCTGATGTAATGATATAGGGAGATGGGGGAATAATGCAAGTCTTTGTGGAGACGAGCTCTCGTCTTTCTAGATGGGATTGACTACATTGGAACCTCATTAGAAGGGCGTGACACTCGACAGTTTACAGGCAGCATGCCTCGTACTGTCTCTTCTTCTGTTTCTAATCAAAATGGAAAATACAAGTACTCTCAATAACTCCGAGACAAAGTGCTCCGGTGCTAGCAGGATATTTGTCAGCTCCGACTGCATTAGCCCTGTTTGTGGAACAACTCTAAACTTGTAGAGTTTTGACATGTTGGGGGCAACATGTTGTCAAAGAGCTGTGCCTGTGAACATTCACAACAACCACGGGAAAACGAAATCAGCCTATAAGCAGCTTATTGACACACTTTGTATTTTTTTAACGTTCTCTAAGTGTATTTATCTGCTGAGAAAAAGATCTAGATCAAGAGAAGGCTTAATGTCCTGGGTGGAAACTAGGGCCACTTTCATCATTATATCACCTTTGATTAAAAAGTTATTAGGCAGCAAAGCAACCCTGTCACACTGTGACAATTTGCACCAACTACAGGCTTTTGCTCTCACCATGAATATTCTATATGATGCAGCTGGATGGGGGGGGGTTGCAGTTTTTCCTTATTCCTAAATAGACATTGCTTTATTACATTGCTGAAATGTTGAGATGTTTTTGCATATTTACTCTTAGAGCAAAAATGCACAGATGTCATACTTGAATAAATCTTCTTATTCCTTAATAGTTATTTTATACATGTATATACAGTAACCCGGTGTGATGAAGCACACACACAGGGAAAAACACATAAAAACAGAAACAGAAGGCGGGTCGATGCAGGACACTCGGGGACCATGATGGTGGATCTTTCAGGGTTCATTCACATGTTTCGATTATGCTTCTTCCGAGTGCAGAGGTCAAGTGCTTAATTAAAGAAGTACACTAAGGTGTTAATTTTGTGAACAGTAAGAAGTCACGCTGCGGCATTGTGAACATTTGGCAGCGCTTTCTAAAGCACACTGAGGTGAAACTGCCATTAATCTCAATGTGCAGATCAAAGGGCTCCTTTGTGAGAGGACTAAGGGGGCATATTTGGTTTATCCAGCCCAGTAACGCATTGAGCTAATTAGGATGAGCATTTTAGAAGAAAGCCATTGCTGGGGAATTCTCCTCATCACTCGCGTCTCCGACTCTGCAGTTAAATGAAGTGTTATCTTTCATGTGGGCAAAGGGAAGAAAAGAGCAGGTCGGGGGTGGGTTTGTCATCCAGTGTTGAGGACACTCATTATCTCTCCAAAGTGATGGCCACGTTTGAAAATGATTGAATTTTTAATGCCTCCCTCCCACACTTGGGTTGGCAATAGATCTCGGTCCAATTTACTGCCACTGTGGATGTCTCGTCCTCAGACAGCCTCTTACTCCCCTTTATCTTCCCTTCCTTTCCCTTTTTCTTCTTAAAGAAACCATATTCACCCTGGCCATAGTAATTTATGCATGGGTGGTGGGGTGCCCATTCCAGTGCCAAGGCAATTACCCGGATGGTTCCAGTAGCCATGTTTAAAAGTGTTTTCAGCATTCCAGATCTGACAGCACCTGGCAGGAGGGAGCTAGAGACGGGCCAGCATCAGATGAAGGAGACACAGTTTGAGTTTGCGCAAACATTTCTGATGATCCGTGCACAAACAGGACAGCGAATGGACGGAGCTGGCTCTAATCACATGAAGCAGTGCAGAGTGCCTCACTCCAGGGAGGGGAGCCACTGAGGTGAAGACGAGATCACAACATGCAAACATGGCACACAAAAGATCTCATGAATGTGTTCACATGTGATTCTTTTAAGTTTGAAATATGATCAGCTGGAGCCCTGTTCATAAAGTAACGTGTACCTTTGTCAACATGGAAAATCCAACTGGTAGTAATAATAATAATTAACATTTTATTTTTAGGTGCCTTTCAAGACACTCGAGGACACCTTACAAGCAAAGATAAAATAAAAGTAGGGCAACACCATCGAATTAAAGGTCAACATGTCATAAAACTAAACTGAATAAGCGTGTTTTCAGACTGGTTTTATTATGCAGCTGGACATATGCAGTGATATTATTCATAGATACATTTCAGATCATCAGTAATTATTATTTATTGCTTGATATGTTGCAAAATATAAGGATATGAATTAGTGCTGTCAAATTTAACGCATTAACACAAATTATGCCATCACGGTCAACGCGATTAAAATTTAGGTGTATTTAAGGTGTTACCCTGGTTAACATAGCTATCAATAAATAAAAGCCTGTTAGTAAAAACAGTCATAAGAAATATATTTCAGGTGATAGATAGTCAATAAATAGATCATAATGGTTAGAAAATTCATTAAAAACATCAGCAATGATATAATTCATGTTATAGGATTTCATTTGTGTTTAAAAACATGTTAAAAGGGTACAGAACTTGCTCATTCATGGTGTTTTATGTTAATTCAGGTAAAATGGCTAAAATATGTGTTGAGACTCTTATTGTGAAAGGCCACGCTGCAGCGTGACTCCTGTGATAGCCACACCCAGTCGGGTTGTTCCTTCTTTTTGATGCTGGAGAGGGAGAAATGCAGACAGTCCTTGCAGAGCTGCTGCTTAAATGAGTGAAAAAATAGTAAAAATAAGCCAAAAATCTACTTAAAGCCATTTTTGTACTCTGGAGAATGTATTTTTGTTTTTCCGACCTGTCCTTGCCTTGGTGACGTTGTGAACATAACCAAACGGGACTTGGTGAGTTCAGAAATTGTATTTTATTTCATGCAAGAAATGTTTTGTTGTATTATATTGCTCATTTCATGCAAATGGAGAGCCAAGGTAGCAGATTTAGGTTGTTTTATGTTAAAAACGGTGGATTCGTGCTTAACTGACACACAGGCTGTACTTCAAAGGCCTTTGACGGTGTTTCAGCGCGCCATATTGGCGTCACCTTATTTACGGCTAAATAAGCTGGAAAAATGGACTTTTACTGTTATTTAAGGGCTACCCGTGTGTTATTTTCCAATGTTTATGCACTTTATTTTGTTGTTATGGTAGGATATTAAGGTTTGGATCGGGAAATGCCGAGCTAGAATCGGAGTTTGATCCGCTGAGCGAGAAACAAGATGGCGAGCCACCCACGGACACATTGAACTGTACCGAGCAGGAAAAAGGAAAATGCCCCCTGCTGGACGTTGAGCTCTTTCGCTGATAAAACTGGTAGGATTAATCCATACACCTCTGCAAAAGAACAGCGGACTTTCAAAGCACTGGATAATCATTCAGAGCAATTCCAGGATTAATAGTTAAAGGACACAAAGAAAACTTTCTTTTGTTTGTTCATTTGTTGAAGGGGTCATTCAGCCTTTTGCTGAATTGTTTTCAGTTTTTACATGTTTTTGTAATTTACTTTGGTCAACCTTACATTTTAATGCTGTAATGGTGTTAATGGAAATGTAAATATTTTTGTTGGGTTAAAACAAAATAAAAATTGGTTGAAATTTAAAGGTGAACCTAGACCAAGATTAAATTAAATCTTGGGCCTAAAGAACTGAACTTGATTTAAAATAACACAGTGTTAATGCAAATAGATCAAAGGATAAACTTGAACTTAGAACTTGAAATAAATAAAACAATAACCTAGGTCTAAAATAACATCATTTTAAAGCCAAATGAAAGGTTTTGAGATAAACAAGAAACATCTTGTTTCCCTAAACGTGATGTTGAATGTGTTATGTAGTGCGTGTCAACTGTTTATTCTCTGTCTTTGCAAAATAACAAGCCGGCAATTTAAATTTACTTTCTGGTCTGTGGTCTTTATTACATACTACACTCATTACTACTCTAGTAGTCGAACCTAACTGGTCCTAGTGTACTGTAACGACTCCAGAAGTGTTACAAAGGAATCTGGGCTGCAGAATGACTCGCAATCCCTGAAATGTTTCTGTCAATGCATTTCGGGCAGTTTGTCCAAGCAGAGTTACCTTCGCACATGCGCAAATGGGCAGTTGATCTGGTAGTGACGGGCAGCTGAACCAATCAACTCAATATGGAAGATGATAAACGCACATCGGCCCTCTTGATGGGAAATTTGAGTATTAAAACAATAACAAGATGGAACAGTCAACCGACATAAAGTATTGTGCATGTTGTGCAAGAAGGAATTTTCTTTTCACCGAAGCACTTCCAGTTTAAAATGTCACATTGACGGAAACATACGTTAGTCGGGCATGCTGCTAGCACTTTGGATAACGCGTCGCCCAGCTTGCGACAAACCACTCACGGAGACTCACTAAGTCTACTTCGGACATACTGACTGACGCCAAGTGGATTGCAACAAACCGCAGACCTGTTAATATCGTTGAGAACACGCGCTTTACATCGCTTTGGTTCCTCGTTTCAAGGACTTGAAGTGCTTTCCCAAGAGTGACAGAGAGAGTGGATACATGTTTACAGTTTTTTGTTAACATGAATGTTCAACATGTTCAATAAACATGTTAAGTTTGTATATTTTACCTTTTTTCTCGAGTCTGTTTGCTCATGCAAAATGAAATGCGATTAATATAGAATAAAAATGAATATTTAATCGTGATTAATCAAAATGAATCCACAGTAACCCAGTGATCAATCTGATTAAACATTTAAATTGTTTGACAGCACTAATATATATTAAATATTAGTGTATAATTACCTATTAGTATATATATATTTTTTAAAGTTGTATTTCACAGGAGAAAACTTGTGTTAAAAGATTGAAGAAAACTATTCAAATTCTCTTTGAATTTAAGCATTTAACATTCTTTGTTTATTCTCCACTTACTTCAGTTATATTGCATAAATGTCAGTTACAAGCTTAAATATAAAATTGAAAAAAATTTAATTGCAACCAGGTTATTGATCAAGTAAATGCGATTAATCGTGATTAATTACAGAAATTATGCAGTTAATGAGTTTTTTTTTTAATCTATTGACATCACTAATATATTGTGGAGGTAAACACAGATGACACGAGAGCTCTCGATTAACGCTCCTCGTTTATTCCTCATCACCACACAACTGAATACTTTTCCCTCCAAAACACAGCAACAACACTTCCTGAGAACTGGGTGTGAGTGGAGCCCTCCAGTGCTCCACCACTATATATATATATATATATATATATATATATATATATATATATATATATATATATAAATGAACCTGGGACGGGGGCGATATCTGAGAATTGCCTCATTTTTTCCTTCTAGAAAAACCTCTCTTTGTTTCATTTAAGGAAATTCGCAGAAAACCTGATTGATTATCACATGTGAGTCAGACAAGACAGTGTGATGCTCGATTTAGGCTTCATGGACATGTGTGTCATCAACATAAGGATGAAGATGTACCCCACATTTCCTAAAAATGTGACCAGAGGCTAAAAGATAATAATAAATAGAAGGTGACCAAAGAGAGAGCCCTGCGATCTGGGCAGGCTCACAAACTTTACATACTGATCACTACCAGGCAAGGCATTTTAAAGAATATAATGACAGATTTTAATTGTTATTAAGCTGAGAAGAAATCTGTACAGCAACTGTTTTGTCAAGGATTTTTGAAGGAAAAGATAAATTAGCAATTGGACAGTTGGAGTTATCACAGCTCTTTCAAGAGTTAGAGAGAAAAGCCAGAGATTAGGGAATAGTGAATACTATCAGTTATTAAAGGAGAGAGAGGATAAGCAGGGTTTTTGCACCTGACTGGAAAGTGTGTCAAGGCCAGAAAGTTTAGATTTCTTCATAAATCCAAATATTTCTTCAGTAGTTGGCAGAGTGAAACTAGAAGGACGATCAAACAGTGTGCCTTATTTGGAATTCTATAGAGCTGATGATGAATATTACCATCTTAGTATTATTAAGTTTGGCTTCAAACTTTCCTTTTTGCTAGGGCTGGATCAGGTGACCCTGAATCCTCCTTTAGTTATGCTGCAATAGGTGTAGGCTGCCGGGGGATTCCCATGATGCACTGGGTGTTTCTTCTTAACTCACTATGTATTAACAGACCTCTCTGCACTGAATCATATCTGTTATTAATCTCTGTCTCTCTTCCACAGCAGGTCTTTATCCTGTCTTCCTTCTCTCACCCCAACCAATCTCAGCAGATGGCTCCGCCCCTCCCTGAGCCTGGTTCTGCTGGAGGTTTCTTCCTGTTAAAAGGGAGTTTTTCCTTCCCACTGTCGCCAAAGTGCTTGCTCATAGGGGCTCATATGATTGTTGGGTTTTTCTCTGTATGTATTATTGTACGATCTGCTGTACAATATAAAGCGCCTTGAGGCGACTGTTGTTGTGATTTGTTGCTGTATAAATAAAATTGAATTGAATTGAACTGAAAATTGAAAAGTGCCATACAAACATTAGATTGCTCAGTGCAGTAAAACTGAGGTGGAAAGGTGGCCAAAGAATTTGGTTTACAGTACAAAAGAGTTGCCTTTACTACACCTGATTAATGTTGGAGAGGATTCAGATTTGGCTGCAGATGGAGCATCCTTATAGTGACACATCTGTTGGTTATACGGACTCTTACGAACAGCAAAACCAGTCTTTCTGCAAAGGCGTTCCAAGCGACGACCTTTACCTTTAAGTTGGGGTAACTCTGGGGTGAACCAGGGAGCAAGTCTGTGTAGTCCATCACTGTAGTGAGACACAGGTTCATCAGGAGTAGATACATTGTCTCTACTGGGAAGACTGGCATAACTGCCTTCTCCCATGGAACTTACAATGTTTTTAATATTATAGAGTGAAAAGAGTTGAACTTAGATAATATTAACTGGACTTCAAAGGTTACCATCTCCTGATTTGATGCTGACAGTTCTGAGGAGTAACGCCAGAGAAAATCAACACTCTGCTGACCAAAGACATGAGGAGAAATCCCTCATAAGAGTATTAGTGACATTGTCCACATGTATATTAAAGTCACCCAGCAAAATAACATGACAGGACACAGAACAACAAAAATCCTCGTTTAGCTTGGGAGGGAAACACACTGTAGCAAATACAGTGAGAGTAGGCCCACTGATCTGTAAGACAGTGAGTCGAATGAAACATACTGAGGCATGGTTTTAGATGATACTTTCATTTCTCCTTGTAGACCCTTACTGGTAAGTGAACCAGTTAAATAGCCTGACGGAGAGTTTGTTTGACATCAGCTGTCTGTCCAGATCTCCATGAAGGTTGAAGAATTGATTGTATTGGATTTTGATGTTAGATGTTAGTTCCATTGAGATCCCCAGTGAGTGTATTTCTGACGGGATGACATGGTAAAGCGCTTTACACTACATTCAGTCATTCACACACACATTCACACACTGGTGATGGTGTAGCTGCAGCTGCCCTGGGGCAAACATGGGGTTAGTATCTTGCCCAAGGATATTTGGCAAGCCTGGGATTGAACCACTGACCTTCTGATTAGTGGCTGACCTGCTCTGCCACCTGAGCTACAGCCACCCAACATGAAATATCCAGGTGATGATACAGTGATGGAGAAGCTCAGCAGCTGTATAATGACTTACCAGTGATACTGGGTGGAACATGGAAACCAGTCCAAGCTCCAAACAAGCTCTACGGGAACTTTTTGCCAATCCACATTACATAGAAGTTGGGGAAGGCAGAGAAACAACAAAGGAGATAAGACAGAGTGTTGCTGACTTTAAATCTGCTAAGTTCTCTTTGTTAAGAAACAATCATTTAATAATTGCAGAGTGTGCGCTCGATTGTTTTGGCTTCTTTGTTTGAAAAAAAAAAGGCAGGATAAAACTGCAAAAACACATCACAGAAAGTTATACATTGATCTGACTAACCCTGCACCCAGCCAAAGAAGGAGGAGCTCCAACACGCTCCTCTGTCCAGAAACTCAAAGCTTCAGCTCCATCAGTGGACTTCCTATATGACTGAGGTCTGTCTGAGATGAAACTACCATAACATTAGAGATGGTTCATTTCTCAAGAGGAGCTTCTACCCCCAAGCCATCCATTCAGATTTTACATTTGAAAATTCCAGATTGACTATTTTATTTAATCGGTTTAATGTACATAATTCACTTACTGCACATAATGTCCTCCTGTATATATTCACTGATGTATATACAGTTCTCTCTCTTTTTGCATAGTCGAAGAGCGTGTCAACGAGTGTGTTGTACTCGTATAACTATGCACGTTACAAATAAAGCATCTTGAATCTTTGGTTTTGACGCCAACCTGGATGCAGGTTGGTTAAGCTCTGGTCAGAGAGTTAATGGCCTACTCTCCAAAGATCTATCCATTGTGTACTCTGAACACAAAAGGAATAGTAGACCTAAGTGCAGACATCCAGCAATGATTCTCCAGTATTAACAGTTGGACAGCACAAAGACTTGATATGATCCACACCTACTGGCTGAAGAAGCTAACAGCAGTTACTCATGTGCAGTGTTGGGGAGTAACGGAATACATGTACCGCCGTTACGTATTTAAAATACAAAATATGAGTAACTGTATTCCGTTACAGTTACCGTTTAAAAAGGTGGTATTCAGAATACAGTTAAATGGATTACACTGCGGTACTTTCCTGTTTCATATTGTCGCGGGTCAGGACTGTTTGGGTTTTGTTTGACAGCTACGTTCTGTTGTTCCAGGCGGCAGCGTTACGGTTGCCATGGTTACAGGGCGACGCTCTCTCTCTCTCTGCGACTGCGTGTTTCCTGGGTGAGAGAGCGCATTTTCGTTGTTGTTGTTGTTGTGCTAAGCTAACAGGCAGAATGCTACAAGCATAGCTCTAAAGAATGTAGCATCATGGGCAGTGTAGTCCGTGTTGCAGGGAGAATGGACTGCCATACACGTTATGTGTCTGTGAGCGCGAGGAGGGAAAAAAAGGGGAGTGGAAAGGTACGAGTTGTCATCGAGGAAAAACGGGAGCTGGAAGCATGTAAATATAATAATAACCACTTCAGCCAAGAAGAGTGCCTGACGAGCCCAGTTGTAAGTAAGCTATTAAGACTCGACTGTACACTGTGTTCGTGTTTTCCTCCGAAAACAATAAGTTCCGTTGGAGCAGCCTTTCAACGCCTCTCTCTGTCTCTCGCAAGAAAAGTTGACCCACACAACAAAGTAAAGCTATTTTTCGGCTACGAGCCGACAGGGACCCCGCCGTATTAGTCAGAGGTCCCTTTACTACAGTTCGGAGTCGCGGACCTTCAGTAATAGTAATAAATCACACAGCAATAGTACATTCACGTTGTTGTAAAAAGCATGATAATATATTAAGTAATCCAAAGTATTCAGAATACGTTACTGTCATTGAGTAACATAACGGAATACGTTACAGAATACATTTTGGGGCATGTATTCTGTATTCTGTATTCTGTAATGGAATACATTTTAAAAGTAACCTTCCCAACACTGCTCATGTGGACTGGCTTACATGTGGCAGAACAATCCTAATCATGGGAGAGGGTTATTGCAAGGCTCTGACAGTTTTTATAGAGAAGATATTGGAGGAAAGAGGGTTAACGTAAATGGGTGGTTCACCAAATCTGAGAATAATTTGCTTAGGAATCTTTTTTTCTTCATATCGCTCAGAGTGTCATATTGTAATAAAGCTTAATAACCTCTGTGACTACACTTCACATATTTGCTGTTTCCACCCTAGACTGACTTTTCAGACTGCGGGCGCTCATTTTCTCTTTCCTGATTTTTTTTTGTTTGTGCTGATTTTTGGTAGTCAGTCAACATCACCAGGGGAAAATAAGGCAGATTGATAACTTTCAATAGCCACAAATGGAATGCAAATGGCCTCTGAAATCATATTAAAGTCACTGACGGGTGTGAGTGATGCCAGAAAAAAAGAGCTTGATTTGCCTGTCACAGTGTCACCTTCGGGCCCTTTCAGTTGCTGTATTAATGGGGATAGATGTATATATGAGATGACAGGGAGTGTTGGAGGAAGGGGAGAGGGAGAAAGCAAAACAGCACTGCAGGGCATGTGGAGGAAAGGGAGAAAATGGGAGGCACTGGCTGGGGACTGATTGATAATGAACGCCAAAATGGAAAGATGGCAAGTGAAGAGAGAAGAGCAGTTGCAGAGGTCTAACATGTCATGTTAACAAGTTGAAGTGAAGTTCAGAAAAAAGGCACGGCTGTTCCCACTCAGGGCAGACTTCATTAGCTCATATTCCCCTCCTTACCCTCTACGGCATGCTAGCCTGTAACCGACAGCTTTCTCCTCTTCTTAGAGAGGCAAAACCCAACAGAGCCGGAGATGAAATCACAGAGGAAGGTGGTGGGAATAGGAGGGAAGGGGGGCATGGAAATTAGGTCAAGGATGACAGTACCTCTTGAACACTGAGTTGGGAGTGAAAGTAGGACCTGGATTAAAGTCAGAGAGCTTTGTGTGGATTCTCCAACGTAACTTGAATCACCTTGCAGGCAGCAATGAATCACCGCAGTGCAGTCAATTTGACTTACAAATCAAACGATGGAAGCTCTGTTTGCTTTTCTGATGTTTTCTCCTTTGATAGCGATGGACACGCTCTGCTGCTATCCAGCCTGCAGGCCACAATCAAACCAGATGAACGCAGATCTATTTAAAAAGGCACAACTCTCAAAATTTTAAATTTGAATTCTGCCCAGAAACACAAACACATAGATCATAGAAATGATAATATACAGTGGGGCAAAAAAGTATTTAGTCAGCCACCGATTGTGCAAGTTCCCCCACTTAAAATGATGACAGAGGTCAGTAATTTTCACCAGAGGTACACTTCAACTGTGAGAGACAGAATGTGAAAAAAAAATCCATGAATCCACATGGTAGGATTTGTAAAGAATTTATTTGTAAATCAGGGTGGAAAATAAGTATTTGGTCACCTCAAACAAGGAAAATCTCTGGCTCTCACAGACCTGTAACGTCCTCTGTAAGAAGCTTTTCTGTCCCCCACTCGTTACCTGTATGAATGGCACCTGTTTGAACTCATCATCTGTATAAAAGACACCTGTCCACAACCTCAAACAGTCAGACTCCAAACTCCGCCATGGCCAAGACCAAAGAGCTTTGGAAGGACACCAGGAAAAGTATTGTAGACCTGCACCAGACTGGGAAGAGTGAATCTACAATAGGCAAGCAGCTTGGTGTGAAAAAATCAACTGTGGGAGCAATCATCAGAAAATGGAAGACATACAAGACCACTGATAATCTCCCTCGATCTGGGGCTCCACGCAAGATCTCATCCCGTGGGGTCAAAATGATCATGAGAACGGTGAGCAAAGATCCCAGAACCACACGGGGGGACCTGGTGAATGACCTGCAGAGAGCTGGGACCAAAGTAACAAAGGTCACCATCAGTAACACACTACAACGGCAGGGAATCAAATCCCGCAGTGCCAGACGTGTTCCGCTGCTGAAGCCAGTGCATGTCCAGGCCCGTCTGAAGTTTGCCAGAGAGCACATGGATGATACAGCAGAGGATTGGGAGAATGTCATGTGGTCAGATGAAACCAAAGTAGAACCTTTTGGTATAAACTCAACTCGTCGTGTTTGGAGGAAGAAGAATACTGAGTTGCATCCCAAGAACACCATACCTACTGTGAAGCATGGGGGTGGAAACATTATGCTATGGGGCTGTTTTTCTGCCAAGGGGACAGGACGACTGATCCATGTTAAGGACAGAATGAATGGGGCCATGTATCGTGAGATTTTGAGCCAGAACCTCCTTCCATCAGTGAGAACTTTGAAGATGAAACGAGGCTGGGTCTTCCAACATGACAATGATCCAAAACACACCGCCCGGGCAACAAAGGAGTGGCTCCGTAAGAAGCATTTGAAAGTCCTGGAGTGGCCTAGCCAGTCTCCAGACCTCAACCCCATAGAAAATCTGTGGCGGGAGTTGAAAGTCCGTGTTGCTCGGCGACAGCCCCAAAACATCACTGCTCTCGAGAAGATCTGCATGGAGGAATGGGCCAAAATACCAGCTACTGTGTGTGCAAACCTGGTAAAGACCTATAGTAAACGTTTGACCTCTGTTATTGCCAACAAAGGTTATGTTACAAAGTATTGAGTTGTATTTTTGTTATTGACCAAATACTTATTTTCCACCCTGATTTACGAATAAATTCTTTACAAATCCTACCATGTGGATTCATGGATTTTTTTTTCACATTCTGTCTCTCACAGTTGAAGTGTACCTCTGGTGCAAATTACTGACCTCTGTCATCATTTTAGGTGGGGGAACTTGCACAATCGGTGGCTGACTAAATACTTTTTTGCCCCACTGTATAGAAGATAATGATTCAGTTGGTGCCTGATAAACACCTCTCATTTTTCATTGTTACCTCCTTGTCATGCAGTGAATCTTCTATTTGATCGCATCTACTCCACATGTGCTAAAATCTACAACAATTACCTTTTTTGGACCATTTGAGGGCAGCAGAAGCAAGTTCACTACGGACAATGCTATTGCTTTTTTGACTTTTTTTGTCATTGACAACTTACAAAATGTCATAATGTACCTTTCCACCCAATTTGGTTTGTTTTTAACATGCTTTAAGGTAACATGTTAATTAATTTAACTATTTATTCGGTTACAAACATGAATGCATATATCTTCATGAAATCTATGGGTGGGTAGGGGTGTAAGTTTATCAGCCAGGAGACTATGATTTGGATTTGAACTTCTAGGTTTTGCGATTTGTCTTTATCCACCCACTTTTTATCATCGATTGTATTCACTGACCTGGTTTAACACTTAACTTAGTTTGGTTTAGAAAACACCATAGTATCAGGATGATGTTTCCATGACGTTTCCACCTCCATGTTTGACAGTGGGGACGGTGTTCTCTGAGTCATATGCAGCATCCTTCCTCCTCCAAACAGCGAGTTGAATTGATGCCAAAGAGCTGGATTTTGGTCTCATTTGACCACAACGCTTTCACAAAGTCCTCCTCTCAGTCATTGAGATGTTCAGTGACAAACTTCAAACCAGCCTGTACACATAAACCATATTGAGGATTGCACATTAACATATGTTATTGTGAAAACTGTTGTTGGAACCATACTGAATGTAACCAGATAAACATTTTATATAGTGAGGGAGCGAGTATGCTAACAGCTAACAAACAGACATTATAATTCATCACACACTGAGAATAGCAGAGAAATCAGCAGCACAGCTAATGGCTAATTAATATTGTGCTGACCACAGTCCAAAAGATTCAATAAGCGACATCAGTGTCTACTGTCTGTCTGCTGTTTACTATCATAGATAAGTGGCTAACAAAGGTAAACAGAAGTGTATCACTATCCCTGCTAATGAATGTTATCTTGTTTCAGGATGCATAATACCTGCCGTTATCCAAAGACACATCTGCTCACCTGAGTCTTTTGCTCGTTTCTCCTCTTCTTTTCTCTGTTGTCCAAACCGAGGACCTGATGGCTTTGACCTCTTCTTGTCCTTCTTCCATCGGTCAGTTTGCACTCCAGTATCAACACCCAACCCCACAACATAAACCATAAACCTTATATGAAAAATCATTAATACATAACGAGCTTGGACTGACAACATTATGAATGAAATGTGCACTATTTGGAAGCAGCCCGCCTTTGGACAGGTTGTATGTGAGACTTCAGCAGCAGCACTGAGGGCCCTCGGCTCACTTTTCACGTATATGTGTGCGATAGAATTTAGAAAACACATCAGTGCAAATTTTTAATGCAATCGACCCATCTGGAGCACAGAATAGACAAACTGTGGACAAACTGCCCAAATGCGTTGACATTTCAGGGATTTTGAGTTCTTCTGCGCTCCAAATGGATTAATCATGATGACGGCGTTAACATTGACAGCCCAGCTCGTTGGTTTTTATTTTGTTTTATTTTGCTAGGTGGTTATTAGATGCTGCTTCAGCCAGTCAGAGAAACCCCTCTCCTCCCTGTGCAGCAAGCAGCAGGCGCACCTCGCAAACGTGTCTTTACTCCCCATTAATGGGTGATAGAAAACCAATTGGTGCCCATGCAATCCCCAAAATGTGCTGGCATGATGTCGGGGCAGCATGGGTGCCAGCAACTTTTTTTTTTGCCAATGCCACGATGCCGCCCTGGCAACCGCCCATGTCACCCATATCAAAAACCTCTACTGGGCCTGTACATGTGCTTCAGCCTTTCAGGCTTGATTTCAGTCCTTTACGGCGTAGTGTGTTACCAACTGTTTTCTTAGCAACTATGGTCCCACCTGCTGTGAGATCATTGACAACTTCCTCCACTAGGTGAGATCTTGCGTGGAGCTCCAGACTGAGGGAGATGTTTCTTCCAGCCTTGTGTCTTGTCCTTAAAATCCTTGGAGAGCTGTTTGGTCTTGGCCATGGTGCTCAGTTTGGAATCTGGATAGACCGACTGATTCTATAGAAAGCTGTCTTTTATACAGGTAATGAGTTGTGAAGGCTCCCGGTGTCAGCTCGTTACCTCTATAAAATACCTGGGAGTGATAGGGGATCAAATACACACTTTATTAAAGTGAAATGAAAAATGAAACAGTGGCACTGACCATGTTAAATGTTTTAATGTAAATGTAGCAGCTTTCTAACACTGGGTTTCCAGTACTGGGTACTCATCAGATACTTGGTGAAATAAATCAGCTTTCGGTTGTTGTTCACATGTCAAAAATCTGTCTGTGGTTTCAGGCAGAATTTTGTTGACCGAGCAGAGATGCTGTACCAACTCATACTGGGAAACACCAGAGTGATGTTAAAGTGTCAGGTTTCTGACGTTCTGAGTTTTAGATCGTGGCTGGAAAGTAGCAGCCGTGTCAGAAGATATTAGTTTGAAAATGTGTGTGAAACCACATCATAGCTCTTTACAGCTATGCCTGTTTTAATGCATTGACCATCCTTGTACAGCAGGTACTTTTTCAGAAGATTGTGATGCCACTGTGAAGATGATAATTGATGCATGAATGCAGTCCCAGTGACTGAGCACCAAAACTGAATCGTCTCCTCTGTGACGCCAAGTGAATGTTTATGCCAAAACTGGAAAAAGGACAAAGTGATCACCTTAAAACCTCTGGTCACTGCTGTTGCCAGCATGGAAGCATAAACGGACACTAAATTGCAATTGACTCAGTCATTCAATTAATTAGAATTGTATTTATATAGCACCAAATCACAACAGCAGCTACCTCCAGGTGCCCGATACTGTAAGGGAAATACCCCAACAATAATACAGAGAAGCCACCACATCGTGGCTGCACGCCAATCAAGAAAGTAACCGGTCGTTAAGTGATGACGTGACGAATCCTACTTCCAGGCCTAAAGTAGTCTGCGTTTAATATGCCTTTTGTGTTGTTAACATGTTTAATGTTTTGTATTTTCTTCTATTTGATCTCAAAAAGCTCCTAAAACAGTCAGTGATCACTGTTGTCCTCCCTCGGCTTTTACTACCGCTAATCATTTATTTAAGCTCAGTTTTTAAAACCTTAGGATGTAACTACAGCCCAGCCCATGCAGCAGTATATGAATGACTAACCTCGTATTGTGGATGGATTATCTCAGTTGTTCTCCTGGCTGAAGTTTGGTCCTTTTACAGCATCCTGCCATGCGATTACATTTGTTCCTGACCACCGAGAACACTCACGTTAACTTTTATCGAGTGGAAAAAAAGTTAGCTTGTTTATATTATGCTAACATAGCTGTGTCGCTAGTGGTCACGTAGCACATCATTATATACCAGCTAGCCCAACTTCAGTAACCCTACAAACGTCACTGCTGTTTAGTTTTCTGTCTTCATTTATGTTGGAAGTGATAGCAGAGCTGTACGTTTTAATTTGTTTCCAAAACCCCGCAGTCAGGACATGCTATATTGTATTTAGATAGAAGCTAGCGAGCTAACTCCCTGCTAACTTCTAACTCCGTTAAATGTCATAAATTCCGTTTTCATGGATGCCTGGATGTTAAACTCAATTGTTACACCTGGTAGAGCAGAACGCTGATCATTTTATTAAAGATGAAAGACTTTAGACAGTTTTTCAACTCTCAGTAATGCCATAGTGATCGTTTGATATATGGACCTGCAGCGGAGTTTAGGCCCAGACATGGCTAGTGACGTCAGACTTAACGACCGGATAGATCCAGATCCAAGAACGTGCACACTGAAGCTGCAACACAGATGTTTGCATTTACCAAACACAGTGGCTGATGTACAGCTGCGTGTCTGATTTTTGCAGCATAGCCAGACCAAATTAGAGCTGACCAAAGTCACGGTGAATGGAGGAGCCACCCACACTAACATCTCATCTCCTCTGAGAACCTCCTGAAGCTCCAGTTATCATTATCAGGCAGTGTGTGTGTGTGTCTACACAGAAATGTTAGGCGTATCTCCTTAATAATCAATTTATGTAGTAACAAAAGACACGTGGGCTGAAGGAACGATGTTCCCATTAACCTTTCTGGAACTGACAGCATCGTCTCCTCAGACAGAGGATTTCTTAACCTGAACAGTGGAAGCAGCAGGGGTCACTACAAGAGTCTGACAACACGTCAAATTCCCACGCTGCTTATTTACGTGTGTCTCAGAATAAAATGTTGTTTTAACGTACCTTCAGAAATGATATGTCACTATTAAAGATGTAAATCACATGACTCTAAACTGGGAAACAACTGAAGCTCAGATTTCAATGTCAGCTTTGTGTGTTTTGAGGGAATGGGCGTCGTCCTTTGTGTAACATTGATACATAACAGAGCATTTGTCTACTTTTTGCCATTGATGTTGACAAATGAAGTGTAATGATTATTAACTGTTGAACTTTCAATACAATTGCTAAACACAGCTGTTGTTTTAAGCATCTTTATATGCTGTGTTTTTAAGTCCACTTTGATATTGAAATGAGGCAAACTTACATATTTATTTATACAACACTGCTTTTGTTTATTTGCTTTCTTTCTTTACAAATTAAATTTACTTGCTGCTGGTAAGTGATTTTCATAAGAAGCAGGTCATGCACAACCTGAAAGGCATGGGCTACATAACAAGCAGTGCAAACTGCAGCAGGACTAAACAGGAGGGGCTGCAGTGTTTGGCATACATTAGTCTGATGATCTGACATTTCTGTCAGTCCCTGAGAAATATTATTTATCATATCAGAATTAAGCATCTCCTCATCACCATGTGTTCTCCAGCAAAGATGCTAAATCAGTGCTAATCTTACTCTTTTCTCTCATTAATGTCAGCAGGGATGTTTACTTTGAATGTGCGCGGAGTACTTTCACATGGAACACGCAACTGAATTTATCTAGTTACAACTTTTATCACGTGAGCTTCTTAGAGCCTGTGACAGTCTGGAGGTTGCATGCAGGCATCATAGCAGTTTGCCAGTCTGACACACAGGAGCATGTAAAAGGGAAAAGGGGACTCGGTGGCAGCTAAATGTGAGACAAGTGCTTCTGTCCTCTGTCTCACACACACACACACACACAAACACACACACACACACACACACACACACACACACACACACACACACACACACACACACACACACAGAGTTCACACTCTGGTGGGTGAAGTGAGCACTAAACCCTGACCACTGCCACCAAAGTGAGATATTTTTACAACACTGAAATCACACAGATCCCAACATGCTGAAAGACGCTCAGTGGTGTTGTCATATTATTTTATCTGGAATGATCCACATGTGACCAGGTTGCAGGCAGCTTGTACATGAAAACATTAAAGTACAGATCAAGCCAAAGCACCACATCGTTCTCTTTTATATTAAGGCTTTTCCCTGGACAAACACGTGTTTTTGCACATGCCATCATCGGCTTTGCTAAGGACAGTATGTAACACAAAGGTGTCTCTCTCTGTTTTTCTTAACCTTGACCTTTTCTGATGTAAAATGACATAAGAAAAGCTTAAAATGCATAAACATGATTTATTCTGGCGCGTGTACACAATCCCATGATGTCATGGCTTTTGACTGGGTTATTAGCACTTCACTGAGGATGGACCACAGGCTGTAGCGCCACATAGTTTCAGCTACTGCTACACTGTTATGCTGTGTGCATCTAATTAAAAATGAATATCACATGTTCATGTATTATTTTGGAAAAATGTGTCTTCATTCAAGTGTGTGTCACCACAGTGCACACTCGTTTGGTTTAGTGGTTTAACTATTCCTCATACTCATACTGGCAGAAGTTCCCAATGAGCACTCAGTCAGCAAAGGGAAGCATGCCCACTCACAGCTCACCTGCATACCTCCATCACTCTTCTTCTCACATTCCTTGGATTCCTCGGGCCTTCTCACCGACACCGTGCTGCCTGCTCAAAGAAAGAAATGATTTAGAACTGAAAGTTAATCTGGAGGAATATTTATTCCTTGAAGTGTGCGGGGGTGGTAAAAGTCCATCACAGGGCTTCCACTTAACCTATATATTCTTTTTGACTGTTGGAGAAAGTCAGAGCACCCAAAGTAACCCACACAGGCAGAGAGAAAACATACAAACCCCAGCCAGCCTGAGAGGTGACAGTGCTGCCCAGCTAAATGCAGGGGGCAGCGATGACCTCCACTGAACTTTATCCAATTTCCTCTGGCCGGTCCAGCTTTCCAAAGACATACGTGTCAGGTTAGTGGGTGTCCCAATCACAGCAACTGTAGCCTCAAGGTGATTTAGGTCCTATAGGTTAGACCCAACAACATTAGAAAGAAAACCCCAACAATTAGACAAAACCCTGGAAGAAAAACTCAATTTTAAGAACAAGAAACCTCCAACAGGACCGGGCTCAGGGAGGGGCAAAGAGTGGGCAACAGGACAAAAGGCTATAAAATAGTCACACAGAGAGAGTGAAGAGAAGTGAATCAGAAACACTGAGAGCATCATGAGACCAGCAGCCTACAGTATAACTAAGGCCACATGATCCAGCCTTAACTATGTGTGTTGTCAAGCTTAAAGTAGATGGTGTCTGTCTCCCAGATTCGAATTATGAAGAGAGGCCTGAAGCTGAAGACTTCCACTGTACTGGTGAACGAGCGAATAGCTTCATTAGAATACAGTGCTGCAAGGTCTTTAAGATAGAGCAGGGCCTGCTTTTAATCAACGTCATTTTAAATTCAGATGTGGATATAACAGGGTGCTGATGAAGAGGAGCTAAAGTGGGAGCGATGCTGTGTTTGTCCTGTCCCAGTTAGAACTGTTGCTGTGACATTTGGGAACAGCTGAAGGCTTTTCAGGGAACGTTTAGGATAAAAGTAATAACTGCAGTCGAGTTTCTAGCAGAACTCTGACACAGGATGTTTCAAATTGTAACAATGTTGCACAAATAAATGAAGACAGTCCTACATATTTGTTTAATACGCACACTGAAGGACAGCGAATGGATTGAATAAGATCCAATACAATACAATGAAGTGTTATAATAGTGTAATTAAATAGTGATCAGTGCTTTTAAATGCTTCACTGAGATCCAGCAGGACAAACAGAGTCAGACTAAAACTATTCAAATAAACAATTCTGCCTGAAGTCATCAGTTAACTGTTTGTCACCCAGTCTGTGCAGACAAACAAAGGGAAGGTCAGAAATCGTTCTAAAATTAGCTTTGACCGCTGAATCAAATGATGTTGTTTGATGTAACAGTTTGATGACTGATGCCTCAGAAGTCTGTGGTACATAAAAAATCTGTGAATATGTTTTACCTTCAGTTTCATTTCACGACTTTGTTAAACATCATTCTTACTGGTCGTCAGCCACAGCTGAGACCAAACCCACTCTGCTCTGGGAACTCTCTGTGGACAGAGCTTTGATTGTGTTCACATGAAGCAGCACTATGAACGGCTGAAACAGCATGTTTAAAGGAACTGAAAAAATGGGAAATATGATGTGAATAGTTTGCTTTTATGAGGTAAACAAATCTGCCTAATTTGCCATTTGAATGATGACAGCAGGCCTAAAAACTCTGGTTTTTAGATCCATATTCGAGGATTCACCTGTTATAAGTTCTGTTTTAAGAGAAATCCTGCCAGGCTTTAGTCTTCTCTGTGTGCTCTGCCTCTTCTTCCTGTCTGCTGAGTAAAGCAGCTCATACCAAGATAAGCTAATTAAAAGCAATGCTTGTTTAATCACCACAAAATGGGCAACAAAGGGTGTTTAAAAAGTGCTGCTCACACAGAATCCAGTCAATTAGAGGACAACCTTCCTGGGAGAAGTTGCCTTCTATTTTAGGTTAATGCACATGGTCCCTGTGCACGTCTGTCCACACACACTTTCTCAGACACAGTCTTACTGATGCAAACTCAGTCTCTTTGTGCTCACCAAGTGCTGATGCGGGAGTTTTGATTCATTTAAAGCTCTGCTAGAGTCACAGATCTCACCGTCATTTTCAAGACAAACACTCGGGACTCAGAGCCGGCCATGGAGGACAAACAGCTAGCCTGCCACACACTCGTCATCATGCTGGTGAGGCTCAACTCCACAATATCCTCCTCTTCTTTGTTCTGCTTGTCTTTCTTATCTGTCCTCACACATCTCTCAGTCTATTTCCAGCTCTTCAGGTCCACTTCCCTCTTCCTCCCTTCTGCTTTCTGTTTTCTTTCATACGAGCCGCTTTGCATTCACCAGATAACGACACAAAATTCAATTTCTCGCTGAGTTACCTCCCTAATGGCTAAGTGGCGGTGTGTGTGCTGCGTGTTGAAGGCTGAGGCTGGTGGGTGGCACACAAACGGATGTTCCTGTGCTGCACTGAGTTGGTGGCTGTTTTCACATCAGAACCCAGAAACGAGCAGCGGCGTTTGGCGCAGCACAGCAGGAGGCGGTGAATCGCAGTGGCAAAGAGGCTGCATGATGTGGAGGAGCTTTCCATAGACAAAAGGCTGAGTGCTAACTGCCACAGCAAACACGCACATGTGGAAGGGCCGCAGTGTCGAATGACAACACAGCAGTGTCTCGCAGCCTGTGTGGGAGCAGAGCATCTATCCGTTTCCATTCATTATCCTTCCTCTACATTGAAGTCTAAAGCAGCCGTTTGATCTCGTTTAGATCAAAGGAACACAAAGACTCTGCTGCATGTACAGGACATACAGCAGGATCATTAGGAAACAGCTAAAAGTCTAACCTAACAACACTGCAACATTTAAACAAAGCAAATGAATAAATGGAGCAGCTTGTGAATTATACATGGGCAGCAGTGCAGTGACCAACAGCAGCAGGTATCACAGTGAACGGGTGAATTAAAGTGTCAGTGACAGGCAGCATGGAACTGGCACATGATGTAATACTTGTTTAAGTTAGTATCAGTCCCGAAAAGGAAAATGCAGCAGAAGATGTCCTCACAGCCCAGAGCCAACAAAACCCTTTCACCTCAGTTCATACAGAAACCAACCACTGAAGAGTCCAGGTCATTCAAAAGACACGAGACATGGAGACTCCTCCCTCACAACACACGGAACAACAAAAACAACAACAATAATAATAATAATAACAACAACAACAACAATAACAATAATAACAATAATAATAACAATAATAAAAACAACAATAATAATAACAATAATAATAACAATAATAAAAACAACAACAATAATAATAATAATAATAATAATAATAATAATAATAATAATAATAATAACAATAATAATAATAACAACAACAACAACAACAATAACAATAATAACAATAATAATAACAATAATAATAACAATAATAAAAACAACAATAATAATAACAATAATAATAACAATAATAAAAACAACAACAACAATAATAATAATAATAATAATAATAATAATAATAATAATAATAATAATAACAATAATAATAATAACAACAACAACAACAACAATAATAATAATAACAACAACAACAATAATAATGATGATAATAATAATAACAACAACAACAACAACAACAACAACAATAATAATAATAATAACAATAATAACAATAATAATAACAACAATAATAACAATAATAATACTTGTAATAATAACAGTAGTAAAAAAACTAACAGTATTATAAGAGAAGTCAAATAAAATATTTAAAAATAAATCCTTTGCAGGATGATTTTATTAGTAACTCTTGCATGTTGTACAACAGTGGATCTGAATAATCTGCTGCTTGTCCAGTAAGTGTTGCACAGGGTGGAGAGGACTCTGCATGATGGCTGGCACTTTGTTCTGTCACCTGCTTTAGTCGGTTAGTGCTACCAGCTCCAACATTACTCTCCACAGACACTGAGCTCACTGCAACGGACTGACAGGAAGTCTCCAGCAAAGTGAAGGATCACAGTTCCTGCAGGAAACAGAGCCTGGTCATCCTGCTCATCAGAGCTTCTGTGTTAAGTCTTCCAGTTAAGCCTGCAGTCACTGTGGATACTCATACTCCACCACATCTTTTTGTCTGGAGCTGAACACCGTTTCTCTGATCTGGAGTCAGCTGCCTGCATCATTCAGTCCCAGAGCTGCTCTACATGCAAAACCAAGCTGGGCTGAAGTTTGTAGAAGCCATGAAACAGGCCACAAAGTGGAGAACTTAACTTGAATTCACTTAGGAGGAGTTGCCAAAATATTTATTCTACAAGACAGAAAACATAAACTGTGTACCTGGTTAGGGTTACCTGGTTGTGAATCGTTACCCACAGAGTGTGACAGGGATTTACTAACAAACTGACTAAAAAGTGAATAGATGGACAAACAAGCAGCAAGTTTCTCTTATTTGTTGTAACAGAGTGTTGGATCCAAACTGACTGATTCTGTTTTCAGAACTTTAATCATTATTTCTGTCGACTTTTATACATTTTTAATGGTTCACACATTAACAGTGTTTATAAACACTGTTATTACATATATTTCCAACCATGCTGGGAATTACAGCTCTTAGCTATTATGTGGGCTAAAGCCTGCTACATTCTTTGATTAGACAAGATAATCAACAGCATACGCATTCCACTTGCTTTGAATACTAACAGTCCGGTAAAACATGCACTAAAATGGATAAAAACCGAAACTTGAAACTTTAAAAACTGAAAAAAATCATGTTTAATCTCGACTTTCTTTCAGCCCATAAATCCCAGCTCTGCTGCACTACGAGCTCTCCCAGCTGAATGTGACTGTTCCCACCGTGAGGTGGATCACCAACAGCTCCAATCACCAGCGTATCAAACTCCTCAAGTGATGATGACACCACAGTATTCAGGCAGCACCATCATCTCCCAGGACCTAAACTGGGAGCTTTAACATCAGTTCCCTCCTCCAGATGGGACAGGAGAGGATGTACTTCCTGCATCAGCTGAAGAAATACAACCTGCCAATGCGATGGTGATATTTTACTGCTCCATTGTTGAATTTATCCTCACCTCCTCCATCACCATCTGCTATGCTCCTGCCGAGCAGGTGATTGGCTGCAGTCTGCCTTCCCTATAAGACCTGTATAACTCCAGGACTCTGAGACAGGCAAGCAAAAGTGCTGCCGACTCCTCCCACCCCGGGCATAAAGCGTTTGTGACACTCCCACCTGGCAGGAGGGTGCAGTCCATCAGAACCAACAGCTCACAGCGCCCACTCACCCCGGGCACTGCTCAGTTAATGTCTTACAATAACACACTTATTTACTCAGGCTATTAAAACGTTGCACTCTATTCAGTAAAAGCACTTTGCACAGCATTTCCTACATATATTGTTTACTCCCCCCACTCTTTACCTTACAGATTCCTTCATTTCTCATTGTTATTCTATATCTACATCTGCAGGCAGATATAGACACGAAGAAGTAAACATCCCATTGTTTACTTCTTCAGAGCCACATATGTGCTGTAAAGACCATATATGCGATCATCTATTCTGTACCACTGCTGAGGCTGACACAGTCCAAGACAGTTTAACTTCTGCAAATTTCAGAATAAGTTTAATAAGACTGATATTAAAATACATCCTTCCTCCAAACTACATTTAACTCTGCAGCTCCTTCAGCAGAATTAAATAAAAGAAAGGAAAATGCAAACGATAACCACCAGTCCAGATATATTTTAACATACGGCTCAGAAACAGACAGAGCATCTCCTTGGTAGATCTCATACTTGATGGTGACTCTTGGTATTGGATGGAAGTTGGCCTCTAGTGTTGTTCGCCACATCCCCACTGAGTTCCTGATGGAGGCTGGACGGGACGACCTGTTGTACAGCAGCCTCCTGTGTGAAAAAGGCTGAACTATCCATCAGCATAAACACAGTAAAACACCTTTGTGTTAAAATGCTTTGATGTCTTAAACATCTGGGTTACTCAGCATTGTTATGAATGGAAGATTAAAGAACGACATGCAAATTCATCCTTTTGTTTTTACACAAAATATTAATTTGTTGCTATGACTTTATCTTCTTAGCCAACATCTTCTTCTTACTCCTGCAGTCACTCCAGCAGAGCATCCATTCTCATCTCTTTACGTCATCCTTCCTTTATCATCCGGTCTTAAGGATGGTCTCAGTTTCTCTGGGGGGCAATCCATGATTGATCATTTTCCATTCCATGCTTTTCTATCCAGGTATATTTTTTCTCCATTGGCAGTGTGTTTGAGATGATTTTCATGCTGAGAAATTGGGCTGTTCCACATTAAACAATAGTACATTTCAGCCTAGTTCTTGTGTAATTTGGCATAAATGTTCTACTTGGTTCTCTTGTATTAAGGCTCATTTGCACAATAGAGCCCTACTCTAAAAATACTGTCACAACTTTAGGATTGTTCACGAAGAGTGGACCTAAAGAGTCGGTGCTACACATGGTCTAAATCCTCCTCTAAGCACCATCTTGTCATTGCAACACTGCCTATGTTAGGTTGGTTATTGGGATTGTGCGCCCAGGCAAATATATACTCATGATTAGCTTGTTACTGAATTCAAATAAATGTGTGTACAAATTGGCAGATGATGAAGCCAACGGGGTTTTTTGACCTACCCAAACACCCTATGGCACATGCTGTTTCACTTCTGCGACCTTGACAGTATCCTGTCCCACCAACACAAGGCCCAGACATTGTATTGTGGCCAGAGTGGTTATACAGTCTACAAACAACCAGTGATCTGTTATTCGGTGCTGCTGGTATTGTTGTCTATACTTCAGGGGTGACATATGCTGTTGGAATATTAAACAATTCTCCTTTTGCCAGACTTTCAGACCTTTGGGGTCACAGATCTCCAGAAGTAAACTGCACTTGTTACCAGTGGCATAACGAGCTGCAGGTCCCCTACAAACCACAGCTCACTACCAACTTGGCTTTAAATGTGTCATCTCCTTGTACAGGTAGCGCAACTTCTACAAGCGAGTCCATTTCACCTTTAGGGATGCTAAAGCATGAAATGCACACGGTGGGCCGCGTGTCTATTTTGCAATGATACTGGGTTGACCCCCTAAAAAAACAGTTTCAGGTGAAGTCATTTAGATTTAGGTTTTAGGCCAAATCCACTTCCCTTAATGGTTCGTGGCTGGACTGAACATTTCCCACCATCTTCCCAGCGGCACACTTTAACAGCTCATGAAAAGACACAGTGCCCTTTTGGTCTTGAGAGACATTTATTTCTTCATCTTCCACATCACTCACATTTTCACTCTCATTGGTGCTTTTAAATCATGCTCACATTTGAGCTCTCTTCCATTAAGTTGCCTCTCCTGGACTCTCCATCCCCCATTCAGAGAAGACAGAGGTTCTGTTGATGCAGCTTGTGTTGTCATGTCTAGTTTCAGTGTTTCCTGTTTTATTTTGAAGGAGTCGTGTGTTCAGTGCTAGGACCAATTCTGTTTACATTGTACATGCTTCCCTTAGGCAGCATCATTAGAAGACATAGCATACATTTACACTGCTATGCAGATGACACCCAGCTCTATCTATCTATGAAGCCAGATAACACACACCAATGAGTTAAACTGCAGGAATGTCTTAAAGACATAAAGACCTGGATGGCCGCTAACTTTTTGCTTCTTAATTCAGACCAGGACATGTCCTTCAATGCACATATTAAACAAATATGTAAGACTGCGTTCTTCCATTTGCGCAACATCTCTAAAATTAGAAATATCCTGTCACAGAGTGACGCTGAAAAACTAGTTCATGCATTTATTACTTCCAGGCTGGACGACTGTGATTCATTATTATCAGGATGTCCAACAAACTCACTGAAAAGCCTTCAGTTAATCCAAAATGCTGCAGCAAGAGTCCTGACAGGGATTAGAAAGAGAGAGCATATTTCTCCTGTTTTGGCTTCCCTTCATTGGCTTCCTGTTAAATCCAGAATTGAATTCAAAATCCTGCTCCTCACATACAAGGTCTTAAATAATCAGGCCCCATCTTATCTTAATGACCTTGTATCAAATCAAATCAAATCAAATCACTTTTATTGTCACATCACATGTGCAGGCACACTGGCACAGCACATGCGAGTGAAATTCTTGTGTGCGAGCCCCACAAGCAACAGAGATGTGCAAACACAACAACACAAACGAGCAAAATACAAGAATGGCCAACCTGAAACTGATAAATATATGTACAATATATAATAGTGTATGCATTTCTGGATGTGTATACCAAATATTTTCCTACGCGTGTGTGTGTGTGTGTGTGTGTGTGTGTGTGTGTGTGTGTGTGTGTATACACATTTTTACAAATTAAATAGTAAAAAAAATAAATAAAATAGTAATAATAATAATAATAATAATAATAATAATAATAAAATATATAAAATATACAGAGTTGAATATGTGCAAAACAAGTGGCATTTATATACAGTGTGGAGTGCATAATGTTGAAGTTCCAGTAGTGAAGCTGAGGTGTCTATGACGTGTTCAGCAGTCTGATGGCCTGATGGAAAAAGCTGTCTCTCAGTCTGCTGGTACGGGACCGGATGCTGCAGAACCTCCTTCCTGATGGAAGCAGTCTGAACAGTTTATGGCTGGGGTGACTGGAGTCCTTGATGATCCTCCCCGCTTTCCTCAGGCAGCGCTTCCTGTAGATGTCTTGGAGGGAGGGAAGCTCACCTCCAATTATCCGTTCAGAGCACCGCACTACTCGCTGGAGAGCTTTGCAGTTGTAGGCGGTGCTGTTGCCATACCAGGTGGTGATGCATCCAGTGAGGATGCTCTCAATGGCACAGTGATAGAAGGTCCTGAGGATGCGGGGGCTCATGCCGAATCTTTTCAGTCTCCTGAGAAAGAAGAGGCGCTGCTGCACCTTCTTCACTGTTTTGTTTGTTTGTAGTACCATATCACCCTATTAGAGCACTTCGCTCTCGCTCTGCAGGCCTACTTGTTCTTCCTAGAGTATTTAAAAGTAGAATGGGAGGGAGAGCCTTCAGTTTTCAGGCCCCTCTTCTGTGGAACCAGCTTCCAGTTTGGATTCAGGAGACAGACACTATCTCTACTTTCAAGATTAGGCTTCAAACTTTCCTTTTTGCTAAAGCATATAGTTAGGGCTGGACCAGGTGATCCTGAACCCTCCCTTAGTTATGCTGCAATAGACATAGGCTGCCGGGGGATTCCCATGATGCATTGAGTTTTTCCTTTCCAGTCACCTTTCTCACTCACTATGTGTTAACAGACCTCTCTGCATTGAATCATATCTGTTATTAACCTCTGTCTCTCTTCCACAGCATGTCTTTTATCCTGTCTTCCTTCTCTCACCCCAACCGGTAGCAGCAGATGGCCCCGCCCCTCCCTGAGCCTGGTTCTGCCGGAGGTTTCTTCCTGTTAAAAGGGAGTTTTTCCTTCCCACTGTCGCCAAAGTGCTGCTCATAGGGGGTCATATGATTGTTGGGTTTTTCTCTGTATCTATAAAGCGCCTTGAGGCGACTTATGTTGTGATTTGGCGCTATATAAATAAAATGGAATTGAAATAAGATTGAATTGAAAAATCGAATGGAATTGACTAGAAGACAGTCTTTTGCATGAGTCTGAATTGAATTGAATTGAATTGTTCTCTGTTCATTGTATTTAGTTTCACTTCCCCTGTCCTGTCATTAGGCTCATGTCAGTCAGCTGTTCCTCCATGTGTTCCCATTTCCCCTAATCACCTCCTGTGTATTTAAGTCCTGTGTTTTCAGTGTGTCATTGTCAGATCGTCTGCTTTGTTTTCAAGCCAAGAAGTTGTGTCAAGTTTCCTCATGTCAAGTCTCCTCATGTCAAGTCTCCTCATGTCAAGTCCATGTTCCTGTTCTAGGTTTTTAGTTAATTTAGCTCACCCAGTTTAGTTTATTGTTAGCCTTGCATTTTGCCTTTTGTTTACAGTTATTTTGCCAGCCTCAGTAAACGGCTCGTTTTCTGTTATTCAAGTCATGTTTCACATTTTGTTTCCGTCTGCATTTGGGTCCACCCTTCACTCTACACACAGTCAGCCCAGCTGATTGTGACAGGGATGAAATCTTAAGCTAGCTTGAAATAAAAGTGAGAATTACGGTCATGAATGACGTGTGCACAGCCTGTCATAGTGTCTCTGTTGCTGTATTGTTTAACAGTCACTGCCACTCCCAGCTGATGTTCTGTCTGCCTCACTCATGGTGACCCTTTAGTTCCTGCTGCTCCTCGGTCCTGATGTCCCCCTTTGTCATGCTGCTGTTGTGTACGACGAGCACTTTGAGGCAACTGTTGTTGTGATATCAAAATCAAACTGAGCTGAATGCTCGTCTGTCCTATGAGAACAGAAAAAAACAAAGACATCTATTCTGACCTTACCCCACTATCTACCTATTCCTGTTGAACAACAATTAGTGTTGGAATTCTCAGCATTAAAAAGCCTCGGAGCTGAGAAAATTTTGAGGTGCTTTTTAAATATAAAAGCTGTCAGAAGCTGTGAAAAATACTGGAGGATTATTAACAAAAGAATACACATACGGAGTCACAGTGAGTGACTTCCTTTTCTTACATGTATAAATGGAAATCTGTTCTGACAGCTTAGCTGCTGCTTTCCTTCCTCATGGACTCAGTCAATCTGAACATATAATAATAATAATAAAGAAGTTTAATGAACTATTGTGGTTATTCTTATTATGATTTTAGTCAACAATAAATGGTAAATGGCCTGTATTTGTATAGCGCTTTACTAGTCCCCAAGGACCTCAAAGCGCTTTACACAACCAGTCATCCACACACACACACACACACACACACACACACACACACACACACACACACACACACACACACACACACACCACAGCCGCCCTGGGGCGCACTGACCGAGGCGAGTCAAACCAATACAATAATCAATGCAAAGACTGTGCTGCGGACCTGGCGGACGTCTTCACCTCTATATATAACACCTCGTTGTCCTGTTCACTGGTACCATCCTGTTTCAAAGCAGCAACCATCGTTCCCATCCCAAAACAGTCAAATGTCACATGTCTGAACGATTTCAGACCTTTGGCACTCACCCCCATTCCCGCCAAATGCCTGGAGAGACTGGTCATCAAACACATCAGAGCTGCTTTTCCACCATCCCTGGACTCGTACCAGTTTGCATACAGGGAGAACCGGTCAACCGAGGATGCGATCGCCACAGTGCTGCACACATTACTGAAGCACTTGGAACACAGGAACACCTATGCACGGCTCCTCTTTGTAGACTACAGCTCGGCTTTTAATACCATCCGGCCATACAAACTCCGTCCCAAACTCCACCAAGTGGGACTTAACTCCTCTCTGTGCAACTGGATTGTGGACTTCCTCACTAATCGCAGACAGAGTGTCAGAGTGGGTAAGAACACCTCTTCCACCCTTGTGGTCAACACCGGTGCCCCTCAGGGGTGTGTCCTGAGCCCTCTGCTATACACTCTCTTCACCCATGACTGTATTTCCTCCTGCGCGTCCAATCTCATTGTTAAGTTTGCCGATGACACCACAGTGCTCGGACTTATATCCAACAACGATGAGACAAACTACAGGACAGAGGTGCAACAACTAGAGTCATGGTGCCACGACAATAACTTGGTCTTAAACACCAAAAAGACCAAGGAGATCAATGTAGATTTCCGGAGGAAGGGTCATAACAACCATCTGCCTCTCTTCATCGGCAGTGAGGCGGTGGAGAGGGTGAGCAGTTTTAAATTCTTGGGGGTAACTGTGACCGAGGACCTGTCCTGGGGCAACCATATCATCTCAGTTGCACGGAAAGCCCAACAGCGCCTCTACTACCTGAGGAGACTGCGGAGCGCACACATTCCCAGATCTCTGATGTTGAACTTCTACAACTGTGCCATCAGCAGCGTTCTGACGTATGGATTTCTAGTGTGGTTCCCCAGCTGCACCAAGGCCGATCAGCAAGCACTCCAGCGGGTGGTGAAAGAAGCTGGCAGAATTATTGGAATAAGTCTGCCAGAGATTAGTAATATCTTCCCCACTCGCTGTCTGAGACGGGTGCACAGTATTCTGCGGGACCAACATCACCCTGCGCGCCACCTTTTCCACCTGCTGCCCTCAGGGAGAAGGTACAGGTCTATACAGGCCAGAACATCCAGACTGGCCAACAGCCTGTATCCACAGGCTGTGAGGCTCCTGAACTCTCTGCCCCCCTCTCACGGACAATAACCATATCCAACTTCTTAATAGCACTGAACTTACTTGTCAGGTTCTCATGTTTACTTGTCATGTTCTCATGTTGTTGCTAAGGATTGTCTTATTGCACTGGAGTCACACTGGGTTAAATATTTACACTTGGGTTTTAAGGGGTATTTATTATTTTCTTCATTATTTTATTTACGGGTTGTACGGAAGCCCCAAATGCAATTTCATTGTTCTCTGACAATGACAATAAATAAATAAATACCTAAATACATATACAACCTTAAGTTTCCAGCTTATAGTAATTCTATAGTGTTTATATCAGGGTCTCCAACCTCGGACCTCCAGAGCTCATCGTTTCAACACACCTGAATCAAATGAATATGATTGGACATAAGATTATTTACAAAAGAATAAGAACAGAGAAGACCTTAAATTGTCTTAGAAATGAACTTTTAAAGCAAGATTGGAATATTGTGTATGAACAAACAGAAGTTAATAAAGCTTACGAAGGATTTTTAAGAACATTTAACACATTACTTGATAAAAACTGCCCAGTAATTGAAATCAATAGGAAACACAACTATGCAGGAAGACCATGGATGACAAAAGGACTACAAAATGCCAGCAAAAAAAAGAATACCCTATATCGAGAATTCATGAAAAAGAGAACAATAGAAACTGAAATGAAGTATAAAACTTACAAAAATAAATTAACTAATATAATGAGATCCTGTAAAAGAGAGTATTACATTAAAAGGTTAGAACACAATAAAGATAACACAAGAGATATATGGAATGTATTAAACAGAATAATCAAAAATGAATCAAGGAATAATGATTACCCTGGATACTTTATAGAAGGGACAAGAAGTATTAATAACATGGAAGAGATAGTAAATGGCTTTAATGAATTCTTCGTAAACATAGGGCCAAAACTGGCAGAAGAAATAAAGGTTGATGGAATAGAAAGGGACACTGGTGAAAATATTGAAAGGAATAGTAGCTCAATGTTTTTAAGAGCAGTGGAAGAGAAAGAGATTTATGACATAGTTAGAGGACTTAAGAACAAAACCAGTACAGACTGGAATGATATTGATATGGTAACGGTAAAGACAGTTATTGATGGTATCGTAAAACCATTAAAATATATATTTAACTTGTCGTTTCAAAAAGGAGTTTTTCCACAAAAAATGAAAGTTGCTAAAGTTATTCCCATTTACAAAACCGGTGAAAGACATCATTTTACAAACTATAGACCAGTGTCAATACTCTCCCAGTTCTCTAAGATACTGGAAAAACTCTTCATAAAAATATTTGATAGTTTTGTGGAAAAATATGAATTAATGACAGATAGTCAGTATGGGTTCAGAAACAACAGATCAACAGCTTTGGCACTGATAGATTTAATGGAAAAGATAACGGAATGTATGGATAATAAGAGGTATGCGCTCAGAGTTTTCTTAGATCTAAAGAAGGCGTTTGATACTGTTAATCATGAAATTCTATTAAAAAAACTGGAAAAGTACGGGTTTAGGGGAGTGGTTTTGGAATGGTTAAAAAGCTATGTAGGGAATAGGCAACAATATGTACAAATAAATGAATATAAATCTAATTTGATGGATATAGCTTGTGGAGTACCTCAAGGTTCAGTACTGGGTCCAAAAATGTTTATTATGTACTTAAATGATATCTGCAGAGTATCTGAGATTTTAAAGTTTGTAATATTTGCAGATGACACAAATATACTGTGTTCAGGTGTGGAGTTGCCACAGGTTTTGGAAATGATCACACAGGAATTAACGATATTAAAGAAGTGGTTTGATATAAATAAATTATCATTGAATCTAGATAAAACCAAATTTATGTTGTTTGGAAACCAAAAGAAAAACATCGAAGTAGAAATATGTGTTGACAATGTATATTTAGAAAGAGTAAATGAAATAAAATTTCTTGGGGTGATCATTGACCACAAGCTCTGTTGGAAGCCACACATTACTTATGTTCGGGGGAAATTGGCAAGGGGCATTGCCGTCCTGGGGAAAGCAAAGCATATGTTGGATCAGAAAGCACTGCACAATTTATACTGTGCTTTACTACTGCCATATATGAGCTACTGTGTAGAGGTCTGGGGAAACACATACAAAAGTAACACAAAAACAATAACTATAATACAGAAAAGGGCTGTTAGATTAATAAATAATGTAGGGTACAGGGACCATACAAATGCACTCTTTGTCAAAATGCAAGCTATCAAATTCCAAGACTTGGTGAAGCTTAAAACAGCGCAAATAATGTATAAAGTCAGAAATAAATTGCTTCCCAAAGAAATCTGTAAATTGTTCATAGAAAGAGAAGGTGGGTATAACTTAAGAGGGAAATGGAATTTAAAAATACAAAGTGCTAGAACAACTTTAAGAACTATGTCTATCTCAATTGCAGGAGTTAAATTATGGAACAGTCTAACAGAAGAAATAAAAGACAGTCAAAACATATAAATAAAAATAGAAACATAATATAATATAAACATAACATATAACATAAAAATATAAAACAGTTTAAAGTAAAATATAAAAACCTAATTTTAAATAAGTATAAGAATGAAGAAAACGGGGTTAACCCAGGATGGTAATGTTGCTGGTAATGGTGTTGCGGTTCTTTTTTGTTTTTTTTGTTTTGTTTTGGTTTGTTGTTTTTCCATAACTTGTGTATCTGCAAATATACACATTCTGTATTTTTCATATGAAAGAAACTATACTGTGGTGGGGCTTGCTAATTTCTTGTTTTGATTTATGTATGTTATGTTTTGTTTTACTTCATATGTTTCATATGTTTCATATGTTTCATATGTTGTTTGTTTCATTTAAGACAAAAAAAAAATTAAATGAATGAGAGGTAAAACTTGAGGGGGTAGGGACAAATAAGTAAATACTTCAGCCTACTCCTTTTCAAACAAATAATGGAATGATATTTTGTAATGATTGTGAAGGCACATGTTTGAAATGTTTGAAATAAAAATGAACTGAACTGAACTGAACTGAATAGCTCGTTATCGGGGCTTTAGATAGATATCAAACCAGGCTGTTTCACTTGTACAGCTGTTGTTCTGTGAGTAAAGCACTTGTTTGAATTGACTGATGTTTGGAACAGATGCATTTTAGAAACCTTATAGCCATTGAAACTGTTCACTCGACTGCCTTGTCTTAGCGAATGAGCTAATTCATACTACAAATGAGGCAAAATACAGACTTGTGAGGGCCTAATGAAGGAGACTAATGTGCTGATTCTCCTTCTCGCTGTGTGGAAACGCAAGAAAGTAAGAAACCCAGTGATGGGCATGTAGCAATCTATGCTTTTGTAAACTGGTGCTTTGGAAAAGAAATCTCTCTCCAAGGTAAGCAGGGTTTAAATCACACGTATGGAAAATAGTGCTGATCAGATCTTGTGAGCATGTTGACCTTACTGGTTGCACTTGTCTCTGCTGTGGTTGCACCCTCAGCCCCTTACATCGCACAGCTGCTTCTATGCTAGAGGGCTGTGAGAGATGGTCTGTACATCAGACCTTACACCAGAAGGGCAGCATCGGACTTCAGCTTGTTGACCCTGCAAACAGCCCATGCACCCGACTCAAACAGCTTTCCCTCTACATAGTTATCTTTTATAAACCCTACCATTACAGTTAACTGGTGGATTTTTAATTGTCAGTGCCGCTAGGCAGCTACAAATACCCACTTGGCTCTCAGTTTATTTTATGAATTTAATTTGGGTGGTTATAGCTCAAGAGATGGAGCAGAGCCTTACTTATTGGAAGGTTGGTGGTTTGAGCTCCGACTCGCCCAGTCTGTGTGCCAAATATCCTCGAGGCAAGATATGAACCCCAAGTTTCTAGGAAACACAAATGTTAGCTAGAAAGCTGTTAAGCACGAGGGGAAAATGTGTCTGTGAAGGAAGCATGTTGTCTGAAAATGCTTTTGTAGGATCTTTACATTACAATATGAAGTGCCTCGAGGTAACTGTTGGTATGATTTGGTGCTGTTGAATGAAACTGAATGAACTGAATCTTGAGGCACAGGCAGGGAAATGTGCTGGCTTTCCTTGGCTTTTAACTCTAGTTCAGAATTTCTAAGAAATGATGAAGAAACAATAAGTCCTGACGCAGATAACCGTCTCAGTTATTGTTTTGTTGTTCAGGTGCTGTGTAGTTCTGACTGTGCTTCGTTACTGTTGGCTTCATCCCCTTCATTTCTGTTCCTTCTCTTCTTGCTCTGCCTTCTTCTCCTGTGTTTGCCAACCTGGCCTTCACCCTGGTCCACCCACTCTGATAATAATGTGAATAATAAAATAAAAAGAATATATAAAACAGAAAGATTAACAAGTGGAGCCTACAGTGCACCTCCTTAAGAAGCAAATGTGTTTGACACAGCAAACATGATTCTGCTTTGTAAAACTGCAAGTCGGGTTTATCAAAGTGTGCATCTAAAATCCACTGTGGTCCTTTGTCCTGTTCAAGGCTGCTTTTAAAGCAATCACTATCCAGCCTACGCATTAGCAGATGGCTCAGTGATGCTGTGGCTGGTGCTGCGGCTCTGCAGCAACAATGCAAAACACATCCTTGATGCGTGCAGTTTGCATGTTCTCCCCTTGCCTACATGACTAACCTTCATATGCTCCAACTTCCTCCCACCGTCCTAACAAATGCATGTTAGAGCAGAGACTCACTATTTGACCTAACTGTGGTACCATATCACAACCTGAAATGTTGCTTCTTTTTTACTTGAATTAATGTTGCTTCCAGATGTTCCAGAGCAGCTGGAACATCTGGAAGAAATCTTCCCATATTTATTAAGTTACCCATAATATGATTATCAAGGGTTGGGACCAGGAAGCAGAGTTGCTAATAAAGCCGTCCCTGTAGAGACCGCGTCTGCTAAATGAAGTATTAAAAACTCAAAGAAAGGACATCATAACACCCTCGACTGCAAAAAGTAAATCAGCTGAATGTGGTCAGTTAAACATGAGGTCAGTCTCTTCGAAGTCTGTGTTAGTAAATTATTGAATTGATCAATATCCTGATCTGTGCCTTACAGACACCCGCAGTTCAAATGAACCAGCAGTAGAAACTGATCGTTTAACAGTATTCCCTGAAAAGTCTCTTTTGTCTTAATAACATTTCAATTCACAAAAATGGACTACTGGAAAACCAATATCATCATGTCGTAGCATTTTCTGAAAGTAACTGAGTTCCTCTGCTCCTGGATTTCAAACCACTGTGCCACAGTGGTTTGAATCATCTCTCTCATTTGTTTGTGAGCCGAGGTGTGAAAAGGGTCATTACTCCCAGAGCTTTTAGGAGAAACCACTGTCTCACCTGTCATGTGACCTATTGAGATCACCTGACGCAAGGTGGGAGGGATCAAAAGACAGTATTGTAGATGGCTGTAAGCCCCCTCATCTGTTCAGTGATGGTTGTCCACAGTGGACATAACTGGCATCTTTTATTTTTCTTTCCAACCATCTGTCTTCTCTGTCCAAAATGTGAACACTGGTGTCCCGTCGAGGCGGCTCTTCTATGTTGTGCCATGGATTTTTCCTAATAGCTGGTCCGTCCAACGAGGTCTGAGGACTCTTCGCTGCACAGAAATGCACTATGTTGGTTAGCTTGTGTTTGAGAGTTTTGTCCTTGAACCATTTTCTGTCTGACGGTGTGGCTGCGTCTGAAGTGCACTGGGATGTTGAGCTTTGAGAAAATTCAGTTTCTCTGACAAACCTGCTATACAGGCAGTAGCGGTTTTTGATATGGGCGACATGGGCGGTTGCCCGGGGCGGCATCGTGGTGGGGGGCGGCATCACGGGCATCGGCTAAAAAAAACACGAAAACACCAGACATCATGATACAGACTTATAATTGGCTTCCTGTTAAATCCAGATTTCAAAATCCTGCTCCTCACATACAAGGTCTTAAATAATCAGGCCCCATCTTATCTTAATGACCTTGTAGTACCATATCACCCTATTAGAGCACTTCGCTCTCGCTCTGCAGGCCTACTTGTTGTTCCTAGAGTATTTAAAAGTAGAATGGGAGGCAGAGCCTTCAGTTTTCAGGCCCCTCTTCTGTGGAACCAGCTTCCAGTTTGGATTCAGGAGACAGACACTATCTCTACTTTCAAGATTAGGCTTCAAACTTTCCTTTTTGCTAAAGCATATAGTTAGGGCTGGACCAGGTGACCCTGAATCCTCCCTTAGTTATGCTGCAATAGACGTAGACTGCTGGGGATTCCCATGATGCACTGGGTGCTTCTTCTTCACTCACTATGTGTTAATAGACATCTCTGCATTGAATCATATCTGTTAATAACCCTTGTGTGGTGTTCATATTTTTGTTACTCAGCCAGTGTTCATGGGTCTGGTGGACCCACTAGAGTTTTGGCTTTCCAAATTAACACTATCAAACAATTTTATGTTAAATTACTCAACAGATGTTTACTTCATCCCAATTACAAGACATATGAACAGCAAACATGGTTAATTTTTTCCCTTTACCTTTGTTAGATCACATTTATGAATTAATGTGCTTCTCGGTTTTTTTTTTTGTTTTTTTAAAATAAAATGTTATAAAAAAAATAAATCAGTTATAATCAAGTGGAGTGAGTGGAAGGACACAACACATTTACACGTGAAGCAATATGTTTCACAACTAAATGGGATCAGCTGCTCATCAATGGTGACATTAGGCCCAGGTTTGTAAAACAGGGGGAGGCGGTGCACCCACTTATCCCACACTGTCCTGATGGCAGCTAGCTTGTCTCTCTGCCGTCGAGCTGGTCTGTCGTCTCGGTTATCAAAACGGATAATCCTGGAAATTTTGTGGAAGTTTTCCAGAGACATTGACGCACGGAAAGGTTCTTGCCAGTTTCTGCATCCCACAGGGATTCTGTGGATTCCCCTTTGGACCTGAAAACTCCTGCAAGGATAAAAACCCCAAAGTAGGCCTTTGGAGTTCTTAGATGAATTTGGTCCCTCTCCTTCCACCTCTCTCCAAAAAAACATCTTCCTTCTAGATTACTGCAATCCAGAATAATTTTCTGGATGGAATCTGGGATGAAAAGCTCAAATGAAGACTTGATGTCCTGTCAGCCGTGTTGGCCCTGGCTTATCACAGTAACAGCTCTGCAGGGTGGCTCATTTCTTGGGCAAGAAGGCCATTCAATGTCACCAGTTATTGACATCCATATTTCTTCACTTGCTGTCTGGTGGGCTTGTTCTGGTCCTGGAGCTGGCTGCAGATGGGGTACTCGTCTTCGTTTTGTTACTAAATGGTGCTCAACCTCATTCTTCAAAGTCACTGTCAGACTCAGAATTTTCAGAAATGTGAAATATTCTGAAACCTCTTTGTCAACATCATCATCAGAAGCCCCTCTCTCTTCCAAAATCAATTGGATGGCCCTCGCAGCAGATAATCTTTTGCCATCTTGATCAGTTGTGATAAAGAACCACACTGGCAAAGTCTTATTTATAGTATTATGCCCCTAATTTGCAGGAGGGACAGGGTATGAGAAAATAAAATTTGGATCCCTCAAGAAAGAGGGTAAAATGTGTGGGAATGTAAGAGCAGACGGTGTTAGTAGTTGAATTTTCAACAATGTTGCAACTTTGTGCGGGAGCAGGAGGGGAAGAAAACACTATCAGCAGCACCAGAAAGGAGGAGGACAGAGTATGGGAACACAGGACCTGCACTTTCAACACTTTTATTAGACCTGGGTCCAGTGGACCCGATCACCTTGTATGTAATGTAAATGCGTGGGGGGAGGTACAGTATGAGGTCATTGAAAATTAGTTTATGTTCTTCACAGAAAATAAGCCAAAGCCAATGAATTTCAGGTTGAAAAAATAATTAATTGTTTAATTTTTCTTTTGAAAAATACTGAAAACAGGTCTCACAGACCCGAACACCATACAAGGGTTAACCTCTGTCTCTCTTCCACAGCATGTCTTTATCCTGTCTTCCTTCTCTCACCCCAACCAATCACAGCAGATGGCCCCGCCCCTCCCTGAGCCTGGTTCTGCTGGAGGTTTCTTCCTGTTAAAAGGGAGTTTTTCCTTCCCACTGTCGCCAAAGTGCTGCTCATAGGGGCTCATATGATTGTTGGGTTTTTCTCTGTATGTATTATTGTACGATCTACCTTACAATACAAAGCGCCTTGAGGCAACTGCTGTTATGATTTGGTGCTGTATAAATAAAATGGAATTGAAATAAGATTGAATTGAAAAATCGAATGGAATTGACTAGAAGACAGTCTTTTGCATGAGTCTGATGAACTGATGAAAAGCTAATGTGCTCGTGAGCAGAAGTGGAAGCCATACACATAACACACCCTCTCACTTGAAGGAAGGGCGAGGGGGCAATCAGGCAAGAAAGGAGGGAATCAGCAGAGGTGGAGCCCTGAAATCACCCCTGACAGCATAATGCTAACACATGCCCACAAACAGCTCGCCACTTCTATTCACTTGACTCTATTCTGGTGCTTCAGTTTCATTCATGTTCGTTTCTTGTGACAGGTTTGAAAGATTACCTCTGATGGCTAAATGTTTGACATTTAAGTAAAGAATGTTTGTTTTCTCCAGACTGAACCTGTTTTAGGCAGAAACTGATCCGAGGCCGCATCAACAATCAGTGCAAGCAAAGCAAAGTTTGCTCAAATTATTCCTGCAATATGGAAGTAAAGATACAGACTTGGAAATGTTTGCTTTAAGCATTAACCTTTACACAGCTACGTGAAAGAAACAGCATGTGACAGACTCACACGTCCGTCCTGCGGTACAGACCCCGTCATTCTGTAATCCTTTCCACGTGCTTTTGTTTGTGACATTTTTCAAACATGTACTCTTTAAATCAAACTTTAATCACAAGAGTCATCAATAGAAAAACAGCCGTCACAGCCTCACTTTCAACATCTGATGGTGACAGAAGTGACATCGACAGCACTAATATATTTACACAACACCTATTAGGCCACTTGATTTGATCTATTGTTTCTGCAGGACCAAAAAAGAACAAAGACTCTCATGGGTTTCATTCTCTTTATGAATCTGTGAGGAAAAAATACTTCAGGACACATTGTCCTCAAAGGCAAAATAAAGTGCCAATGATTTTCAATAGTAAAGTAAGGTCATCCGTTTTTAATTTAGACTCCTATAGGAATATGGAAAATCTATGATGCGCATAATCGCTTTCTCTGGTCTGACGTGGTGGGCCCAGCTCTGCCCATTGATCACAGTGGCCTGGCGTCCTCTAAAAACACAGACATTAAAGTATCTGATAAAGCAGCGGGAGGACAGAGATTATCTCTGAGAGACGGATAGATCTGTGCCTTTGTCTGATTCGTTTGGCCAGGTGACGGCTGCATCAGTACAAAGACAGAAGAGGACTAATTATGAGACGATCCGATGAGTTACGTCCACTGACTGACTGACAGGCTACGTTAGGAAACAAAAAACTATGAAGGTGTTTTTTCCTCTTTCGTATATTCCAGCAGTGAGCCTGAGCTGTCTGTTAAATGAATATATCATTTTTGTACTTTTGAGTCATAATAAGATAAATGGATGTAGAAGTATTATGATAAAGACGTCTCACACCATCCTTCTCTCCTCCCTGCCCTAAAGACCACACACACAGCATCCATGACAGCGTAGACTTTATGATCTGATGTGATCTATCCATCATTCAGCTGAAACACTGCCAGCTTTTCTCAGCATGCCAACACCCCCTATTGCTCCGCTCGCTTCTATACTTAGATTGATACATTTTGTCTGAAGCTGAAAATATTACATCTGCTTCAGTATTGTGGACTTGGAGTTTACTTGATTATTCAGTACTTAGTGCGATTATCAACTTTGCTGATAACCTGGAACTTGCACACCTGAAATAAGGCTCATTAAAATGCACCTACTTTGATTCTTATCAGTCCATTAAATGGCTGCTATAAGCTGTAATCACTCACATAGATATGGCTAGTAGGCATCCTCCTGTCCCTAATAGAAGGTCAGCCAATATGTTACCGTCTATTCTGATTAATGATGAAGAGTAATCCAGATTTAAATGTACTAGCAGGTTTGTCACTCGTAATCTCCAAAGTTTGTTCAATCTGTAAGAGTTAAGAGAGTTTGGAAATGTTCGGTGCATATTGTGGTTTGTTACAGTAGGTTTAACATACTGCTGCAGAGGCCACAGCACTCGGTGTCACTGTCAAGGCTGTTAATGCAAAATGCTGCTGAATTACACAGTTATGAACTAAAGTTTTTGCTTTTCTTTTTGCAAAGCCACATGGTGAGTGACAACTAAAGATGGAGCACTGCTATAGTCTTATATATATATAAAAGCTGACGTTATTGCAGTGGTTTGTGCAACAATTACAGAGGCTGCAGGAGCGCAGGCTGTGTGTCTGGAGTGACAGACTCTGGCAATGTGAGAAACAACACAGTGAGCTGGGGAGCACCCAGCCATTAAATGGCTGTGATGGCTCACTGAGCTGCTGCCAAAACAAACCACACAGAAAATGACCAGAATGCATCTGGGGGCGAGGAGATGCTTTCACGAACAGAGTAAGGGCAGGGTTTTAGGTGGCGGGGGCAATGGGGGCTTGTAACAGTGGAAAAATGAGACTCTGTGCTGGCCAGAGGCCAGGAAACACAGACGAGGACGGAGAGACAACACCGTGGGGTCGACGATAGCCGTGGCGTGGAATTTCACGTTTACTGTTCCACCCGTGCACATTTGGGAAAACCAGGCGATAAACATTTGTGGCTTCTAGCAGAGACGGGGCAAAGCTTTTTCTCCAACAGCAGATAAAGATGCAACATTTGCGGGTCCATCGCTTTGTGGCTGGCAGCCAGGGGGCATCGATGCAGCTTGTTAGGAGACTGTAGGAGAGTGGCAGCCAAAAGTCTGCCTGTGTTTGCCCAGCTAATATGGAGGAGGTTAGAAGCCAGGGAGGGTTCATTACCACAGCCATCACTGTGGCTCTGTCTGTGCCAACAGAGCTGGAGGACGAGGCGGAGCACACAACAAATGTTCCTGCTGCAGCACAGAGAGCTGCACAGAGGATGGATCGCTGGACTCACTATCCCAGTATAATTTCATTCAAGGTAAATGCAAATAAATGCTGTCCAGTTATCAAAAGCACTTAGCTAACATGATTCATTGTTTGATGTCAAACCACCAGCACTGTAGCTCAGACAAACCATACTGGTGAAAACAGTAATACATCTGTTTGACACAGTGTTTCAAATCTTGTTATAAATCTGTATGTTTAGTTGAAACGAATATGAGTCCTAATTTAAGAGGCATCTTATTAAACAAGGGAAATGATGTGCAGTTATTGGGTTCTCCCGTACAGTAAGAAACCAGAAATACTTGATGTGCTTTGTCTGGAAGCTGCTTCTGCAAAATGCCAGGAAGCTGGGACCAGTTGGGCCCGTATCTGAACATTTTTAGTGAGGAAACAAAAGGAAAACTATTTTGCCGACTGCTTAAATTTCTCTTCTTTGTTACACGGACTTAATCAGACCCCATCTCACCTTGAAGACCTCATAGTACTGTCTACCAAAGGCCTTTGCTCCACATATGTACAATTGTTAAGAAAGGGGCAGTGACCCCCCCCCCCCCCCCCCCCCAGATAGAGTGAGTGGCTCCAGCAGATCCCGGGAACAACACTGGAGATCTCTGTCCAGAAGAGCACAGTCCTAGGAACAGCTGTGGAGCTCCTGTATACTTTCAACAGAGCATCTGTAGACACCAGTAGCTCTTTGGCGCTATTTCTCAGAATCTTGTGGGGTCTTTGTGCCTTAATCAGTGCAGTGGTGTGGGTTTAGATCCACAGACTTCTGTCCACACAGTGATGTTAACGGGCTGAGGGTAGATCTGCTTCTCCTGTGTGCACACTCAGCTACCCCAGTGATGAGCCTGACCACTGCTGAGTCATCTGTGAACTTTACAGTGGAATTTCTTGGGTGGGTGTGGGTGCAGTCATGTGTGTAGTGGGTGTACAGTCGGCACACATTCCTGTGGGGAGCCAGTGCTGAGGGAGGAGTGGGGCCTGCTTCCCTTCTAGCAGAGATTCTAGCAGGGCCCCACTGTATCATGGGTTATTTTGTTGTAGTCTGCTGCAAATATTTGTATAATTGTATTGATGAGGACTGACTCGCTGGCTCTTTAGCTCGTTGGTTCTCCGTCTTCTTTTCTGGTTAGTTTTGCTTAAAACTGCCAGATTGTCTTTCTGCACACACCAGAGGTTGTTTTAAATGGTAAATGGCCTGCATTTGTATAGCGCTTTACTCAGTCCCTAAGGACCCCAAAGCGCTTTACACTACATTCAGTCATTCACACACTGGTGATGGCAGCTACGTTGTAGCCACAGCTGCCCTGGGGCGCACTGACAGAGGCGAGGCTGCCGGACACTGGCGCCACCGGGCCCTCTGACCACCACCAGTAGGCAAACATGGCAACATAACCCTTGCCCAAGGATATTTGGCATGCAGCCAGGAGGCAGCCTGGGATCGAACCACCGACCTTCAGATTAGTGGCTGACCTGCTCTGCCACCTGAGCTACAGCCACCCCCATATGAGAGGATTTCTCGTAATTAGGCTACTAATTATTTTACAGCTTAAGCATCACTTCAGTATAATTTGTGTTGCTTTCTGCAGACTGAAACAGCTGCTGAATATCAACACTGAGCTCATAATCACCATATTTTAATCTAAACTTTAAATTCCACAGTCACATCAGTGAGCTGTCCTTTATAGCTGCTGTTTAGATCACTTAACTCCAGCACAATGTAGCCAATAAAAGCTTTGCCAGCCATGATCGCTACATATTCCTTCTTGTGATGAATGTGACCCAGACTGACCAACACTCCCAGGTAATCCACTGGACACCAAATTCTCCTTATATCAACCATTTAATCTCCTTTCTCCAGAGTCTTTATGAACACAGATCTTGAGAGAGATGTGTGTTGGTATCTGTGTGGCCCACCTGTGCTCATTCTAAGTCCTTAGACCCTTGTCAGGTTCTAGTAATCCCCGGTACCACATTGCCTTGGAGGCTGTCACTGATCTAGGACCCTATCATGACTACACTGCCATGCTAAGCATTGTAAATTTCTTACAGCAGGGCCACTTTGCAGCTCTTTCCGAGGTTTACCAGGGATTGTGTGTCTTTTGTGGCACTCTCATACACACATCGGTGTGTGTGCGGTATTTGTGAGATAGCAGCAGGCTCCTGACCTCTCTCATCACTTCCTACAATCCGGCTCATCTTATTGCACAATAATCCATCTTCACTCCTGTTTTCGTTTTGTGACTCTGTTCTACTTTCAGACAAATCAGTATGATTTTGATAAACTCAGTGCTTATGTGGCCACCAGCTTGGGTAGCATTCCTGGAAGGCACCTTAAATGTTGTGACAGTGTCATATTTGGAGCTATAATAATTTGTGAGATTCCCCTTTTGGTGACACTGCAGCGACTGGATAACAGAAGCTCTCATCACCCACATTGTTAAAGCTGGCTGGGCTATGGGCTCACTTAGCAATGCACGAACAATATGCATGGAGAGATTCACTCAGAGGTTTTGCTGAGAGACATCAAAAACAATAACACAACAACTAGCAAGACACAATCATGAGTATGGTGATTGTTACTGAATGTTGTTATTTGTATAGCACAATATCACATGACTGAATTTTCCATGTTTAATGGAAAAAAAGTTCTTTTCCACATTTGAGATGACATCTTTTTTCCTGTCTCACAAATATTTCGAATTGATCAAAAACCACACACTTAAAAATTGTGTTATGCAGATGAATTTAACTTTTGTTAAATGAACATAATTTATTCATGAGTTCAGCTCAGTCACCATTTCTCCGTTGATACTGAAAGTGTTTCGTGATACACTTGTCTTCTCACTTCTGCTCCCAGGCTGCTCACCTGTCCGTTTATTACCTGCTCAGAGCCGGATTATGCAGTTCTGTGAAAAACACACCAAGAAACCTTTCAGCAGTTTCTCAGATGGGACAGACTTCAGCTCACAGACGAAGCTCGTTTGTGTTGTTGTGTTTGCACATCTCTGTTGCTTGTGGGGCTCGCACACAAGAATTTCACTCGCATGTGCTGTGCCAGTGTGCCTGCACATGTGATGTGACAATAAAAAGTGATTTGATTTGATTTGTGATTTGATTTGAAGAAAACTATTTTTGTCATTTTATGAAAATGATCAAAGCCTGATGCTCTGCTGACAAATGAACTGCTTTTTTAATCAGGACAGCCTTCAGCTGAGCTAACATGATTAATTTACCACATGATAAAAGCACTAGATAACACAACCACATAGATATCACCTTGAAAGCTATGATTTATTGCTGAATCCAGTTACTGAACAATGACATTTCTGAACAATTTTACAATATTTCATGTCTAAATCAGTTTTTCATTGAAGAACATGTCTTTTTTGACAACCATTCCTTTATACAGTCAAAGTAGGAGACTCACAGCCTTGTTTTTCTATATTATGATACTTCTTGGGGCGATCGTGGCTCAAGAGTTGGGAGTTCGCCTTGTAATCAGAAGGTTGCCGGTTCGAGCCCCGGCTTGGACAGTCTCGGTCGTTGTGTCCTTAGGCAAGACACTTCACCCGTTGCCTACTGGTGGTGGTCAGAGGGCCCGGTGGCGCCAGTGTCCGGCAGCCTCGCCTCTGTCAGTGCGCCCCAGGGTGGCTGTGGCTACAGTGTAGCTGCCATCACCTGTGTGTGAATGAGGGGGTCCTTAGGGGACTAATAAAGCGCTATATAAACACAGGCCATTTACCATTCTTGGTGGCAGGATTGACGTCACAGACTGGACCTAATGTGAAATAGATGGACGGGGGCAGACAGTCAAAAGCTCCTGCAATCTTTGATATGTTATGATCCAAACACAGTTGGTTTATATCATTGCACACTAGGAAGGCTGAAAAACCAACAGAAAGTATCAGGTAGTGGCCAAAGGAACAATCTGGTGCTTTATTCAAAAGAATGAATGATCTCACCAGGTCAGCAGAAGAGCGCAAGATAACAGAATTATGTCCATGATTAAGAAGAACAGCTTCACAAAACCAAAGCAAGTCAACAAGACTCCAGAGACGCATCAGTGTCGAGCTCTTCAGTCGAGACGCCTGGATGTAAATAGAAATGGTGTAAATCAGCCTGAAAAACAACAAGGACACATTAGAAGCGTTCATAGTTGTAACTCCAAAATTAACTGAGTACTTAATGTAATAATTAATCATAATAATCATGGTAAAAAAACAAATGCAGTAAAAATATGATAGATCGAGAAGGAGGGGAAGAAACCACCTGAAGAACACCACATCTGTCAAATGTAGTGGAAGCGATGTTATGGCACGCACATCTGTGGTATCTGGGCCAATAGCTTTTGTTGATAATGTGACTGCTGATAGAAGTGGCAGAGTGAGCTGTGAAGGGGTAGACTCTGCTCAGACTCAGCCACACGTTGCAAAACTGAACTGACAAAGCTTCACAGTGCAAATGGATAATGACCCAAATCAAAGTGCAAAAGCACCCAAAGAGCTTCTCCAGGAAAATAAATTGGATATTCTTCAGTGGCTGAGTCAGTCAAATGATTTGAAGCCAGTAGAGCAGCTTTTCAAAACTGAACACAAAGACCCACAAACAAGAGGAAACACATCATTGATGGCATCCATGGGTTCTTGACCTCAGGCAGACATCCACTGCAGGTTTTCTGTCAAGAATCAAAATCCTTGTGATTAATATTATTTTGGTTTGTGAGCCTCTGAGAATGGGGGAATGAGATTTAAAAAGATTTAAAAATTAAAGATGAACGTCTATGCCTCAGTCGGATATTGATTACCTGATTTAAAATCCACGGTGGTGTTGAACTGAGGCAACACCAACAAATTACCAGCCTAGCTGTAAATGAACAACCTCCGACAGGGTACAGTTCTGTGAAATGTGGGCGTCAGCAATAAACTAATCGTGCCAATGCTGTTATGCACATGTGAAAGTGGAAGTCTTTCCAGGTATCACTGAAAATATGACATTTGAATGGCTGATGGGGACTCGTGCAGCTTGGGAAAATCTTTTTTTGGAGTTGTCTATTCGTGGTTAGGGCTACCAGGCCATCTCTCAGACAGACTGGAAGCCAGGAGGGGGCGTGTTTCCACAGCTGGTGTAACAGTCAAACATGGTGTTGTGGAGCTTACATGTTTGGACCCCATCTGTGATCTAAACTAAGACCAGCATGCTAGTTTTCAAACAAAGACACAGAGAAGATGCTCACTCTCGTGTAGAGGGCTGGACACTGGACCAGCGAGCGGTTTGTGGAGGGACGACTGACAAGCCAGCAATCAGAAGGGGAAGGTCAGAGGCAAAGCAGCAGAGCCAATGTTGCTCGTTGTGGTGGAACAGAGGCCAAAGGACCATGTTTCAGCTTACCAGAGTGTGTGCCTATATATGCCCATGTGTGTACTCTTGCAGGCTTAACCACCACCGCGAAAGCCTGTTTGCAGTCTGTGCATCCATACGGCAGGGAGAAAGAAACAGAGAGTCTCTCCCCACAAACTACCACATGCCCCACATCCAAGCTGTTTGAGCTGCCCGGCCAACAGAGTCACGGGCAGCGTCTGTTTGTGTGCAGGGACGCAGCCTTGAGCTCTGTACACTGAATAAACTCCTGAAACACTCAAAGACTCATAAAACTCAGTTAATGCTCTAAAATGAATTATTACCTCCAAATATCTGCCTCAGCTTTAAAGATATCAGATCCATATCTATTTACTCTTAAAGCGACTGTGAAACTTTGGAAACTAGAAGCTTCTACTATAATGCTGTTGGGGAGAGGACAGGTTTAAACCTCACTGACAGGATGGGTGTTAACAACTTGGTCTATAGTTTGTATTGTGTGGAAATGCGAGGCTGAAGACGGGACGTGTGAGGGAAAAATGGATGTAGGAAAAATAAGAGTGGACATTCACCGGCACTCAGCAGGAATCTGTTTCTCCACCTGCTCCGTGCACATGATGCTTACAAACCTCCCCTTTATCTCACCCTCGTGTTTATTACATATGTGGCTCTGTTCACCTGTCTGTGCATGCACCTGTGTCTGGTAACCTCAGGCTTGCAAAGCCTCCAGATGGATCAGCAGCGTCTCTCTAGTTCAATCCCCAGGTCTCTGTGGAGAAGCAGTGCCTGGGGCCTTGCTAACACCCTCCCCCCTCCCCTCTCACCCAACAACCTACCTGCCTCACTTACTCATTACTAATGCACTAGTTACGGTTGCACATTTAAGCAACCAACAATGATCGAAACTAACACACGTTCCAACATTTTCCTAATTTCCTGGTTTTTCCTAACTTTGATTACCGAATGTTTCCCTGTGAAATCACAGGTCCAACCAAATCATTCAATCCAGTTGTCCACGTACAACTGATCTGATGAAGCAGCGATCCGTTGAGTCTTCACACATTAGAACTCAGCAACCTCAGACTGGGCTATCCTCACAGTTTTCACTCCAAGCCAGTCGGTTGTGACGGGCATAATCCATTGAAAAGTGTCACATAGTGCTTAAATAGTGCACATGTGACATGTTTAGTAGTCAGATAGATATAAACCTTATTACTCCCACAGGGACATTGCAAAATGGTTTGATGGCTGAGGACATGTTAAGATTAGTGCAACGTGGTTCCAGTAGTGAACCAGTTGAGCTCACTGGCCTTGTCCAGGCTTTGCACCACACTGCTGATGATTTCCAGATTAGTGCCAGTGATCAGCTTCACCCCACCCACATGTCTTTGATGTTGTTAACTGGACTTTGGTCGAATGGAAGAAGCAAAGACATTTCTTCTGACAAGATTTTGAAAAGATGTGTGCATAGCACAGCAATAATTAATTGAGTCCTGCATTTTGACTCCACCGTGCAGCACTGAATATGACAGTAGCAACTAGTAGCAACTACCCAGAATGCACCCAGAATCTCGCATCTCGTCTTCAGTTCACACTCCTCAACTTCGTCCTTGTTCCCAGACTTGAAGAAACTCTTCTTTTCCTTCGTGTGACTGGTGAGCCAGTGCTGGTTGCAGCGCACAGACCTCGCTGGGATGATGTATGCAGCACATCCCAGTTTCAATCTCCTCACAGAGTTTGTGGCAACAAGAATCCTTCGAACTGCAAGAAAATACTGAAGTGTTAAGAAGAGGAAGTTCTGGTCTGTGAGGGAGGGCAGTGGCTCCTTTGTGTTTGCCTACAGAGTCCATTTCACTGCAGGGCAACCTGCATGTGGCGAATAAAGCCTTGATTGATTGATTGATTGATATGACTCCACATGGGGCTGGGTTTGTGCAGCCATTTCCCCCACTGACTAAGTGATGCCACTGACTGGCCAGGTGGCACCATGCACTTTGTTCCCGATTGGCTCAGCTGCCTTGGAATTCCAATGGAAAACTCTAAAAACCGTATTATCAGGCACTTCCTTTTCATATTAACCAAATAACTTGCAAGTACATTAAAACATCACAAAACCCTTCAGATTTTTTTAAATAACTGCATCAATTTGTTGTAACTTCTGATAGACAAGACTTCCAAAATGAAGCCGCCTGGACATTTTCTCTGATGACACATAAAGAAAGCATGCTTGTAAAATCGAATCATTTACAGCATTATGGTTTGCAAACTGTAACTTTAATCAGCCTGCTGCATTCTCTGCAGTCATTTTGACAGTCAAATGAAGGAGTCGATAAATTAACGGTTAATGAATGATGATAAGGTTCATTTATCTGTCCCACGTTGGAGCCTTGCAGAACATAAAAAACTCACTGAGTTAGTTCATAATGTGCAAACATTTCTTCCACCTACAAACATGACTATAAAAATGAATATTCATAAAGAAGTGGCAACATATGTTATTTTAGGATCCCTCGCCCTTTCAGTCTTGTAATTAACTTTCACTTTGTGCAGTCTGTTCTTGTTCACGTGTCTTTTTCATGCTAAATATGAATATGTATTTTTACACTACAGTAACTTCCCAGCCTCCCATCCTAGTCTCTGTGGTGCACACACACCTCTGTTGGTCGTCTTCCATGTTGCCGATTATCTGGTTCATTGAGGGCGATGCAAGGACAAGCAAACATACGGCAGCTTTCAGTCTCCGAGTCTGGAGGAACCTGGCTCCCTGCCACTCTGCAGATTTTCATGTTGTTCCCTTGCCCACCATCATTCTCTAAAGATCTGCTTTTAATGCTTCCTCAGTCACTGCTGCTGCCTTTGATGCACCACTGATGAGTCAATTCAAAGTTGTTGGCTGCGAGCAACAAAACCTTGAATGCACTGCAGAGCTAAACGATAAAACATTGTTCATCTTGCAAAATATTCATGTCACCTTTCCTCAGAGTTTTTTATGTGGAAAAAGCTTGTTATCAACACTTTGATTTTTTTATTCTCTCAGACTTGTTTTGCACTTACAGCAGGAAGACGTTCATGTTGCTTAATTCTTGAAAAAACCGAAGCAAAGGCAGCGCTCCAAAATAATTTTCATCTTATTTCGGCAAACATTTGATAAAGTGTCTCGGGAGATGAAGGTCAGCGACATACTAAGGAAGTCAGCCCTCATCAACACTTCACAAAGAGCTATATTTTTAAAAGAAATCAGCTAATTACACAGAAAGCTTTGCTAACCCGACTGACCCAGTTAAACATGTTTGAGAGCAGAAGCTGCAGTGACAGAGAACAACAAGAACTGAACGAGTCTCTTTAGCGCTTATATTTCCTCTTTGTTCACTTGTTTGTCTTTAACTGTGTTTTTATCTTGAAGAGAGACTCGAGAGTGAAGCAAACAGCAGAACCAACCATGAATCCCTGGTTTAAATGGATCCTGTAGTGGGGAGAGCCTTAACACCCCCTCTAGCTCCCTTATCAGAGCTTAATTAGCAGCAGTACCTGCAGCCCCCTGTTCATCCTCTCTATGTCTCGTGTTGCTGGCAGATCGTAGAAAATGCATTTAGGTGTTTAGAATAGCTGTGCGAGCACATTTAGATGTTCCTTTCTGTTCTCTGCCTGTTGCTTGTGCACAACAATGAATTCATTTGCTTGGTGGTTTTATGGCAGCCCAGTGGCTGCTGCTGGTAAACAGGATTACAGCGTTAAACCTGTAATTGTGAACCATGTATAACAACTGTTCTCCCTCTCACTCCAACTGTTTGATTGTGCTTTAGTTTTACTGCACATTTTAATATATTAACTAAATAAGTGTTTTATATTTGAACTACGTTGCCCTGTGTGCTATGCAAAGACAAAAGCACAGAACACAGATGTAAAAGTTCAGTATGTTTTCTGAATGAGGCTCTGATGATTGGGCACAGCAGAAAGGCAGGTGAGTACACACAAAGCAAGGAGCCAGGCAGCAATACTGCATGTGGTGCAACAATCCAGGAGTAACTGAGGAAAAGCTTCCATCTTCAGCAGGTCAACCATGATCAGCCCAGCTGCATCCAGGTGAGTACAGTATGCAGGCAAACGAACATGAGAGACCTCTGAAGCACACACTGATTGATGAGGGAGAGAAAGGGAGAAGAGAGCAAGCGTGGGAGACCATGACACTGTCCTGGCCTGCCTTACCTGCTGGACAACTACTAATGTGTTCATATATCATTTATCTGTTTTGATTTTATATACTGTTTGGTTTGTTTGTTTGTTAATTAGTTAGTTTGCTTGTTTTAATCAATTGTAAATCATGCTTTTTATTTGTTTTTGTTTCTAATGTCTCTGTAAAGCACTTTGAATCATCTTGTTGTTGAATTGTGCTATACAAATAAACTTGCCTTGCCTTGCCTATATTAATCTGTTACTTGTTACTTGTTATTAAATGTAACAAAATACTCGGTCCTGCCCGTAACCTAACTTTTCGTTTCCTTACAGCTCCAGTCTGATTATTAAATTATTGAAATGAACTTGCTTTTTCAATAACGAGCTCGCGTGTTTTTATGACTAATTGGTAATAATTACGCTTGATTAGCGTATTATCTCCTGGGGTTCAAATCCCCGGGTGGTGCTGTCAGAACTGTAAAAGCATGCTTACACACTGTTTTACATACAAAGTGCAATCAAAAGATTGTTTGTGAAAAAGCTGGACCTGATTTAAACTTGCATGCTGTCCTCCTTGGAGCCGGTAGCTTGCTCAGTGATGCACATTTCTGAATGTTCGCTTCTGATAGCCACCAACGGTCATCAGCCAGAACTGCCAGGGTCGAGGAAGTGGTCACAAAAATGGCTGCTATCAGTGCTGTGGTATTTAGATGTGCCGGTTAATACTGGCTGCCTTTGCCCATGTATCGCACACATCCTACGGTGAGACGATACATTGATTTCGACTAAAATGAAACGTCTCCTTTCAGTTTGTGTGTGTGTTCATTCCTCCATCACACCGCACTGCCTTGCGCCCAGGCAGACTCTCTTCGTCTTCTATCCTTTTGCAGCCACGCTGTGATATTTGTCATCATAAATCATACTGGAGGAGTTCGCAGAGATGCCAGATCAGCCACCGCTGTCTGGCATGTAATTAAGATGTCATAGCAGACACAGTGGTGATGTCATTACAGCTCACTACAATTTGGGATAAATACAGCGACGGCTTGTTTTTGTGTTTTGTTGTTTTTCTTCCCCTCTGTCAGCGATGGTGTAACGTGGGACTGATGTGCATGAAAGAGTTGACATTTGAGAAAAGGCTACACTTCACAGGACGAACGTACGACCGGCTTTTTTAGTCTGGGGTGAGCGGGTTTTAAAGTTCACCTTTTGGGTTATTAAGTACACTCAATATGTAAGTGTGCTGTAAACTGATATATGCCTCACTGAGAGAAGAATAAGTTACACTGGAACACCAACTCAGTTCAGTTCAACATGTAGCATCATCTTCTCAAAGGTACAACAGAACTGATTTTATTGAGGTCGTATTATTCATTCATTCCCCCGAGTATCTGGAAGACAGTACAAAGGGTGTTCACCATAAAGGCATACAGCAGGGCGGCGCTCACCAACCTCTTTTGCTCCACGGACCGGACTTTAAGGTGTGGCGGATAAATACAACAAAATAAAACGACACGACCGAGACAAAAACCGTGGGGTTTTGTAAATATAATCATAAACGTGAATTCACTGTGTAACTTTATTAGCAGCGTCCTCCTGAAATGCTCCAATGCTGAGAGTAACGTCCTCCTCTCTGGGCCTTAACGCTCTCTGGTGGCTATGGTAACGCGTAAACATTTCTTTCAAAATAAGACACAACTACAACACGGGAAAAGACCCAGGGAAACCGAGTTAACAATAAAACCCCTGAAAACCGTCAATTTCACACCTGAGCCTCAACTCTTGGGACCCGGTACCAAACGGCTCACGGACCGGTCCACGGTCCAGGGGTTGGGGACCGTCCAAAGATTAGGACTAGTGTATGAGTTTAAGCTGTAGCCAGAAACTAGACTGAAGGACAAACTGGGCGAGTATCAGACGTCTTAGTGCCGGTTTGCGTGGAGTTATGCTAAAAAGTGGACGTCTCAGAGGAGGTTTTTCTCTGCTACTGATGAAGGGTTCCACCTCCTGCTGAACGCAGAGCCCGCTCTCCTCATCATTACATGTTCATGCAAGGAGGTCAGCTGACTTCATCAGGGCAAAACACTGAAGCACTTCTGATTCATCACTGAAATTACGCGTGTAAAGTGTGACATTTGTAAAAACATGCACCAAATTTTGACAGTTGATTAAAGAGTGATGTCACTGCATTTTTGCTATGCCATATATGTCACATTCACATTGACTAATTGTAACATCTGCTCTTAATAGATGAAGTTTATAATGATATCCAATGAATATCGAGTTCACCTCTTTAGTGCGGTCCAGTTGGGAACGACTCCTTCCCTGGTGTAAAGAAACCAAATAAATAGATGTCACGACATGACAGAGAGATGATCTTATTAGAACGCTTCGCCAACACGAATAGTGTGTCAATAAAAAAGTACATAATGACACAGACACATTTGTGTAGATGCTGTCTGAGAAGTCAAGCTTTTCCTGCAGCAAATGAACAGATCAGCAGCAGCTGGCACTACTTGAATCCAAGTTGACACAACACGAAGACAGAAAATCAACAGAGCCATGAAATAGTGGTATAGACGTGTCAAAGCAAATCTCCCTCTACTGCACAGTGATCCCAGAATTCAGCATTAGCATGCCTACATCTACCTCCCAATTTAACTTGCCGCTGACGTTCTCGCCCAGAGAAGAAATGCTACTTGGAGGGAATTATGTTCGTATCACATCAAAGAAAGAGATGCATGTGTGTGTGTGTGTGCTGGGAGGTGGAATAGTGCACGTGGGAGGTGTGTGGTGTCTCTCCTTTAACCACGTTACTTTTGTTAAACTCTCTTCATGCTCCATGTGGCGCCGGGCACTGAGGTAATTTCACACCTGACCGGCCTTTTGCCAGCTCTACCAAACAGTTCTAGACACCCCGACAAGGTTGCCATGGAGACAAGGTGGAAGCTACTGCTAGTGTCAGTCCATTAAATGACTGTTTAACATGTAACGCAGCATGCTACATCTCATCTGTTGATGATTTGACTCCCTGGCCTGTTGGAAAATATGCCATTATCACAGGTGTCCATACAGGCAGCATGGAGCTTTCAAATTTCATTACCTGCAGGCTGACTCACTGCAGGGTCAAATGTAAAAAGATTTATGTATGCACAGAGGATGTGGCTGAGTGTGTGGAGCACAGGCATGCCCACACACTAATCCCTCTGCGTCATGCAAAAGGTAAAGTTTTATATGGAGAGAGAGAGTGATGGATGGATATTACTGTGCATATTAAAAAGGCAAACACTCTCCATGCCGTGCAGTCTCAGCTGCTTCACAGGCACGACAGCCATCGCCACACAACAATACTTCTTCCAGGGACAACTCTCTAAGAATCAGTTCTTCTCTGTAATACAGATTTTTTTAGTTCAGTAAAATCAAGACAGAATACATGTGTGTGAGGGAGATGGGTGGAAAGCTGAACATGGAAGGAAAAGGATGAGTTTAAATACCCGGGTTGACCATCCACAGCAACAGAAGAGGAGAGTGCAGGCTAGAGAGGGGGACGAGGGTGATTTGCAACAGAAGGACAGCAGTGAGATAGAAAGGGAAGATTTACAGGAAGGTAGTGAGGCCTGCTATGATGCATCTCTTGGATCCAGTGGCATTAAAAAAAGTGTCAGAGCTGAGGGTGCAGAGATTTTCAGTGGGAGTTGAACGGAGTGGACGGGATTAGAAATGAGAGGAAATGTGCAGAGGACAGCCTAATGAGACAACTCGTACCTTGGCTTTAACCTTACTTCCCTGCACACTTTAGAAAAAGATGCCTCAGACTTGGACCGTATCTTTGGATGGCTGTGACTGACCGGAGGCAGAGCACTGATCCATGTTACAGATTCTTCTCAGTCACTGTCTCACCAAAACTTTGGGATACTGTTACTGATGTTTGTCCTGAAGGCGATGATCATTATTACTGTAATGGAAGTTTATTATCCTCCTTCAATGAGCTGAGATGCCCTGGAAACAGTTTCCAAATTAATTTCTCTTATGTTAGTTCTGAGGTTGTTATTTTGTGTGACTTAAATCTAGATTGATACTCTGAAAGCTCGGCTGCTCTAACAAACCCTTCTTGGAGCTTCATTTACATCAGCTGATCGCCCAACTCAACAAACACAGTCTTGTTAAATTCAGTTCAGTTCATTTTTATTTCAAACATTTCAAATATGTGCCTTCACAATCATTACAAAATATCATTCCATTATTTGTTTGAAAAGGAGTAGGCAGAAGTATTTACTTATATGTCCCTACCCCCTCAAGTTTAACCTCTCATTCATTTAATTTTTTTTAGTCTTAAATTAAACAAACAACATATGAAACAAAAGTAAAGCAAAGCAAAACAAAACAAAACATACAGAAATCAAAAACAAGAAATTACCATGTGTATATTTGCAGATACACAAGTTATGGAAAAACAACAAACCAAAACAAAACAAAAAAAACAAAAAAGAACCGCAACACCATTACCAGCAACATTACCGCCCTGGGTTAACCCCGTTTTCTTCATTCTTATACTTATTTAAAATTAGGTTTTTATATTTTACTTTAAATTGTTTTATATTTTTACTGTCTTTCATTTCTTCTGTTAGACTGTTCCATAATTTAACTCCTGCAATTGAGATAGACATCGTTTGTTGTTCTAGCACTTTGTATTTTTAAATTCCATTTCCCTCTTAAGTTATACCCACCTTCTCTTTCTATGAACAATTTACAGATTTCTTTTGGAAGCAATTTATTTCTTACTTTATACATTATTTGCGCTGTTTTAAACTTCACCAAGTCTTGGAATTTAAAAGCTTGCATTTTGAGAAAGAGTGCATTTGTGTGGTCCCTGTACCCTACATTATTTATTAATCTAATGGCCCTTTTCTGTATTATAGTTATTGTTTGTGTGTTACTTTTGTATGTGTTTCCCCAGACCTCTACACAGTAGCTCATATATGGCAGTAGTAAAGCACAGTATAAAATGTGCAGTGCTTTCTGATCCAACATATGCTTTGCTTTCCCCAGGACGGCAATGCCCCTTGCCAATTTCCCCCGAACATAAGTAATGTGTGGCTTCCAACAGAGCTTGTGGTCAATGATCACCCCAAGAAATTTTATTTCATTTACTCTTTCTAAATATACATTGTCAACACATATTTCTACTTTGATGTTTTTCTTTGTTAAATTCACCTTAACAGACGGTTTTTAAACAAATAATACATTTAAGTATCCTTAAGTTTCCTCAAGACCCGTTAGCCTCCATGCTAACAGGTAACTATGCTTACCAAAGAAAGGTGATTTTCAATATTTTACATAACTACATATTTTAGCTAATCTGCAGCCCCCCCCCATCCATCCATCCATTCACTTCCGCTTATCCTTTTCAGGGTCGCGGGGGGCGCTGGAGCCTATCCCAGCTGTCATAGGGCGAGAGGCGGGGTACACCCTGGACAGGTCGCCAGTCTGTCGCAGGGCCAACACACAGGGACAGACAACCATTCACACTCACATTCACTCGCACATTCACACCTAGTGACAATTTGGATTATCCAATTAACCTATCCCCACAAGCTGCATGTCTTTGGACGGTGGGAGGAAGCCGGAGTACCCGGAGGGAACCCACGCAAACACGGGGAGAACATGCAAACTCCACACAGAAAGACCCCGGCCTGATGGTGGAATTGAACTCAGGACCTTCTTGCTGTGCGGCAACAGTGCTAACCACCGTGCCACCGTGCTGCCCCACCGTGCCACCGTGCTGCCAAAAAAAAAAAAAAAAATAGCAAATTCAATAATAATGTAATATACGTAACAAACATGCACCCTATCATTGCTTTAGGTTAAAACAGCGCTCCAACCTCTGACTTTAGCTCTCACGCCTGCAAACATAGTTGTAGGCAACTGCCAAAAATCTTTCACTGGATTGGTAAAAGTTTAGACAAATCCAACATCTGTGTATCGACTCGTTAAAAGAGCCAAATCAGATTTCTACTTGTCATCTCTCCAAAGATGCTTCTAAGTTTTGGAAAGTTTTAAAACCTTAACAGTAATCCCCCTGCGTGTAACACCAGGGTCACAGCACCAACTCCCAGTTGATAGAGGTGTGCAAAAGAACTCTAAGACAAAAAGTAACCATGAAGTGCAGGAGAACAAAGTGAGGCGCTGTCCTCAGGGTCTTTGTTTTTGGTGTTTTTGATTCCTTTTTTGCTGTTTTGGGGAAATGTTCAGTCTTGGTCAGTTAGTCTTATGATCAGTGGGTCGTTCCGTGTTCTGTGCCAGCCCGTCACGTCCTCTGTGTCTCTTAAGTCAAGCCCCTGTCTCCCTCTGTCTCGTCTCCCTTTGTCTCATCATTCCGTGTCTCCCCTCAACAGTTGACAGAAAATTATATCATATTTTAAATTATTCAAAACAACAATACAGCTTCTCTGGAAGTTAAACGTTCAACCTTCCAGCTGATCTGTTGAAGCAGTGGCCGACACCACAAGGCTTTGACCAACAGACCAACATGAACTGACATATATTTAACCCATAACCTCCATCTTTGTCTTCAGGTTTGGGATTTCTTTGGTGTTTTCAATGATTCTGTATCCTACAACAGCGTCGCAAGAAGCGTGTGGAAAAACCAAGGCGCAAAATAACTGCCCATGAACTGAGAAAAGTCAAGCGTGCAGCTGCCAAGATGCCACTTGCCACCAGTTTGGCCATATTTCAGAGCTGCAACATCACTGGAGTGCCCAAAAGCACAAGGTGTGCAATACTCAGAGACATGGCCAAGGTAAGAAAGGCTGAAAGACCACCACCACTGAACAAGACACACAAGCTGAAACGTCAAGACTGGGCCAAGAAATATCTCAAGACTGATTTTTCTAAGGTTTTATGGACTGATGAAATGAGAGTAAGTCTTGATGGGCCAGATGGATGGGCCCGTGGCTGGATTGGTAAAGGGCAGAGAGCTCCAGTCCCACTCAGACGCCAGCAAGGTGGAGGTGGAGTACTGGTTTGGGCTGGTATCATCAAAGATGAGCTTGTGGGGCCTTTTTGGGTTGAGGATGGAGTCAAGCTCAACTCCCAGTCCTACTGCCAGTTTCTGGAAGACACCTTCTTCAAGCAGTGGTACAGGAAGAAGTCTGCATCCTTCAAGAAAAACATGATTTTCATGCAGGACAATGCTCCATCACACGCGTCCAAGTACTCCACAGCGTGGCTGGCAAGAAAGGGTATAAAAGAAGAAAAACTAATGACATGGCCTCCTTGTTCACCTGATCTGAACCCCATTGAGAACCTGTGGTCCATCATCAAATGTGAGATTTACAAGGAGGGAAAACAGTACACCTCTCTGAACAGTGTCTGGGAGGCTGTGGTTGCTGCTGCACGCAATGTTGATGGTGAACAGATCAAAACACTGACAGAATCCATGGATGGCAGGCTTTTGAGTGTCCTTGCAAAGAAAGGTGGCTATATTGGTCGCTGATTTGTTTTTGTTTTGTTTTTGAATGTCAGAAATGTATATTTGTGAATGTGGAGATGTTATATTGGTTTCACTGGTAAAAATAAATAATTGAAATGGGTATATATTTGTTTTTTGTTAAGTTGCCTAACAATTCTGCACAGTAATAGTCACCTGCACACACAGATATCCCCCTAAAATAGCTAAAACTAAAAACAAACTAAAAACTACTTCCAAAAACATTCAGCTTTGATATTAATGAGTTTTTCGGGTTCATTGAGAACATGGTTGTTGTTCAATAATAAAATTATTCCTCAAAAATACAACTTGCCTAATAATTCTGCACTCCCTGTACGTCCCTACCCTCACCTATGGCCACGAGCTGTGGGTAGTGACCGAAAGAACGAGATCGCGGATACAAGCGGCAGAAATGAGCTTCCTCCGAAGGGTGGCTGGCCTCTCCCTTAGAGATAGGGTGAGAAGTTTGGCCATCCGGGAGGGGCTCAGAGTAGAGCAGCTGCTGCTCCACATCGAAAGGAGCCAGCTGAGGTGGTTCGGGCATCTGACAAGGATGCCCCCTGGGCGCCTCCTGGGTGAGGTGTTCCAGGCATGTCCCACCGGGAGGAGGCCCCGGGGCAGACCCAGGACACGCTGGAGAGATTATATCTCTCGGCTGGCCTGGGAACGCCTTGGTGTTCCCCCGGATAAGCTGGAGGAGGTGGCTGGGGAGAGGGAGGTCTGGGCCTCTCTGCTTAGGCTGCTGCCCCCGCGACCCGGCCTCGGATAAAGCGGATGAAGATTAATGGATGTTTGATATGTGTTGGTTACAATAATAATTTAACTTAACACTTAAAACTTGGGAGCACAATTAGATAAAAATTAAAGTTACATATTCTGATTGGTTAGAGTCGGGGCTCATCACCTCAGAGGGTTGACTCAGAATAGTTCCATTAAAATAAAGAACCAAAGTAATTAAAATCAAATGTATTGTGATAGAGATTAAGGACGCTGTAGTACAGTTACAACATCAAACAGAAGAAATGGCTTCCAGCTTAAAAAAGGCTTTTATTGTAAAGCACTAGCTCTGCGTCTGAACACCCGCATACTTTGCATTTCATTATTTCCATGTCAGGAAACGGTGTTTGTCATTCCAGACAGGCTTTAAATGTCATTACAGCGACAAGGCTCCAGGACAGCTTCATTTCCTCATCAAAGTCGGAGCTGTTTGGGCTGGAGAAGTGCCAGCTCTGATTTTATTGCACCTCAACGGAGATCCTTCATTTAGTCACATATTAACACATTCAGGAACCACAACAAAAGAAAAAACATTTCCATAGAATAATCTGAAACTTGTACATTGTTCAGTGTGTATATGTCGACAGTGGAAACTATATTCATGCTGTGTATGTTATTGCAAATGTCAATAACCACAACTGTTCCAAAAATCAATCTACGCTCCCTTTTTTGTCTTTGGTTTGAGGTCTAAGACGAGTCTTTGAAAGCAGTGCTGGTTAAAATATGACTCCAACATCAGACGGATCAAAGGTGTGAGTCCTCAAAACACTTTGAAAAGAAAAGAAATCACAAAATCTGTTGAAATGTAATCGAGTTTTAGTGATGCTCAGAATATTATTTGTGCTTTGGTTTCGGTTACACTTTTTCCCTGTTTTCCATACACAACAACATTAACTGTGCACACAATTCATGAAGCTCGTGTATTAACGACATGACTCCAGACTACAGCACAGTCCCATTGATCTCACACTTATGTGTAATTCAGCACACTTATTGGCCTTCAAAGTGCTAATTACTCTCACTCATGTCATACTTGTTCAGACTCCTCTGGAACAACTCAGTCATGTGTTTCACAGAGATGCTGAGTGACTTGTGCAGGTTTTAAGATGGTGCAGCAAGAACACAGCAGGAGACTGAGATCAACAGGAGGACTTCTTTTGTTGCATTTTTCTGTGTATGCTTTGGTTGAGTTTCTCGTTCTGTTTACATGACAAAGCTGAAGCACTGCAGTGTACATTTCATTTCCACAGGAAACTTTATCTCCACAAATGTAGCTGCATCTGAATATGGAACGTGGCCTCGTGATGATGGTGTACTGAGTTTGTCACTTGTGTTAATTTATGCAATAAGAAATCCATTTGTGTTTCATTTTGCAAGAGATTTGTGGAGTTTTTCAGAAAATGTGTTTAAAGGTTTTAGAAAAACTTTCAATTGTTTAAAATACAGAAGAAGAGAAGCGAACATGTTACAGCAGTTTGACACACACTGGTATTTTAGTACTGATTTTAAATATCCTTTAATCTGACGCCAAAATAGAAGCGCTATCTCTGTACCGACCAGTGTGCATCCTCAGATGATTTCCAGATCTCATAAATCCATATTTTATGCACAATGGAACATAGAAAACATATAAAAAATACAGAATACATGTTTAAAATGTCTAAAAATAACTGGGATAGGACCGTGTTTACCACTGTGCAGCAAACCCTCTCTGAACAGCGCTTCAGCTGCTGAGCCTCTGGATCATCTCCTCTCAGTCGTGGTCGACAGAGAACTCGTGATGTACAGAATATGTTCAGTTGGTGAAAGGTCTGGACTGCAGGCAGTTCAGTAGCACACTTCTCTGACTGGAACAGATGTTCCTCTAAAACATGCATACACCGTGTTGAGACCTTTGCAGATGTAGAAGCTGCCGGGTCCATAGTTAATAATATACCCATATGATCAGAGATGCAGGCTTTTGAACTGAGGGCTGAGGAAATGGCCACATGGTCCATTTGAATTTTGTTTTGGTCGGACAAGACGCCAGTGTTTTTAGATCATGTTCACATACGTCACTTGTGATGGAGTGTTATGACCCAGGGTCATTATTTGTGGTACGGGGTTGTTATTGTTTGTATTTGTATTCAGCGATGCTTGTTTCCAGGTGGAGGCCGCCCATTGGTGGAGGAAGGAAAGAGGCCAGCTACAAAAGGGGTTGGACTGGGCCGGTGAGGAGACTTTTCCTGGTTCCCCGTGAGCTGTGTGGCTGGGGACCGTCGTGGCGTGTGACTGCACGGGGCTGCAATATTAATGCTGAAAAAGGGTTGTACCTGGGCTTGGTAGCTGTAGGGGTGGGAAGCCGTTTCTTTTATTCCCCTCTTTTTTCCTGTTTCGGGTAGGGAGACAGGTTAGAGAATTGTATTTTGTTTTGGAATCGTGGGAGGTAAGTTAGTTCTGTTTTTCTTTCTAGTGTGTTTTGTTTGTTGTTTTGGCATCGCCCACCCTGAAGCTCGCTACCTGGGCCCTGTTTCAGGAAGCCGGTTTAGTGGAAAAACTGAGTAAGTATACCCTGAGTTAACGAAAACTCTGGGTTTTCGGTTTCACAAAGCGAGTTCAGCTGCAGCCTGAGTGAGTCACTATGACGACACACTCCGTGAAGCTAACCTGCCCCCTAGCAGGTTTACTACAACTAACCCTGACTGTCTCCGCCCCTTTGTCGGAAACCTGACAGTAGGAAGTGTCGGACATGGCGTGCCACTTCCTTGAAGAGCCAGTAGATCGTGAAGCCCAAATTCTCCGCAGAGCTCTCCGCCGGGAGAGAGTGATCAGAGCGCGTTTGGACATTTTATCATTTCCTGATGATTTTCTGTGCGAACGTTACCGTTTCTCAGCACAATCTATAATTTATTTGGATAACATCCTCAGGCCATATATTACGCATGTGACACATCGCGGACATGCTCTCAGTTCATTGCATATTATTTGTATTGCACTTCGGTTTCTTGCAAACGGGAGCTTTCTGTATAATATTGGTGACGCTGAGCACGTTTCCAAGGCTACCGTCTGTCGGGCAGTCAGGAATGTTACAGTTGCACTGAAACGTCTCCTGTACTCGTCTGTGGTGTTCCCCGGTCACAGACCCACAAGATTTATCAAAGAGGGATGCCACAAAATTGCAGGTATCAGGATGAACAAAACTTAATTTATGATGTGGTGATACTTGGACTACTACTTAAATTGCACATTTATTTTCAGGGTTCCCAGGCGTGATTGGCTATACAGATGGCACTCACATTCCAATCATTGCTCCTTCAGTAAATGAAGGAGACTATGTGAACAGGAAGTCTTTCCACAGCATTAATGTACAGGTACATAGTTCCCTGTAGCATGTCAAACTAACAAATTATTTCATTATAGTAATGGATGCTAATTTGTGTTCTCTGCACTGTGAAGATCATATGTGATGCTGCCAACATTATCACAAATGTGGAAGCCAAGTGGCCAGGCTCTGTCCATGACTCACAAATATTCCGTGAATGTACACTGAGCACAAAATTTGGACATGGTGAGTTGAGAATACTTTAAAATATATAAAGACCAATTGCTTCAGGGACATTTGAACTGAAGTGTACCCTTCTGTCTTAGGAGAGTTCACTGGCTACTTGCTTGGTGATAGGGGGTATCCATGTTTACCCTATTTGCTTACCCCTTACCCTGACCCTGAACCGGGCCCACAGCAGCGATATAATCTGGCTAATTGCAGGACAAGAGCCAGAATTGAAATGACTATCGGAATGCTTAAGGCCCGGTTCCAGTGCCTGCAAAGACTCAGGGTCACCCCAGAAAGGGCATGTGACATTATTGTGGCATGTGTGATTCTTCACAACATTGCCACAATTAGAGGAGAACACTGTCCTTCTGAACCAAACATCACCAGTGATCCAAACCATGAACATCCTGACCCTCCCACGGACATACAAGATGGAAGAGCAGTCAGAGACACCATATGTCACAATCATTTCTTTTGACCCATCACCTCAACATGTTGAAAGAAGAATAAACAGATTTTTTGTTCAACTGGCTTTATTGGTCGCCTGTATTTCCTGTACACAAAGTATTAAAAGATGTAAACCTCATAAAGTGTCTCTGTTGCTTCCTCCTCTGTAACAGCTGTCAATGTTTCTTCATTATTTTCCTGTAGTAAAGAAATAAACAACATTGCTGTTCTACTGTAAACTCATATAATCTGTGGAGTATTACTCACAACTGCATGTTGGTCTGGCTCAACAGGAGGCTGCACCAGATGCAGTACACCATCACCATCAACTGATAGAATATGAGGTTTATACAGGTCACTTATAACTTACAAGGGACCAAATGGCAATTAACAAACATACCAATCACCTTACACTTCATTGTCATTATGCTCTCAAAGACAACCAAGGCTGAGGGAAGGCAAAATCAGTTGGAAAATAACTTCACTACAAAATAATTCATTATGGTAAAGAGTTTATCAAATGAATGTGTCGCACTGCAAAGGTGACTGTGAAGAAAGGATGTATGCACATCATGTATTATTTTGAATTTACCCCTTATGTAGGCACTTGTGTCTTGCGGGGTTATTGCCTCAGAGGATGTCCCCGCAGAGATGCCTTCGGCCACAGGGTGCCCACTGTTTTGGCTGAGGGCCAACTGCTCAGCCTCTGTGAGTGGTGGTGGTGGAGGACCCCCACCTGTTTTTCGGGCCTCTGCTTTTTTTCTGTTGGCTATAACGGGCCACATTTGAGCATACAGAGTAAGCAAATATGTACTTGTAATGTGCTCAGATAATTTCAATAAGTGCTTACAGAAAGAAAATTAATGTAGCCTCTAACTGCAATTGATTTACATGGGACAAACAGACCAAGCACTATGGCTCATAATACAATTACACCTCACCTGATTGGACTATATTTTTATATTTCATTTTTACTTGCTGCCAGGCACGTTTGGGGCCTGTTGGGTTGCACCTGCGCTCACATCACATCACAAAATAAAATGTATAAAATAACAAATAAAATAACATATGATAAAATAACGTGTTAAATGGGTGGAAATCCCTCGATCAATGTTTAAATTAACACTCACGCATTGACTCTGTCGGCTATGTTTTGCCATGCATGCTTTTGCAGCTGTGGCTGTGTTCCTTTTTTTCGCGGAATTTGCATGTTATCGGCATATGCTGCCATCAGAATTTCGGCCTCAAGCGCTGTGAAATACATTGACCGCGCCTTCTTTCCCTCCGTCTCCATGGTGACTCGCTTAATCTGTGCTCCGCTTATCAGGGCTTTATGTATCCTCGTCCGCGCGCTTCACTTGGGGTTAAAGCAACTCCGCGTTGACTGAACTAATTGTTATCAGCCTTTCTGAAACGGAATATTCCGAGTTGGACAGTTCGGGGTTACTCAACCGTGAGTGTCGTTTTTCACTCTGAGTTTTCCAAACCGGCTTCCTGAAACAGGGCCCTGTTCAGTGAATAAATTAACCAAACTCGTCATTCTGCCGTGGTGTGTTTTTTTTTTGTTTGTCGTTGTTATGTATCGGGTTTATTTTTTGTTGTGTTGCACCCCGGCTTCGGGCCGGTGTGTAACATAAATGGGGGCTCGTCCGTTTGAGGGATTTCGGGTTCGTTTGTGTGTCGTGGGGCTCGTGTGGGTGTGTGGGGTTGTTTTTTGTGTGTTTGGGGGTTGTTGGTGTGGGTGGCCGCGGATGGAGTTCGATGTGGACAAGTTTGCCGAGGCGCCTTCCTTGCAGCAGTTGGGTCGGTGTCGGAGGGAGGATTTGTTGCTTATTGCGGGCCGTTTTGATGTGCGAGCGCCGGCGGAGGTAAAGAAGGACGATTTGCGGCAGCTTGTCGCGGTGGCTTTGAGCGAGCGGGGTTTATTGTCGGGCGTGCCGCTTGTTGGTGGAACGGGCGGGGCGGTTGTGGAGCCGTTGGCTCTGGTGTCTGTTCCTCCTGTGGCCACCCCCTCTGTGGCTCCTCCGGCTCCGGTGGTGGAGTCGTCGGCGGAGGAGCTCCAGTTGTTGCTCCGCATTAAGGAGGTGGAGTTGAGTAGTCACCGGTTGGAGGTAGAAGCGATGCATCTGAGGGTGAGGGCGTTGGAGTTGGAGCGTGGACCTCCGCCGCGTGCCCCTGACTCTACGCCGCGTGCCCCTGTCTCTACGCCGCCCACGTCTGCGCCCTCTGTGCTCCCTGCGCCGCCGGCGCCTGGTCCCGCCCCGGCTCTCCGTCAGGATTTTGATATTGGGAGGCACATTAAATTGGTGCCGCCCTTTTGTGAATCGGAGGTGGAATCGTTTTTTTCTGCTTTTGAGCGTGTGGCTACCGCGTTACAGTGGCCGGAGGAGGTCTGGGTTTTACTGTTGCAGTGTCGGCTGGTGGGTAGGGCTCAGGAGGTGTGGGCTAGCCTGTCGGCATCTGAGAGCTTGGATTATGGTGTGGTTAAGGCTGCTGTATTGCGTGCTTTTGAGTTGGTGCCTGAAGCGTACCGTCAGAAGTTTCGGCAGTGTGTGAGGGGGGGGGATCAGACTTATGTGGAGTTTGCGCGCGAGAAGGGTTTGCTCTTTGATCGGTGGTGCCAGGCTAGTGAGGTTAAGGAGTTTGCACAGCTGAGGGAGTTAGTGTTATTGGAGGATTTCAAAGGGTGTTTGCCAGAGCGGGTGGTTGTTTATTTGAACGAGCAGAAGGTCGTTTCCCTCACGAAAGCGGCGGTTCTGGCAGATGAGTTTGCTTTGACGCATAGGAGGGGTTTTTCCCCTCCGTTACGTCGGGGTTCTAGAGTTTTGCCGGAGGTGGGGGGGGGGCGTTCTCCCCCGCTCTCGCGGCGTAGCCCTACGGTGGCCGCTGGGGACCGCCGATGTTTTTTTTGTCATGAGCTCGGTCATCTCGTTGCTTCTTGTCCCGTGCTGAGGGCGAGGGAGGGGGCGCGGGCCAACATTTCGGGGGGGGCCGTGCAGTGTTGCTCCGCGGTAACCCGCCCTAGCTTAATGCCGATTGGCGTCGTTCCGCGGGGGATAGATGAGGTGTTTCGACCGTTTATTTCGTCGGGGTTTTTATCGTTGTCTGGTGATGCGGGGGACCGGGTTCCGATCACTATCTTGAGGGATACCGGGGCGAAGCATTCGGTGGCGCGGCGTGGAGTCGTGCCTTTCTCTCAGCAGTCGTATTGTGGTTCTGACTTACTGGTGTGGGGTATACAGATGAGTATTCTACGCATGCCTCTCCATACGGTTACTTTGACCTCGTCTTTTGTATCGGGCGCTGTGCGGGTGGGGGTTCGAGATCAGCTGCCGATTGAAGGTATTGATCTTATTTTGGGGAATGACTTGGCCGGGGGAAAAGTGTTTCCGGCTACTCCGGAAGTTATTGAGTGTCCTACCTCGGATCGGTTATGCCACTTTCCGTCGGAGCTGGGTGACTCCACGGTTTTTCCGGCATGTGTGGTTACTCGTGCTCAAGCTCGTCGCTTGGGTGGGGAGGTGGACATATCCGGAATGTTTCCGGACGGCTCTGAGCCGCATGATAGTTCTGTTCCGGGGGTGGATGGTGGGACGGCGAAGGTTTTTAGTGTGGTGTCGGAGGATTTGCGCCTGGCGGTAAACAGGGAGCAGCTCATTGCGGCCCAACAGGCTGATGATACGTTGTCTGCCTGTCGAGCTGCTGCCTTGCAGCCAGGGGCGGTGCCTGGTGCTGCTTCTTATGAGGTTGATCGCGGGGTTCTGTTACGCAATTGGGCTCCGGTGGGTGGGTTGGGGGGTGAGGTGGTCACTCAGGTGGTGGTGCCGACGGAGTACCGACCCCAGGTTTTGAGTCTGGCCCATGAGCATCATCTGTCAGGCCACTTGGGGATTAAAAAAACTTATGACCGAGTGCTTCGTTACTTTTTTTGGCCGGGGCTTAAGTCTGATGTGGCGTGCTATTGTCGGTCCTGTCATGTGTGCCAGGTGTCGGGTAAGCCCAATCAGGTCATTCCACCCGCCCCGTTACATCCAATTCCTGCAATAGGGGAGCCCTTCGAGCATGTTATTGTGGACTGTGTAGGGCCTTTACCGAAAACTAAGGCGGGTTACCAGTACGTACTCACCATAATGTGTGCGGCCACACGGTTTCCAGAAGCTATTCCCCTGCGATCGCTTAGGGCTAAGGCCGTGGTGAAAGCCTTAGTACAGTTCTTTTCTATATTTGGGTTACCGAAGTACATTCAGACCGATCAGGGCTCTAATTTTCTGTCGGGGGTTTTTGCTCAGGTGATGACTGAGTTGTCGGTTAAGCACCGGGTGTCTAGTGCTTATCACCCAGAAACACAGGGGGCTTTGGAGCGATTCCATCAGACCTTGAAGGCCATGTTACGGAAGTACTGTTTTGAAACTGAGGCCGAATGGGATGTGGGCCTGCCGTTATTGCTATTTGCCATTCGAGAGACCACACAAGAGTCCCTGGGTTTTAGCCCGGCGGCGTTGGTTTTTGGGCATACGGTGCGTGGACCCCTACGTCTGCTCCAAGAGGGGTGGCTCGCGCAGCCCGACCAGCCGCGGCCCGTGCACAACGTGCTTGACTATGTAAGTTCGTTTAGGGAGAGGCTGCACGCTGCATGTGAGTTGGCGCGCAGGTCGCTTTCCGGTGCTCAGGAGAAGATGAAAGAGAGGTATGATAGGAAGACCCTCAAGCGCACCTTTTTGCCTGGTGAGCGTGTTTTAGTTCTCTTACCCATTGTGGGTTCATGTTTCCAAGCTCGTTTTAGTGGTCCGTATGAGATCGAGCGCCAAGTTAGTGACACGGATTACCTGATTAAAACCCCGGATAGGCGGAAGAAGTCCCGGGTTTGTCATGTTAATATGCTCAAGAAATATGTGGACCGGAACCAGAGCCAGACTAACTCTGTTTCCCCTGTGGTGACGGTGGGTTCACCCTCCTACCAACCGGAGGTGGATGGGTTGCGTGAACCCCAGGGACCCAGCTCAGGGGCCCGCTTGGAGAATTCAAAGATCTTGGAGGACCTTGAGGCTCATTTGCTTTATTTGGGTGAGCCCCACAGGCAGGATATTTACAATCTGATCTGTGGTCATATTGTGCTCTTTAGTGACAAGCCGACTCAGACCACTATGCTTGAGCATGATATAGATGTTGGCGAACACCGGCCCATTAAGCAGCATGCCTATCGGGTCAATCCCGGAAAGCGGGCAATCATGAGAAAGGAGGTGGAATACCTGTTGGAGAATGGTTTTGCGGTGCCCAGCTTCAGTCCATGGAGCTCTCCTACCCTCTTGGTGCCTAAATCTGATCAAACCCCACGTTTTTCAGAATCAGAATCAGAATACTTTATTGATCCCTGGGGGAAATTATTTTTTGTTACAGTGCTCCATTTTAAACCAACATTAAGACAAGACAGACAATATGCTAACTAAGAATAGTACAATATATACATATATATACATACATACATACATACATAAGTCACTTATAAATAAATATTTGGAAAAGTAATGATTACCGTAAAGTAAATGCCATCACCAAGCCAGACTCCTTTCCGCTCCCCCGTATGGATGACTGTGTTGATAGGGTGGGCTCAGCCAGATTTGTCACCAAGCTAGATCTTTTGAAAGGTTATTGGCAGGTGCCCCTGTCGCAACGGGCGGCGGAGATTTCAGCTTTCGTGACACCAGACCATTTCCTGCAATACACGGTGATGCCGTTTGGGTTGAGAAATGCTCCCGCCACGTTTCAAAGGCTGATGAACATGGTGCTACTGGGTGTTCAGGGATGCGAGGTCTACTTAGATGATATTGTGGTTTACTCGCTGACCTGGCTAGAGCACATGGAGACGCTACGGGAGGTTCTTGTCCGATTGAAGGGTGCCTGTTTGACAGTCAATTTGGCCAAATGCGAGTTTGGCAAAGCTGTGGTTACCTACCTAGGGAAGCAGGTGGGACAGGGGCAGGTACGCCCTCTCATGGCCAAAGTCCAGGCCGTCTTGGATTTCCCTATACCAACTACGCGGCGTCAGCTTCGCCGTTTTTTGGGAATGTGTGGCTACTATCGAGGGTTCTGCAAAAATTTCGCCACCGTGGTTATTCCTCTGACAGCCCTGACAAGTCCGTCGTGCCTGTTTTTGTGGAACTCTGATTGTCAGGATGCCTTTGACTCAGCCAAAGCCCTGTTGTGCAGTGCCCCAGTGTTAGGTGCCCCTGACTTCACTCGGGTGTTTAAGTTAGAGGTGGATGCCAGTGCGCATGGTGCGGGTGCTGTACTCCTGCAGGAGGATGACCAGGGTATTGATCACCCCGTGTGTTACTTCTCAAGAAAATTCAATAAACATCAGGTGAATTATAGTACCATCGAGAAGGAAGCTTTAGCGTTACTCTTAGCCCTCCAACATTTTGAGGTGTATGTCAGTTCCAGCCCCGCTCCAACTGCTGTGTATACGGACCACAACCCCTTGGTTTTCCTCTCTCGCATGAGGAATAACAATCAGCGTCTCATGCGTTGGTCTTTGCTGCTGCAGGACTTTAATATTGACATCCATCATCTTAGAGGGGCTGATAATATTGTGGCCGATGCCCTATCCCAGGTGGAGACCTAGGTCTAGCATCTCTCTAATGAGATGCTTGATTTTAGGTGGGGGGGTGTTATGACCCAGGGTCATTATTTGTGGTACGGGGTTGTTATTGTTTGTATTTGTATTCAGCGATGCTTGTTTCCAGGTGGAGGCCGCCCATTGGTGGAGGAAGGAAAGAGGCCAGCTACAAAAGGGGTTGGACTGGGCCGGTGAGGAGACTTTTCCTGGTTCCCCGTGAGCTGTGTGGCTGGGGACCGTCGTGGCGTGTGACTGCACGGGGCTGCAATATTAATGCTGAAAAAGGGTTGTACCTGGGCTTGGTAGCTGTAGGGGTGGGAAGCCGTTTCTTTTATTCCCCTCTTTTTTCCTGTTTCGGGTAGGGAGACAGGTTAGAGAATTGTATTTTGTTTTGGAATCGTGGGAGGTAAGTTAGTTCTGTTTTTCTTTCTAGTGTGTTTTGTTTGTTGTTTTGGCATCGCCCACCCTGAAGCTCGCTACCTGTTCAGTGAATAAATTAACCAAACTCGTCATTCTGCCGTGGTGTGTTTTTTTTTTTGTTTGTCGTTGTTATGTATCGGGTTTATTTTTTGTTGTGTTGCACCCCGGCTTCGGGCCGGTGTGTAACATGGAGCTTTAACCTACTATGTGGATGACTCAATGACCTGTGCTCACAGATGTGATTTCTGAAAGTATCCTGAGCCCATGCAGTCACTAAACCCGTTTTTAAAGTAACGTGACGCTGGAGATAAGCGGCACCCATTACTGATTGTCAGCCCTCTGCTCATACAAATGTCTCCAGATTCTCTGAAACTTTTATTGAAATTTTGTACTTTAAATAATCAACTTTTCAAATCGTTCACTTCTTCACACTTTTACATTGAGGAGCATTATTCTTATATTGTTCTCCAATTTGCACATGCAGTTTTGTGTCTGAGGGGTGAGGAAAAAGGTGAGAGAAACTAATGATGATGTTACATGCACACACTCTGAAAGCTTTGCAATTACCAGGAGAAACCTGACAACACTACCCTGGGAAACCCAGAGAATATGTAGGACTATGCTAATTACCAAGAAAGCACTCAGGTCTGTTATACTTAGAACAGAGAGGTGGTTCGTTTATTAAATAATTGATTTATTGTCAGCGATTTAACACAACAATTCAATTACAAATGGACTGTTAATTGATTCAGAGCTGTGCCGTACCAGTGGGTGAATGCAGATGAGGTCCAGAGAATCACCAACTCACGCATGCTGCTCTCTCTCTCTCACGCACACACACACACACACACACACACACACACACACACACACACACACACACACACACACACACACACATTAAGGTAAGCTCAAACCAGGAGTGCCTCAGCTTTAGCCTGGCAGCTTCTGAATACAGAGAGCATCAGTTTATTAATATTTCCAAAGCAAACACACCCTGTGTGGTTAAAGCTTCAGTTTAAATCAGATCAGTATTGATTAGTCAGTTAGTAGTGTGAAGTTGTTCTATACACAAACTGCTCAAGCTGAATCATTGAATGCATCAAAAACACATTAGCAGCTCTGCGTACATCCCACAGCTCAACCACTGGTGTATAAAAGGACTTACCGTATTTCCCGGACTACAAAGCGCACCTGAATATTAGCCGCACAAGCTAAAATCAGGGGAAAATCCTGTTTTGTACATACATTAGCCGCACCTGACCAAAAGCCGCAGGTGTTTCAATGTTGACTCATCATATGTAAGAGAATATGCACAAAGGGAATTGTCAGGAAAGAGATGGCTGTTTGGAGACACACCCCTTTTATTAATATTTTGAAAAACAAGTTATGGGTACATATTTGCACATGTGCTGTGCTTCATAAATGAGTAACAAATGTATTACATAACAATAACCTACAGCACACCAGAAAAATAGATTCGGACTACCTTTTATGCTCAGGTGCAGTGACACGGCTTTAACAAGAAGAAAAGTCAGTCATTCACCACCATCTTCCTGCGCTCTAAAACCACCAAAGTCCTCTTCTCCAGTGTCGGATACGAACAGGCTCAGGATGGCTTCGTCATCCACTCTCAGCTTCTTTCCTTCGTTGTCACTTTCAAAACCAAAGATAATCCTCATTGTCATTGTCAGTGTCAGAGTCGAACACCCTCAGAAGGGCCGTGGCGGTGTCCTCCTCTCCATCATGCAGCAGTCCAGCCCTTCGAAATCCGTTGGTGATCATGGATGTTTTCACACTTTTCCACGCTGTCAGATTCCACCGGTGGAGTTGAGCACAACTTGCTTTTCGCAAGTTTATCGCCGCTCGTCATCCACGACTCCCGCTGAACGCGTAGCGCTACTTTGAAGTTTGTTTTTCGCGCTACTTGTACGGCACTATGTTGCCTGGCGGATGGACATGTGACCAACATACCACTCTTGAACCCCGATCCTTCCGCCAGGCAACGTAGTGCCGTACAACAGCGGAACAAACAAAACAAATCGTCTTACGATATCACAAAAATCATGGACAATCCATAGAAAAGCCGCACCTGACTAAAAGCCGCAGGGTTCAAAGCTTGTGCAAAAAGTAGCGGCTTATAGCCCGACAATTACGGTATAAGTCCAAGCCACGCACAAAGATCAAACGTTGTGGGTCACCACAGAAATCCAAGTCAGCTGTGCATGAGACAGAGAGCCCACTCTGAAGCTAATTACTGCACAGCCTGTTACTGAAATGTCCAGCAGAAAATCCACGAAAAAAGAAAGTGATGCCAAAGCAGCAGCACTTCTGTAGCGTAGCCCAGAGAAGCAGGAGCAGCTCTGCTGCAAAGCTATTAGGCGCCCACCCAGGCACAAATGGGCTGAGAGCGGCCAATAGGAGCATTATGGCCTAAGAAGTGAGGCAGCCTTCTTTCATGCAAATGTGAGTGAGTGTGAACACACATTCAGATGACTGGCTGCCTGGGAACCAGCTGAGGGATACCAGACCAATCAGCAACTGATCAGCAACTGATTGGTCGCAATTGCACCTTTTAAAGGCCGAAGAATATTCATTCAAGGGCCAACGGGAGACAGGGTTCATTGATTTAATAGCATCAAGTCGGAAGAGGAATGTGACAGAAGTGTTCAAGTTAAATTAGGATCACATGTTTCAGAGCAATGTAAAATATGGAACTCCTCAAGGAAGTGTGGTAAGTCCAATGTTATGTTCAGTTATGATTAATGACATTTTTAAAGATATACTCTACTAAAAATTTTAGAACAGCCAAATTTTTCCAGTTATTTATTGCAGTTCAAGTCATTCAAGTCCAGTGAACAGCTTGAAATGGTACAAAGGTAAGTGGTGAACTGCCAGAGGTTTAAAACAAAGGAAAGATTACACAAAACAGAAAAATAACATATACAGTATTTCAGAATCATACAAAAAGGCACTTTTCAGGAACCCTGAGCCAAAACAGTTACCACAGCATCCTGCAGCACCGGCCTGGTCTGAGGTTCATCCTACAGTAGTGAGAGTAGGGAGGGGGTGGGTGGAGGAGAGCCTAGAGAGGTGGAGGCATGCTCTGAAGAGAAGAGTTGTGTGAAGGTGATGGAGACACTGAAAATGCACAAATGGGGTGTTAGCTTTTTTCCTGGCATTAGTCTAGTCCACTTTCTTCTTTGTACCAGTGGTGCTTCAGGCACCTCTGAGAATGTGCATCTAACCAGTTAAAACTGGTGGGGAGAAGCTGGTTGTTTTGCAGGCACTGAGCTAAGAGGTGGCCTTGACCGAAATCAGATGTCAGTTCTCGTGTCTCAAGCTGCCCCTGCACATTCTTTTATACTAATGTCTGCAGGTTTCTAAGTAATTATTCAATCAGTAAAAAACTGAAGATTGTACCAATCCCAAATTAAAATCAAACCCAACAAGGCTCTGCCTCCCATTCTACTTTTAAATACTCTAGGAACAACAAGTAGGCCTGCAGAGTGAGAGCGAAGTGCTCTAATAGGGTGATATGGTACTACAAGGTCATTAAGATAAGATGGGGCCTGATTATTTAAGACCTCGTATGTGAGGAGCAGGATTTTGAATTCTGGATTTAACAGGAAGCCAATGAAGGGAAGCCAATACAAGAGAAATCTGCTCTATGTACTGACAGGCCGAATGAAGTCAACTATTTTAGTTTCATTTTTAGCTCCGACTTACAAAACACCCCCTGTTGTGCCATACAGTGCTAAAACACCAAGATAAATATAAGTCTGTCTTGTTAAAGGTCCATGTTATGCATCAGCCTTTTTTGTCAGGGGGCCAAGAAGCCAGTACGTAGGAGTGGACCCAAAAGCAGAATCAAAGAACAGTTTGGACTTAAAGCTTTATTTAGTATTGTTGAACTCGTGGAAACGTAGCGAGAGTCTCTGGCAATGAGGCAACTGGAACAGAGGGAAAGAGCGGTTCATTCCTGAGGTAAGTTTGACTGAAGGTCAGTATGGGTTTGGAGAGCAGAAGCTTACTTGCAGGTTGGAGACGGTGTTACGGCCCTAGCAGGGCCTCCTCCTGAAGGTGCCTGTGTGGGCGTGTCCCACCACCTCTTCTGCCTGAGGTGCCACCTTTCCCTGTTACACAGCTGACTCACATCAGTAATTAAAAGTATTTAAGCCCAGGGAAAGGTGAGCTCTGGGCCAGAGTGCCATGAGTGTGGTTACAGCTAGTGAGCTGAGTGTGTTTGTGAGTGGTTACAGCTAGTGAGCTGTGTTATTGTGGTTTGCAGCTAGTGAGCTGCTCTCTTTCTTTTTGGCTTACGTTTTACTTTATTGACCACGCCTGAGTTTTGTTTGTTTTCTTAAATGGTGATAGCGGCTTGTCCGTCTCTTTTAGTTGAGCTACTTTAATAAAACTCTTTGATTGAACCCTTTTGCCTCCTTGACTCCTTTTTCTAACCCGGTCACTTTTTGTTACTCCCCCCTCACCGCCTAGACCCCTCAGGGGAACGTAACAGACGGTTAGCTCCGGGCAGAACGACGACTACGCATCCGGCTGAATCGCAAAGTGGGTTAAGAGAGGTTCTGAGCCTTCCAGGGATCCTGAGGTGAGTCCAGTGAGTTGTGCTGCAGGTAAATCGAACTGAGGTCTTAGAAAAAGAGAATGAAGATACAAGGAGACGTAAGTACCAGGCAAAACTTAAACAATAAGAGACGTGAAGGACTAGTTACCACCATAAGAAAGCTGAGGAACTGGTAAAGAATGGAAGGCTGGGCTTGTCTTAAATGACATCCCGCTCATTGCTGTTGATGGATTATAAGTGGAAAGATGCAGCTGTGGAACCAGTCACCCCCCAGTGGGTGGGCACAGGAAACAAAAAGAGCCCAAGCAGAAAAACACCGGACAGTCTCTCAGATTATGACATTTTTAATTATTATGTTATGAACCTGCAAGTCTGAGTCGCCAATTATGTTATTATAACATGCAACCTCCATAACGAGCATATGGTTAATCAACCTCCATATCACGAAGTGTATATAATTAATGTTAATAAATGGAGAGTGGACCTATTGGATATGACTGCTCATCACATTTTTATGTATACTTTTTGGTTCCCCTAATTATGATAAAAAGCAGACGGATCTCCACTGGATGCTCTCCTCTCCTCCTGGATTCATCACTGTCTACATGAATTCAAGGAGATGAAGTTTAACATTTCAAGAAGGGAAAATAGGTGCTTATCCAAAATAGGTCAGTTTGTCTGACACACTTAACATCATCTCTGTGATCTAAAAGTGTGTTTCACTTTTGGTGTCCTAGATACTTTGCCCTACCCGTTTCCTTCTTTGCCCTCCATGGTGGGTAAACCCAAACGCCCTTTTTTACATCCTTTATTTTTACCAAACAGATGTTCTTGATTAGTTGGCCCTTTCTCCTTCTTTTGCTTTAAATGTCTTCATTTAGGAGCCTCTTAACAATCACGGCCTCTGGAGAGCCTTAACAGATTCACCCTCAATTACATGATGGGAAAAGCATTAGAACCATTAAAACCAGCCAGGCAATGGTAGAACCAGGCAGGCAGTGTTACGATGAGTGGTACTGAGACTTAGGCAAGTCCTGCCTTTAAATAAGTGAGACGGACCATTTCCAGTGTATTCTCTTCTTTGTTTTTTGGTTTTGTTCTGGTTCTTTTGGTTAAACAAACGCATACGTACACTTCCTTGTGCGTGCAGGTGATTTCACCACACGGTGCAGCCAGGCCTGAATGACAGCTGTGTGATGTGCTGATTACTAGCTTGTCGTCTTGACACTGATGAATGATGTACACGCATCGGTCATACATTTCATATCAAATCAATCAAAACCTGTAATAACATGGGCCCCTCATATGATAAGGTAAATGGTAAATGGCCTGCATTTGTATAGCGCTTTACTCAGTCCCTAAGGACCCCAAAGCGCTTCACACTACATTCAGTCATTCACACACACATTCGCACACTGGCAATGGCAGCTACATTGTAGCCACAGCTGCCCTGGGGCGCACTGACCTTGTTGACCCTGTTTCTTCAGCCTTCAGTGCAGAATACTTGTACTGTACATCTACGCTGATTATCCTTAAGTACTGAGGGAGATCTTATATTATCAATACCATCAATCTGATACTATCAATACTTGAGGTTGCCATGTCATGGTCAAGGGCAGAAAGAGCAATGAAGGTTAAAGGACGATAGATTCTGACAAGCAGGGAGCGAGCCAATGATTTTGTTATACTCTTGTCTCAGATCGAAAATGGCAATTTAAGACCATGTTGAAAAAATCAGATCTAATGACAGGAAGAGATGCGAGCAGACAGGAGGAAAAGCACCACATGTGTGTGACCTGGTTCAAGTGTTCATGCCAAGTAAAAGGCGTCTTTGTAGATGGCGAAGGTTTAAAAAAAATTACAAAAGAATTTGCATTTCGGAGGTTCAAGTAAATGTTCAAGTATCACTCAATGCCTCTTCACAGCTGCTTACAGAAGTGTTTTATTTGCCTTTCCCCTACACTGTATTGTTTTTAACTCGTCAGCCAATCATGAAGCATTTATGAAATATTTAGTATTTTCAGGTCATGCGTCAAAACCAAAACAATGAAATATTAACAGAAAGAGAAAAACTTTACTATTTCTTGTTTAAGAACCTTGTAAAAAATAAGAGCAGAGTCAACACAGTCATTTCTTCAAACTAGGATGAGGGTGTTCAGATTAGTCACACCTGATCCTTGAAAATCTCAGGTGTGTGTTTGTCAGTGGCCCCCGGCCCCTACACCCTCCGTAACAGCCAAACCAAGCGTAACAAGGCATCTGGAATCTGTGCACCTCCCCTGGAGGTGCATGGAAAAGTGATGGGAATATTTATAGAAACACCCACTGCTGAACTCAGCCTTGTGATTTGAAGCTTTCTGGGCCAACTTTGTTAATCTGCTCTTTGTCAGCATTTTGATTTAACCCTCAGATCCAGAACATGTTTAGGCGGTTGTTTGCTAATTAATACAGACTCTCTGGCGGCAGATAACACAGCGTGTCATTCACTCAGACAGCCACGAGCACTTTCATCTTAAAGCAGAACACAAGATAAAACTGAGCAAATGAAAGTGTGCTTCCACTCAACTCCTTTTCTGTGTCTGTGAAAAAAGTCCACCTCTAACTGCACACTCAACTCCAAAAATAAAAAACAAATATTTGCTGCCAGTATCTCTGGTTTTGGTCAATCCTAACTATTCTGATATCTCTGGTGGTCACAGAGAGGCAGCTCTGACAAGCCTCCACTGAAATGTCTGGAGGGGCCTCTTCTTCTTTGTTTGGAGGACGCAGATGTGTGACTGTTAGTGATGTGCGGATCGATCCTGAAATATCGATTCCTCCGATACCAATCATTTATGTTCTAGAATCGATTCTCACATTAAAATATCGATATTTTAGTAATTTAGAGTAAATTTGTAGTTTATCATTAACAGGAACACAGTGGAAAGAAACTATAACATTCGGATTGTCTACATTCAAAGGAACTACTTCCTCTTCCGCCTTTCATAGTCATGTGCGAAATACGGCTGCATAAATGTCTCACAGCCGCTGGCGTGCGCACTCACAACAATGGCTGAGTGTAATTGTGCGGACGTATTTTACCTCCACAAACAGCTGAGACGTGGTTTGCGATACATGTGGCAAAAAAGTGAGGTGTTGTGTCCATACTAGGGAGACATTCAAGAGGGCTATTGGGGGTAAATACATTTTACAGGGTTTATTTATTGGGTAAAATACGTTAAATGTCACCGTTATTATTGGCCGGCCCGGAAACAGCGGGGGGTGTCCAAATTCAGAGGCTGCTTCCACCTGAGGACCCGGCCTTCGCGGTCTAAAGAAAGCCGGGTAGTACGTCAAGAGCTCCCTCGGTGGAGTGAAACTCTGCCGTCTGCTTCTTGCTATCTAAAATATAACCGGGCGCTGACGTAAACTCTCGACCGTCTCACACTTCTGTTTAATCAGTTTTCTGTTTGACGTTTATTCAGCTGTGTGAAAACCCCGGAGGAACCCTCCCGAGGGATTAATAAAGTTAAATTTAATTTAATCTAATCTAATAACTTTAATCTCAGCCAAACCGATTTACTCATGAACAAATAAAACACTGAAAAAGCCAAACTCGTAGCCTACGTAGACCACGAAGGCCAGGTCCTTAGGATGATGCAGCCTGAATTTGGACATCCCCGCCGTTTCCGGCTGGACAGTAATAACGGTGACATTTAACTTATTTTATCCAATAAATAAACACTGTAAAATTTGGTATATATATACTACAACATGAAGTGATGTCTTTCTTTTCATTCAATTCATGAAATACAGTTCATCACGTGGCCTCTATCCTCTCTTAACTTATGTTGATGGGACGAGTTAGTGTGGTTCAGCATCGCTGCCACGATTCAGCAGGTATATCCTCTCTCCACTGTGACCAGCATCTGGTCAGCCAAAGGTTTCCAGCACAGTCCCAGCAAACAGCAGCAGTGACCAGGCTAAGCATTGCCAGCCATCTCAACAGCATCCTGGGTCTGGGCCTGAGAGGCTGCTGTGTGGACCTTCTACCTGGAACATGTTCCAAGAGAATATCATGTATGATGCTGTAATAGGTGCAAGTGTTTGGTCAACACTTCCACCAGATAACCAGCTTTTATCTACTTGCTTTGTCACTGAATGATATAGTCTTCATATTAACATGGTCCTTAATGTATCATCACCAAGCCATGACACATTATTTTTGGGGTTTAATGTTTTATTTGAACTGTTTATTTTCTTCAGTGGTGGAATGACTGCACAGCACACATCTTTATTGACTTTAACAACAAGAATTTGGTGCACAGGTTTGAATTTGTTTGGATTAGAGAAAAACAAAGAGTCATACATACAGTAAGTAAATAATTGTATGTATATGTATGTATGTATGTATGTATGTATGTATGTGTATATATATATATATATATATATATATATATATATATATATATATATATATATATATATATATATATATATATATATATTTATTTATTTATTTTTTTATAGGTGCTACTGGCATTAAATTATCACCAGACGTCGGTCCAATCCACACATGGAATGAAATCAGACCATAGATATCCATAAATTAAGCTATGCGTAATAATGAGAAATGGCACAGGGCCAAGGAACTGAATGCATGGAGAAAGGAAGGTGCAAAAACAAATGAAAAGGGCTCTGGGCTGGACCAATTACAGCCGAGGAGGCCGGATGCACCCTCCCCCTTGTTTAGCAATCACGTGACTTTTGCGTATTGCATGCCGGGAACTCGTGGCAAAACAATCCAAGTACCGCATCAAATGCAAGCATTTGCAGCACCGCAAAATGTTCATTCTCCGGTTCCAATACCTTCTTGTTTTTTCTTTGCCGCACAAAAAAGTAATGTACAAAACAAAAGGAGAACAATGCCGGTCCGTACAAAGACAGACTCGACGAAAAGACAAAGAAAAGATACGAGGAAAAAAATCAAAGGAGTGAAAGGGTCAGACCCTTACGAGCACACAGAGTGGACAAAAGACGTTAGCGTGCTGCCCAACTTTCACCACGCTCATATTTATAATCATACGGTTCTTGGAGTGAGTGCATACACTCATGAAGTTTAGTAACTTCAGGTCACTGCAACAAGCCCAGGTACAGTTTACCGACGGATGGGTGCAGGACCTTGAAATGCACCGTGTAGAAAGTAAAGACCATCGTACGAACAAACGTAAGATTTCCAGTCTCACAAATCGTCGTCATAAATACACATTCGTTAACCGTTTATTAATATAACCTTTGAGCTCAACGGTAATTAATTAGTAGTGGAAATAATTTCTGGTAGCATTACAGAAATGTAGCAGTGACAATAATATTGTATGCTGTAATCATACTGGACAATTAGTGATACAAAACAACTGTTTTATCCTGTGAATAAAAGTATATGTTTTTGTCAATGTACCATAATAACAGAAGCGAAACACAATATTGTGTCAGGACAATTTACTATTTATGCACAATAAATAAAGGAGCATAGCGCGACAATTTCTGTTCAGCGCCAGACTTGCTTGTAACCTATATCACCAATTATGTTAAGAAAAATGACGTATTAACGACTACAAAACTCTGACCTTTGTGGGAATGCTTGGAGCAGACTAACATGTGAGCCGGAGTGTTCTGAGACGTTATATTTGGTATATCCAGGCCATCCGTCGGCTCTTACTTCGGAAACATGGCTTAAAAAATTTCTCTTCAACGATGTAATCCAATAAAAAAAACGATCTCTTTACCCGTCGGCTTCCCGTGGCTGTCATGCGACCGGCTATTGCAGTTAATAATACAACAGCTTCTTGCCATTTTTCGGGTTTCTTTTTATTGTTGTGTAACTGAGTTCAATTGAAAGCCTGCGTGCGCTAGTACCTCTTGCAACAAGTTCCCAGAATCCTTTGCGGTTTTACCCCTGAGTGACGTCACATTTTCAATCTTTATCCTGGTGGGCCGGTCTCTAGTCAAAATGCCCGGGCCGATTTTTTGTCCCAGTCCAGCCTTGTGTTAATCATTCTATTATAGCTTAGCAGCACATGGTTACACGTCACTTTACAGGTTAAGTGCTGCCTAGAGTGTGTAATGGTAGTAAAGTGTAATAGATTAGCTGTCTATGAGAGAGAACTGATACTGTTATTTAATATCAGGACTACATAATTACTTGCTCTTGGATACATGTGAACACCTAATTTCATTTTTATCCCATGCATCAGAGAAATGTATGGAATCCCTCTATGGTTCTTAATTGCTATGGCTGCCCCCCATCTGTGTTTAACAAAGAAGGTGTTATTTTGTTGACTTAGATGCCTTTCGATGAGCTTTAACGCAGATATAGCACCAGATTGTGGTATTTCCAGAATTTTGTAATAGGACTGCACCAAGGGCACCTGGAAATAAATGTAATATAAAACAAAAATATGTGGAGGACACTGCCTGGAGTTGAGCCTGGTTTAGAGAAGGCTCCAGAGGGGACTAGTGGCAGCTGGAGGTTATGGTGCAGTGGCTTGTAAAGGCTTAAGGATGAGTTTATGTTAAAATAGAATATGGAAATGGGTTTGCATGACTGGTTAGTTGACTTAATCTGAGTAAGGTACTTCTACTGGGTAGATTTTATAAACAAACGAAGGTGACAGTAAGACGTTCCAGAGGTTTTGGCTGAATTCACAAGGCTGCATTCTGATAAATTTGGCCACGTGCTACTCGATGCTGCCCTGTTGTGAGGAGGAAAATGGTTTGATTTGAAAGGATGTACAACCAGTGTACAACCCAGCTCCTGAAGAATTTTGAATGGACCTCACTGGAGCACTGAGGTGTGTCGGAAACTTGCCCAGCTTAATCTTGTTTTATAGTACACCTCTATGGATATACTGAGATGCAAATAACAAAGGTTATCTTACAGCCTACAGAGCCCTCGTGAAAACAAACAAAGTTACAGACACAGAGCATATCAGAGTGCATGTTTTGGACATGAGCCAGTTAGCTAAATTTCTCCATCTTCACAAAAACGAAACAAACAAAGAAAAAACAAGCTTCTGTTTTTATAAGCCTATTTCGTCCTCAAGCTTTAATGTTTATCCAGTTCTCAGGTCTGCACTGTCTTCTTAAACCTACTCCTACTGCCATCACCATCACTACCTGAGAAGTGGAGCTAAATACATTTGACCTTGGTAGACCGGTGGGGGCCACCCAGCGGGAGGCCAGTGCTGGCATCTTCAGTCCCTGGCTTAGAGCCAGCACTGATGGTGGTGGGAGATTTGGCAGGAATGATGGTCTTTGGGTGAAGATCACTATGGTTTGTTCAAATAAGAGAGGAGGCTGCCAAGAGAGCGGGAGAGAGGGAGCAGAGACCTGGACTGTTTATCCGGGTCCCAACACAAACATCCCAAACAAAAGACACAGACTTGGTTACACACATGAATTTAACAGATGTAAAAAGAAACACACACACACAAAACATAGAATTGTTGGTCTATACTTAGTTTACAACTACAGGGTGGGCCATTTCTATGGATACAGAGTAATAACATGGGAATGGTTGGTGATACTAAAGTCCTGTTTGTGGCACATCAGTATATGTGAGGGGGCAAACTCCTCAAGATGGGTGGTGACCATGGTGGCCATTTAGAAGTCGGCCATCTTGGATACAACTTTTGTTTTTTCAATAGGAAGAGGACCATGTGACACATCAAACTTATTGGTAATGTCACAAGAAAAACAATGATGTGCTTGGTTTCAACGTAACTTTATTCTTTCATGACTTATTTACAAGTTTCTGACCACTCATAAAATGTGTGCAATGTGCTGCCCATTGTGTTGGATTGTCAATGCAACCCTCTTCTCCCATTCTTCACACACTGATAGCAACACCACAGGAGAAATGCCAGCACAGGCATCCAGTATCCGTAGTTTCAGGTGCTGCACATCTCGTATCTTCACACCATAGACAATTGCCTTCAGATGACCCCAAAGATAAAAGTCTAAGGGGTTCAGATCGGGAGACCTTGGGGGCCATTCAACTGGCCCACGACGACCAATCCACTTTCCAGGAAACTGTTCATCTAGGAATGCTCGGACCTGGCACCCATAATGTGGTGGTGCACCATCTTGCTGGAAAAACTCAGAGAACGTGCCAGCTTCAGTGCATAAAGAGGGAAACACATCATCATGTAGCAATTTCAAATATCCAGTGGCCTTGAGGTTTCCATTGATGAAGAATGGACCCACTATCGTTGTTCCCCATATACCACACCAAACCATCACTTTTGTTGTTCCAACAGTCTTGGAGGGATCCATCCAATGTGGGTTAGGGTCAGACCAATAGCGTTGGTTTTGTTTGTTAACTTCAGCATTCACATAAAAATTTGCCTCATCACTGAACAAAATCTTCTGCGTGAACTGAGGGTCCTGTTCCAGTTTTTGTTTTGCCCATTCTGCAGATTCTGTGGCTGATCTGGGTCATCCTCGTTGAGATGCTGCAGTAGCTGGAGTTTGTAAGGGTGCCATTTGTGAGTAGCTAATATCCGCCGAAGGGAGGTTCGACTAATGCCACTCTCCAGTGACATGCGGCGAGTGCTACGCTGTGGGCTCTTGCTGAATGAAGCTAGGACAGCCACTGATGTTTCTTCATTAGTGACAGTTTTCTTGCGTCCACATTTTGCCAAATCCAACACTGAACCAGTTTCACGAAACTTAGCAAGCAGTTTGCTGACTGTAGCATGGGAAATGGGTGGTCTCGTAGGGGGTCTTGCATTGAAATCTGCTGCAATGACCCGGTTACTGCGTTCACCAGATATCAACACAATTTCGATCCGCTCCTCATGTGTTAACCTCTTCAACATGTCAATGGCTGTGAACAAAGAGAAACTTGTAAATAACTCATGAAAGAATAAAGTTACGTTGAAACCAAGCACACCATTGTTGTTCTTGTGACATTACCAATAAGTCTGATGTGTCACATGGTCCTCTTCCTATTGAAGAAACAAAAGTTGTATCCAAGATGGCCGACTTCTAAATGGCCACCATGGTCACCACCCATCTTGAGGAGTTTGCCCCCTCACATATACTAATGTGCCACAAACAGGACTTTAATATCACCAACCATTCCCATGTTATTACGCTGTATCCATAGAAATGGCCCACCCTGTACTACCTTAACTCTTAGTTAATGCAGAGAGTATTGTTAAAAACATTCACAATAACAGGCATAGATTCTAAAGGACAGCGCACAATGGCCATGGGCTCAACACCATTTCTGCTGGGAAAAGATGGCCACTCAGCCTACACAAGTTCCTGTGGACAGCACATAATTTAATCGAAAACAACGGTGAGGACAGGGGCTGAGTAAAAATGCGACATTCAATCAGAAACAGAGAGTGACCATGCACAGGAAGACTGGCAGCAAGTTAAACAGTCCAAAGAAGAGAGCAGCAACAGGGCAGACTCCATAAAGATATGTCCAAAACAACCTTATGAAAAATGTCAAACACTCACTTTGAATGCTCATCTCTGTACTGACTTCCTTGTAGTCAGCCTGGAATCGACAGCACTCTCTCTCCTTTCTCCACATTGCACAATAGCTTTCTCTAAAAGTCCTGACCCCCTCCCTCACCTGTCACTTTCACTCACGACCAGGTTCACAGACAAATGAGGAGACTCAACTCAGGCACGTCTGCTGGACCATACAGGGTGAGTCTTACTTCTTATAGGCCTGTGTCCTCCAGCTTTGTGGAGTCTTTCATAAACTGTTCATTGTGAGTCTTAGTCTGCAGAGGGTCCCAGTGCTGTGGAAGACATCGTACCTCGTTCCTATACTGAAGACGTCACATCCCAGTGGTCCCTAGGATTACAAACCTGTGGCACTGACTTCCTGCGTCATGAAGACCCTGGAAAGACTCATCCTTGACCAGCTCCGACATGTTCTCAGGCCGCATTTCATTCGCGACCTGTTAGCCCTGCGACACACTGACGACCTGTCCATCAGAGTGGCTATAAATGGTACAAACGTAAGTGGTGAACTGCCAGAGGTTAAAATAGAAGGTAAGGTTACCCAAAACTGAAAAATAATGTACATTTCAGAATTATGCAAAAAGGCCTTTGTCAGGGAACACAACATGGGTTAATAATTTAAAGCTTCTCCGCAGCAATGGAGGTTGCTCAAGCCTTTAAAGCTGGTGCTACTAATTCCTACAGGTGTTCCAACTTTTCTGGATTACTTACAGCCCCCTTTGTCTGCAAATAGCAGTGTTGAACACACTGTGGTACCACACCCTCATGAGCATCTGTTGAACAGTATTGTACTGCAGAAAGTGTTGGTACAAAAATGAAGAAAAAATTCCAAGAAAAAGGAAATTAACAATAGAGGAGAGACAATCATAACACAAAGAGACTGCAAAGAAAGTTAAGATGTCAGTGAGTACAGTTTCCTTCACCATCAAAGGCTCAGAAGCAAACTGAGAGGAAGAGGTCTGCAGACCCAAAGACACGACTGAATCAGAGGACAAGTTTCTGAGAGTTAACAGCTTGTGTGATCGGCGGCTCACAGGACAACAGCTTCAAGCAGCTTAGTAAGAGTAAGAAAGTCTCAAAAGTCTCGATCTTATGTGCTGCACAATAACGTTTAGCATTTACTGTGATATCCCCACAGATCATCCTGATGTTGTTTATTATGTTGCTCTTTTTTTTTCTTCTGCTTGTTTTCTCTTTTTTCTTTCTCAACAGGTGATCCAGGTGATTGATATTTGTATTTTCTGTCTGCTTATTTTGTTGGTTTTTTGCCCTTTATCACCGTCCCTCTTCCCCGCTGTTTTTCTTTCTCCCTTTTCTTTTCCCCAGTCAAGTTTGTCCCATGTTTAGCAAGTGAAAATAAAATAAACAATAAAAGGTGAATCAAATAGACCAATACGGCAAGGCTGGGATGGTCCATTTGGTAAAGTAAATCCGTTGGGCATCTTTCTTTGCCTTTAGACAATAATTCTGATGGCAAAAGAACAAAATGGGACAGGCAAAAAAAAAAAAAGAGTAAGAAAGTCTCAGTTTCAGCTGTGAAGAGAAACTTCGAGCTGCAGGTTTGACAGGATGAGCTGCAGCTAGAAAGCCAGACGTCAGAATAAGACACAGAGGCTCGTCTGGGCCATGAAACACCGACACTGGACTACTGAAGACTGGAAGAAGGTTTTATGGACGGATGGATCAACATTTGAAATCTTCATGCAGGATCTTTGTACGCCGTGGAGTAGGTGAAAGTTCCACAGTGTGTGGCATCAACGGTCAAACATGGAGGAGGAAGTGTGATGGTCTGGGGCTGTTTGCTGATCCAGGGTCAGTGACTGGTACAGAGACGCTCCCTGAACCAGAACAGCTACCACAGCATTCATGCAGCACCATGCAGGACCCTCTGGTATGCACCTAGTTGGTCAGGGCTTCATCCTACAGCAGGATAAAGACCCCACACAGTCCAAGCTGTGGAAGAACCACCTCAGGAACAAGAACAAGATGAGCTTGGAAACATGGAGGTCCAGCACAGTCTCCAGACTTAAACCCCATCGAGCTGGTTTGAACTGGACAGAAGAGTGAAAGCAAAGCAGCTACAAGGTCCACATTCATGGGAACTTCTGCTACAGATATGGGAGAAGATTTGATTTCTGTTGTAAAAAGAAGCCACGGCTGTGTTCAGCTGTTATATCACAGTGGGCGACTTTGATGAGTCAGAATATATTTGGTCTATAAACTGATTCCATAATTTCTTCACCAATTGCGAGTCCATCCAGTCTTTTAAATTGCATCTTAAAACGTATTATTTCAGTCTGGCTTTTGATTCAAACTAGTTAGTTATTTCGTAGCTAGTTATGCTGTTTACCAAATTGTTTCTTCCCCTCTTTTTAATTGTCTTTTATTCTGTCTTATGCTATTGCTCCGACCGACTGTGAAGCAATTTGGCCAACTTTGTTGTATTATTATGTGCTAAAGAAACACATTTTGATTTGATTTGCATATTTGTAATATGCTTTCATTTCAGAGTGCAATGAGAAATTAAACTGTATAATTTTCAAATAAAAAGCTGTAAGAATTGTGGTGTTCTAAAACTTTTGACCGGTAGTGTATGTTGTTGGATCTACCTTACAATATAAAGCACCTTGAGGTGACTGTTGTTGTGATTTGGCGCTGTATAAATTAAATTTAATGTCTTCGGCAAAGAAAAGTTATGATGTGGGCAATCAGGAGTTTCATCAAGCTGGTGCCTGAGGTGTGGATGCACTGACTGGAGAGGACAGAGCATCCACTAGTGATCTGGAGAGACCACAAAAACCTCGCTAAAATAGAGTCCATCGTCAGAGAGGCCCAGTGAGCGGAACCGGACCCCCCGAATCGCCTGTATGTTCACACCGCTGTCCGAGGAAAAGTCATTCACTGGGTGCACCTAAGTTCACACATGGCCCTGGAATTCGTCACTGGCTTACCCTGCTACTCCGGTAACACCACTATCCTCATCATTATAGACCGTTTTTCCAAAGCAGCTCATTTTTGTCTCTCTCCCTAAACTACCCACTGCCCGAGAAACTGCTCACTTAATTACCACGTTTTCCACTATCACACCATCCCGGAGGACATTGTGTCTGATAGAGGAAACCAGTTAACATCTCGGGTCTGGCAGGAGTCTGTATGGAGCTGAGGGCCAGGCCAGTCTTTAGTGAGGATTTCACTCTCAAACCAATGGCCAAACAGAGAGGGCCAGTCAGGACAGGAGGCTGCTCTTTATGTCTGCTAACCAGTCCCTTTGGAGTCCACAGCTTTCTTGGGTGGAGTACGCCCACAACTCCATGACTTCTGCAGCAACTGGTCTGTTTCTGTTCAAGGTTTTTCTTGGATATCTGCCACCACTCCTGCCTGCAGTTGAGGGAGACCACACAGTTCCCTCTGTCCAACACCACCATCATTGGAGCAGCGCTCCTGAGGACCAAAGAAAAAAACAAACTCCTGGCAGATCGTCACAGGGTCCATCATACCAACCAGGTCAGAAAGTACGGTTGTCTAACAAGAACATTCCTTTGGGGACCGACTCTAAGACACTCGCTCCTTGCTTCTTTGGTTCATATGAAGTCCTGGCATTGATAAAGTTTTTCTGGATTGTTAAAACACTAACTCCAGTTTTTAAAAATACTTTTAAATCTTTCTGTATTTGGCAACTATGCAGCAAAATCTGTAAGCTAGTTTAGGCAGTCAGGGTGTGAGATTATTTCCTTTCGGTTAAGAACATGAGACATGGTATATACCCCAATGTGTCAAAGAGCAGTAATTCCTTTTAAAAACCTACTGACAGCTGATTTTTTCTTTATGTAGGAAACATGCCCCCTTCCAGAAATCAGTGCAGGTTAAACATCTTCAAAATCAGACAAAAGAGGACACAGACCGGTTTATCAGTCTCTGAGATAATTATCTAAACACTTCTAAGAGAACTTCATAGGACAGCTCTGGAAGAAACTTCCCCCTGCTGTTACTTGTTCAATGAAGGGGAGCGGCAGTTTGCCAGACTAAAAACAGAGCCATTTGGAGCCACTTGCAGGGACAGCAGTAATGACGGCAGACGTTGGCAGGGGGGCAGCGAGACTCATTAGAGTCATTAGTTTCAACTCATTTCTGTGTCAAGTCTCCTTTGTCATGCAGGCTAAGAGGGGGTGTTGCATCGTGTGTATGTGTGTGGTTGTGGCTGGGGGTGGGGGGTGATTTGAGCATGGTGGGGAGGATGCAGTTCTGTAACAACCATTAGCATCAGGGCCTGATGGATGTGGCTAGCTGGGGTGCCCCTGAAGAAGAATCTGCATGGTCAGCGCCTCCGTTTTTTTCTTCATCCTTTCCTCGCTCCCTTTCTTTTCTCCCTCTCACTGGACGTTCAAAATTCATCCTCACACTCAGCGCCCCTCAAACATACAAGCATACTGGACTGCTGACAACGTTTTTCTACATATTTGTATTATGATTATTTATTTGTGTAAGAAAAGGGCTTCTTGATATGAACTCATTACAAAAGGTCAAAGCAGACTGGGAAATAATATTAGATCATCTTTTCAGACTTCTACATTCCTCCACAAACGAGAAACAGTGGTTCTGTGGCTGTTAGCTGCCAGGATTTCTGCTAATACTTGTGTTAAGATCTCAGGGAGGCTTTTAAGCTCTTTCTTTCGGTCTCTCTTGGTGCAATCACACCAGCCAGTTTCAACTGATCAAAAGCAGCAAGCACTTCAGATTCAATCAGCCAAGTGAGACTGAGACTAACTGATGTAGATCAGACCTGGAAAAACAAGTTTTATAGAGAGAAAATATGCCTGAGCACAAATCAACAGAATCTACTAAGAGAGGGTTACTTCCCTAACTAACATAGCAATTCAAACATATGATTTTACACCTGCTGGATTTTGTTGTGGTACAAAGTTACTGTAGTGTGTAGTATATCATACCAATGAGACTGAAGTAATTACAAACTGTAATGAAGAGTGGGACACAATTCCTCCACAACAATGTGACAGACTGATGAAACAATGCAAGTTATTCTTTCACACACTGCGTGTGCGTTTTGTCACAGTGTGATGGTCAGTGGTCTGGTTCTTTCTGTCAAAGACTTAACTTCTTCACCCATTCACACACAAACACTTTTTTCTGTTCTTTTTCACACATTCATACTCCATTAGAGTACATTTGTGCATAACCAGGTGCAGAGCTGAGCAACTGCTGGCTGCCTTCTTTGTTTCTGTTAAACAACCAAGAGAAGAAAAAGACAGAGAGAAAAGAGAAATCACAAACTAGTGGGAGACTGGCTTCACAGCTATGCACACATCATGGGTAACTGAGGCTACGTCCACACTAATACGTTTTCCTTTCAAAACGCATCCTTTTCTCCCGTCAAGGTCAAGGAAAACGCAGCGTTTTGAAAACGCTCTCCAAAGTGGATTGTAGCCCAGTGGCAAACAGATGGAATTTATTGTAATTATTATTAAAGGTGTTTTATTCTGTTCAGTTAAAAACACTCATGATTGGAGAGAGACTCTAAAGAAAAAATCCAAATTATTTTGTATGGAATTGCATTATTTGTGTTATTTATTTATTTTTGTTTCTCAAAGGTTATTTTTTGACCTGGATACAAATGCAGTCCAACCAATGGGATTGTTTGTCCCGCCTTGTGTTTTCATGTTTGGTTGCGCTGCTAAGGCTGCTTAGACCACACGCGTGGTAGCTGTTGAAACAGCGAAGTTGTTGGTGTCTGCTTGATTAGCCGCCAGATTTGGATAGCCGAAGCTAGTTTTATGAGTACGAAGTGCTTTGCACTGGTGAGTAACGAAACTGTTATAGCCACTGATCGGCATCCTGAAATGTTAATGTTGTTCGCTTCAAAAAACAAACGCTAATGGTGACGGTACTATGCAAGTAGCTAGCGGGTATTAGCTAAACGCACACTCCCGTTGTTAAGCGTTAGTTGAGAACTTATTAGCTGTTGTTAGGTTAAGGAAAAAACAGTATGTCTATCTGTTGTATTGAAATGTTTTATTGTGTTACTTTTATTCATCACTGTTGTTACTTGACAGTGAGCAGAGTATATTGAGTTTGCTGCTTTTAATGAGCAGTGTGAATTGCTTTAATGATTGGTGATAGCTACATTGCCATGTAATGAAAACGTTTAGAATTTGATTAGTTGTACAACATTAGAAATTGAAACACAGTTTGTTCATGCTTTATACTTTAAACAGAAGTGTTAGTTAAGTGTGAACCGTGTTCATTTGAAGTAATTCTGACCTCACTCTTAGGTCAGGTTTTTTGAGTTGGAGAAAGGAGCCGAGACTCCCCGGAGAACTTTGGATTACAGACTTTGTGGAAATCCGCAGAAGAGGAATAATTTTCCATTGCAATGGATGGCGAGCCACAGCCCATTTGGAATTGAATCTTGAAGTCTGGTTGCCTGAACTGTGGTAGGACAAAACAGTGCAAACCATACATCGATCGTGGACTGAACTCACACCAATAACTCACCAGATCACCAAACAGGCCTGATCTGGATCCTATTGACACTTTAAAAGACCCGGGTCTAACATTCTTTTCTTTTTTATTTTGGCTATCTGTGCGCGCACACACAATTTTGGTTGTTATTGTAAATGCAATACAGTGCACAAATTTCAAATACAGTTGAACCATTGCTTCATCATTTGCAGTTGTGTTTTCATTGTGGTTACCCATCCTCTGGGCTCCTGTCGTTCCTGAAATCTTCTGATTTGCCCATTGTTTATATATTTTGTTACATACTGGTTACAGGATACATTTGAAAATGCTGTTTTCGCGACACAGTGTGGACAGCGAACCCGGAGCCTTTTCAAAAACGATGACGCATTGTAGTCATGTGATGCTGTCATGTGACCAATTAAACTAAGATAGCGGAGGGCGTTATGCAGCAGTTGTTTTGTTTGACAGCCCTATTAAAGATTAATATTAATGTGTGCATGCTCCAGATAGCCTCTCTTCTTACTGATTGTTGAAACTGGGATGAGATGGGATCTGTGGTTATAAAGATCAAGGCTAAGACAAGGCTTTCTATAAGACTCATTCAGCCTGTCAGCAGTGTTAACAAGATCAGATTACACGGTCCGTTGGGAACAAACAGGCATCTACTGTGAGGATCTTTTTTCTTTGCTTGCATTCTTAGATTTCAGTATCTAACCCATGTATTGTTTTGCATTAAGAAACACACTGTGTGTTTCATTATAGGGTAACTGTGATTTCTCTGCACCAGTGATGGGAATAACGTTACTTTTTTCAGAGTTGGGGAATGGAATAGGGAATGCAAAATTACGATTAAGAAACTGACCCTTCCAGCCCGATGTTCCTTCAGTGGGCTGGTTTCAGTCATTATGCAAATGTCCTGTTAGTAAGGTTGGAAACCTGCAGTCAGCTGAGACTGAAGACGTCACCTGGATGATGACGAAACTTCTCTCCCACTGAAATCGTCCAGATGAACAGAATCAACTTTTGGAGAGAAAGCCAAAAACACATCCACTTATGCCTATAAATTTAACAAGACAGAAAGGTTTTGGTCTACCTCCAAATTCAAGATGCTGAGGCAAAGAGAAAGGAAAAGCACCTACATTTAATGCTACTACATTTAACCCCAGCTGACCCTGAGACTTACTGCTGCATCAATTAAACCAATTGCTTTTCTCAGTTCTTCTTGCACTCATATATTCCATTAACATTTAGTCAGATTGAAACCATGATGATTTAGGCTCAGAGTTCTAAAGTGTACCACATTCAAAAGAAAGGATAAAACAAAACAGCATGAAGGGCTGAATGCAGCTGAGCTTTTGTTTGGCCTCTGCATGGACTGTGGCGCTCTGTCAGTGCTTAGAAGACACTATATCACAAAGTGAAATGCACACTTACCCAAGGCATCCTGACTTATTTGCACTTTTAAGTATGTCAGAAATAGACACATATACACATCGTTTTTAACCAAAAATGAAATAGTAATATATGTGTTACTTTGATAATCATTTGAATTACAGGAGACAGTTTGACCAAGTCTGTTTTCAGAGTTTTCAATGAAGTCAGTGCGAGCATGTCCTTTGATTTCAATTTCAGCCACCTGAACCAATGACTTGCTGGTGTTTCAAGATGAGATAACAAAGCTAGCATTTGCTAGCAAAGCTAAACGCCAAAGCCAGTAGACCTGCTATGCCATCACTTTTTCTGTCTGTTGTTCATAATCTGGATAATAAAATAGATCTCATGCTTACACAGTCTCAACTGCACTAGAACTGTTGTGTTATTGTGCTGACAGAGTCTAGCTCAACAACGACACACTCAGGTGGACTTTCTTCTGCTAAGATGAGAACCAGCCGGTGGGGAAAACACGAGGAGGGGGACTCTGCATCCGTGTGAGCGAAGGCTGGTGCTGGTTTGGCTGGCTGCTGTTTATGTCCCCCTGCATGCTAATGTTGCCTTAAAGGAGCTACATGACACCATCAGCTCGGAGGCTCTGTACGCAGTGATTTAAACCATGTTCATCTGCAAGACACACTCCCCATGTTCCATCAGTACGTAACCGTTGGGATGACAGTATAGCTGAAAGTGTCCACAAACAGACAAGTGACATACCTTGGCTCCTCTGATCACACCTGAATGAAACCAGAAGTGTGCTCCCTCCTGAGGGTGTAGGATGCTGCATTCAGAGTTGGAGATGTAGCCCAACAATGCCTGATAGTGGGCATAAAGAGAGCTCTTCGAATGACCTTCGGAGCATGTGGAGGAGCATTAAATACAATGTCCTTTGGACCCATTACTACCTGATGCGACAGACATCCAACACAATCTCCAGGGTCATGCCCTCGCTGCATCCGCTCTGTCCAGTGACCCAGTACCTACCAGGACCAGAGAACTGTTTTATGTAAATCTAATACGTTCATTTTATTGATATCTTAATGACCACAAAGAAGCAAAGGTAATGTTTCTGGACATGTCAGCAACTTTGTTTATTTGTTGTGTACCCTGATAAAAGTTTTAACATAAAAAACCCTATTGCAATAAAAATGTCATAAGCACATCCTCATAGTACTGGAAAGCCTGGCCACGAATTATCTATTTAATGTTAACATTGTGTAATAACTACATCGATTTTGGTAAAGAAGAATTAATTTAGGAGAGAATTGCTCTTAACGAGCGGGATCTGTTTTTACATCCAGTTGATATTGGTAGAAACAACTACAGTCACTAACAAAGTTAAGTCAAAGCACTCTGATATTCATTCAGTGCAGAGGGAAGTAGTCGCCCATCCTTTCGCTCCGTCTCATCCTGAATGCATAAATCATCTGTTGGTGTCAAACCTTTGGCTCGATGTCATGACACGCTGGCCTCGTCTCCTCTTTTCACCGATGAAGTGTGTAATGATGAAGGTTGCTTCCTGCATGATTCATTATTTTATCCACATCGCATCACTAAGTTCTCTCAGCAGTTCATTTGTAGCAGTCTTGCAGTGTGCTGGGAACACTGGGACACTAACTCTGCTGGGTGTCACAACACTCATTTGCCCCTAATGCACCCATATGCCATGCTTAATGCATGCTTTTTGTAAAAGGAATTGTAATATGTACATGTGTGTATTTTGTATGTATTTTGTGATGTGCTCTAATAGCACATATCACCAAAATAGGTGACGCACATTCATGCAGCCATGATGACAAAGAGAGAGGGAGTCACTCTTAATGATTAGGTCAATAGAAGACATACTGTTTACATATAAGGCAATATTTCAAGTTAATGCAGAATATTCTTGGTTATTCTCCCCAAAGCAGCGGCTTTCTGGGAGTGGCTAACGTTCATTTTAAAGCAATCTTGCTTTATAACATTAACAATCAGCTTTGTGTGTTTCATTCTAGCTCCATCGTGTTCCCAGTCCAGTCCACAGATTAGGCCGCGTGTTTTTTGGATGTTACTCGAAATGATTACATCAGCTGTGCTCACAGCCATAGACTGGCTGACTAACAGTCCAGTTCAAACATTGTACTGGAAACCTCCCAATTTAGGTTTTTTAACTTGTGATTCACAAGACAGACAACAAAAGTACACAAGTGAGTGAAAATGGAAGTAATCAAGTCAAAGCAAAAACACTTCTGTGGCTGCTCGTTCATTTAATTGTGCTGCCGCCACAGTTAACGAGATGTTAACGGCCCACTGTGAGTGGGCACAGAGCTACTACCAGCGTCTGTGGACCAGTAACTGATCATTTAATGGACTGAGAGCATTCAGAACATAATCTTTTGTTGATTGCTGAATCACCTTTGTCATTGACAGCGTAGTTTTCAGTGGTAAACACAGGCTTGACTCGCTGTAACGTTTCCGAGTTGCACTGAACTTGACCGACCTTCATATAAGAAGCAGAAATGAGTTCAGAGATCTCTGGTGTTTACAGTCAGCCACGTCTCTAACAGCAGAAAACATCCTCCTACTTCTTTCTAGTCGCTTTTCTTAAAATATTTTTTATTGTAACTTTTTATTTATTTATTGTTTTAATTAAATTTTTCTGGATAACTGTCCTTTAAAAGATGCAAAACATATTTTAAAATATTCTTTTAAAAATACATTTAGGTTAAATGTTCTTTTGTTGTTTACCTGTATTCTTATTGTACTGTGTTGAGTCTTAACATGTACAGTTGTGTGTGTTCCTACAATATAAAAGGAGTCTTTAGTCTAATGATCATTCATAAACTCTTTGTCCATTAACAGCAAGTAAGATGAGTTACAGCAACTTCAGCTTGAAAAATTACTCGAACCTTTGTCTGATTTCACATTTTATTTAAGTGTAGCTGTGACGTGTCACATGAAATGCAACATAACAGGTTATATTTAGAGCTGGACCCGCATATTGTTATCAGTTAATTTAGGATATTTATTTAGCACCAAATCACAACAAGCGAGTCCCAGTATATCGCGCTATGGAAGGTATTGTTAATGAATTGTTTATTGTATATATTCCATTAATGATATATTCTCTGTTAGTCACTATATAAATATTTCTCATACTTCTTAACCTGCTGATTTCGCAGTGCTGCATTTTCAGTCCTCACTTTGTGACAGACGACAAATACATCCAGGGATTTATGGCATGCACACTGGGATCAAACCACCAACCTTCCAATTAGTAGACAACCTAGTCTACCTCCTGAGCTACAGCCACCTCTTGGAATAGTTGCTGCTACCACCAAGATCTGCACCTGCAGCAGCTCCACACCCTGGGCTTCCATGCCTGTCACAAAGGCCCTCCTATTTGTTTTGGCAGCCAATGGCGCTCTAACGGTGTGTTCACACCGAACGCGATGGACGCGAATAAAACGCCCCAAACGCCCCTAATTTGACGCGTGTACATTCGCGTCTCAACGCGTGTCCAAGAAAAATCCATCGCGCGTCAAATATTTTGACGCGCGTGAACCGGAAATGTGGGAGGAATGTGGGAGGGAGTTGTGCCAGACCTGGTTTTGCAAGATGGCAGCTATCGAGCTAGCGCTTGAAGAGAGAGTCTCCCTTCTCTATGTACTGTGGAGAGCAGAGCAGCAGCGTAAAAGACGTTCTCGCCATACCTGGGTCCATCAGGTCCTCCAGAGGCATGAGCAGTTTGGTGAGTTTCACCACTTGCTCCAGGAGCTGCGCCTGGATGACGGCCGATTCCAGCGCTATCACCGTCGGCCAGTTTGAGGACCTGCTTTCCCTCGTCGGTCCCAGCATTGCCCGCCTAGACACCAACTACAGACGCTCAATCCCACCTGCAGAGCGCCTGTCCGTCTGCCTGAGGTTAGTAAAACTATTTAATACGGTAGTCCTTTATTGATATCTGTGCTAATATGCTAATCCATCCAGTTATACACTGCTAACATGGATGTGCTATGCTAACAGTGAATGCTGTCGGTGTTTACTGAAAGCAAACTGTGGTACAGAGACGACTCTTTATAATATTTCTAGTGATACTCAGAAGGTCTCATCAAGTCCCGATTTAATTCGATTTATGCTGTTATCAGTGTTTGAATGATAGCATGGCTGTGGTGTCACATCAATGTATGCGCTCGGTGTTTGCTGATATCAAACTGTAGCATTAGGACCACTGAGTTAACCTTTGTAGTGATACTCACTCCTTTTTATTTAGACCTGGTTTAATTCTGGGATAGTTGAATATTTGTATATAATCCCTGCAGCTGTCAGACTCTATAGCAGGGGTCACAGCCTTTATTAAAACAGAGTTAGATAAAACTGTGAACAGTTTGGTTCATCTCTAGTTACATGGTTCTATCTTGATAAGCTGTCTTATCACAGATTAATTTTTCAAAAATATTAATGATTTAAGCAAGGAAAGGGCTACATGTCAACACACAACTCTTTATTTCTATTAATGTTTTACTTCATTCCTACCTGATTGACATGTTTAGGAATTATGAGTGATTGGCTCACTGTAGTTGTGAAAGTTGCTACCAATCAAATTATGATATGTTAAAGTTAAAACAAAACACAACTGTTTTAGATATTATCTAATATACATTTTGTAATTATCCTTATAATTACAAAAGGTTTTATGTAAGATTCATGTTTTGTGATTTAAATCTGACATCACAAAAGTATTTTGGAATTTGAATAATGTATTTTGTAACTGCAGCACACATAATACTAATTTTGAACAATTTTGTCCAGGTTCCTTGTCACCGGGGACTCCTTCAGGACCATCGCGTTCAGTTTCAGAGTCGGTGTGTCCACGGTGAGCCAGATCACCCCCCAGGCAGCGACGTCCATCTGGGACTGTCTAGTGGACGACTTCATGGCTGTGCCTTCACCTGGAGACTGGCGCTCCATCACAGAGGGATTCCAGGAGCGCTGGAACTTTCCTCTGTGCTGTGCAGCTCTGGATGGGAAGCACATCCAGACAAAGGCACCCCATATATCATATAGGAGACACACACATTGATATACACTAAATATTCATTTCATTTCTTTTTTGTGGTGCCCAAATTGATGCACCTGCTTGATTTTGTTTAAACAATTATTGCACACTTTCTGTAAATCCAGTAAACTTCTTTTCACTTCTCAAATATCACTGTGTGTGTCTCCTGTATGATATTTAACTGACATTTTTTATTGTAACAACCAACGATTTATACAGGAAAATAATGTCTATTAACAAGGTTGCCCAAACTTCTGCATCCCACTGTATCAGTATATTTTGTCATTAGTATAATATGAAATAAAGTCTACATGTGTCAAGTCGTGTGCCAACATTTGCTGTGTAGTAGAACTGAGACATTAGTCATTATAAACATTTATTTAAAATAATATTATAAGTCTCAAACAGAAAAACATTAAACATAAATATATAAAATATAAGAATTTACAGAGAGACAGGAATAAAAAGGACCAGCTGCTCTCCAGAGCAGGAACAAGGCTGAGGAGGAAATGCTCCATTGGAGACTGGTGTGGCCTCTTCAGGGACTCCAGGATGGCCAGCTCCACCACCGATGGACCATCCTGGGACCCGTCCCTCATCTGCCTCGGAGCCGTCCTCCTCTGTGGGCCTGTAAAACAGCACAAAACACAAAGAAATGAGAAGGCTGCTACTAGATTTTAATTTCAACATTGAAAAAAAAAAAAACAATAACAGGATATAATCAGATTGGTTGTAGATATTTAGTAAAGGTGATCACAAGGGAATCCCACCGACTAAAAAGGTATCAGTGCTTGCTGTACATATCTGTGGGTGCAGCAGCAGGAGCTCAGGGACTGGGGATGCTCTGCTGCAGAATCAGTTGGTTCTATCAATACAGTATTAAATGTTAACAGGTTGGATATAATAATCATAGAGTAGACAGTGGTCCCTCATTTATTGCAGGGGTTCTCAGAATAACTAGCCCCTGGTCACAGTTCTCACAATTGATTCTCAAAGTGCAAACCTTTGTAGATTGCAAAACGTAAAAGTATTATTATGCCGCGGTTTGTCTTCATCTGCCCGCCACTTTCGTGCGCCTTTTTCCCTCACGGTGCAGGTGTCTATTTCCGAATGAGGCTCATAGTTATGGGTGTTTTTGTGCTGTTTTTTCTATTGGACGCGATGGTTATCAAAACCAAACGTGATAAATTTGGCAAGCGCAGGAGATTTGTCAATCAGGCTGCAGAATGCAATGCTGTACTGTGCAATAAAAAATCAGCGAAAAAGCAAAGCAGTGACGGATGAACAGCGGGACCACTGTGTGCTGTTTATTAATAAACAATAAAATATATTCCTAAATGATAACATGCATAAAAGCAGAACGGTATTTGTACGTCAGTGGGAAAATAGCGGTGGCTTGCTAGCTTTTGTGCGGCTTCCCCGGGTCAGTGAAAACTTTCAAAAGAGAAATGAATGAACTTACCAGGTTGCCCGATCTCTTCACATATCTTCCTCCAAGCTCGGTCCTTTTTATTCCTGTCTCGGTACTGAAAGCAGCTGGTGTTGTACAGCTCCGAGTTGTTTGCTACCGCATTGATTAGCCTTCCCCTCCATTGAAGTATGAAAGGCTTTGGCTGGATCTGCCCCTTTGACCTAGGTAACAGCCACGTCACCAGGCTCCTGATTGGTTGTCGCGGCGCGATTTGACGCTGGAGTTCAGATTTTTCCAACTCGAGCGGTAGACGCGAAACGCGCGTATGCACAAAGTGCAACACAAAAACTCACGCGCGTGGTTTTATTCGCGCGTCAAACGCGCCAGACGCGCTACACTGACGCGCGTTTCACGCGTTTTGGCGTTTTCGCGACGCAAATCTGCTTCCGAATTTTCGCGGGACCCGCAATCGCGCGTCATCGCGCCTTTCCATTGACTTTACATGTAAACCTGACGCTCTATTCGCGTCCATCGCGTTCGGTGTGAACACACCGTAAATGCCAGCGACGGTCAGCTATGGACCTGAAGCTCCATTTTCATGGTCCCTCTGTCTGTATCAACCAACAGTGTTTCTGGGGTTTGATAGCTTACACACACACACACACACACACACACACACACACACACACACAATTCTGGTACAGGAATAACATCCAGACTCTCACCACAGACATGATCTTTGCAAGTTCCTTCTAGTTTTCTGCCTTTAACTATATGTTGTTATATTATCACAGTGGAGTCCTTGTTCAATTGTAAATTAATAATTTTTCTTTTACTAGATAATGAGAACCTGTGAACCTGAACTGTGCCCGTTTTCAGTTGCTCCTGTTTTACAACAGAAGTTTGCTGTCTACAAGAACCTAAACATCTTCAAGTGTCTGCAACACCAGAATAGCGCCATATTCAGCATGACTCTAGGTTTAAGGCAGGTGTGCCAAATATGGGGGCTAAAATCAAACTGACTGCAGCCCAGCCCACTGCACGTCTGTGGAAAATGTGAAAAATAAATATGAGATTTTACAGCTTGTTTTATTGATGCCAACCTCCCCACAGCCTTTCGTAACCAGTGTTGGTCAAATTACTTGAAAAAAGTAATCAGTAACTAATTACTGATTACTTCCCCAAAAAAGTAATCCCGTTACTTTACTGATTACTTATTTTCAAAACTAATTAATTACGTAGTTACTTAGTTACTTTTTAAAAACACGATTTACAACCTGAATAGGTGATAAAGCGATAGATCTTTCAGCCCAATTCTACTTTTTCTACATAATCCATCATACAAAATGTAATCAAATGGAAAAGTCTCTTTTTAAAACTTGTTTTATTAGTTTTAATCTTTTAACTTTATGCATCAAGCAAAAATGTAATTATATGCAACATTCTCTGACTTGAATAAATTAGTTTAACATTTAAACCTATTTTCTGCACATTCCAGCTCATAAAATAAAATATATTTTGTGTTTACACTCAGTCTTTCAAATAGATGCAAGTAAAACACGCTCATACTCTCTCCTGCACTCGATATATGATCCATTGTTGATCTGCACACAGCTGTTGTCACGAACGTCGCACCCGCTTACGTCACTGTCATGAGACATTCTCGCAAAAAATCACGGTTTTAGTAACGCAGTAACGCAGCATTCCTACGGGAAGTAACGGTAATCTAATTACCGTTTTTGCAATAGTAATCCCTTACTTTACTCGTTACTTGAAAAAAGTAATCGGATTACAGTAATGCGTTACAAGTAACGCATTACTGCCCATCTCTGTTCATAACACACCAAAGTAATTGTTTCAAAGTTCATTGTTTATCTATTTTGTACAATGTGTCCACAGTAAGATAGAAAAACACAAATAAAGAAATTAAGCTGTTTGTAAATTAACAAAAACAAACAAAACAATATAAATGAAATTGAAATGAATTCAAACATGTTATTGAACCACGGTGTGTTTCACCATGAGCCGATGTTACAGCAGCTGTTAAACAAAGAGTTTAAAGGTTGTTACAACATCAGGTGCGGCTTCTCACTCCCACTGCTCTCAGCTAAAGGCCAACAGCTCAGAACAAATGAAATAAAACACAAGCTGTATTTGCCAAAACAACAAACACACAACGTCTCCTTTGCTTTTCTAACACAAAATAAAACTAAGGGTACATGGATAGGTTCTTATAGAGCGCTTTTCCACTCTTTATTAGGCAGTCGACAATCCTCTGATCTAAGCTGCTAACCAGCAACAAAGAGAAAAAGGCTTTCAAAGGCTTCTCACTGCTACTCAGCTGCTGCAATATTCAGAACAGTGGACAAAAAGTCTATTTGCAAAACACTTTCATCCAACAAAAGAAAGATGCCTTAACTCACAGCGCTGCAGGATTTTCACACGGACACTCAAAAGTGACAACAGCTGTGTGGCTCTGTGATACAGAGGTACAGAGAGGTTGCTGGCCATCCAATTATCCAATCCACGCTGAGGAATTCATTCAAAGCCACCTATGGGCTCAAAATGTGGTCATAAATATTTTGTACTTGTAAATCGGTTTTGTACTTGTAAAAAAGATTTGTATGTGTAAAAAAGATTTGTGCGTGCGTAAAAAAGATTTGTATGTGTAAAAAAGATTTGTGCGTGCGTAAAAAAGATTTGTATGTGTAAAAAAGATTTGTGCGTGCGTAAAAAAGATTTGTGTGTGCGTAAAAAAGATTTGTGCGTGCGTAGAAAAGATTTGTGCGTGCGTAAAAAAGATTTGTCTGTGTAAAAAAGATTTGTGTGTGTAAAAATGATTTGTGCGTGCGTAAAAAAGATTTGTGTGTGTTTAAAAAAGATTTGTATGTGTAAAAAAGATTTGTGCGTGCGTAAAAAAAATTTGTGCGTGCGTAAAAAAGATTTGTATGTGTAAAAAAGATTTGTAGGTGTAAAAAAGATTTGTGCGTGCGTAAAAAAGATTTGTGTGTGTGTAAAAAAGATTTGTGTGTGTAAAAAAGATTTGTATGTGTAAAAAAGATTTGTGCGTGCGTAAAAAAGATTTGTGTCTGTGTAAAAAAGATTTGTGTGTGTAAAAAAGATTTGTGCGTGCGTAAAAAAGATTTGTGTGTTTAAAAAAGATTTGTATGTGTAAAAAAGATTTGTGTGTGTGTAAAAAAGATTTGTGCGTGCGTAAAAAAGATTTGTGTCTGTGTAAAAAAAGATTTGTGTGTGTAAAAAAGATTTGTGTGTGTAAAAAAGATTTGTGTGTGTTTAAAAAAGATTTGTATGTGTAAAAAACATTTGTGCGTGCGTAAAAAAGATTTGTGTGTGTTTAAAAAAGATTTGTATGTGTAAAAAAGATTTGTGTGTGTGTAAAAAAGATTTGTGCGTGCGTAAAAAAGATTTGTGTCTGTGTAAAAAATATTTGTGTGTGTAAAAAATATTTGTGTGTGTTTAAAAAAGATTTGTATGTGTAAAAAAGATTTGTGTGTGTAAAAAAGATTTGTGTGTGTTTAAAAAAGATTTGTGCGTGCGTAAAAAAGATTTGTGTGTGTTTAAAAAAGATTTGTATGTGTAAAAAAGATTTGTGCGTGTGTAAAAAAGATTTGTGCGTGCGTAAAAAAGATTTGTGTCTGTGTAAAAAAGATTTGTGCGTGCGTAAAAAAAATTTGTCTGTGTAAAAAAGATTTGTGCGTGCGTAAAAAAAGATTTGTGTGTGTGTAAAAAAGATTTGTGTGTGTGTAAAAAAGATTTGTGTGTGTAAAAAAGATTTGTGTGTGTAAAAAAGATTTGTGTGTGTGTAAAAAAGATTTGTGTGTGTAAAAAAGATTTGTATGTGTAAAAAAGATTTCTGTGTGCGTAAAAAAGATTTGTGTGTGGACTTAGCCCAAAAAACCCCTGCAAGTTACAAGTACGAATTTTGACCCTATTTTTCTTCCTTTAAGCTGATTGGTCAATGTCATGTCAATCACAAATGTAACAATCCAATCAGAGAACAGATGGGTTTGGCTGTCGGAGGGGCACCTTTTTGAACTGCAGGTCCTTGAAGGGTAATCTCTATATAAATATCCGATAGCAGCTAGGTCCCCTTACTTTCAGTAGCTGTTGAAAGGAAAAAGTTGTGGTATATCAGTGGTTAGAAATACCATTATTACTTTAGGATTAGTTTAACACAAAGTCAGGGCTGACCCGGGACCATTGCTGTGAGTCACAGCGCGCAGCATAAAAGTCCTTTCACATCGGACGCAGGATGTGCTGCTAATGCTAACTGCTAACTAAAAGCAAAGGATCCAGAATTTGTTGCTGGCTGCTGAGCTCTGAGGGTTTTTGCAGCAGCTCTGCCTGTACTAGATGCACCTGCTCCTTGTCTTTTCTATCTCTGACTTTATGTGAACTACAAGAGTTTGTGGTGTTTTTTTTTGCTAGTTCTTCAAATGTTCAATAAAAACATGTATGCTAATTCATAACGAAGCAAGCTTTGTAATGAAGACTGTCATTTCCAAAACACTGCACCCCCCCTGCGTCCGCAGCGCTGTTGAAAAGGCTGTGGAAGTCCCTGTATTAAACACGTAGACCTGTGACACAAAAATCACCAAACTCGGACGACCACAGACTGTTTTCCTTCGTGGTGATGAAGGAAATCGGTTTTGTACTTTACAAGTACAAAACCGATTTACAAGTACAAAATATTTATGACCACATTTTGAGCCCATAGCCATCTCTCAACAAACGAGACGCAGGAGGTGAGAAGGATGCACACACACACACACCCACCCACACATACACACACACACACACACACCCACACACCCACCCACACACACACACACACCCACACACACACCTAAACATCACATTTCTCCAATAAAAGAAATGTTTGATTCATGACATCATAGAGCAACACACATGACATTTTTACATAATAAGGAAAATACAAAATGTCCTTTTAGAGACGACAGTGTTCAGTCCAGCGTGTACTTTAACAAAACTTCAGCATCTTTGCAAGGACGACATGAAACGCTGATTTACATCATGGAGCCCTGCTCTCAAAACTGCCATCGGCTCTGTCTGTGAAGCTGGATTCGAGAAAAAGTGCTTAAAAATAAAAACATTTAGTGCCATCTTTTGTCAGTATGGAACGTGACATCATGTGGTTGGTTGGTTGCGGCTGATAGCCTGTTTGAGCCAGGTGACAGGTTGCTCACCGGACCAACAAGCTGCAGAAACCCAGTCTCCTACAGCGTCTCAGTTGGGTTCAAGACAGGACTTTGACTTGGCCACTCCAAAGTCTTCATGTTGTGTTTTTAAAGCATCAGATGTGGACGTGCTGGTGTGGTTTGGATCACTATCCTGCTGGAGAACCCAAATGCGTTTCAGGTCACGAATAGAAAGCCAGACAGGATGTTTGGTAGATTTCATTTCCCCAGCAAGTCCTTCAGGTCCTGAGGCAGCAACACAGCCCAGACCATCACACTGCTACCACCATGTTTACTGTTGGCATGATGTTCCTGCTTTGTCTCATCAGCCCACAGAGTATTTTCCTAAATGTTTTGGGTAGGGCTGCTCAATTAATCGAATTTTAATCTCGATTACGATCTTGGCTTTCAACGATCATTAAAAATGACTGAGCCGATTATTAGCCCCTCCCTCCTGCTTTACTCTCGCGCTGCTCCGTGTGGCAAATCGAGCGCATTTCGAACACGCGTCACAACAGTTAAGAGCAGCGGTCTCCAACCTTTTTTGCGCCACAGACCGGTTTATGCCCGACATTATTTTCACGGTTCAAGGTTCTTTATTTGTCACATGCATAGTTATACAAGTATAACACACAGTGAAATGTAGCCTGACACGCTCCTCGACATGTGCAAAAATGGGGGGGGGGGGCTGTAGAGGAAGAGCATTATATATATATATATATATATATATATATATATATATATATATATATATATATATATATATATATATACATATAGTATATACATTGGGTGAATGTGCAGTAGTTGCAGCATGCAGGTGAATTCTGTACATTAATATGAATAGACATCTGACTATTTTACAGGATAGACAATATAAACATATTTAAAATTAAAGGAATTGAAATGTACATTGTTCCTTGGTTTAGTGTCTGGAAGAGTCCTGTCTCAGTCAATTATAGATAATGTGAGAGGGCGGGTGTGTGTGTTTAGGGCACGGATGGCTTGGGGATAGAAGCTCCTCTTGAGTCTCTCTGTCCTTGCCCGGAAGATGCGGAACCTTCTACCAGATTGCAGAAGTTGGAACAGTTTGTTGCCAGGATGGGACGGGTCCTTCAGTATCTGCTCTAGTCCGGCATCTCCTGGTGTAGGTGTCCTGAAGCGGGGGGAGAGCAATCCTGCAGCAGCGTTCTGCTGTACGGATCACTCTCTGGAGAGCTTTTTGGTCCTTCACACAGCTGTTCCCAAACCACGATGTCATGTTCTGTGTGAGGATGCTCTCCACAGCGCCTGTATAGAAAATCCTGAGGATCTTTGGAGAGACCCTGAACTTCCTCAGTTGTCGTAGGTGATACAGGCGCTGCCTAGCCTTTTTGGTCTGGACCTGAATGTGGGCAGCCCATGTCAGGTCTGAGGAGATGTGAACACCAAGATACTTGAAGGACTGCACCCTCTCCACTGGAGCTCCATTGATGATAATGGGCTTGTAGTCTCTGTGCTGACTCCTTCTGAAGTCCACCACCAGCTCCTTGGTCTTGCCGACGTTCAGCTGGAGGTGGTTGTCCTGGCACCATGATGCCAGATTCTTCACTTCATCCATGTAGGCCGCCTCATCGTTGTTGGAGATGGCACCCAACACCACTGTGTCGTCAGGAAACTTCACAATGGTGTTGGAGCCATGGGTGGCCACACAGTCTGAAGTGTAGAGGGAGTAGAGCAGTGGCGAGAGGACACATCCCTGAGGTGCTCCTGTGTTGATGGTGATGCTGTTGGAGAAGCACCTGCCCACCCTCACTACCTGAGTTCTGCCAGTGAGGAAGTCCAACACCCATGCACACATGGACCGGCCTTTAAGGTGTGGCGGATAAATACAACAAAATAAAACTAGTACCAGTACAGAAAAAAAGAAGATTTATTCATAACACACGTGAAAAGACCCAGGAAAACCGAGTTAACGATAAAAACAATAACAAAATAACGCTGAAAACCGATAAAAACCCTGAAAACCATACATTTCACACCTGAGCCTCAACGCTCGCGGCTGGTACCAAAAGACTCACGGACCGGTACCGGGCCAAGGCCCGGGGGTTGGGGACCGCTGATTAAGAGGACCCGAGGGAAGCTCGGAAAGCTAAGCAGAAGTTATTTGGAGAGGAGAGTGACGGCCGTTGGTTGAAAAGAGGTAAAAAAACTTCAGTGGTGTGGAAACATTATGGGTTCATGGAGTCAGATGTGGATCAAGTAGACACAGTGTGTAAACTTTGCTACAGTGTAGCTGCACCACAGAGCAACACTGCAAAGTTCACTAAACATAGATGTTTACATATTTCATTTATTTTTTACATTGCAAACATTTCCACTGTTATCAGTATTTGCACACTATTTTATATTATTTTTTGACAATCTTTAAAGCCATTATTCAACACATTGTTATTGTTGAATAAATATCGTCAAATAATCGAGATCTCAATGTCAGTGAAAATAATCGTGATTATCATTTTTGCCATAATCGAGCAGCCCTAGTTTTGGGGATCATTGAGACGTATTCTTGCAAAACGGAGTCACTTTATGTTCCTTTTGCTCAGCAGTGGTTTTCCTCCATTTTTGCCCAGTCTTTTTCTCTTTGCTGAAGTCTCACAGCTTCATGGCTTCTCAACACTGAGAGATCTCAGTTACTTTGTTTCTCATTTGTTCCTGAAAGTCTTTGGATCGCAGCGTTTTTCATGGTTTTTGAGGATCTTTGGTCTACTCCACTTTGTTAGGCAGGTCGTATTTAAGTGGTTTCTTGATTGAGACCACATGAGGGGGTAATCAGGCTGGGGTGCGGTTAGAGAAACTGAACTCAGCTTTCCAACAATGTGACACATCACAGTTAATTTGTGTCATAACAGGGAGAATTGCTTTTTCCACAGGGCCATATTTTCCCCTTAATAACAAACACCTTCATTTAGAAACTGCATCTTGTGCTTGCTCGTGTTTTCTTTGTGTTATATTTACATTTTTTGATCTGAAAAATGTAAACAAAAACGTTTTTCTTTCTTTTTTCACTGGATTGCATATTTGTACATTTATTTACTTTTTCTGTAAATACTGTTCATGTGTATATAGTGCTGCATAAACTGTGCACCTCTCCCTTCTACGTGTTTGCACTGAGTAAAGGGCAAACAGTCACAACACTTTAGCTGTTAATTACAAAAACCACACGTACTATAAACCAGGGGTCACCTACCTGTTTGAAAGTGAGAGCTACTTCTTGGGTACTGATTAATGTGAAGGGCTACCAGTTTGACACACACTTCTCTAATAACAAATTTCCTCAATTTAACTTAATTATGTATTATCATTAATAATTAATGATATTTATCTATGTAAAGACACTAATTATGTTAATTATTTTTCACCATAATTATAAAGAATGCAAGTAGGAAACATAAATATCAATATGCAATACTTTATTTCTATAAATAAAGTATTTACATTTTGAAGTGATCACTTCTACAACATTTTCACTTACCACTAACAAATTTTAACAAATCATGCACTGTTACATACATTATTTTTGTATGTATGTAACATACAAAAAATCAACTTTCAAATTTTACAGAACTTTTCACCAAATCTGCAGCATTTTAAAGCAAATTGTCACATGTTACACTTAACAAACACATTTGTTTTTCAATAATTAAATTCAACTTTGACATGATACTGTAATGTTGCCACTGAGAACATCTAACATGGCTTTCTTTGTCTGTTAGTGGGAAACCTGGCATTGCATGCTGTTCACCAGTGTGTTGTAATCTGGGGTATAACTTGACACCGCAGCTCTCAGTCTTGCAGATGTGCATCAGAGAGGCGTGTTCTGTGTTTGTTCTTGATGAAGTTCATGTCAGAAAAGGCTGATTGGTTGAACCAAACAGGCTGGCAACCTTCATAGCTGCTGTAATTTTCTGTGTCAACGAGGCACCCAAAGTTTGGTGCACTCTGATAGGCTTTGAGGTGGACGTCATTTTGCAATGTTACAATTTCGATTTCCACCTGTCCAGCATCCAAGCTGAACATTGAACTTAGTTGCTCAGCAATGCATGTTGTGTCCACATTCATGAAAGGATTGGAAACAAATGAGACACATGGCTCAAGCTGATCAAGGTCACAAAACCTGTTCTCAAACTCTTGACCAAGTTGATTTATGACTTGAGTACTTTTCTGCAACTTTGTCAAAAGCCTCAGATGCAGAAGCGTTGTCTTTCAGCACCATCTGCACAGAGGGGAAGTGCAGCACCTTTTTTCTCTGTACATGCACAGAGAAGATGCTCATCTGGGCTTTAAATCCATTTAAAGCACTTATCATGTCAGCAACAGTCTTACCTTTGCCTTGCAGCTTACAGTTGAAATGGTTCAGTTTCCCAGTAATGTCCGTCAAAAATGCAAGGTCAAGTATCCACTCAGTGTCCTCCAGCAGCGTTGTGTCATCGCCTTGGATTGCATGAACTCCCTGATTTCACCCAAAAGTGACAAAAAACAAAGCAAAGTCCATCCCGTGCTGAGCCACCGGATTTAGTAGCAGGTCACCACAGTCAGCTGACAGCTCCTTCAACAGCACCTTGAATGCTCTGTGCTGTTTAGCTCTGGAACGGATGCTGTTTATGATCTTCACGACGGGAGTCATGATGTGCTCGATCACCTTTGCGCATAACGCCTGTTGGTGATTGATGCAGTGGTAATGCATGAAGTTTGGGCACTCTGTGTCACCTTTACAGTGAGCGATGAATCCCGTATGTCGGGCGATCATAGCAGGGGCCCCCTCGGTAGTCACTGATACCAGCTTTTCCAACGGTACCCTTTTCTTCGCGAAAAACTCCTTCACCGCGTTATAGAGAAGTTCTTCTTTTGTGGAGAAACCATCAAACACCATCTGGATAAAGACCATCAGCTGTGCTGTACTGCTGCTGTCCACAGACTCGTCACACTGGATGCTAAACCAACTGCACTTTGCCAGATCCTGATCCAACTGATCGGCCAAGTTCCCGGACATAGCCGACACTCTTCTAACAATTGTAGTTGCCCCCAGCTGGACATCGGAGAGAGTGGAGATTACATCGTTTCCATACTTCTCGTCTTTAAGCACAGTTTTTGCAATTATCATCATTGCTTCTTTGAAAACCTCCCCGTCTAAAAATGCCTTCTTTTTCTTAGTCATGAACTGTGTAGCTCTAAATGAGGCTTCGGTTGCTTTTTGGGAGTTTTTCACTGGTCTCGTGAAAAAAGACTGCTATTTGCTCAAACCTGCCTTTAATTCGCGGGCCTTTTCCGCTCGCAGTGTGCTGCCCTTTGGGTAGTTAGCATGGTAGCTTGTGTGACACGTTCGGAAATGTCTCGCCACGTTGTGCCGCTTTGCCATTGCCACAGTTGCGACACACACATGAATCTTTCACAGTGGTAGAAAAGAACTCTTCCTCCCATTCACTGTGAAAATGATATGTTTTCTTCCTTTTTTTCTGCCATGTTTTCCTCATCTCCTCACCTTTGCTGGTCTTCACGGCAACTGTTTCCGTGGAGACCAGCTAGCACTGATCTAATTTAATAATAATTTTTTTTTTATATATTATCTCTAACAAATTGACACCAATGCAATTGTGATAAAAAAAAATAGCAAGAAAAAATAAAAATAGATGCAGCTTACTGGTAAGTTGTTATGGCGAGCTATTTTTAGAACAGGCCTGCGGGCGACTCATGTGGTCCTTGCGGGCGACCTGGTGCCCGCGGGCACAGTGTTGGTGACCCCTGCTATAAACAGTACATTGCACCTGATGGTGACCTGTGCCTGTGCAGACTTTATTCTTTTGTACTAGAATCTCTCAAAAGGCTCGTTACTTTGGTCGAGGGACATTTAACATCAAACTGATTTGAGCCAAAATGGTTTGATCAGCAACACATAAAAAACAAGTTGATCTGGTGATATAATATAATAATTATGACAAGTACGGCTCAACAAAGTAAAGACAAGCAATAGTTCAATATGTCACCACTGTGATGAATAAGCACCACGTGCATGAGAGTTACCAAACGCAGAACAAATACCAGCAGCTCCAGTTAGAGTCTGCATCATGTCTCTAAAGTTCGTGCAGCAGACACATCATCACGTATCAGGTCTTTATGTTGGACCTGGAGATCAGCCATGGCTTCTAACATTCTGCTGTTTCATGTTTCTGGGATTGCTGTAGTCATGAGAAATCATTTGCTTTTTAACCACAAATACAAAACTGTTTGAAGCACCTTACTCTAGCTAAACGGTGAAGGAGGAACAACAAGCAGGTCACAATTTCCTGCTTTGGATTCACAAACAAGGAAAGCAAATTATAACATTTCCCAGCCTCTACTTTGATGCTCAGTCTGCTTTTTACTCCTTTAGTTTAAAGCTTCTTCAGATATATCCTGGTGGCATTGTGTGCTGCAGGGCTTGTTGGAAGCTGTCCACTCTAGCAGGAGGAATTGGCACTTGCCTGCTTTCCAAACTCCAAGCTCTCTGTGTTTTCATCAATCTGTCTCTCTGTCAGTACATCTCTGGGGAAATCGAGGCTCTTTGCTGACATACCTCTCTCTCTTTCTCTCTCTCACACACACACACACACACACACACACACACACACACACACACACACACACACACACACACACACACACACACACTTTCACCATCTTTTGCGATATCACTCTTGTTCTTTCCTCTCCTCCATCTATCACCCTCCTTTCTTCTCTTTGTCTCAGGGGTATTTGAGGCCAGAGCAGCTGCTGTCGCGTCAGGAGTCATCCACTGTGACAGGATGACGAGCAGCACGCAGGCTCAGACCTGCTGGACCAGTCCACAGGCTGCTAGCTACGCCGTGCGCACACACATGCAGTGTTATAGGGAAACAAACATGGTGATTATACTGTTTTTTTTCTGTCTGCAACCATCAAGTTTATTCTGCTCCACGATAAATAATAAATGCTAAGCTCTTCTTTCTGCCTCGGTGTCTTTTTTATCTCTTTTCTGTTAGAACTAATAGAATAATATTATTTTGGTCTTTTGGTTTAGGTTTTTAGAAACTGTGTTGGTCCTCATATATTTGCATGTTTTCTCTTTCTAAGAATGACATGTTCAGACCGATCTCATCTTTGAGGAAAATGAAAATCTCGTGACTTAATGAAAACCAGTAAACTTGCAAGCAAAGTCAGCAGAGTAAGACGTCAGCGCACATGCAGACAGCAAGAGGAGCATATGCTTGGCTTGCAGACTTGTGATGTGGTGCTAGAGATATTAGAGATGCTAAACATCGGACAGCAATCCTCCTGATTGCTGCTTTGTCATTTAACTGAAATCATCTTGATTTCTTGCACATAACAGTGTGTCCACTGTGCTCAGACATTCAGACCATGAATGTGCAGACAAACAGTCTCCAGCAGCTGTGTGACGTTCTCATGTAAATATGGACCAAACTCTTTCCTTTCTGGATGGTGGTTATGTTTTGGGCCTGTTCATCTTCATGCCTATAGCAGGAGCTTCCACGTGACGCTGTGGCAGGTTAGTGAATGTCTAACAGCCTTCAGTCAGGCATTCTCGGGGTGTCTTATCTATTAGCAGCTGGTTCACTTGTGCTACCAGATGCTCATGGAGCGCTGTTAGCTTCTTTAGCTAGTAGCTTTGAATCATGTCAGGGCCTGGTGCTGCCCAACTCTTCATGCTTGGATGTCTGCCACTGTGATGGTTACTGGAGCCTGCTCAGGGACATTGCTATGGCAGCTCCACTAACCACTGAGCATTGTTCTTATGTGTTGCTTCTCCCATATACTGTTCCAGAATTGCTCTGTCTCCAGCCTTGGTGAGGCTGTTCCCATATTGTTCTCTTGCCACTGAGAATTTGTCTTAGATGGTTCAGGATTCTCCTGGTGTTTATATGCAAGGCTTTAGGTATGAACAACTTGTTGTTCTTGTAAAAAATCCCACATCTTCTACTAACTGCATACATTTTGGAAAGTAACAGCATAAAAAAGCAGTGCAATAAAATCGGGAATGTGCAAATGAGATTTGTTCCAAATGTAGTTTCTGCATTTGTTCATGAGGTTTTCTCGTAGTGTCTCTGGACCTCTCAAGCTAACTCGAAGTGATCTGATGGCAATAGTTACTGTATTGAAAGAGTCTCGAGGAGTGTGTGAGCCTTACTCGTTTAGGATCAGGCTATTTGCAGAAACTTCACCTGCTCACCCAACAATGAAAACTCCACCTGTGCAAACAGAAGTAGAAGAGGCAGAGAGTTCAGCGGAGCTTATAAAAGTGAGAGTGGCAGGTCTAGTGAGGGATGCATAAACAAGCTACAGACAGAGCTTTGAAGCTGACAGGGTCCACTCGGTAAATAGTAAAATAGTGAACAGACATGTCCTAGAATGACGATGAGGACAGTTACCCTGCTTCAGATGCAATCAACAACGATAAAGCCTCGTCTTTCCCCCGACTTTCACCCAACAGTGTCTTCCTGTTGTTGGCAGAAAGAGATAACAGCAGAGGTGGAGAAAGTCGTGTGTTTGTGAGGGGGAGAAGGAATGACTGTTTTCTCATTAGCAGGTAGATAGGATATGGCAAAGGGGATATTTATCATAAGACACTTAAGGCTGACATACAGTATCAAACACACAGACACATGGTGCTGTTTCTACTTTGCTTAGATCACTTTATACAGCTTGTGCCATTCGCCCATCGCGCAGCATTCTCATCTAACATTCACACATGTGAACACATCAGGAGACACTTGGGGTTAAGTGTGTCACCTATGAAGCAGGCGGAGATAGAAACACCAACTCATTAGTGGATGCTCTGAGCCACCCCACTGCGTGATCATGGCTTTACGATCTAATTCTGTTGTTCTATGTTATTCTCAGTACTCTCAACAGTCTGAACTCAAAGCATGAAAGCAACATTATCTGAATTACATGAATTATATTTTATACATTAGGTTAATCTGAGAATGTCACACGCCTAATCTCAATTTTTTAACAGTTTCTAGAAGGGAAGGAAGCAGGAGGTTTTTTCTATTCTACATCTCTGTGGCTATAATCATATTTCACTCAGACAGTTAACATTTCAAATGATTTATTACATAGTTGTAGTTTACATCTCGGCTCCAAGCTTATTACTCCTGACACACAGCATGTGAGCAGCGGTGGTGGAGGGGTTGGAACATCAGCTGGAGAGATGGCAAGTTTCAGTGGACCAGCAAATTTGGAGCTTGTGATTGGCTGGGGCCGCCATATGGAGGAGAAAAGTGATGATTATTCTGGGGGCCCATGATCGACAGGGGCCGTAGAAATAGCAGGACAGTCCATTAGTCACCATGAAAGAGCGTTTGCTTCTCAGGGTACTTTGAAAAATATTTGTTTTTGGGAAAAAAGATTCAAATCCAGTCAGCCTCTGACTCCGCCTCCCTCCTCCTGATTTCAAGATGTGGTTTGGTCCAGATGCTGAGATGCGCTGAGCACCAGTGCAGCGGCAGGTCAGAGCCTGTAGCATGACAAAAGATGACAGCAAAACATAGCTTTCATTTTTTTACCAGTAAAGGTGAAAGTGAGAGCTAAAACCTGCAGGACACCGGCCCTCGAGGCCTGGAGTTTGACACCCCTGTTCTAGACAATGTTTAATTTATAATAATGCATTATCATTATACCCCACGTGTTTCACAGGCTGACCAATGATGTGAAGCTGAAACAGATTAAAAACTACTGCAGGTGCAGCACAGAGACGTAGTTTAGCTTTCTTGTGTTAGAAAATTAATATCCAAATGATTATTTAAGTTCTATTTTTATAAATAAAAGCTGTAAAAATGATCTGACATCTTTTTACAATCAGAATTTAAATGGATTTGGAACCAAAAACGTATTAACTAATTTATATTTCATTTGTATTTCATATCAGGTCTTAATCAGTGAAAAAAAAAATCATTATCATTACAATATTAAAAAGTAGCAAATGGCTCACACGTTGTAACAAAGCTTTTGGGTTATAGCACCACTAGGGGGGGTTGCCCAACTATTGTAGTAGCTATGGGGGTCTCCTAGTGGGTGTGTGAGTTGTTAGCGGCAGCCATTCCATGCTGCTCATGTTCCATGCTCCAAGAAAACACCTTACTTACTGTTGTGACAAGCTGGCGCTGGCGGTACAAATCCCCGCACATGTAGGTTCGGACGAGTACAGCCGAGGAGACCTGGCTTATAAAGTGTAATGTTGCTGACGGCGAATAAAGGTCTGTTATTGGATTTAACTGACTGGCTCCGTGTTATCCGGCTAACCTCCACACCACATGCCCGCTGGACCTGCTAGCCGCTCCTTCCTCGCCAGACTGCTGTTACAATGTCTCAGTCTGGCACAAACTCATAAAATGTACAGTAGGCAGAATATTGATCTGTATCTGCACAGGGTTTCCTGGCTGAGTGAGATATAACGTACCTGTGAGGATGATGCGGTGTTTAGGATCCACAGAGGCAGAATCAAAACAAACTGAGGAGGATTATCAGGGTCACAGTTTGAACCACAGCTTTGGGCATTTCCACTGTACTGTGCACTTTATGCTAAACAATGACAAACAGTTCAGTACAGAATATTATATGTGGTCAGCGTGAACCACTCAGTGCAGCTAAAAGAAGCAGCACATGACGAGTTGATGAAAGGAAGTGTAACTGTGGGACGTCACCTCAGGGCCATGACAGGTGAAATCACACTGGGAGCAGTGCACATGTGAGCGTGCTATAACTGAACCCATTATCTGAGGAAACATGAGCTCCGTACAGCACCTGTGTTTGATTGGAGAGATGGGTGATGATGATAAGAACACATAAGGACAGGTGCAAAAGTCAGCCAATGCACAGCACACAGATCAACACCACTGGTGTGTGGGTATGTTCCTGAAAACATCTGAAGACAACAGAAATCAGTAATTAAGTTAGATGCTATTAAAGAACTGTTTTCACCTGCAAAGGGACTGATTAACATAAATCCTTTCATGGTGGAAGAGAGTGGAGGAGAGAAAGAACAGCCAGTGTTCCTACTGTTTAAACCAGTAACTGTGATGGTGTAGTAAATACTACCAACAGGGATAAACCACAGAACAATTCAATTCAATTCAATTTTATTTATATAGCGCCAAATCACAACAAAAGTCGCCTCAAGGCGCTTCATAGGTACAGAGAAAAACCCAACAATCATATGACCCCCTATGAGCAGCACTTTGGTGACAGTGGGAAGGAAAAACTCCCTTTTAACAGGAAGAAACCTCCAGCAGAACCAGGCTCAGGGAGGGGCGGGGCCATCTGCTGTGATTGGCTGGAGTGAGAACCAGCAGGAGAGTTTTGGACTTCATCAATAAAAAACACTGTTCACTTCTTTTTGTGTTTTTCTTAGAAATGAATGGAGCTACACACACACTTCAAGGTGTGATCCAAGCTCTGTAACGTAAATGTCAGCTTCTGTGATTTCATTGAAAAAAGGATTGCAATAAGGAGCCTACCTCAATACCATCTCACCAAAAGATCACACCTGTCCTCTGCAGGCTCCCAATTCACTGCAGATTCTTCCTCTTTATTCTCAGAGCCCTGTGTTAATGGCATCCAGCCTTGGTGACTCATCCACTCACGTCCCTGCTACCTCACTTCTCACAAACACCGTCTGCACCAACAGGACGAATTACTGGGCCCGCTCCCCCGTGTGCCTGCAACACATCGTCACAGGCAGAGTCAGTACCCTGTGTGCCAGGCTGCAGAACATTTAAATGTCATTAATTACACATATACCAGGTCAGCCACCCTGCAAGGCTGTAGTGTTAATACTGTCCATCATCCAGTGTTTTCATGGCCAACTGAGAATCACCTCAAAGTCATTTATATTGCGCAGTAATAGCGGCCTGCGTGACGGGTCGCGGGGTCAGGGTAAAGATGGGACATTTGCTTGAATTAGATATCACCTGCGTGTGTGTCAGTTCATTTCAGCTGCTGTATTTGTGCCTTTGTTTCATTTACTGTTGGCACATGTGTGTGATATGAATATGAGAAGCCAGAGTTGCATGGGTGCTAGCGTCTGTCTTTGAAGTCTGACGGTAACACTGTAATAGTTGAAATGTTGTTCAGTATTTGTGTCGTGTACAGAGGCTGTGTTTTAGGCAGGATCTATTATCCCAGTGAATAATCATATTGGAGAGCTCAGGTGTCCCTCTGCCTCTGCCTGGTTAGCTCCTGGGCATCCTGCTCAGTCTCATGATTTGATTTTCTCCTCTCTTCCACTTGGCATCAATTTGCATTACTACTGGCAAGGCCTCACAAGGGTATCAATACTGATTGCCAGCCATAAATACAATGTAATGTTTCAAAGAGACAGACTTTGAATGAGACATTAGCAATATTTATGCCACTGCTGATCCCATAAGCTCCTTATTTGGAGGTCACAAGAATGCAGAGTTATACATTATAATGAAACAAAAACTGAAGTGCTTGCCTCTAAAGTAGTGCTTTATTTGTCTGGCCCTGCAAAAACATTAAGACTGTTAATAAGAATGACCAGAAACATGACGAGTGACACGGAAGCAACGAAGCGCCCTACGCTGATGTCAGTGTCACGTGATGGTTGAACGTCACATTTCCTGGTGTGTTTTGCATGTGCACAAGTCCACTCCTGCAAACTGTCTCGGGTGTGAAGTTTACCTCCCAGGTGAGAATCATACTGTTGTTGTGTCACCTGTGGGGTCGGGAAGCCCTCCCTCCTGTCTAGGTGGAGTAGTTCAGCTGGCCTGATGTTACTGCTGTTTTGTGCTTGTTTGTGCTCGTTTGTGCTCGTTTAGTCTTTTTTGTTTTGTTCTTTGGTATTGTTTGGGTCAGCTGCATTCAGCGTTGCTGCTCTGCTGCTTGAGCAGCGACATGTGCGACTAATAATTTAAGGTTAACTTTGCATTTGAGTCCGTCTCCCTCCTTCTTTGAATGTGTGTTTTTCAGAACAAGAAACTTTAACTTTTGAATTGTGGAACCACGTCTCAGCTTTAGTGGAGCAAACCTGTGCACCTTACTGGTACTTTTACTGATTTATTTATTACTGGTACTTTTACTGATTTATTTATACAGCTTTTGGAAGAAACCACACCAGTGGATTTTACAGTAAACAAATAAATGTAAGGCATCAAATGATGTAAAAAGTATTTGATATTTAGCTTCCCATAGAGCTAAATATGATGCTCTGCAGGCACCAGATAACAGATTGTGGAGCCCCTGTGCAAACCAGGAGGGGCTCAACATTAGTGAAAGTTCATCTCAGCCTGATGCAGTGACAGATAGAATCAAGCTAATGGCAAAGACAATTACTAGCACGGATGAGAACTTCCTCCCTCCTCCTCAATCTCCTGCTACATTCCTTAAATATGAGTATACGAGTGTTTAATTAAGCAGCAATATTAATTAAGACTTGATGATATTAAGTATGGGTGAAGAGTTCTGAGGCTGGTTACAGTAAATGAGTTTAAGATGAATGTAAGGAGATTCGTATCCTGCACTGCATATTGCTTCTGAGCTTAATTGCACCAAGACTGAAGATATGAAAGAGCTGCTGGATGATGATGAGCCGTGTGCATTTGCACTGAGGTAATACAGCATTAATGACTGTGCAAGAAAGCGTTAGCGAGTAACTGTAGGTGGAGGTGGATATGAGAAGTGTACTACAAATGACAGAACAAATGACTCGGTCCAAGTACAAACCGACCCAAACAGGTTTGTTTGGGAAGAAGAAGAAGAACTTTGAGAAAGGCTGCCCTACATCCACTTACCTACATCCACTTTGTCCGTATTTGCTTAGCTATTAAACCCTGAGAGATGCTGGGTCAAATCTTGTTAAGTAAATGAAGCAAGTAAGCTAAATTCTTTTTTAAAGATGGAGTACTGTTTAATTTGCAGCTGAAAGGCTTTTCATTACTAAATTAAATGCTTGTATAAATATTCTAGTGCACTGAATGATAAATGATTTGTGCTCTGAGTTGCTTAATAGAGTTCTCTATCTTGCCTCTGCACATAATGATCCACCTTGCTCTGTACTGAAAAGACTCAAAAGCGCTGTACACAATTAACCTGGCAGCAAATAGAAACACTCTATTCTCTTTGTATTCAAGCACTACAGTGGTTTCAAAGAACCATATTTAATCTGATTGCTGACTTTCTTGTGAGCAATTAAATAGTATTTTCTGTGTGGCACTAGCTGATGAAACCACCTAGTGTGATTTAAGGTATTTCTCAACTGGATGATTACAACAAAATGAAACTCCATGCACCTGAAGGCTGGTAAAAAGCCACATACACAATTCACAACGATGCAACACCAAAGACACTGATTCAGTAAAAAGGACTAGATGTTACAGTCCCTGATAAAGCATTGCTTTAGATGGAGAGACTCTTGAGGGATGGCTGTTATGAAGAAAGGCAGCCCAGAAACTTTGCCAGCAGCACACATCGTTGTGTGCCTCAACTTTCGGTCTTTTACCCAGGCTAATCTGCCATTTTCCCTCCTTGGTTAGGTTTAGGGATTAGAGATCTGATCTAAATTATCATTTTAAATTTGGGACACATCATCAGTAGTGGACCTTGGATTCATCGGGTGTTTCGGTCATTATCACTAGACACCCTCATCCAAGGAGGCCCTGCCAGGGTTGATCAGGCCCTGGAGTGTGTCACTGGTTTATGTTAAATTATTATTTCTCTTCTTTCTTCTGTTTAGTTTCCTACGGTTTATTTTCTCCTATCTATTCACTGCAAATGAGAAATAATACTTACCTCTTTAGCATTTATGGAGCCTCACTTCTTCAAAGGGATAGAAAAGGGGAACGAGAGAAGTAAGAGAAAAGGGACAAGATAGGAGAGAGCAGAGAGACGAGTCGGAAGGGGGCGCCCGATCTGGCTTCTCACACCTCCCCGCCGGATCGGGCTGTGTGCTCTACCTCCCCACTGCCTCCCAGAAAAGGGAAGAAGAGCAGAGGGGAGAAGAGCAGAATATTTATTTTCTCTCGCGGTTAGCTGACTGCCTTAGCTGCCCAAGTGATGTCAGCCCTTTTTAATCATAGCCAGTGACTGGTCCTCTCAGCACTGTTAGCTAGTTCTCTTATAGCCTGCCGTTGCACCTGTCCTCTGATCCCAATCTCTCTGAGCAGTTTTGCTGTTGTACTGGCAACAAAGCCCCTGCACCTCACTTCCACCGGACGCACCTTGATCTTCCAACCTCTGTCCTCTGCCTCAGCTGCCAAGTTGGCATACCGCAGCTTCTTGCGCTCAAACGCCTCCTCAATTGCTTCCTCTCATGGTACCATCAGCCCAAAGATTTATGCAAGTTTTTGGGAGTTAGACCAAAGGACGAGATCTGGTCGCAAAGTTGTTGTTATGATCTCTGTGGGAAAAATTAGCCTCTGATCCAAGTCCACTTGCATCTGCCAATCCCTGGCGACCTTCAGCTGGCCAAAGTCTGGGGTTGAGGGGCTTGTCTTCGGCTTGTCTCATTCCCGGACAAATGTTAATGAAAACTGATGCTCCTCTTGGTTCATGAAAGGTTGAGCGTTAATGGATTTTCTTTTGCACTCAACTTTCTCAGCTTGACACCCGAGAACCTGGTTGTGTCTCCATGTGTATCTGCCCTGAGTAAGGCTAGTCCTACAACCAACCAAGATGTGCTTGAGTGTTGCTGGGACTGTACACAGGGGGCAGGATGGGTCCTTTCCAAACCACAGCTGCAGATTTATTGGGGAAGGTCGGGGGTTCGACTCCACTGAACGGCTACCCTGAGGTACACCTGAGCAAGGTACCGTCCCTACACACTGCTCCCCGGGCGCTGCATTGGTGGCTGCCCACTGCTTCACTGGGTGAATGGGTTAAATGCAGAGGAGTAATTTCCCTACGGGGATTAACACACACACACACACACACACACACACACACACACACACACACACACACACACACACACACATTAATCGTATGTCGCTCGGATGATGAAACTTAGTCTATTAGACTCCATGCCCCAGATTTCACTCCATGAGTTTCCTCTTTTCCACACTCTCCCAATTCACCCAGCGACCCTGTTTGGCCAGCGCCACGGCTCTGGCATGTCTGGCTGTTTCCTCCTGACGACGCACCTCCTCCACCACCATTTTTCGACGTTCGGTTACAGATGCCTGTTGCCACTGAGGTGTTGCTGCGAAAAGACCAAATGCTCCTCTGCCCTGTTGGTCGTGACCCACCATGTCACGATGCCCGAAGAGCGGATTTCGCCTGTAGCACAGATGTGGCTGGGGTCCACTTTCTCCCCGTTGCTAGGGTGGGAGCAGTGCCTCTCACTATGGGGTCCCGGGCGTCCGTGAGTAAACTCCTCAACCAGGCTAGGGATAGGCAATGACAGTATCCCGTCGCTGTAGAGTCCAACGCTGCTGAGGCATTTGGGAAGTCCGAGCCACTTCTTAACGTAGGAGCTCACTTGCCCTAGCTAGTCAGTCAGCCGAGACTGCAAGACAGGGCTGACCAACCTGTGCACTGCCTGGATTGATTACAAGAAGGCCTATGACTCAATGCCCCACACCTGGATCCTGGAATGCCTAGAACTGTATAAGATCAACAGGACCCTGAGAGCCTTCATCAGGAACTCAATGGGGATGTGGCGGACAACACTAGAGGCCAACTCCAAGCCCAGAGCACAAGTCACCATCAAGTGCGGGATCTACCAAGGAGATGCTCTGTCCCCACTGCTGTTCTGCATAGGCCTCAACCCCATCAGTGAGATCATTAACAAGACTGGCTACGGATACCGACTACAGAACGGAGCAGTTGTCAGCCACCTCCTGTACATGGATGACATCAAGCTGTATGCCAAGAGTGAACGGGACATCGATTAACTGATCCACACCACCAGGATATACGGCTGGAGAAGTGTAGTCGGATGATAACAAAGAGAGGGAAGGTAGTCAGAACTGAGGGGATCGAACTACCAGAAGGCAACATTGCAGACATAGAGGACAGTTACAAGTACTTGGGGATCCCGCAGGCGAATGGGAACCATGAAGAGGCCGCTAGGAAAGCTGGAAGCATCAACTACCTGCAGAGGGTCAGGCAAGTCCTGAGGAGTCAGCTGAACGGTAAGAACAAGATCCGGGCTATCAACACCTACGCTCTGCCCGTGATCAGGTACCCAGCTGGTATAATAAGTTGGCCAAAGGAGGAGATAGAAGCCACTGACATAAAGACAAGAAAGCTCCTTACCATGCATGGATGGTTTCACCCCAAGTCCAGCACCCTGAGGCTGTACGCTAAGCGGAAGAACAAAGCTGGACTGAAAGACAGCACAGAGGCACTAATCATGGCAGCACAAGAAAAAAGAAGATCTCATATTTGTTTCCAATTCTACTGAATCATCTGCTGGCCGGCAGAACGAATGGAATGGAATGGAAATCAGTGTGCTTAAAAGGTCATACTCAAACCGTTAACACAAGATTGCAGCTTTTACAAGTTAACTGGTCCATGCGAACTTATCTAACCCCTGTTAAGTTACATTCATTTGATAATAATATCCTGGATACATGTGTGAAATGTGGTATAGAAAAGGGAACTTTTTTCCACTGCTTATGGGAATGTGAGGAGATACCGAAGTTTAGGAGGGAGGTAACTTTAGCAATAAATACTATGTTAAATAGAACTCTAAATCCAGACCCCAAATTATTTATATTGGGACTTTGTTCACCATCTCCAACAATTCAAAGAGAAATAATGACCCTCATAAATATGTGCCTCTTGCTAAATGTCTAATTGCATTGTATTGGAGAAAAGTTGATAGACCAAAACTGGAGCATTGGTTACAGGACATGTCCTCATCTCTGGCTGTGGAAAAGATAACCTATATTTTGAAAGGGAAGAAGGAGCCGTTTGAAATTGTCTGGAAACCTTTTATATTATACTTGGAAGGAGTGGACCTTTCACAAGTTTTGGTGGAATCCGGGGAACCTGGAGTCACATAACGGAGAGACATAACGGAGTGATATAACCGTGAGGGATATGGTGGAATGACACTTGGTATAGTCCATCTGTTTTTGTTGTTGTTGTTTTGTTTTTTGATTGTTTGATTTTGTTTTTTAAACTTTTTTTTTTCATATTCCTGTGTATGATTTATTTGATTTGTATTCTAAGTGTTATAAAATCTCAATAAACATATTGTTGCAGCTCAGCCTTTGAAACCATTGATCATCAGATATCTGCATCTGTCCAAAAATGGTTCACCTCATTTCTGGTGGATATAACATTTTTGTTTTCAGTGGGAAACTTTCAGTCACATGAAGCTGAATTTTCATGTGGTGTTCCACAAGGATTGGTTTTAAGCCTCTTGTTATTTTCATTATATGTTCTGCCTTTAGGCCGTATCATTAGCAGTTTCAAAATTATTTCATTACCATCAGCGTGCAGACGATATCCAATTATACATCTCATTTAAACTTTTTGAGTTAGACAAATTATGCATTCTAATGGATGGACTTAAGAAAATTAATGGTTGGATGACAAACAATTTTCTGCAGCTGAACGCAGACAAGCCTGAGTGTTTAATTCTTCCTCCAGAGAGTATCAAGCCCCAAATTAGACAACATCTGGGTTCTTTCTCATTGATGGTAAAAGCTCCTGCTCAGAATCTTGTGTTAGTTTTTGATCAATCTCTGTCTTTAAATGCTCATAAGAGCCTTACACCGTGATCTCTCACTGCTATGTGGGTATTTACCTCTTTCCAAAAAGGAAACACTAAGCAAAAGAGGAAACCACCTCTGTTACCTGTGTCTCCTGTACATGATGATGGCAATGATGATGAACATGAACTCTTCTCATACCTACCTGTTCCTTTATCTGCTGAACCTGTCACATTCACAATGCTTACTGACTTACCCACTGTTCAGCAACCTGTTCCAGTCATCAACCAGCCTATTGTCCCAGCAGTATCTGCTACTGAGGAGGAGAGTGAGATTACCTCAGAGAACGTGTACCTATTGAAGAGGAACACGTTATGGATAGCGAGGCACAGGACATTTGCTGTGAGCCTGCTAATCTTGCTGAGACCCCGAGAGCTGAAGAAAGCCCATCTTCTGACCCACATACTGTAGAGCCATCCAGAAATGACTTACTACAACATTCAACTACTGAATCAAAACCTCTGAGCCCTGAGGCTGAACCACCCTTGAGACACTCAACCCACTCCAGGAATCCTCCTGATTGGCCGCAGTACATCAAGCCTATGTTGAACAATATTCAGCCATTTCTCCATGGTTTGATGGTCTGACACCAAATGAAAAGTTTGGTGTCAGACTTTCTGGAATTAGTAGGGAAAAGGCCCGTCTGGCTACATAGATGGCAGGAAGTTATAGATGTAACCAGAAGTCAAGAAAAGATTTGAGACTCTTTGGCCAAAAGCAGAATTATAAAGTAAAATAAAAATGAGCTTGCCTGGGGTTTAGGTTTTTAGCAAACTGGAGATGCTCAATGTTCAGATCAAGAATGACAATAGTAAATCAGTATAGGGATAATGTATAATCACCCCCAATCAAGGTGTGTGTGGATAAGTGTAAGTGTAGGTTCGCCCTCCCCACACAGCTCCACAGTTCATCTACACCCACCCACTTTGGGTCCACGTGGTCATGTTTGTTGACACATTCATAATAAGGAAACACCACATAGGGAAATGAGATTTCTGTGGATTTCTGTGGTTAATGTGATTTTATTTTATTTTTAGTGGTTTACATGAAGAAGGGAGACGTAAATCTCTTGAATGTTGTGTGAGCAAGTTTATTCAATTTTCAATTCAATTCAATTTTATTTATATAGCGCCAAATCACAACAAAGGTCGCGTCAAGGCGCTTCATAGATACAGAGAAAAACCCAACAATCATATGACCCCCTATGAGCAGGCACTTTGGCGACAGTGGGAAGGAAAAACTCCCTTTTAACAGGAAGAAACCTCCGGCAGAACCAGGCTCAGGGAGGGGCGGGGCCATCTGCTGCGACCGGTTGGGGTGAGAGAAGGAAGACAGGATAAAGACATGCTGTGGAAGAGAGACAGAGGTTAATAACAGATATGATTCAATGCAGAGGTCTATTAATACATAGTGAGTGAGAAAGGTGACTGGAAAGGAAAAACTCAATGCATCATGGGAGTCCCCCGGCAGCCTACATCTATTGCAGCATAACTAAGGGAGGATTCAGGGTCACCTGGTCCAGCCCTAACTATATGCTTTAGCAAAAAGGAAAGTTTGAAGCCTAATCTTGAAAGTAGAGATAGTGTCTGTCTCCCGAATCCAAACTGGAAGCTGGTTCCACAGAAGAGGGGCCTGAAAACTGAAGGCTCTGCCTCCCATTCTACTTTTAAATACTCTAGGAACAACAAGTAGGCCTGCAGAGCGAGAGCGAAGTGCTCTAATAGGGTGATATGGTACTACAAGGTCATTAAGATAAGATGGGGCCTGATTATTTAAGACCTTGTATGTGAGGAGCAGGATTTTGAATTCAATTCTGGACTTAACAGGAAGCCAATGAAGGGAAGCCAAAACAGGAGAAATCTGCTCTCTCTTTCTAGTCCCTGTCAGGACTCTTGCTGCAGCATTTTGGATTAGCTGAAGGCTTTTCAGGGAGTTTTTTGGACATCCTGATAATAATAAATTACAGTAGTCCAGCCTGGAAGTAATAAATCAGAATCAGAATCAGAATGGGTTTTATTGCCAAATGTTGAGCAGGTTTACAACATTAGGAAATTGCTGCGGTGCTTCAGTGCAAACATGCTGTCATAAATTGCGCTTAAATAGACATGAAAAAATAAAAGTCAGAATAAGAATTAAGAGTGCTACGTAGAAAGATATATGCATGAGATATACATGAGATATATACATGAGAATAAGAATTAAAAGTGCTACGTAGAAAGATATATGCATGAGTGCAGGTGGTGATCAGTGCCAAAACATGGAATCATGCAGTGAACACAGCGTAGGGTCATGTGTTAGTGGTGGGGACAGTCGTACGTTTATTGTTCATGTGTCCGACAGCAGAGGGGAAGAAACTGTTCTTATGGCGAGAGGTTCTGGTGCGAATGGACCGGAGCCTCCTGCCTGAGGGGAGCAGGTCAAACAGACTGTGTCCAGGGTGAGAAGGGTCAGCTGAGATCCGAGCTGCACGCCGCAGTGTCCTGGAGGTGTACAGGTCCTGCAAAGATGGGAGTCTGCAGCCAATCACCTTCTCAGCAGAATGCACAACACGCTGCAGTCTCTGTTTGTCCCTGATAGTGGCTCCAGCGTACCACACGGTGATGGAGGAGGTGAGGATGGACTCGATGATTGCAGTGTAGAACTGCATCATCGTCCGTGTTGGCAGGTTGAATTTCTTCAGCTGCCTCAGGAAGTACATCCTCTGCTGGGCTTTCTTGATGACGGAGGTGATGGTGGGCTCCCACTTCAGGTCCTGGGTGATGGTGGTACCCAGGAAGCGGAATGAGTCCACAGAGGTGATGGGGGTGTCAGTCAGGATGATGGGGGGGAGTGGGGCTGTGTGCTTCCTGAAGTCCACAATAATCTCCACTGTCTTCTGGGCATTCAGCACCAGGTTGTTGTGGCTGCACCAAGACACCAGACGTTCAACCTCCCTCCTGTAGGCAGACTCATCCCCGTCTTTTGACCATGTCCTGGTCAAAAATGACTCCAAGGTTCCTCACAGCGTTACTGGAGGCCAAGGTAATGCCATCCAGAGTAAGAATCTGGTTAGATATGTGATGTAAGAAATCTGCAACATCAACTGAGTGGAAATAAGTTGCTTTTCTGAGAACCATTCTTGTCCACACTCCACACTTGACCTGGTCCTGCACCGTGGGAGGCCCAGACATGCCCTGCATTTCACACTGTGGGCTGCTAACTGTGGGCCATGTGAATCTGCCCACAATACACAATACCAACACAAGCCCCGAGGGGGCAGGGATGGTGGTATTCATCCCTCTTGGATACACTGAAGAACCGAGCTTGTACAGACAGCAAAGAGGGAGACGTTGTCATGACATCCATGAACAAGAAGAAGATAGAGGACTTTGAGTGCTCAGGTAGAGTAGAAAAGTGCTATTAACGAACAGTCCAGATTACACTTGCACAAGAATATGTAAAAAGATGAATAAAATCCCAATTTCTGAGCATCTTATAGTGCCATTAGATTTAAATGATGTTTTTTTAAATGGGGCATTTATTATGCTGCTCTGTGTGATCTAGTTAAGTGCTAAACAATGATTTAAAAATTCCTTTACTGATGAAAACAATGCAAACTTGAATTAAAGGAGGAAGAGATGAGGATGGGATGGAGAGAGTGGAGAGAAGACGTGAATGAGGATGTTTGATTGGATGAGTGGGAACATTAGATGAACTTAGTGAAGGGAGGTGAAGTGTGCTGGTGAGCGTTTAACGTTAAAATGTGGAGTTTGGTGGCCAGCTAAGAGCTATCAGGTTGTACTGGGCACAGTGTGTGTGCAGAGTCTGTGTGTGGTAGTAAAACCTCCCATGAAAAAACATATTTTTGTTGAAATGTGAATTATAGGTTCATTGTTTTTGGTTAAATTTCTGCCTGTTTTATATTGTCTGTTTTACCCTTTTATTATTTGTTATTTTATGTGCAGCACTTTGTGATTCTGTCTAGAAAGGTGCTATATGAATAACATTTTATTTATTTATTCACTGATATGTTTATCTCACTCATGTTGTTAGCAGCTTGCTAACTAAATGTTAGGCTCAGCCTCAGAAAGCTTATCTGAGTTGTACATAATTCATACATTTCTTCCAAAAACACAGATATAGCAGACGTCACATAGTTTGAATTTTCAGGAATCTCAAACAAATTAAATTACACAACTGTATCACTGAAGTGACCATTCACACTGAAACAGCTGTCCCCAATACACAACACACACAACACACATCAGTCAATCTGTTGTTAACAAACACTCAGGATGAGACAAGAGTGAAGCTTTCCTGCTTACCCGGCAGTGGAACGCTTCAATATTCTTTTACCTTCACATAATATTGAAGTATATGGTAAGCTGTGGCACTGTGCCTGATTTTTGTCCTTTCCTTTGGTAAACAAAGTTATTTCCACCACCAATTGAGCTAGAAAAGTTACAAATTATACAGAAATGGACAAAAATGAACAAAAATGACTACATTAAAACAAATTGTTGGCTTTCCATAAAACCTCTCAGTTCAGCCTCTGAGAATTTTTTCCCCCAGATATTGTAGACTTCCTTTGTCACTGTGCTGACACACTTCCTATCGAGCAGCCACATTAATAATAAAAAAAATACTTTTCAGGAGAAAAATCAAAACTAAATATATAGAAAAGAAAATGTTTTTGTGGCAGCAGGCATGTCTTGACAAGCCGGTTGTGTCCCCACATTAACTTACAGCTGGCACCACGACTTACTACAGACGCTAATGCAAGTCTATAACGGTCTGTTAATTTAGGTTTAAAGACATGCAAGTAATCTTCAGTCAGATTATATCTGATTTACTCATTCGATGATCGGTTTGTCTGATATCGGGTAATGTTGGCTAACCTTGTGTTTAGCTTTAGTGTTGCTGGATCACCAGTAAGAAGCTGGTACCTCTGTAAAGGTCACATATATGGACTTTTGACCTTTCTCACTGCTATTTTAATTTTGTGTAGTGTTCTGTTGCAAAGTGTAGCGACTCTGATTAAACACCAAGCTAAACCTGTGTCAGTGAATACAGGAGTCAGAGTAGAGTTGACTTTTTCCTCTCAGAACCTTCATTTGACAAGCGGTGAAAAGGCGTTGCCTGAACAATGTTTCCAAATGGATGGATGTGGCTGAGCCTCACTCTCCCTCTCAGAGCAACCAGGAAGAGGAAGTAAACAGGAAATGAACCAATACAGGTAATCCAGCAGGAAGTGAGGTTATTGTCAAGTTCACCTTCAAAATAAAATCTTAACATTTAACATTTTTGACCTTTTTACTGTTCTTTCTAACTTAAATACATATAAATGAATTATTTTAAAGGAAACATAAAAGATAAATGACATAAATGCCTTTGAGGCATCATAATTTGTATTTACCTTTAAAGTATAGAACTCCAGTCCACACCGACGTTTCCAAAGCGAGACACAAAATAGTGGACAGTGCAGCAGTTTTTGACCTGTAAACATGGCTGCTTCCGTTCATTTCAACATAAATTATTGTAATTGTGTGAACATCTTTCAACAACATATATAAGGGTACGAGGACTAAATTATGCTTAGATGAGACATGTTGGACATATGAGGTCCTTATGTGCAAATTCAACAGCTGCCCTATTCCACCTATTACACTGATAAATGTTGTGCCTGCAGAGTTTGCATGCTCCGTTTTGGGATTGTTCTTTACCCTCTTAGAACAAACCCACTCAGTTTCTTTTCCTGTGTGAATCGAAGTAATCATGTACAAATACTTTGTTACTGTATTGAAGTAGAATATTCGGGTATCTGTAATTTACTTGAGTAGTTTTTTTCTGACAACTTTGGACTTTGACTCCGTACATTTTTAAACAAGTGTCTGGACTTTCTACTCCTTATATTTTGTGAAACATAAACAGTTTAGTTTGCTGCACTGTGATGGATTTAAAGTAAAGAGAAGTGTGTGACTGGTGCACAGTGACCATCTAGTATGAAGGCAGCAGAAACTGCCTGCGTACTGCCCGCGTAGGGAATGCAACTCAGCCAGGACAACTCCTGAAACATCTGCTGACATCTGGCTGAATTCAGGTGCATAAATCTGCAAAGAGCAGCTGGTCAGCTGATCACAGGCTGTATATTAAGAAAATCTACTGGACCCCTCAATATAAATTATTATGAATTGTGCTTTTCTTCCTCGTGCTGAGCCATTGACACTTAGTTTAGGGTCCCCCACCTACTGAATCAAACTTTGACCCCTGACTGTTCACATTTTCCTTTTTAGAGGCAAAGAAAATAGAGCTTCTCGTTTTTCTACATATTTCCTCTGAAGAGTTACTGTTTACTTTCTTACTTTGAGTACATTTCAGAGCCTATACTTTTTTACTCTTACTTGAGTAAAAAGAATGAATCAGTACTTCAACTTGTACTGAAGTATTTTTCAACACTAGTATGTTTTATATTTTAGATTCCTAAAAGAAGCTGCCACCCTTTGCTTTGTTGACAGAGCTGCAAACCCTCGGCCTTCTCTCAATGAGCTTCATGATGTCGTCACCTGAGATGGTTTCACCTCACAGGTGAGCCTGTCAGGGTTCATCTGTGGAGTTTCTTGACTTCTTCATGGGGTTGGGACCATCAGTTGTGTTGTGCAGCAGTCAGGTTGGTGCACAGCTGACAGACCTATTTGACAACTGTTAGAATTCATATAATCCCAAGAACCAATCAGCTAAGTAAAGAGAAACAACAGCCAGTCCGTGCAGTCGCAAAAACCATCAAGCACTAAAATGAAACTGGCTCACACGAGGACCGCCCCAGGAGAGGAAGACCAAGAGTCGCCTCTGCTGCTGAGGATAAATTCATCATCAGCCTCAGAAATCACAAGTTAGCAGCAGCTCAGATTAGAGCCCAGATAGATGCCACACAGAGCTCCAGCAGCAGACACATCTCTACATGTTCAGAGGAGACTGTGTGAATCAGGCCTTTACGGTCAAACAGCTGCTAAGAAACCAGGACTAAGGAAAAGCAACAAGCAGAAGAGATTTGTTCGGGTCAAGAAACATGAGGAGTGGACATTAGACCATCTGTGCTTTGGTCTGATGGGTCTAAATTTGAGATCTTTGGTTCTACCTGCCGTGTCTCCATGCAGAAAAGGTGAACGATGGTCTCTACATGCATGGTTCCCACCGTGAAGCATGGAGGAGATGGAGGAGGTGTGATGGTGTGTGTGTGTGTGTGGGGGGGGGTGTCACCAGCAACCGCTGGTGACATCGATGGAGATTTATTTAAAACTGAAGGCACACTGAACCAGCATGGCTACCACAGCATCCTGCAGCAACATGCATCCCATCCAGTTTGCATTTTTGGACCATCATTGATTTTTCAACAGGACAATGACCCCAAACACACCTCCAGGCTGTGCACGGGCTGTCTGACCAAGGAGAGCGATGGAGTGCTTTGCCAGATGGTCTGGCCTCCACAGTCACCTGACATAAACCCAATGGAGATGGTTCAGGATGGACCACAGAGTTACGAAGAATCTTAAATATAAAACATGTTTATTTATGGTTTTGATGCCTTCATTGAGAATCTAGAGTGTAAACAGTCATGAAAATAAAGACAAACCATTAAATGGGAAGGTGTGTCCTAACTTTTGACTGGTAGTTTATATAGATACACACACACACACACACACACACATACACATCTAACTAACCAGCCATCAAACTACTGGAAATACTTCCATTCTTTGTATTGATCCCTCTCCCCTGCTGGTTCACCGACTCCACCCTGCATTACATTGGACCCCAAATTAGTATCGACAAAAGGAGGAGATTTCTCACTGGCCAAGCTCAAAAGATGTTTCCCTGCCCTTTGGAAAAGGGAATGAGATTAAGGGATATTTATAAGGCTTCTCTCAGTATGCTAACGTGCTGCAGGCAATTCCCCTGGAAGACACAGAGCTGCAGCATAAGATTTCAAATGGGCTCCTCCTAAAAACAGAGTCAGAGAGTCACTTTGTGCTATAATGTCCCCTCAAAGCTCTTACTGGTCATCAAATCCCATAAAGTAGCTGGTGGATGTAAATTATCCGGGGCTTAAATAAGGATCGTATTCACTTTTATGACAACTGGGCATCCAAGTCCTACTGCTTAAATGGGAAATTAAAACCTGAGAGAATTAAGCTTTCAAAGGATTTGATTTCGTCCCAAGCTTTCTGGTGGTGCAAGCACGTAAACAACGCATTGATGGAGGGGTGTTGGCACTCTGGGAGAGATGGTATCAGACACTGATGAGCAAGAGGCCCTGAAGAGGCCGACAACTAGAAGGACAAAAACGTGGGCGTTGAAGGAGCTGAAATAGGGGAACACTAGATGGCCTTTGAAGCATCCTTGACCTCGCCTCAAGGGTCAAGTCTCCTACATTAGCTCTGGTTTGAACGTAGTAATGAGCATAACAGAGAAACTAGGTCACCAAGGACGAGGGAGAGAGGCAGTTGACAGCACATCCTCCCATCTCTGAGCCAAGGTGAGTCGCACCACCGACATAGAAAACCATCAGTTTGAGAATGTGCAAATATAAGAAGCAAAAGAAAGACCAAACTCTTTTGTGTTTTTTCTCTTTCTGTCTCTGTCTCACTTTCCTTTTGAAACAAAAGTCACTTTGTTGTATAAAACATGAGATGGGCATTTTATTTCTACTCAAACCGTCATGCCAGATTTGGAATTCATAACATCGATCCAGGAGGGAAAAAGAAAAGAGTTAGAAGGGAAAAGTAAACTCATTTGCAAAGGGAAGTACACTTGTAATTAAATTTCAAGCTAAAAGCCCTGTTCATGGTGCACTCTCATTTGCATCCTTCTTAAATATGCATGAATTTATTTTGCATGAACAGGCACAGTGTCTACACAGGAGACGTCACACACAGTTTCATGCATGCAAAAAGAAATAAGAGGAAAGGAAAGCCATATTTAAAAGTTCACATGGGCTTGTTGATGTTTTGGGGCCTTTTCAGCTCATTAAAGCATTCATGTGTTCATCATGTGCTCTCCATGTGTCAGGAGATGTGTATCTGCTATCTGGAGTGAAGCTTAAAGGCACAACGATCCCACTGATGCCGTGATCCACATCACTGTGGTCTGTCTTTAGATGTTCCTGTGATTTCTGGATCAATATCATTTCTCACTCTTATTTATTTTCACAAGAATCTAATGAGCAGCAACTGATTTCTTTACTGCAAGTTTATCATGGAACATGTTATCAAAAAACAGAAAAAAAAGTCTTACAGGTATCAAAGGTTTCGCTTTGCACACAAACAAACAGCACACTCGGTGCAGCACTCTGGAGCCACTCTTCATTTCTTCATGTTTAGGGTCCAAGAAGCCAGAATTTCTGGTTATTTTTAAGTTGGAGGCTTGAATGTCTTCAAAAGTTCTTCTTTGGAGTTTGGCGGCTTTTTCAGTCACTTCACTGTCACGGTTAGCGTGGAATTAGGGGAGCGAGGACCCAAACACAGACACACGGGGATGAGGTGGATATGAACAAAAGCCTTTATTTAGGGCTGAACAAACGTTACAGATAAACAGGAGGATAACTAGAAAAGAACAAAGAAAACCTAGACTGGGAAAGCTAAACCGGAAACCTGAAACACAACTAGAAAACCTGAGACGTGGAGACACGGAGGGAATGCCTGAGGAAACGCAGGCGGTGACACACAGGAGAGAATGCAGAAGTAATGCAGACGATCCGACAAGGAATAAAGGGAAGCACACACACACACACACACACACACACACACACACACACACACACACACACACACACACACACAAGGAAACGAGGAAAGGGAACACAGCTGACACCAATCAGATGAGACGAGACTGGGAGGAAGCAAAACAGAATATACTGATGCACAGGACGCAAGACTCGCCAAAGTAAAACAGGAAACATGAACATAGGACCAAGAACACTAATAATAACAAATAATAACAAATAACCCAAAAACTAAATCACTGAATATTAACACAAAACATAAACACAGAGTCACCAGACTCCGTATCACGACTTTTTCAGAGGAATGATTTCTTCATTATTGAGCTTCGTAACCCTAAACTATGAGCAGGAAACAAACTCCAGCTTTGTTCATAGACTAAAGTTTATTTATTAAGCACTTTTCATAGACAGACAGAAGCGCCGCACACAAAGGTTAAAATAAACACAATGTTAGGTACCAAAGTAGACAAAACAGACAACAATCAGTCAGCTAACAGTCTGTGAGTGGAGACAATGACTTGTAACTTTGGGCAGTTTGTTACCAGCAGCCTCTTTTACCAGATACCAGAATGAGACAGTTATCTTATTATTTTATTCTAATGCTGGTTTTAAGGGTTTGTTTTAAATATTTATGTAATCTTTAGTGTTATTGTGCTTTTTGCCTTACTTTGCCATCTTAGTCATAATGTGTAATACTTTCCTTTTATTATTTTATTTTTTATGCATTTCCTACATTTCATTTATGGTCTTATGGACTCTTTTGGTGTTAAATCAAGAAAGAAGAAAACAAACAAACACTAATGTTTTTGTCACAGTGACAACTTCATGAACAGTCTTATTGCGCACACACTTGTTCATCTAGAAATCATTTTGTATGTTCTCACTGAAAGCTTAATACTGTTTCTTCTAGCTTTGACGATCCACACTGAGACAAACACAAAGTGAAATGTGAAGCTGCACACAAAAATATTTCCAGTATTTCTTTTCCATTGTGCGTTTTGACCTGCAGAAAATGCGACGGTAGAATCTCACAGGATGCTAGAAACGGCATCAACGGCACCCCAATGTGAAGAGTGTGTTTTTAATAAATCACCAAAGCAAATACTTTGTGTTCACTAAATGGTCCACTCTCTTTCTATTAGCATCACATTTAGGCCTGGTGCACTTTAAGGAACAAGAGTATTTGACGTGACAGCGTTGCACTGCATATTTAATACTGTGGGACTGGCAGAGGAAGGATTCCACTTTGTAAGTAAGTAAAAAACAAAGGGAATGAGTGTGTATTTGTGTGTGTGAGAGAGCGGGAGGATGGTTACACAAGTTAGAGAGAAAAGCCATGTCTGAGAGATTACCCAGAGCTAAAAGTGTAACAGTGCTTCTCTGTATCAAATTGCATAATTCAAAAGCCATCCTGGTCCTGTTGTGTTCTGCTTCACTTCAGCCTGGGTCCTCAGACACTTCTCTGACTTCTTCATGATTGAGACATCACTGTACACAGAGAGGGAAGGATGAAGCGCCTGGCTCTGTTTGGCCCTTCCATGTTTACGGCACAGCAACTGTTTTTTTCTTTCATTCCCAGAACACACTTTGCATTTTAATGAGGCCCCGGCCTGCATACTAAGTGCACATTAAGCTGGCTCTGTGGGGGTGAGTGTGTCGATACATCACGGTCAAAGTGAAGAAGCACTCTTCAAATTTTAAAATGAACAAAAGCTGGAGTTTTTCAGTTCCCCGGTGTGAGCGTGTGTGTGTGTGGGTGTGTGTGTGTGTGTATAGCCTGTGATGATTTTGAAAAGGTTATTTGGTTGCACTGGAGAAATTTGGGGAGGCTGGAAGAGCGGGTGACAGCTTTAAAGGGACACTGCAGAGGACTTCAGGACTTCCTGAATAGTTCATTGTTAGGGTTACTACAACTGAAGCGGTACGCACTAGTACTGATAATGAAGACTGAGCTACACACTGATATACATCAGCTGATCACAGATAAAGATGTTTCCCAAACTGATTGAATAACTTGAGTATTGATACATGTGAGATTTAAAAAACAAAGTATCTCAGTAAAATGTCCAAATAAATAGAGCCTGGAAGTAATAAATGCATGAACTAGTTTTTCAGCGTCACTCTGAGACAGGATATTTCTAACTTTAGAGATGTTGCGCAAATGGAAGAACGCAGTCTTACATATTTGTTGAATATGTGCATTGAAGGACATGTCCTTGTCAAAAATGACTCCAAGGTTCCTCACAGTGTTACTGGAGGCCAAGGTAATGCCATCCAGAGTAAGAACCTGCTTAGAGACCATATTTACACCACCCTTTGGATGGCGCTGTCACTTGGTGTTCGATCTCTCTGCGTTAGAGTACCACTTCCTGTTACAGCACACGGTGGATATTTGTGTAGCTTATCTGCGTAGCAGTTTAATAAAAAACTTGATATCTTCTTATTTCATAGTATAATCTTCACGTGCTTCATCTGAAGCACACTCTCTGTGTACTCACTGCCTAATTTATAGGCAAAGTATTCACTCACTGTCTCTGTACTGTTTCGCTAGCTTAGCTTAGCTTGTAGCCAACTTACTAGCTGCATGGCCTCTTCACCTGTCCCTCCTGCACTTTCTTGCTCATTGTGTCAGATGTTTAGCTACTCCTCGGCCTCCTTTAGCAGTAATGATACTTGTAACAAATGTAGCATGTTTGCAGCTCTGGAGGCCAGGATTACTGAATTGGAGACTTGGCTTTGCACCTTTGATACACCCGTAGCCAGGCAGGCCCCTGTAGCCAGTGCAGACGAAGATAGCATAGGCCCCACTAGCTTCCCCCTGGCAGGCCCCGAGCAGCAGGGGAAACAGGGCGGCTGGGTGACGGCGAGGAGGAAGCATAGTCCTAAACAGAAGCCCCAGGTACACCACTGTCAGGGCTCTGTGTGCGGGCAGGCAGAGATGAGGATCTAAATGCAGGACTCGGAGACAGAATTGTCACTGAAAACCTCAGCTTTATTGCTGGCACAAAAACCAAACCGTGAAACCACAAACTGGAACACACAGGCAAGTCTGAGGGTACAACACGACACTGAGCAAAGGCAAACACAGGGCTTAAATACACAGGGAAGTAATCAGGGAATGGAAAACAGGAGGGAGACACAGCTGTGAGAGATTAGGGCTAACGAGACAAGGGAGAAGTAAAACTGAACACGCTGACATCACACATGGACATGAACCTTCAAAGTAAAGCAGGAAATAACAACACAAAGACGCAGACTAGACTCTGAACTACACCTGCAGGAAAAACGAGGACACCAAAACAAAACCTAAGAACTAAACCCTTAACCAAAATAAACTGAAACATAGAATTCTAATAATAGTCAAGAAAGACCAAGAATCAAAATACAATACAAACTACAAAATCAAACCAAAACATGACAACTCAAAATACTGGGTAAAACTGACCCAGAGCCGTGACAACCACCAACCCGACTCTGTTCTGAGACATGTGAAGGTAGAGTCACCAGCAACCATAGCCAGTTGTCTTCCAGGGGCCAGAGCAGGCGACATTGAGGGAAATTTAAAACTGCTGGCTAAGGGTAAATGAAATTTCAGTAAAATTATAATTCACGATATTTAAATAATCTGTATTCATATGTATAAAGTTGATGAAAACAGTTTTGATATTTGTAAACAATTTTATATTTGTTAGTCATATAAATTTCCTGCACCTGACATAGACATCCAAAAAACGACCCAGTCCAAAGTTCAAATGCTGACGTCCAAGACGGGTCATAGTTGGACGTCCAAATTGTAGACTTAGTTTGGATGTCATATAGATACGACTGACCCAATATAGACATGATCTGCACATCTATCCGACGTCTGGTGTTTACTGTGTTGGTATAAGAGACAGCACATTGTAACATTCAGGCATAATCTAACACAGTAACACTTTTATTTGTTACACCTTCGACAAGTTGCTTGTTGTGTGGAAAGAAAAAAACTCCTTTCAGTTCATTGCTGCTCTGTTTCATGAAAACAGTGTTACTGAGCAACAATATGTGAGGCTTGCCTCTAAACACTGTGTGTGAGGACTGGGCGAACAGTTTTAGGACAGAGCCACAGTACAAACAAAGTGCCAATTATGCATTTGTTCTGATATCATCTTTCCCTCCTGAAAATAAACTGTCCTAGTAGCGACTATCACAATCACAACGGTGATAACATGTGCTTTTTTAACAACCTTAATTTGTGTATTTTGCAGGAAATTGTGAGCTACAGACTTTGTATGACTCATTTAAATATTCTCCTCATGAAAGTGAAACTTACAAATACATATACCACAAGGCAAGCCGCACAAATACTCCTGATCACAACTTTCAGTCACAAACTCAAACTGAGCCTCTTTAATACCTTTGAGTCAACAGACACACAGAGTAGTTATGTCTCCTATCTCCTATTCCTAACCTCTTTTACTTCATTGGCGTCAAGGGAAAGTGGATAGGAGAAATGCTAAGGACTTACTAAGGAAAGGGAAGAGCCTTACCTCAATGTGATGTCCACCGTGTTGAAACTACAATGTGTAGAAGAAGGACTTCAAAATGTGCATCTGATTTCACCACGATGTGTTCTTATGGACGAACAGTCTGTAAAAAATGTCCCTTCATTAAAAAGGCTGGCATTTTAAAAAGGAAGGAACATTTAAAAGCGCTTAGAGTGGCTGGTCCCAGCACACCTCAAATCCTGCCCCCCCCCCCCCCCCCCCCCCACCCCCCACCCTGGACCCCCACCAATTTGCATACCGTCAGAACAGGAGCACAGAGGATGCAGTCTGTCCTCTGACACCTGGACAATAACAACACCTACGCCAGAACAGCGATCTGACGTAATTCAGCGTTCAAAACTCACAATGAATGGTTATTGGACTTCCTGACCACTGGCACTTTATATAACTACTGTATCATTCATCCATAAATCTCACTGATCTCACCTGCACTACTGTAAATGCTGTATTCATACTGTACAATACAATAATTATAGTTTTTACAACAGTTTCTTAATACTCACAATTGTATATCTAGTTTTCATATGTATAACCATATGTGTAACCTATTATTACTATTATTATTATTATTATTATTATTATTATTATTATAAGCTGTACATAGCTTGTACACTCACTACAGCTGTAGCCTGCACATACTTATAGTTAGTATAGTATATTCATAACATACCTTTATACTGTGTACATTGTAACACCTATAATAGATCCATATTCTGTATATATCTATATTATTGCTGAAGCACTTCTGGATGGATGCAACATGCATTTTGTTGCCTTGTACTTGTGACATGTGCAATGACAATAAAGTTGAATTCTATTCTATTCTATTCTTTAGGGCCGGATAACAAGCCAAAAACCTTTTTCCTGGCCTGACTTACTCACTGCAGTTTGGTTCTGTTTAAGCTTTATCATATGTTGTGTACAAACTGAGTTATGTATATGTCAGTGAAATTTGTTAGTAGTTATTTAGCCACCCAATATTTTATCTATCAGACTAATAATGTCATGGTCCGTGGTCCTGTGTCTGTGGAATGCGTGATGCTCGGGTAGCCACACCCCCGGGCTGGGCCATCACCAGCACACCTGCTCTCCATCCCGGTGATTACACGGAGATCCACTTAATCCGGCGCTGACGGATGCTCCACGCCAGTTCGTAGTCATCCCCACAGTGGTTTCTACTCGGCGTCTGCTACCTGCCTGTCCTCCGGCTCAACTGGATCTCGCGGTGCTCACCTGGCCCACTCGCCATTCCACGGACTTCCTGCCCCCACGGACTGCCACACTTCCCTCCCGAGCTCCCACGGTTCCGTTCTATCCCCCCCGCCGTCCCGATCCCGGCTTCCTCGTGTCATTGTTTCCCCGGATTTTTAGTTTCTGTTTTGCTCTCTACTTTCCCCGGGTCGCCTTTCGTTGTTTTATTAAAGTGTCTTTTTGTTAGCTCGGAGTCTGCGCCTGGATCCTTTCGTGCCCGCGCACCACGGCGCATGACAAATAAAAGAATAAATACAGGATGGAATGAACTGCTTGCTCATCATTTTTGGTAGCAGACTTGTTAACTTAGCATATACAAGCTAAAGTTGCCCAGATTCAGATTTGGTGGAAAAATTATGACTCGCACATTAACATTTGAAGTTTGTAGCAATGTAGCAAACTAAGACGTAAACCTGCAATTGTAACAGTCCACCAGAAACACATTCCTTGCTTTGTATCTGTCCACTGGAAGAGCAAACAATTAAGTTATTCTATTAGAACCCTTTCAAAATCACTCAGTACATCAAACCCTAAAAGGCACAAAATGAAACATTTTTCCATTAGTGAGAAAGATGGTTTATTAAAAATGCCTCTGAGACAGTTAGAGATGGAGACAGTTAATGCATGTTTATTAAAAATTCATGAGATATTTTGGAGCATCATTCATCACATAAAGGGGAAAAATCATTTTCTGCTATAATAATCCTCTGTCTCTTTGTCTCTCCTCACCCACCGTAGTAGCTTCTTGGTTCAGTCCTGGTTGCTGGTGGCAGGGCTGGCACATGCCAGGCCTGCTCAAGCCAAATCCTTTGCCAAGTAGTGAGAATCGAGCCAACACTGATTTGTCCTGTCACCTAGTGGGAGTCAAACTGAGTCTGACAATATCAACTGTTTCCTGGGGCTGTGAACGTTGTCAGCACCGTGAAACACATTAAAGCAACATAGCACTCAGTTATCTCGCACTGAAGCTCGCTCTACTATTACCATACAAGGACGGCTCTCTACTTATTGAATAAATGTGGGTTTTCATGCTTTCATATTCCCAGTTCCCAGTGGTGCACAAACCAACAGTGGAACTATGTACACAGTTCTGCTAGACTCACACTTCCACTGATCCCACTCAGGTTATTCTGCATCACAGTTTTGCAAATCTCTGAACACAAATTGCAAATTGCGTCACTTAGCAAGTTTGGTTCACGTGGCCTTCAAAATGCAACACACTGATTACCAACAGGTCTCACTCTCACTGCACTGGACCTACTCAAGCTGGAAGAAGACTGCATCTGTGTGTCATAGGTCATGGTTCTTGCAGGTCTTGCTCCTTTTTCTCTTGCTCTTTAGTCTTTATATTTACCTGCTGAGCCTCACCAGATATAGAAATATAGATTGTTAGACACAAGTTTTTCCTTGATGTTTTTTTAAAAAAGTGTAATTGTTCAGTTTTAAGTGTTAACATCCGAGACGTCACACAGACTAAGCCTATGTTTGAACATGTTTGTGTATCAGTTCGAATGTGCTGTTTCCAGCCAAACCGAAACCCTGCATTACACTGGTGTACTCTGTGCCTCACCCACCCCCCAAAAAACCTCCCATTCAGTGAACTGAAACCAGTGCATAAAATAAGAGTAACCCTTCTCGTGTGACCTTACATCAGCGTCATGCTTGTATTTGTTTTTCACTGTTTGAGCTTTGACTGGAGCTTTGTTAGTTACATCATTGTGTTGTTCCTTGTTGTTTTAAATTGATTTTCATGGCACATGCCTGCAGAGAACTGAATGAGGAGCTCAGCAAACCATCTCCTAATGTTCACGTGTGGGTGGTTAGAAGCCTTTGTAACTGCATTTGTTCAGGGCAATTCAACTTTAGTTTCACGGATTTAGGATTTTGCTGTACATGTCTGTTGTTTCCAACTTTGCATGCATTTTAATCACTGGACACGCGAACAAACAATGAAGATGGGACTCTTCTCCAGCAACTCATGTGATCTGTAAAGTATTATACAAAGACAGAGACCATACGTACTCTGCACATAAAAAACAAACCGACACTAGACTTGCTTTGGGCTTCAGTTTGTAGGTGAAGGAACATTTAACTGCTTTAGCTAGTGGCGTGCAGCTAATGAGCCTGTAGGTAAAACGTCCCAATAGTGGGAGGAAACCTGGACCCCTCTGTCCTCACATGTGTTTGCCTGGAGGAATAACACATGATTTAACCCCTGAACCACTGAGAGGAAGTTCATACCCAGAGGGAAACAGGTGCATGTTAGTGTCTTAGTGGAGTTATGAGGACATAAACTGCTTTCTCATTCCGGTAACCTGCCGTCCTTTTTGGAGCAAAAGTCTCTGGAATTAGGAATAAATATTTGGAATATAGTTAAAGGAAGGCTTAGGATTCAGAAAGTGAAAGTTATGGTAAATGAATGCAAGTCAGTGTGCTGTTCTCTGAAGTGTGTGTGTGTGTGTGTGTGTGTGTGTGTGTGTGTGTGTGTGTGTGTGTGTGTGTGTGTGTGTGTGTGTGTGTGTGTGTGTGTGGATCATATCACATTCACAGAGAGGAGACGTTGGCTTTGCTTTGTGCTCTCTCTGCTTTAATCCTCCCTGACAGGCCCTGTGTAAATACCACTGACGTTTGAAGCGGTAGGAGACGGCTTTTGGTTATGAGGGGAAAGTTGAATCCTGAGCAGGAAGATGATGTGCAGGCTCTTTCTTTCCAAGCCTGGATATTTACACAAAGGCCAAAGGGCAGGTGAAATTTACATCTTCATGTTTAAATTTAGGTTTGAATCCTTTCATGTCTCTCCATGTTTTCATCAGTATGCAAGGTTCTGTAGTCATCGTAATGACACACACTTCTTAATTAGAGGGTAAACATGGAGAAACATGTTAAACATGTTCTCTTTGCACCTTTCAGCTTATCTTTGAAGGCCACCAGCTATACGTTTCTTTTTTTAGTTGAAGTTTTAAAGCCAGTGATGGGAATAACGGCATTACAAGTGACGGCGTTACTAACGAGTAATCTAACTAATTACTATTCCTATCGTTACAACATCGTTACCGTTACTAACAAGAAAATGCGGTCGCGTTGCTATTTTTCAACAAACAGACAGTTGAAGCTGTGTTCAGCTTACAGCATCTTATATCAGCTGCACAGAAGTAGCTGTAAGTCATCTGAGCGCTGCAGCTTTAAGCAGCTGCGCGTTCCCGCGGACGGTGATCACTTTCTGGTAAACGATCACTTTTTGGCACAACACCTGGAGCTCAGGGGGCAAAACAATCGCACGAGTGCTGCTGTTGGACTGAGGAAGAACAAAGTAGTCGTGGTAAGACAATCACATGACCACTTAAAGACAAAGCAACAAGGTGATACATACCAGTTTATAAACTGTGATGATTGGCCAGTAAAACCAGAGTCATGATAAACAATATATACGGCTGTTTGTTCCTCAATAGTTTCATAACGTTTATATAAATAATAAAACAAAACAAAAACAGCCCGTTGGTGTTGGTGGAAAAATGCACCATGTCGACCAATCAAAAATGATATGGCAACATGACGTTTGGTTGTTTAGAGAGGGAGAGAGAGGGAGAGAGAGATTTGTGCCGTTTAGCGTGTTTGGAGTGTGTAGTTCATGTGTTGTCTTGTGTAGTTAGCGTGTAGTGTTGTGGATAGTTTTGTGTTGTGTGTCAGAACAATGAGGCGGCTGCTGTCTCCAGGTAGAAACAGGAGTGACACACCTGCTGCTGTCAGACCTGCAGGTGTCAGGCTGTGATGTTTCCTTTATAGTGGACAGAAATTATTTTTTTGGAGTGGCACAAATAACTTGTGTGGCATCTTATTGAAGAACAGCTGATGGTGTTCTAACAGAACAGGCCCAAAGAACAATTATGGAATTACTTTGAGCTTTTCTTTGGTTTCGATTTGCCTGTTTTCATTAACAGAACTGTTTAAAGAACCACTGCCATGTACATGTTCTCTTTTTTTCATTTCAGTGTTGGTCTTATGTCCTGGTTCAGTCTTATGAATATGTGAGCAGCACCAGCCACCAGATGGAAAAGACAAAAAAGGCAAGTTCCACAAGAGGGTGGGTGAAGGTCTTTGGGTGCTCCAAAGTGTAAGAAAACACTCACAGTCAGCTCACAGTTCACATTTTTTCAAAATGTGTGTGTTTTAAATCATGTACCAAAGCCTGTTTTGGCATTCAAAGGAAGAAAGAATATAACATGGCTAATGGTTGCACAGCAGCTGTTGATTGACAGCTCAGTCTGTGTCCCCACCCTCACTTTAGTCACAAGCTCTCGGCAGTGACCGAAAGATTTAAGATGGGGAAGGAGTTTCCTATGGAAGGTGGCTGGGTCATTCAAGAGGGACCTAAATTAGAGCTCAACATTGAGACAGCTGAGGTGGTTTGGACATATGATTATAATGTCTCCTAGACACAGTAATATTTATGCAGAAAGATGGAACCAGTTCAATTCAATACAAAAAATGGTGGGTCAAAAATGAGCAGACCTGATGAAGGAGCAAGTATCTACTAACTAAAATGAAGTCGAGGTTTGATGCTTGAGAGGCAGCTGACAGGGTGAACTCTTTTATTAAACATTGATGGTCTTCTTGACACAGAATGATGGGGAGTGAAATATTCATCCAGCAAAGGGCTGCTTTATTAAAATCATGTTCACTATATAAATCCAACAGCTATTCCTAACAGCTGAGTTTCTGAACAGTTGGATGCAGAAGAACACAAATCATCGTTTACGGTGACCAAACCCATTCTTGTATTTTCAGCTTGTACTGAAAGCATGAAGACCTTATCCTCAGTTACGTGAAAAACCCACATTTTACAACCCCAGCAGAGGTAGCGGTCCGACTCACACATTCAAACTACACTGAACCCTGTATCCAATGCATAGACCATTGATGTCATGCTATGTTATTGTCGGAGGTGGGCATGCAATAGCCCCGCTGATTATTTGGCTGATTTCACTTCCACAGGCAATGGGTGTTGCCCCAACTTGTGGATCTCCAAGAAGTGTCACTTCCTTCTCCATAAACTGGTACCTCCACTTTCACAAATGCAGTCTCCATACTGTACATCATTATGTTTTCAATTTCCAGGACACTATGGGAAGTGTGTGCATAGTGTGCTGGGAATTGGATTGGAACTCACCTTGAATGGTAAGTTTATGTAGCTGTAGCTCAGGTGGTAGAGCAGGTCAACGACTAACTGGAAGGCTGGTGGTTCAATCCCAGTCTGCTCCAGTCTACATGCCAAATATCCTTGGGCAAGATCCATGTTGCTCTCTGATGCATCCATGGGAAGTGCTTGAAAACAACTTAGAAAAGAGTTTGGGTGGATGTACAAATTGTGTACATCACTTGTGTGATGAAACGCCACATCCAGATGAACAGAACCAACTTTTTGATTGGCCCTTACCTGCCAATCACAGCATCTTCTGTCACTATGCATCCTCAGTGTACAGTGTATGTACCTTACCATGAGATATGAGATATATACTTGGTTACTATCATCCACAGCATATTTTTCTCCACTTCAGCAGTCAGTTCATTAACTCAACTGATAACCAGTCAGTCACACTCCAACACAGATAGTGAACCACATTCACAAGCAAGCAAGGACCTGTTTGTGACAACAATCACACTTCACAGAAAGGCACAAACTTTGCTTCACCACAAACTCGGGGCAAATTCTGCAGTTTCTTGTTTCTTGCTACGGGGCAATTACATGTTCTCATAAAACACTGCCACCTAGTGGTGACAGTGGTTAAATTTTACACGTTTCATTACATTTAGGTCATTTAAAAATCTGTGTAAAAACAAATGGAGTTGAATATGAGAGCAGCACACATGGTTTTCTGTCTTTCTGTCTCCGGATGTAGTTCCTGTAACCAAATCAAACTATCCTGGAGAGAAGTGACAGATTCTGTTGGATGTCTATGGCTGCTGTGTCCTCAAATCTAACCTCCATATCATGTAAACAGTAGAAATACCTCATTTGATTACTTTGTTTCCTGTCTGAAAAGCTTCACAAAATTCAAAGACTGAATGAAAGAAGAGCACCCAGGATGAAAAAAATAAGGCCAGAATTCAAACCTTATTTTCATTCATCCCACCTCCTCACAAGTGCAAAGGTCAATGTATATTTTGCTGGAGGATAGAGATTGGTAGTGGTGAGAGAAAGACAGAGAGAGGATAGCAGCGCCTGGCTTTCCTCCATTTGGGTTCAGTAGGGCAGAAAGCATTAGAAGAGAGTGGCTGTGCAAAATCCTTCCACCTACGCCCCTGAACCTGCCACAGCCCCAAAACACACCACAGGGCACGTTGGAAGCCAACTAAGCACCCACAATGTTTCAGGAGCCAGAAACCTCTGGATGGTGAACAGTGGGGGAGGTCAGATCATAGCAAGTGAAGCAGCTGGCAATAATATCAGCAGCAATAGCAGATGTCTTTTTCTGACTAGATTTGATTTTAAGATGACCTGAAGTGTGTGCAACAGTTTATATTCAGTCTGAAGAATCACTAAGTGTCTTGGCAAAAGGTCAAGCCTTCAGTGTAAGATCCTGTAAATCGCTTCTGTTTCAGTCTTTTATCATGTACCAGCGCATGGATGAGACATTTTGTCATCTTTCACTGTGATCAACCTTGAACGCGTCTCTAACTTTTGCATTTCATTCGAGTTAAATGACGAGTGTAGCTTCAAATCTTTAAACAATGTTATTTTAGAGGTGGGTGTATGGATGACATCACTTTCTGATATCACTCCTCTGTGTATATCTGAAAGGCAACTTGGAAAGACTCAAGAACTCAACAAGCTGCGGTGAGACTCCAACAGAGGAATCCCACAAGCTACTTAATGGGAAAAATTAGCTGTTGGGATGAAGTCATGGTGAAAATGAGCTTGTGGAGCTACCTCTAACATATGTAGAGATGAAATATTCACCTAAATACAAAGAGACTGCAGATGGGGTGCTTTAAAAGAACTGGCACAAAGGCATCAACGTCATTATGCAGAGCCAGGTACACAGCTACCTGCAGTAAGCTATGGTGGAAAACACAAAAGCGACAAATGTAAGATTGTGAAGATGGGAGAACATCTTGAAATAGGCCCAGTTCAACCACTCAGCAGGAAGCCAGAAAAACAGGAAGAGAACACAGAGCAACCATATGAATGACTCATTGTATGGTTCAAGAAAAGGGCAAGATAATATGTGCCATTGGGGATTTATTCTCAAGTAAGGAGAAGAAGAGCAAAATAGGAAAGTGCAGCTCCCAAGAAGAAAAAGAGACGAGACTGCCAAAGGACAGGTGGTTCCGGACAAGTCCGCATTGGATGTTGTACATGTTAGGTCATGTACCCGAGCCACACTGAAGGAATCTGAAAAGTAATGCTGGATCCCTGAACACCAGATTTGATGGGTCCTCATGAATGCAAGATATGTGGTCAATGCAATGCTGGATGAAGATGACAGCCAAAAAAAAAAAAAAACAGCCCTATTCCCCAGGGATCAGTGTGCATGGAAGTGGCTGGATCAATGGGAGTGACCAGGAAAAAGTACTCACTAACAGGCTCTGCTTGGGTATTGGTAAGAAGAGCCAAGAAGAGCCAACACTTACAGTGTGATTACAATGTTAGAGCAAGTTTGCAGTGTTTTACGTGTGTCAAAGGAACTATGGGCAGACAATGGAACTAATTTTTGTAATACTCAAGTGGATCATTGGCAATCGACAGAATGGATGAGGATCTATTCTCCTCTGTATACACCGCAGGCCAATGGGGTGGTCAAACAGACGATTGGACTAGTTAAAAACCAGATAGGCAAACATGCCAATGCAGAGTAGAGCACCAAAACCCTGTAAATAATGAGGGCGTCGAACGACCGACCAAGAGCTAGTCACCACTCCCGAGCAGAGAGTGGGCAGAGCTCAGAAGGGGAGAAGGAAGTCTCAGTTAATGTAGTCAAAGAGTGTGGATCAGAGCATGTGACCATTGAAAAGGTACTGTAGTAAAAGCTTAGTACAAAGAGTCTGACATAGTTGAGAAGATTATGGATAGAGACATAGTTTTGCTCAAGAAGAAATGAGACCAGCATTGAACAGCTTAAACCAATTCCAAACTAGAAGGAACCAGGAAATGGCCAAGAATACCCCAAACCTACCACTCAGTGTCAGAAGGGCCAAAGTCTATGTTTTAACAAGGACTGTGTCGGAGCTCTAGACAGACAGAGCTTCGAAGATACCGAACCACGCTAAGATATGATTCCTGTTGGAATGGTGAGAAATACCTGTGTGCTAAATGAGCAGAAGATTAGACGACTCAAAAAACAATAAATGCTGACAGAACAAGAAAGGTTACAGAGGAGCAACCAGATTTGAACCTTGCCTTCCTTCTTTCTGCGTCATGCAACACAGTGCAACGGAGGATGATCCACTCTGTTAGAAACAGGAGGCAAAGGCGTGAATCGGTTCTGCAGCCTCTGGTGACTTCAGTCATCCTGCTGCCATTCTTTCTATTCTCTGACACATTTTTGATATGATAACTGTACAATTATTATTAGGAACATACAGTTTTATATTTCCTGTGTGCAGATCTCAATCCTCATATCACAGAAGAGTCCTGTGCAGTTTTTTGTTTTTCAAAATAAAATTTCCCTATAATACATAAATATCAGCAGATCTTCACTCTCCTCCTGAGCCGTTGTTTCTGTAGCAGCTCAAACTCTCTGAGTAAATTTGCGAATGCTGTGCTCCATTTTACTGTTGCTGAGGTGTGTGTGAGTTCCCTGAATAATTCTCTGGTAACTGCTCTGTCCCAGTCAGTCTAACTGTTGCAGGCATCAGTGTCTGCCAGCTCTCCTAAGCCACAGTGTTACCTGAGAATTCATCACCATGCATTGACATGGAGACACAAACACATTCACAGACAAGTCTACATGTATCGGTCCATGTGCACACAAACACTGCAGCCTGTTCTGGGGTTTTAATTATATGGGTGCTGCACCGTCTCTGTGATGCATCTAGGGCATAGGTGTCAAACTGTGGCCCGCGGGCCAAATTTGGCCCGCAGCCTAATTACATTTGGCCCGCGAAGCCATACCAAATTACTATTAGAGCTGGCCTACTGGTATTATACAGCTAATATATATATTGTTTAGTATTAAGCTTTGCTTGTTCCATATTCAGTCCATAAGAAAAGATTCATTCTTATATCTGGAGGAAGGTTTTTTTTTTCAATAAATATCAATGTTAGCCCATGATTTTGTTCCAGTTTTCAATTTTGGCCCACTTTGTATTTGAGTTTGACACCCCTGATCTAGGGGATTGTTTAAATGGTCAGATGAGCTGATGTACCACAGACCAAGAGGAAGGCTCAGGGGAGCCTCAACAATGGAGAGACTGTAACAATGTGAGTGTATATGCACAACCAGGTACAAGCCGTGTGTTTGTGTTTGCACCACACTTGTTCAAAGTGTTCAAAGTTCGTTTAAACAGGCTGTAGAGAGCGTGACTGTCATGGCTAGATGGTCCTCACTGATCGTCTTGCCAATTTGTGTGGTGTTTGTGTGTTCTGTGTCGTGTTCTCCCTCTCCATCCTGTGCATGTTAACCATCGAGAGGATGGTTAAAGAGGCCCAGCAACAGGAGCCGGACCCAGGGACGGGCCCTGACGGACGACTGTTCGTCCCCACAACGGTCCGGGGCAAGGTTATACACTGGGCCCATACAGCAAAGTTCTCCTGCCACCCTGGTAAGAACCGCACCGTGAGTTTCCTGCGACGTTTGTTTTGGTGGCCCTCTCTTCTCAGGGATGTTCGGGACTACGTTGCGGCCTGCCCTACCTGCGCTCGCAATAAGACCCCCAGTGCCCCCCAGGCCGGTCTCTTGCACCCTCTGCCGGTCCCCAAGCGCCCCTGGTCGCATGTTGCTTTGGATTTTGTTACTGGTCTACCGTCGTCATCAGGTAACATGACCATACTAACTGTTGTAGATCGTTTTTCCAAGGCGGCGCACTTTGTGGCGTTGCCCAAGCTCCCGACTGCCTTAGAGACGGCTCGGCTCCTTACCGAGCATGTTTTTCGGTTACATGGGATTCCACAAGACATTGTTTCCGATCGGGACCCCCAGTTTACTTCCCGGGTCTGGAGGGCGTTTTGTTCAGGACTAGGGGCCCGTGTGAGTTTGTCTTCAGGTTTTCATCCTCAGACGAACGGTCAGGCGGAGAGGGCGAACCAGGAGTTGGAAACCATGTTACGCTGTGTGGTTTCCTCGAACCAATCCACCTGGAGAGACCAGTTGGCTTGGATTGAGTACGCCCACAATTCCAGCACGTCAGCGGCCACTGGTGTGTCTCCGTTTGAAGCATCGCTGGGGTACCAGCCACCATTACTTGCCATCACTGAAGGTGAGCTGGCCGTTCCCTCTGTTCAGCATCATATGAGACGCTGCAGGCGGGCGTGGCGCGCCACCAGGGCGGCTCTGTTGAGGACGACGGCGCAGAATAAGCGGTTGGCCGATCGTCGCCGCACTCCGGCCCCTGCCTATCGTGTTGGACAGCAGGTGTGGCTCTCTTCCAGGTATATTCCCTTACGAACTGAATCCAAGAAGTTGGCCCCGCGTTTTATTGGGCCCTTTTCGATCCAAGCTGTGTTGAATCCGGTGTCTGTTCGTTTGGCCCTTCCTCGCAACATGAGGATTCATAATGTGTTTCATGTTTCCCAGGTGAAACCGGTCCGGACCAGCCCTTTGTGCCCACCTTCCAGGCCCCCGCCGCACGCCCGGGTTGTTGCCGGCGCTCCTGCTTATGCCATCACGCGGATTATGGATGCCAGGCGTCGCGGTAGGGGCTTCCAGTTTTTGGTGGATTGGGAGGGGTATGGTCCGGAAGAGCGTGCTTGGGTGCCGTGGTCTGCGATTCTGGATGATGCTATGGTGAAGGAATTCCGCCGCCGGCACCCTGACAAGTTTGGTCGGTCGCCGGGAGGCTCCCGTTAATGGGGGGGGGGGTACTGTCATGGCTAGACGGTTCTCACTGATCGTCTTGCCAATTTGTGTGGTGTTTGTGTGTACTGTGTCGTGTTCTCCTCTCCATCCTGTGCATGTGTTTTTCTGCTGGAACATGTACTTCCGGAAGCCGTGGCACAGAACGGCAGTTGACCGGAGGGGAGTGTCCTGAACTAGAATCATCGCACCTGTGCAGAATTACCTTGCCAGCGCAGACCTATTTAACGGGGCGGTTGAGTCACAACCAACGCTGGAACGTTGAACTAAACCGGGGTTCAAGGATTGGAGGAGGAGCCGGCACCAGGAGTTGTTGTGGATTATTACTGCACTGTCACCGTGAGGAGAGGTCGCCGTATCACTGCACTGCCCTTTTTGGATTATAGACTTGAACTGTTAACTCACCTTTTCACCGTAAATAAATCCACTGTCATTCTGCAAGGAGTCTCGCACCTGAGTCCTTTAATCCAGTTCTCCATGACAGTGACACTCTTTATAGCTGCTGTTGATTGTCTTTCTTTTGACATGATCACACAGACTGAAAACAAACCTTACCCACAGACACCTAAAGTAAGCCGATCCACCGTGTTGCTGTAGTGGACAGTTTTGGGATGTTTGGATCCTGTAACAGGGAAGGATCTTCACAAATCAGCATAAACCTGTTGTAAACGATCGCCTTTATCCTACAACGAAACATTTCTATCATGACTGGAGTGCTCACTTTTAGGATGACACTGACCGCAATGAGATTGTGGAGAGATGTGTTAAGACAGAATTACAATGAAAATATAAGAAGCTATCCATCCATTTTCTTAATAGCATATCCATTTCAGGCTCATCATGGATGTGAAGCCTATCCCAGCTATCACCAGTTTATCAAAGGGTAAACTCAAAGAGACAGATTCAAACTTAAACCTTTAAAATCATCAACTAACTTACAACTCACTGCTTTTGCACTTAGTTGGACAGAACCCCAGAGCCTCTTCCTGTGAAGTGACAGTGCTAACCACCACACCTCTGTAGAGAGTAGCAGCTTTCTCGGTGAAAGCTCCTTGTTGATGTCAGTCATCAGGAGAGAGTGGCCACACCGCTTTGAGCTTATGGGACCTGGAACTCACATGACCGCTCATGCACCGAGCGTATGCAGGAGATCATCTTTGAGTCTTGAAGCACACAGGCTACAGCAGCAGAAGATCACAGCAGGTGCACCTACTTTCAGCAGAAAACATGAAACAATGGCTGCAGTACACATTGGGCTCATCACTGGAATAAAACGCTGCCTGCTCTTATCTGATGCTGTAAGGTTTGTCAGAATTGAAACATCCCTGTAACAGTAAATCCGGCTGCTGATGGTGTAATGCAGCGGTGCCCAACCCCTGGACCACAGACCAGTTTGGTACGGACCGCGAGAGTTGAGGCTCGGGTCTGAAATTTATGGTTTTCAGGGCTTTTATTGTTATTTTTTTATCGCTTTTATTGTTAACTCGGTTTCCCTGGGTCTCCCGTTTCTTATGAATAAATCTTCTTTTTTGGTTTACTGGTTTTATTTTGTTGTATTTATCTGTGACACCTTAAAGGCCGGTCTGTGAAAGTGTTGTTGGACATAAACCGGTCTGTGGCGTAAAAAAGGTTACGGACCGCTGGTGTTATGGAATGGGGGAAATTTTCACTGCACACTTTGGACCTCAGTTGAATTAAATTAAATGCAACAGCCTACCTGCACATTGTTACTGGCCACATCTATGCTTGTGTGGCCATCGTGTCATGGCTGCTTCCAACAGAATAATGCTCCATGTCACAAAGCTCAGATCTTCTAAAACTGGTTTCTTGAGCGTAGCTCTGCAGTCACATGACTTCCAGTCATCAGCTTGATTGACATTGACATCATGGATCAAATATTAATTAAACAGCCAGAGCTCTGATTGGCTGACTCAGATTTTTTATATAACTGAGTTAGCATGACAAACAGAACTGCGTGTGTTGGGCGCTACAGGTCACGGTCAGCAGCCATTGCTGCCTTTCCAAAGGCTAACGGTCTTGATAATCATCCAAATTGTACCACAAATGTTAATAAGAAACTTCCTGTTCTTTTTAGAATACCCATAATATAACTGTACTTTTCACCTAACACTCTCTTTTTGTCAGGTTTCCTTTATTCATTGTGTGACAATCTCTTCCCATGGAACAGAGTTTCTAATGAAACATTTTATTAAATATTGGCATTTCAAACGTCCCATCAGTCAAACCTCAGTAAATGTTTGAGACGAGGAGACAGAAGGAGCCCACATACATTGCAATCAGGGTTTATGTTGACAGTTATTTACAGAGTTTTAGGAGCACTGATGAGTGCCGCAGCTGTCTGTCATTCTGACGGATTACAAAATAATTACTGTCACTACAACATGGTTACACACATAATCTGTCTGGGAGAAAAGCAACAGCCCTCACAATAAATTCTATACTGCGCAAGAACTTTTTTTAGGAAATGAGACATCTTTGTAGGGCCATGAAAAATTATATTTATAACTTATATTCAAACCAGTGAAACCTTGAAAAGCAGAGCAGTCTATCCCAGAAAAACAACATGCTAAGGGGGGTATTACTTTCTGACAGCCCAGGGATTAATGAGATAAAGTTTTCCTTACTGAACAATGCTGACTAATACAGTGCAAATCTGGTTCTATTCAGGTACGATGGGCCTGTTCTTGTCCAGAGTACCGAAATAACCACACACACACTTTATCCTTCAAGCTCGGGCCCTCTACCAGAGGCCTGGGAGTTTGAGGGTCCTGTGCAGTCTCTTTGCTTGTCCGAGGACTGTGCTCTTCTGGATACAGATCTCAGATGTCATTACTGGGATCTGCTGGAGCCATTTCCTCAGTTTTCGAAGTCACTGCCCCAAGTGCTCCGATTACAGCAGGGACCACTGATCCCTTCACCCTCCACATCTTCTCAAGCTCCACTCTTGGTAATTCTCAAGCTTCACATGTTCCTTCTTCCAGATGTTTCTATTACTTGGTAGAACTCTACATCTATTGGTCTTCCTCTGCTTGTCCACTGCCACTATGTCTGGTTGGTGAAGCATTAGCACTTTGTCAGTCTTTATCCTGTAGGATCTTACAATGTTCGACCACATTAGACCTTAACCAGGTCATTCTGACCTCAGGACTTCCAGGTTATACTCAGCACAGATGTTCCTGTACACTATGCCAGCCACTTGGTTATGGTGTTCCATGTACGCCCTGCCTGCTAGCATCTTGCACCCTGCTGCTATGTGCTGGATTGTCTCAGCCTGCATGTGGGGTCTTGCCTGGTGCGGTACATAACAGCATCTATGGATCTTGTGTTTAGAGCTTGTTCCTGTGCTGCCTCTGTTTTATCTTTCAGTCCAGCCACTGGTAGGTTTCTCATTATCAGCCACTTCTTCTAGCTGCCAGTGGTACATGTCGTCCATGATGGTTCCAGTTCTTGCTCCTCTCCTTTCTCAGTCTTCTGCTGCCTGAGGTATGCACTAAGCACACTATGAGTTGTGGCCATCTTCCTGATGTACTCATGGATGTCTGCTGCTTCATCCTGTGACATTTCTTCCACACTGTCCAGGTGCTGGACTTGAGATGAAACCATCTGAATGGTAACCATGGTAAGAAGCTTCCTTGTCTTGATGTCAGTGGCTTCTATGTCCTCCTCTGGCCAGCTTATTATGGTGTTAATTGCCCAGATCTTGTTATTCTCATCAAGCTGACTCCTCGGGACTTGCATTGCTCTGCAGGTATTTGATGCTTGCTTTCCAAGTGGGGCCTTTATGGTTACCGTCTGCAGGTACTTGCAGTTGTTGTCAGTGTCTCAGCGTACAATCCCCCCACCTTGCATCTTTTTGTTACCATACAACTACACTTCTCCAGTTCAAATGACATTCCGATGTTGTTGCTGTAGATATTAGTGATGTTGATCAGTCAGTGTGTCGTTCACTCCTGGCATTCAGCTTGATGTCATCACTCTAGAGGAGGTGGCTAACGATTGCTCCCTGGCTGAGGGGGTTCAGGCCTATGCAGAGCAACACTGGGGAAAGCGCATCTCTTTGGCAGATCCCACACTGGATGGTGACTTGCTTTTACCATCTCAAACAACTCTTCTGTTTATCAGTAGCTGTTTTGCAATTCTGGTGTTTCTAGCAATTCCTTTCTGTGGCCTGCTCATGTATTGAGAGTTGTTGTGTTGCGCCCTCCTCCCATATATTCATTTCAATAGAGTACAGCGGATTTATCCTCCTGGCCTCTATGTCTCTGGTATACCTCTCCAGGTAGCTGCAAATCTTTGCATGGCAGTTTTTAATCCTTCAAGTATAGACAGCTTGCTGTATTTCCGTGTTCTCCACACTTTTCTGTAGCTCCAATAGTTGGTTAACTTCTGTAATGCTATATTTGCATCTTCTGTAGACCGTCAGTGGGTACTTCACATGGTCTTGGTCATCGGCCACAGAGGGTCCCGGTTTCCAGCGTAGCCATTAGAGATGGCACGATACCACTTTTTCATGTCCAATACCGATATGAATCCGATATAGTGTTCTTTAATCAATAAAACTGTTTTTTAAAATATATTTTTGCTTTTTGTATAAGTTCATACTCAAGTAAAACAAACCCACTAAAGCTATTCTGTTATATCTGTATGTAAAAAATACACTGCACCCAAAAATATTTCATAGTTCAGCAAAACTGATCAATCTAATAAACTTAAACCTGCTCCATCCTCCCTATTCTGGTATTTTAAAGAGACAGTTGTTGCTTTGAAGCATTTCTTTAGTTCAGGTGTGTGTAGCTCTCCTCTCCTCAGGTATGATGGGTATTGTAGTATGAGTGCCATGAAAGAGAGGTGAAAGCTGAGACCAGAGTCTGGCAAAGCTGTCAAAGATTATAATTTCTAAGTGTTGCTTTAAATCTAAACTCCCGCTCCAGCAGGATTTACTTTGTCCTCATATATTTCGTGTTTCATTGACTTCAGCATTTAAAGCTATAATAGCTGAGCCCTCAGTTTATAGTGATGGGCACCCTGTCAATCATGCTAACTGACAGGCACAATGGATTAGCATAACATCTGTTCCACCTGATCTTTCTGCAGTAAAATGACACATTTTCATACAATGCTTCACGTTCTGTGATTACCAGGAGTCCTCGCTGGTCAACGCGCACTTACAACGCTGATCACACTTTATGGAAATAAGTCAGTCGGAAGTTTGGGGACTGGGAAAGAGGGAAAACTTAAAATTGTGAACAGGCCAATTAAGACTCGAGCAATGCAAGGCATCTGTATTTCGGTGTGTGTGTGGGTGGGGAGGGTGTGTGTGCTTGTGTGTGTGTGTGTGTGTGTGTGTGTGTGGGGGGGGGGGGGGGTGCACATTCAGTGGCATCTGTTTGCATGGATATAGATTTTGTTTACATTCCCCACCTTCTTTAGGAGATCTTTGCATGCATGTGTGTGATTTATGCTCCCACCAGAGCAGGGATTAGCTTAACAGCATCTGGATGCTCACTAATTGGTTCTTCTCTCCACACAACCATGAAAAAATAGCACAGCTCACCTCCTTGTGTGTATTTGTGTGTGTCTGCCTCTCACATAAAGCACAGCTTGTGCCAGTAATTGGGGATTACCATGGTAATATGGTAAAACATGTTAACTGGGAAAATAATTATACTTATTGCAGTTAAATAGCCCACGATTGTTAGTGACGTCTAAACGGTCATTCCTGGCACTTGCAATATTCATTGGCACCTTTTCTGCGTCTTCCTCTCCTGATTAACCTGGCTCTGCTGCTGCCATTGTCTTGTGGCACATAGCATTGCCACTTAACCATGCAATGGGCCCACTGCCACTATTATTATACACTAGTTCCTGCAATGAGGGGCCTTTAGCAAGGCTAATTTGCAATCTGTCCAAACTAAAAACTAAAATAGGAAGTGTTAAAGATGGAGAAGCATCAGATTATAGAGTGCTGATGACACAAGCAGATATATGTGAAGCAATGCATAAGCGTACTTACTCTTTACACACACAGGATTAATATCATTGCATATACAAAGACATGGAGAACATTTAGCAAGAAGCAGGAAATCACACATTACAGGTTAAAATGCATTTTTTCATTGCTGACAGTGTCAAGCACATGTTGTTCATGGACACATTCAGATACAACGCTGCGGGACACTCTCCCACAGCTAAGAATTTAAATATTCTTCTGATGCTTTTGTTATATTTTACATTTCCCCAATTCTAAAGTCACAAAAATGTACATTTCTTCAGTTAATTAAATGGCAAATGTGTAATTTCTCAGATAAGCTATTAATTTTCTACTGAACTGATAATGAAAGATTTTTGCAAGTCAGTGGGTGTCCCACGCGCTGACAAGGAGTAGGTTGCATCAGGAGGGGAATCTGGTGTAAAATCAAGCTGGAAGTCAAAGGCTGATTTTCCAGGTTGGATTTCAGAAGAGAGAGAAAAATTCAGGAATACGTTGGATGAAGTGGTAGAGTGTCACCAGGAGAGAGAGAGTGATGATTGGAGCTTCATGTGGGAACAGAGGTGATGAGGAGGTGCTGGGGAGATATGATGTTAAGGAGAGAAACACAGAAAGCAGATGGCAGTGAATTTTGTGAAAAGGGTGGAAAGGCTGTCGTGAACATGTACTTCAAAAAGAGGGCGTGACACAGGGTGATGTATCGAATGAAGGAAGGTGCGCACGGGTGAATCTTATGGTGTAATCTTAACGAGACAGGAAACTGCGAGGTGTTATCAGAGGGGAATAAAAAGGTCACATTGGACAGTAGTCTGTGGGATGACTTCGGACATTAACAAGAAGAAGGGAGTAGTGAAAAATTAAATGGTAAAAGTTGAAGATAAACTAATGTTGCACAAAGTTCAAGGATGAGTTGAGACAGGCTCTGGGAAGTTGACTGGGAAAGGGCAGCTGTACCAGCCCGTTCTCACTCCCGAGGCGTAACATGGTGACGTTTTGTCACCTAGCGTAAAATGTTACGCTTTTGGAGTGAGAACGTGTTAGCTGTACTCATAAGGAAAACAGCCAAGAAGGTGTTAAGTGTAGAAAAAGTGAATGGGAGATGGCAGTGGACTTTTTAACCGTATTGTTTAACCCTTTGAAGCCGGTCGGAGCGAGCACACTCGGTTTTGCTTAGCTATTTCTAAATCCCTGTAGAACCGGAACCACGTGAGCTAGCGCAAAACTTTTTTTTCCACATGAAACCGGAGGAGTTGTACTTACATCTTATGCCATCAGCTTGTCCTAGGTCACGGTTTACTTCCACATAAAGCTTTGCAAATATTGCATAAAAAGCGCTTGCAGCAACAAAAACATAATATTCCAGAAACACGCTTTGCCAATCCGATCAGCTGTTTGTAACACTTCCTACATTGAAACAGACGTCAGTGCGAACGATCGCATGTCCGCCATTACCTGCCCGAAACCGGAAGTGACGTCATGTTCATGGAAAATGTAGTTTTTTACTTGTAGGCTTTAAAAGCCTATAGGGCTTTGGAGTTGACGTCACACCGCAATGTATCGTGAGAGCGCGGCGCCATCTTCCGGGTCCACAAATCAAAACAAACGCACTGTGGAACGACGACCACAAGAAACATGCTTAAAAGCAGCTCAAAAGAAAACAGACGGTATAGAGACCGATTGCGTTCAGAGGCGAAGCGGCGGGACTTGAAAAAAATAGCATGCATCTGTAATGTGGACCCGTATGAAATAATGCAGTGGAGTGGAAACCCAGACGACCTACCAACGTTGTCCTACCCCGATATCTTTACGTTTCTTGTTTCTGGAGTAAGCGCTTACACTGCCAACCAGTTTTGTAATTACAAGTCGCTGAAGGCGCACATCCAATTTACTAACGGCTGGGTGCAAGATGTGGCTATTTTCAACCTGTAAGTACGTCGTCATTCAAACCAAGGTAAGTCAGCTGGAGCGCATCGAGTGTAATAGCCATGGTTCACCCCCCACCACAATTAATGTTACACATTTATCAATGAACTACTAAAATCTCGTTGCCATATTATGTGTCCATAAGTGTAAAGTTGATGCAAACTCCCACATTGATAAGATATTACAGCCATTTCATAGGCAGGCTTCCCTACACTTGTGCGAAAGAGTTAGCGAATTGTTACATAGCACGTATGTTTCCATTCGATGTTTGTTCGCAGTTTCTATAACCTCCGAGACCACCAACGATAATATTATTAGGCTATAAAGAGTGATATGAACATATATAGAACTTACCGGAATGAAAGTGTCTGGAGCACCAACAGATATCTGGAGATGGAAGCGAACTGGATATCAGCTTGTCTCACGGCTGCTATCCAGGCTAGATGCCTTCGTTTGGTAACATCGATACACAAGCTGCCTCATGTTGCTTCCAGGTTGGGAAAGAATGAAAAGACTTTTTAAGCTTATTCCTGTGCCGGTCGTGCGATCGAACATTGCAGTACGAACCATTGCTGTTGTGTGTGCCTTCGCTCCTTTTTCGCTTGCGCTTTGTTTGGACCCGGAAAATAGCGCATCAGGCCAAAATCCTTTCCACGCCCACCCCCGTGACATCACGCTCCAAAGCCCTATATCGGTGTTTTTATAAGTCATGTTTGACTTTATGCTTTTCTGAATAGTTTCTGGGATGCTTAGAACTCAAATTGCACTGCTTTAAATAGTTTATTTTGATGCCGATGCTGTTTTCTTTGCAAATTTGCATCATAGGATTGTTTTTCGTTTTTTCTCCAGTATATAAAAATTGGTGTATCTCAAAAATAAAACTATGAAGACACTCAAAATAAATTTCCTGTGGTTTTAAACTATTTTTTGCAACTTTTTTGTATTTAAAGTTTTGAGGGTAAACCTCTTAAATTTCTCTAATTAGAAATATATGTAAAAAAAAAAAAAAAAAAACGATTTTCAATTTTTCTTTAGTTTATTGCATTTTTTTGCAATTTATGTAGTTAAATATTATTATTATAATAAATATTATTAAAATTTGGGCTATAACAGTTGTATTGATGTATAGCAACTTGAAATGCTCCCAAAAATGGCACTACAACATGTAAACATATAAAGCTGTGGCGGACTTGGTTCTATGGTAGGTCTTAACGGGTTAACGTAATCTTGGAGGAAATACCTGAGGAATAGAGAAGTCGATCGCTACTAAAGAACAAGGCTGGAAGGCTTCGGTAAATAAGGAGAGATAAAAGTGATGAACCGTACGGTGAAGAAATCTTACAAGGATCAGTAAGCAGCAGCATGGCTTCATGGTGTGAACAAGCACTACACATGTTATGTGATGTTTGCTTGGGAGAAGTTTAGGGAAGGTCAGAAGGATCTTTACTGCCCTTTGTGGATCTAGAGAAAGTATATGATGGTGAACTGTGGTGCTGCGTGAGGAGGTCAGGATGTGAAGGTGGTGCAGGACGTGATGAGGTCAGTAAGACAGTGGTGAGGTGTGCAGTAGAGACTGGTTCAAGTTGGGAGAGGGACCAGATCGGGAATCTACTCTGTTTCTTCTTGTTTCAAGTGGTGATGAGCTGAGAGATGAGGCAGGAGTCTCTGTGGGCGATGATGTTTGAAGACGACGTTGTGATATGAATAGTGAGAGTTGGGAGCACGTGGACGAGAGCCTATATAGGTGCATATGTTACAAAATGTGACAGCTTGCAGAATAAAAAGTGAGAATGTGAAGAAAAATGTGAACTGAAAAATTTCTCTTGCAAAATTGTTTTCACAAAATATTCAAATACATATATGAAGATTGATATTCACACATGTAGCTTGAGGGTGGTACAGGGTGGTGGGGGGCAGAGGTCAGCCAGTCAGAAAGAGTAGGTGCTTTAACACAGTCTTCTGTTAGTGTTAGGTCAGTTATTTGACACAGTCCACTTCCCAGTTTGTCCCACTGCTGGAAGTAAGGGAGGACCTAGTTCACTCTAGTTTTCTGTGGTTCAGTCTTTGTCAGACTGATTTACATGTGTAAAAGAAAAAACTTACATTTGGCGTTTTCCACCTAAGAGAGACAAAAGATGCAGACAGAGGAAACATCAGGATGAGATGTATAAATCACTCAAATACAAAAGTGCTATGTAAGAACCAGTCCAGTTACTCTTTACATCACTGGTAATGGTACGACTCTGCAGATTGTAATGTTGGAGTCAGCTTGGTTACCACGTGACCGTTACAGTCTGAGGTCTTTTTAAAGTTCTACAGTGACCAGCAGCACCCATATCTCATTTACACAGTGATCCTGCCTGACCCAAATAAGTCCAACAACCTATTTTTCTTTGTATCGTATGCATGCCCCTCCCCCTCCCTTATTCTTCTGATTATCTATTTCTTTATTAATCTGTCGTCCATGCATGATCCTTTTAGGAAGAGCCTTCTCTTATTCGATTAGATGGGTTTTCATTTCGGTAATGGTGGATTAGGCAACCAGAAAGATCAGAGGGGATGTTTGTGCCCGACTGTGCTGCCTCTGCTACAATGCAACACGAAAAGGACATGCACATTCAATGTATGGTGAGTGTGTGTGTGCTCTAAAAGCTCAGTGTGTGTGGATGCGTGCATGTGCTGTATATTTGCTAGTAGCAACTGTACCAGTCGTTCCTCACTAATCTCTGGCACATATGCATTATAATACAGTGGTCCCTCCTATAACGTGGTTCACCTTTCACAGCCTCGCTGTTTCGCAGATTGTGCAATTTTGCATGCTTTTTTTTTTTACAGTGCATTGTGCTGTGCCTTCTGATTGGCTGTCAGTCTCATGCCGTGTCTCCTGTACAGTACAGAGTGCATTCAGCTTGTCAGATTTACATAAATCTTAAACCTCTAGCAGTGTGACTCCGAAGTGCTGGACTGTATGTTTGTAAGTTTTCTCCAACAAACAACAGTGTCGACGAAACGTTGTCACCTGCGGGAGCCTTTGGACTTATTTTTCTATGAAGGTTTGAACTGTGAGAGTTTAAACAAGAGAGAAAAGTGTGAACATGTTCCTGCCTGTCTGAGAAAAGAGTATAAAGTGTGTAGTGAGGGCTTTTAATAAAGCTGCTATTTCGCGGATTTCACCTATCGCGGGATATTTTTGGAATGTAACTCCCGCAATAAACGAGGCCGCTGTATTCCACGCCTACATTTAAAATGTGCACATGATAAAATAGGAACAGGGAATGGGCCATAAGATCAGTTTCATAATCATTAATGATAATAAGACTGACTTCATTGTTAGTCAGTGGTGCAAGTGTCAGTCATTATTCAAATACTCTGTTGGTGTCAATCTAAACTGTGTGGCAGGTAAGGGTAGGACCCAGATGCAGGACTCCAAGACCAGAAACTGAACTTAAAACAGCAGCTTTATGGCTGAAAGCAAATTAAACTAAAGACAAACTAGAACTAAGGAATACGTGACATAACATGACAAGGCAAGAACCCACAGCTAATGCGGAGAACTCGACAATGAACAGAGACTGAAGACTTAAATACACACACAGGATAACGAAGAGAAACCAGCGGGAACACAGCTGGGATAAATCAGACATGGACTACAAAAGCTAAACTCAGGACAAAGACTATCAAAATAAAACAGGAAGTAACGGGGGGAGAAACGGACATGGGAACATGACTGACTGGTGGAGGGAACATGGAAAACAGAGACAAGAGTAACAAAACGAGAAACACAAGCAAGGCACAGCGACAGAAACTAAAGACTGGAACTATAAAACACAACAGGAGCAGAAAACAGGCAAGAGAACCAAAACCATGACTGACACTAAAGGAAACAGTGAACACCAGGTCACAGGCTGTCAGCAATACTCAAATAAATGTCAATGAAAGTGTTAGCCTACATGTACTATGAACACAGGCAACACAGACCAAACACGGGATGCATCCCATTTATGTGTAAGCGTATAAATTTCTTACATTTACATGTTTCAGATGATCAAACTAACTTTTAGATTAGACAACGAATAAATAAAACATGCAGTTTTTAAAAGATGATTTCCATTCTCGACAGAGTTGTTTTAATTCAGCCTCACTGGAAGGTTTTCAAGCACGAACTGGTCAATGCACAACATCTCAACTGGGTTTACGGTGCATCCAGAAAGTATTCATAGCATGTTACTTGTTCCATATGTTGTCGTGTCACAGCGTTAATCCAAAATAGATGAAATTAATTTTCACACACAATAAAAATGACAAAGTGGAAATTCTTGCAATATCACAAAAAACATATAACATGTACATAAGCATTTATAGCCTTGCATCCTGTTTCTGCTGATCATCTGTCAGATGTTCCTACAGCTTGATTTGGAAAGGCACACACCTGTCTATATAAGGTCCAATAGTAGGTTTGTGTTCTGAAATGCACTGCCAAGAAAGTCCAAGAAAGTCTGTAGACTTCCAAGACAGATCTGGGGAAGAATTCAGAAAACATTCAGCAGCACTGAAACTCTCAATGAGCAGAGTGTCCTGCATTATCCATCGATGGGAGAAGTCTGAACCATCAGGAATCCGGGTTACAAGGGTCTTAGTCAAGGAGGTGGACAAAAACCTCCTGGTCCAGCATTGCTCTGTGGAGGGAGGAGGTGATCCAACAAACTACTAAACAAAGGCTCATGTATGGACTGAAGGACGACTGCAGCTCAGGAGGTCATCTACTAATTTGAAAGCTGGTGATCTGTTAGCCTAAGAACGTTAGATAGTAAGCACTTAGGAAGAAAAGGCTTGTAAGGCATGAATGAGGTATGTTGTGTAACGTGTTTTGAGCAAAGTACAATGTAAAAATCTGTTCATGTAGCACTTATGTACTGGTCATGCATTAGTTTGTTATATCAGTTTACAAGAACCTCCCTCTGTCATTATGGAGTACTGTCAGTAGAATTTTGAGGTGGGAAATAAATTCAATCCATTTTGTAAGTTTAACAGTTACATACTAAAGTTTCACATGGCTTATAAAATGATTACTCCGTACAAATTACTAGTCAGATTTTAGATGTACTATCATTGCAAATATTAAATCATCCAGGCAGCTGTAACCATATAACAAGATCATAAATATAAGCTGTAACCTCAGATATGCACAGTGAAGCACAACTCCATAATCCTGTAAGAATATCGTGGATTTATTTCAGGACACACATATTAATGTTGCTTTACAAGATGGTGATTAAAGCGCACTCAAGGCAACACAAAAAATCAGCGTTGTGTGTTAAATACTGGATCAGTGTTTGAACCTCTGCACATGACTGTCTATGAAGAGGAATGAGAGTCATTCTATGAAGTTAAAGTGCACACTGGACTGTGTACATATAACATACTATAGGGTGTGTTTTTTAAAAGGCTTGGCATTTATCAGTGTCCATTGAAGGGAGCTCAAACTGAGCTACAAGCTAATACTAAGCATGAAAAACATCCCAGTTAACTGAACTAAAAGCTTCCAGGTATCATCCAGGTAAGTAAATCTCCAAATCTCTTGTAAACATTTTATAAGATTGGGGAAAGCTGCGAGTGAAGAAGTCACCTGGATGAGTGATGAAACGTTTCTCCCACAAAATGCAGATGAACAAAATCAGCTTTGGGAGATTTTTCTTTGGCTTCTATCTTTAACGGGTCATCTGGATACGTCTCACCCTATGCTAGCATCCTTTTTTGTCACGACAACAACTCTGTCTATGTCCCACCATCTCTATGTCTCCTCTTTGGCCAGCAGCACCACAGGTGGTCATTTTTAACCTGAGCACCAACTGATCAGGTCTGGAAGCACCGGATGCCCTTCCTGATGCAATCCTCCCAGTTATCCAGGCACAGTCACCTTTTCCTCTGACTATGTGTTAACAGACCTCTCTGCATTGAATCATACTTGTTATTAATCTCTGTCTCTCTTCAACAGCATGTCTTTATCCTGTCTTCCTTCTCTCTCCCCAACCAATCACAGCAGATGGCCCCGCCCCTCCCTGAGCCTGGTTCTGCCGAGGTTTCTTCCTGTTAAAAGGGAGCTTTTCCTTCCCACTGTCGCCAAAGTGCTTGCTCATAGGGGCTCATATGATTGTTGGAGTTCTCATGAAGCTCTCTACACACTGTTCTTGAACTAATCTGAAGGCGACGTGTAGTTTGGAGATCTGCACTGAGTGACTCTGCAGAATGTGGGTGACCTCTGTGTCCCTCAGTATCCACTGACCTTGCTCTGTGATATATCATGGCTACCACTTCATGGCTGAGTTGCTGTTATTCCCAATCATCTCCACTTTGTTATAATACCACTAACAGTGGAATGTTTAGTTGTGAGGAACTTTCCCGACTGGAGGAATGTGGACTGAGCTCTGTATTTTGGTTTGACTCTCCGTTGTCTGTGTAGATCAGTTTATTTCAGATTTCCATCATAATACATTCTTGCTTATGTGGATGAAGCATATCATGTGTCTTCATCCACAAAAAAAAACATTCCAAGTGAAATAACGACAACAAGAAAGCTATTTTTTGGAGATTATGTATCGGAATTTCAGGAGCAGGACCACGCCTCCAAACACGCTCCTTCTGGTTTACATCTGTATAGGTTCCCCTAGTTCTGCAAGCTGTTCATTCTCGTTTACGTGCTTCACCCTCCCTCCTTGTTCTCAATTCTTAACTTCTTCATTTCTATTTAGTACACGGGGATCTGCCAGGCCCAGGAGCCGTTGCCAGTCCCCATCGAGGCCTTCCCCAAACCGCAGCTCAATTCATGTCAAAGCATCACCTTTACCTACTAAAACACTGTCAAACCTAAGATGGCCTTTTTACTGTGGCGTGCTGGGGTGCAGGCGTCAAAGCAAAGGACGCAAACAGACTGACCATCAGGAGGGCCGAGGCTGTTGTTGGCATGAAGCTCTCCACCCTGGAGGAGGTGATCAGTGACAGACTGCTGGTAATCATGGACAATGACTCGCACCCTCCATAACACACTGGACAATCTGAAGAGCAGTTTCAGCAACAGGTTCCTACAACCAGGCTGTCTGAGGGAGCGTTACAGGAGCTCGTTGCTTCTGCTGCTGTCAGACTCTTTAATTCATCCACTGAGGTCAGATCCACACACCAACTGAACACACCTCAGTGCACCCTGTCACTTTGTACACCTCGACATATTTGCACATATACCTGTCCTTTTATATTTATACCCATATTTATCTAAGTATATATCTCTCATATCTCTGTTTCTACTCTCATTTTATACGAGTGCTTGATGTTTGCTGTATATTTGTTGCTATGACAGCTCAGTTTCCCGCTGAGATCAATAAAGTGTCTCTCATCCTGATTCTGAGACACTTCCAGCAGTGATGGTCAGTGCTCTGGATTCGTCAGATGAATGCATATGGATATATTCAACAAGAACATGCTCAGTATTTGGACCACACATAAGTTCCTTCATAGTCACATGTCACTGATTGTGTCTTATTTTGCAATTAGTGCAGTTCCACCACAGTCGTTCTCACTCAGATGAACGTCCCTGTTCACTGAAAATAAATAAATAAATCAAGAAGTCAGGTACAGTCACGCTGTCTTAGACAGCTCACCAAGCTCATCCATGTTATTATCCCAGGACTCCACATTGCCTGTAATAATCTTAACTGAAACAGTGTTTCTGCTCCCCTGGGCTTACAGGCCTCCCCCCAGAATTGGCAGCTCAATCAGCTGGTAAAGATTCTCCATTAATAAGAGTATAATAAGAGAAAGTAAAGCAGACATTTCATCTTTACACAATCATCAATGAAAGCAAAACACAAAACAACAACAGGAGCCGTGTTGAGGACTAAGGAACGAAAAAAAAGACTAACCGATAAAGAAAAGCCACTGGACGTCTTTAAGTCTGTTGACGACGTTTCAGCTCTCTTCATTTCTAAGAGCAAATGGTGAAGAGTCCCAGACTGGGATCAGATCTGGGAACGGTTTCATTTCATCAACGACTCATTTTTGGTAGAAATGGTCCCCTTAAATCTATTTAAAGGTTGCTTTAGTGCAGATTGTCTTTAATCTTATTTGTTTTGTATTATTGTATTTTCAGTGATTTTGATGTTTCTGCACCGAATTCTTTGTTTTTTTCATTTGCTTTTAGAGAGGATCTTGCTTTCTGCACACTGATTGGTCGTAGTATCCACTGGCAACACACACACCTTGAGTGGGAACATGAAATCCTGTTCAAAAAGACTGATGGTAGATGAATGACCTCCTTTTAACAAACTGGAGGTTGCTTTGGTGAAAATATGTTTTAATAAAATGATGAGCCTTGAACATATGTCATATTTGCCTGAAAGGCAGCAGGATGATTATTTTTGCACCACTAAGTCTCAGTTTGTAATTGGAAGCAAGTCTGGCCATTTGTTTTGCAGGGATCCAAATAAGCTGTGTGTCCCTGCCACGAGCACATGCTTCACTGTGTTGTTTTAAATGGCTGGAGAAATCTAGTCTATGGTGGAATTTATTCATATTCCTAATGGCATATCAATTGTCTTGATTGCCTGACCTGATGAATAATGGCAGGGCTCTGGGGCTCAGTCTTAACCCCAGCAGGCACGTTGCCAGTAAATATTTACTCTACGCACTATTAAAAACATGGCACAATTCTGCCGCTGCAATTATGAAAGTGCCCCTCTGTCTGCAAATTCAAGAATACATCTTGATCTAGTCAAATTGCATTTCATTGATAGAAGCCCGAGCCATGCCAGATTAAGGATTAAAATAATCCCACAGGCAGTTTTCAATATTCGGTTTCAGCAAACATGGCTGTGGATTGGAAAACAATCATAAAAACAGGCTTAGGATTGTTGCTGATGCTTCTTCTGTCCTGTCAAATGAGAAAAGACTGGCAACCTGCTACTGAAAATGATAGTCAGCTAATCTCTTCATATAATATCAATGCAGATTCCTCCATGTGCTGCCCCGATCACTGCTTCACCTTGAATCATGGAAACTGAGATGATATTCCTGCTGAAGCTTTAAACTTCCTAAAGAATACTTTATAAGAACATTTGGGGAGGATATTTCCTATTTTCTTTTTCATTGTACCGATATGTATGTGCTGAATCTCGAAAACACTGATGAGATCATTCTGTTCTGTGCATTCTAATTCCGTTGTTTGTTTTAAACTTCCATTGTTTTCATTCTAATTCCGTTTTTTGTTTTCCAATTCCGTTGTTTTTGTACAAATTCCGTTGTTTTCATACAAATTCTTTGGTTTTTGATCAAATTCTGTTGTTTTCATTCAAATTCTGTTGTTTTCATTCAAATTCTGTTGTTTTCATTCAAATTCTACTCTTTTTATTCAAATTCTATTGTTTGTTTTAGAATTCTGTTGCTTTCATTCAAACTCTGTTCTATACATTATAATTCCGTTGTTTTCATTCTACTTCTGTTGTTTTTGAATGAAAACAACGGAATTTGAATGAAAACAATGGAAATAGAATGAAAAGAACAGAAACAGGTACATGGTAGACTCGTCTTAATCTCCATTTCTGTCTGACAACTATTAAAAACATTAGAGAGATGCATTGTATTGGAGTGCATGCTCCATCTTCACACTGTAGGTAACTCAATCCCAGATGCATACATGCATCGTGCACAACTCCCAAAAGAACAAAAAGGATGTTTAGGCACGATGACATTTGATAATTTCTCCTACTTTCAGCAGCGTTTGGGTCTGGAGCATCACTCTGTGCTGTGTGGAAAACATTCAGAGACTTAAGATGAGTCTGTGGCATCCACACAGAGTGGTCTCAGCATCTGTGGGTTGGTTTTCTTAGACCCAGTCATGATACTATCTTATCAGTTGTGAAAGACTCAGTGATTTTGTGTCACAGAATGATAAAGAGAATCTTTTGATAGTGTCACGGGTCTGGGTCCGTTGGACCCAGTATGTGGAGTTTCATGTTTTTGTTATTCCATGTTTGAGGTTATTATGTTTTGGTTTTAGTTTGCATCAGGGATTGTTTTCTTGTTCTCTTGTTGTGTTGATGATGATGATGATTATGATGTTTATTATTTGAGTTTCATGTTTAAGGATTTGTTCTCGGTTGTATCTCACGTTTAGTTTAGTTCAGGTTCCATGTGTCATTCTGTCTGTCTCTCAGTGTCAGGTCTGCGTCTTGGTGTGGTGTTCTCATTTCCTGTTTTATTGTGAAGGTCTGGGTCTCATGTGAGTGTGTTCAGTTTTACCTCTGTCTCGTCTTGTTGATCATTCCCAGCTGTGTCCACCACCTGTGTGTAATTCCCCTGTGTTTCTCTGGGTGTATTTAAGTCATGTCCTCCGTCATTGTAGTTGCTGGTCCGTCTGTGTATTCCACCCTGCCTCATCTGCGTGTTCTCCCTGCTGTCCGCCGTTAGTCTCTTCTGGTCGTTCTCGTTAAGGTTTGTGCTCTGTAGTTTAGTTGATCCCAGTATAGTTTAGTTCCAGCTCCATTTGCCGTTTGTATTTACTTTCATGTTCAATAAACCACCTTTACACCTTCACGACTGCCTGCACTTGGATCCTCCTTTTCCTTTTCTACACGGCTCTCCTCACCCGCCGTGACAGTTAGCTTCTCTTTGCACTAAAATAAATGGAGGTTTTATATGATTTATAAATGACTGAATACATTTTGTTTACATTTTATATCCCAACTTTCTTTGGGGACATGAAGTGTTGCCTTTTTTAGGTATCAGACATTCACCTACATGCATTTTCTTTCGTGCACAGAATTAATTAACAACGTGATGTCGTCTCAGGGTGTGATGTGATGGTGGAATTGGGGAAGAAATTAAAACGTGTGTGTAGGGAAATACCAACCTTTCCAACAACACAGGCTCACTGACACAAAGGCAGTTGGGAGTTATGTATCACGCTGACAAATATCATAGCACAGACACCATTCTGCGTAAATAAATCATGCCAGCAGCTTTGAGACACAGGACTAATTGACGCCCCGGGGACGAGGACGAGCCGGGGACAAAGGCACATTTGACTTCTCTTATACAGTGGGGCAAAAAAGTATTTAGTCAGCCACCGATTGTGCAAGTTCCCCCACTTAAAATGATGACAGAGGTCAGTAATTTGCACCAGAGGTACACTTCAACTGTGAGAGACAGAATGTGAAAAAAAAATCCATGAATCCACATGGTAGGATTTGTAAAGAATTTATTGGTAAATCAGGGTGGAAAATAAGTATTTGGTCACCTCAAACAAGGAAAATCTCTGGCTCTCACAGACCTGTAACGTCTTCTGTAAGAAGCTTTTCTGTCCCCCACTCGTTACCTGTATGAATGGCACCTGTTTGAACTCATCATCTGTATAAAAGACACCTGTCCACAGCCTCAAACAGTCAGACTCCAAACTCCGCCATGGCCAAGACCAAAGAGCTTTGGAAGGACACCAGGAAAAGTATTGTAGACCTGCACCAGACTGGGAAGAGTGAATCTACAATAGGCAAGCAGCTTGGTGTGAAAAAATCAACTGTGGGAGCAATCATCAGAAAATGGAAGACATACAAGACCACTGATAATCTCCCTCGATCTGGGGCTCCACGCAAGATCTCATCCCGTGGGGTCAAAATGATCATGAGAACGGTGAGCAAAGATCCCAGAACCACACGGGGGGACCTGGTGAATGACCTGCAGAGAGCTGGGACCAAAGTAACAAAGGTCACCATCAGTAACACACTACAACGGCAGGGAATCAAATCCCGCAGTGCCAGACGTGTTCCGCTGCTGAAGCCAGTGCATGTCCAGGCCCGTCTGAAGTTTGCCAGAGAGCACATGGATGATACAGCAGAGGATTGGGAGAATGTCATGTGGTCAGATGAAACCAAAGTAGAACTTTTTGGTATAAACTCAACTCGTCGTGTTTGGAGGAAGAAGAATACTGAGTTGCATCCCAAGAACACCATACCTACTGTGAAGCATGGGGGTGGAAACATCATGCTATGGGGCTGTTTTTCTGCCAAGGGGACAGGACGACTGATCCGTGTTAAGGACAGAATGAATGGGGCCATGTATCGTGAGATTTTGAGCCAAAACCTCCTTCCATCAGTGAGAACTTTGAAGATGAAACGAGGCTGGGTCTTCCAACATGACAATGATCCAAAACACACCGCCCGGGCAACAAAGGAGTGGCTCCGTAAGAAGCATTTGAAAGTCCTGGAGTGGCCTAGCCAGTCTCCAGACCTCAACCCCATAGAAAATCTGTGGCGGGATTTGAAAGTCCGTGTTGCTCGGCGACAGCCCCAAAACATCACTGCTCTCGAGAAGATCTGCATGGAGGAATGGGCCAAAATACCAGCTACTGTGTGTGCAAACCTGGTAAAGACCTATAGTAAACGTTTGACCTCTGTTATTGCCAACAAAGGTTATGTTACAAAGTATTGAGTTGTATTTTTGTTATTGACCAAATACTTATTTTCCACCCTAATTTACGAATAAATTCTTTACAAATCCTACCATGTGGATTCATGGATTTTTTTTTTTCACATCCTGTCTCTCACAGTTGAAGTGTACCTCTGGTGCAAATTACTGACCTCTGTCATCATTTTAGGTGGGGGAACTTGCACAATCGGTGGCTGACTAAATACTTTTTTGCCCCACTGTATGCTGAGCCCAGTTCAAATATCAGCCTGTGGATTCATAAATTGTATCTCTCCGTGTCACTGTGCTGGTCTCTCTAGTAATCATTTTCTGTCAGTCGACAGACTTCAAACTGTCAAACATAACATTACCCGTCACCTCGTTTCTGTCCCGCTCAGAATGGGGCAGGGATAGCTCAGTAGGTAAAGTGGTCGCCCCATGATCGGAAGGTCGGCGGTTCGAATCCACTTAACGGCTACCCTGAGTTACCCCTGAGCAAGGTACCGTCCCTACACACTGCTCCCCGGGCGCCTGCTTAGTGGGCTGCCCACTGCTTCACTGAGTGAATGGGTCAAATGCAGAGAAAAACAAGTAATTTCCCCATGGGGATCAATAAAGTATCCATTATTATTATTATAACATCCCTTTACTTCATCCCTGCATTCATTTACATCCTCTGTTTGATCTTCCACTGTCTGCTGCTGGATCTCAGGCTATTCAAAACACTTGAACTGGGCTGCTGTTTAACCTTTTAAGACCTACCATAGAACCAAGTCCGCCAGAGCTTATATTATATGTTTACATGCTGTAGTGCCATTTTTGGGAGCGTTTCAAGTTGCTATACATCAATACAACTGTCCATAGTAGTCCATAGTAACTACATTAATTGCAAAAAAGTGCAATAAACTACAAAAAGATTTAAAATCATTTTTGTTTCTTTTACATATATTTCTATGAAATTTAAGAGGCTTATTCCTCAAAACTTTAAATACAAAAAAGTTGCAAAATATAGTTTACAACAACAGGAAATTTATTTTGAGTGTCTTCATAGTTTTATTTTTGAGATACACCAATTTCTATATACGGCAGAAAAACGAAAAACAATCCTATGATGCAAATTTGCAAAGAAAACAGCAGGTGCATCAAAATAAAATATTTCCAGCAGTGCAATTCGAGTTCTAAGTATCCCAGAAACTATTCAGAAAAGCATAAAGTCAATCATGACTTATAAAAACACCAGTATAGGCTTTTAAGGCCTACAAGTAAAAAAATACATTTTCCGCAAAATGACGTCACTTCCGGTTTCAGGCAGGAAATGGCGGACATGCGATTGTTCGCGCTGACGTCAGTTTCAATGTGGGAAGTGTTACGAACAGCTGATCGGATCGGCAAAGCCTGTTTCTGGAATATTATGTTTTTGTTCCTGCAAGTGCTTTTTATGCAATATTTGCAAAGCTATATGTGGAAGGAAACCGTGACCTAGGGCAAGCTGATGGCATAAGATGTAAGTACAACTCCTCTGGTTTCATATGCAAAAAATTTTATTGCGCTAGCTTACGCGGTTCCCGTTCTACAGGGATTTAAAAATAGTTATGCAAAACCGAGCGTGCCCGTGCCCCTTTAAAGGGTTAACAGCATGACCATGTTGACATTTAGTGAGTTTAGTTGATCATCACATAACATTGTTTGTCACTTTCTGGTTTTCCGCCTGTTCGACAGTTTTGTATATTTCATTTGTTAGCCTGTCAGAATTAGGGGCAAGAAAGGCAGTGGTGTGGCACAGAGAACATGATTGTAGTATGGTGGACGTGAAGACCAGTCCCCAAACTCTTTGTGGTGCAAATGCTTGCGTTACAATATTAATATAGGGTCACATTTTTCTTGGGTACAATAAAGTGCTTTGATGCAGCTGTTGTTGTGATCTGCTCCGATGTAATGTTATAGCCCATCTGTGGGCCAGACCATAACATGAGGGTGATCCATACCTGTCGACCCCAAGCAGCACATCACACAGTTAGCATTGTTCAATGGTGATTTATTTACAATGAGTGGATTTAAAACAAAGGAAGGGAGTGGACTATAACGTTTGGGTGGACCTAACGCCGAAACAACAAACAAAAGGAGCCCATCTCAAGGATATATCAAACTGTCTCCTCAAAAGAATTAAATCAAATGAGAGCAGCTCACCTCCCTAACTAACAAAAACATGAGAACTGCAATCAAACAAAAGGGCAGTCTCCCCCTACGTGCGCCTAAAGTCTGCTGGCCGTCCATGGTGTCATCAAATATGTTGTCTCCAGGTAATTAGCCAATCCGCAGGAACCGTTCCCTGGATCCACCAATGACAGAAAGCCACCTGCACACTTAAATTTGCATATGAGAGACAACATTATGACAGCAGTCATAACAATAAATAAAACGTTTTAGGCTTTACATCCCGATATAACAGCAAAGCCTGTTAAAGACATGCCTGTCCACCATGTGGATGTCACGCTTTGCCTCTCAGAGACGTGAAATGCAGCACCAGCAGAGGGCGATATTTTATTCCAAGAGAGCATGAAAATAAACATTAAAAAAGAGAAACATTTACATGTGATTACATAATCAGAATCAGAAATACTTTATTAATCCCGAAGGAAATTATGGCTGGCACATGCGCACTAACGAAGGAACCCTCCAACCAAAAGTACTATAAACAAAGATCACATTGAGGAGACAGGTCAGAGAGGTAGGCTGATAAGAAAAACAATGGAAATACACCACATGAGGTAAGAGGAGGAGAAAAAAGCTCCACCCAGAGCTCCTGATGGGAGAACAGTTTGAGGACAGAAAAAACACCTCAGCACAAAAGCGCATGACTCTTAATACACCATAGGGTGAGAGTAAGAGTAGACAGCACATCTGGTCCTGTAGCCTTGGGCCCAGACTGCCGTCTGACCTCAGCCTTGGAGCGTTTGAAGGCATTTGGAATCCAGGATGGGGGTCGTGGGATGGGAGCGAAGAGTCTAAACAGTCTGTTATCAGGGAGAGAGGCTTTTTTGTTCAGCTCCAGCCTTGAGACCACAGCTGGCGCCGATATGGTAGCCACCTGAAATGATGGTGGTTTCCTTTAGTGCGAACAACTGCATGTCAGCTTTACAGTGGATCTAAATGTCTGTCACTGGTCTCTCAATCTTCCTTTGGAGAGCCGTGAGCTTCTCCGAGATCTTATCCGTGCTGCGTTCAATGAGCCCATTTTGAGAAGTCAAGATTCACCCCATCGTTTCCATCACAGCGGGCAGCCTTGTGGGGTTTGAACAGCCATTTCCGCTTTCTTTAATCTTCGATAAGCCAGGGCCAAGCCAGCTCCGATCAGCAAGAGCCCTGTTATCAGGGTTTGGAAAAAAGTAGATGTCCTCGATGTCCTCGATTGACAGTCCCGCCAGGCACACGACCCTCCAGTTCCTCCACCCGTCCATCGTGTATCTGGCAGGGAATGTCCTTCCAGGACACTTGGGCTCTCCCAAATCCAGGCTTCTCATTGAGAAGAAGGTGTCAAGTGTATTCAGGGACCAGTTGATCAAAAGATAAGGGAGAGGGAGAAAATTCTTCATCAAGAGCCTAAGAAAAACCACATAGTATTATTTTACCTGGCATAGAAGGACCCTTGAATGTACTTTATACCTTATTTGGTCAGTTCCTTGTTGGCTTTAAATAAATTATCTCCTCCTACTGGTACTGGAGCTTAAACGTGCTTAGAACAAGCAAAGGGTGATGTCCACATGGTGGACCAGCATGTCTGTTACACGTGTTGCCACAGTTGAGTTTTTCATAGTGCAGTTGTTCTTTGTGCAGCATCGTAGCGTTTAGCTATGGCTAACAAAGAGAAAGATTAGACGGAGCAGGTCTGTGGAAGCCCTTTCTCCTTCTGATCTCCCTCTGTCCCCATCTCCATCTTTCACATCTTTGCTTCTTTTCACAGAAAGAAAGAGAGGATGTCTCTGTGTTGGACACAACCTTTCTCTCAGTTGGCTTTGGGCCTTTATCTCCCTCTATTGTCCTGAGACTGGATAAAGAAATAAATACTGTTGGTTAAAAAAATAAAGATGTTTCCTTTAACCCTGTGAAAAGAAACACAGCAAAACTCAAACTAAATGAAAAAACCAAAAGCACACGGACACACAGCTGAACGGATTTGGTGGCTTTGCATGTTAATATCACTTTGTGAAAGACATGGTTGCCTTGACCTTTCAGACAAAAGAGCAGAGCGACCATCTGGCACATTACTAAAGTCTAATCAGTGCTGAACAGTGTATGCATAAGTTAATAAATATTAGGACACAACTTTATAACTTTGCCTCTGTTCACAGATGCTTTTTAAATCAAACAGTAAAGATGAGTATTGGAAGTGAAGACTGTCACCTGCACTTGGATCATCTCCAAGCTAACTGAACAATTAGCTGGCAACAAGTTTTATGGCCAAATCACAGCAAACCTGCTTTATATTGTAATGTCAAGAACAGAGAAAACAATCGTATGACCCCCTGTAAGCAGGCATTTTGGTAAAAGTGGTGGGGGTGTAAACCACAAACCTTCTGATTAGCAGATAATCTGCTCTACCTCCTGAGTCTAAAGGGCTCTGTGTCATCATTAAGACTGATACTGATATAGAAATGTGAGTTTGTTGGGTTTGTTTTGGTTCTTCACCCTATCAGAGAGAGACCAACATTTCTTTGGTGGCTAAATCAACCACTAAGAATGCACAGGCTAATTCCATTGGCCCCTGTTGGTTGGGGGTGAGGGGTCTCAGGATGGTAGGGCCTTGGTGTTGCTGATTCTCAGGAACATTTTGTGGGAGCCAGTTGCTGATGTGGGTGAATAAAGGCACAGGGGGTGTCAGTTTGTATCTTTTAAAAAAGAAAACATAAAGACGTTTCCAAATGGGACTTTACAAATCCCCAGAATTATATTTGTCTCATCATCCTGAGACACAAACTTCTAATCACAGAACAATTAGCAGGAATGGAGTCACCACCTGTCATTATCAGTCGCTAACTTCCTCTGTGACTGTAAGCAGGTGAGTACCAGACACACACACACACACACACACGTGTTTTCGTGATATATCAGTACGTATGACAAAAATGTGACAAATGGGAACGTGCCTTTCCGAAGGTCCTAGAGGCATGGGAATCTCAAAAAATTTGACCCATGCTTCCAGGAACACACCCATCTGTTGAGATTTTGGCTAGGGCTAAATTTTGGTCAAACCTGAATTTAATGCTACTTGTGAGGACACTGTCAGGTTTATGTGACTTATGAGTACCATAAGGTCACACACAGATATTTCATGTTTAGGTGAATTGTGAAGCCCATGGAAACACATAATTTTCAAGTATACATGACTTATAAGGACCAGGTAACGGTAGGTTCTGCATTTTTAGCTTGGCTCCTTTTGAGATTACAATATAATAGACATGGATGCACAATAGTAATGCTCATCAGTTGGGTAACTTCTGACAGAAATATCAGACATTTATGTGTTAATAAAACAGTAAATCTGAGCTGTGTAAAGACTTTAAAAAAAAAAAAAGACATGGGTCAAATGTGGTCAGTCTACTTTTTAAGTCTTGATATTGTAATGCATTAATTCATTTTGTAGTGAATGTTCATGTGAATAAAAACGTGGAACATTATCTGCCTTTTTTATCATTTAATTGCAAAAAGCACCCAGCATAAACCACAGATTTATGAGTAAGAACAATGCAATACAGAAAACTGCAATACTGACATAACTGTGGAAGTAACAAAGTATCTCTCTTGCTTGTTTCTTTTTTTCTTGCATCTTTCTTTTAATGCTATGATCCTGTTGTGGCTGTAGTACCTTATGACAACCCAGTCTCTGCCTTTCAGAGCTGCCGGCTCTGCTTGGAGGCAGCAGTCACATTCCTTTTTACCTGGTACTTTGCAGCTTTTTATGAAGTGAAACATGCCGCTCAGCAACCTTCACTTCATCATTTGTCCACTTGCTTCTCACCGTCCCAGCTGTCATAAATGGAAACAAAAGAAAATATCTTAATGTGAATGCAAGAAAAGATAGAAAATATTCTAGTTTATAATGTGAATACAAAATGTTCTTAAACCTTGCTTTCTACTGGAGCACTTTAAAGGAGCAATAAGCACAATTCATCATACTTAGGTTGAAGGAATTAAAAATGACTATGTGAAGAACTAGAGGTGTAATTACATCTGGAGTACAGCATGAAGTCACAATCCCTCTCTCTGTGTTGATCTCCAGCCATAGACTTTGGTTTGGTTCACAGGCAGTGCAAAACAGCACACCTAGCAGTGAAAAGATATTGCTTATTGCTCCTTTAAGGATGCTTGGAATGAACCATTTGAAGTGCTGTGTTCTGCTGGGAATTAAATAAGATGAAATGATTTATGATAAAAGCTCTGAATAGTGTCATGTCTGAAAACAAACTTGTTCTTTGATCACAAGTATATTAACCTAAAACATTTTGTATTTTGGTGCCTTTACCCCTTCTTGGTGAAGTGTTGCTAATGTTTTTGTTGTCCAGGGTGATTGAGGCAGAGGTGCCCTTCATGTTGTCCAGGGCAGCTGAGTAAAGCGTGTGGCTTGGAACCCCCGGAATACTTGGTCCTTGAGCCTTTGAAAAGTAACAGTGAAATATGAGAATCAATGCATGCAATAGGTCTGTTTGCTTTTTTCTCTGCATTGTAGGCAAAGTCAGCGTTGGGCAGTGTGTAATTCTACATTAAGGGGCTAAGGGGCGGTCGTGGCTCAAGAGTTGTAATCAGAAGGTTGCCGGTTCGAGCCCCAGCTCCGACAGTCTCGGTCGTTGTGTCCTTGGGAAAGACACTTCACCTGTTGCCTACTGGTGGTGGTCAGAGGGCCCGGTGGCGCAAGTGTCCGGCAGCCTCGCCTCTGTCAGTGCGCCCCAGGGTGGCTGTGGCTACAATGTAGCTGCCATCACCAGTGTGTGAATGTCTGTGTGAATGGGTGGATGACTGGATGTGTAAAGCGCTTTGGGGTCCTTAGGGACTAGTAAAGCGCTATATAAATATAGGATATTTACCATTTGATATGAATATTTTACATGTGAACATAATCTACTAATAATACTCATCACAGTGTGATTGTTTGAAATCGGATAGAGTGTTATTATCTTCATGACAAACATCCCTGCTGTTCAGTTTCAATGTAACACAAACTAGAGTTGTTGGTTCTACCAATTGAGAAAGGCTAAAAAAAAACCAAATTCATGTCCTTCACAGCTTAAAACAATCTGAGGACAATGTAACACAGAAATATCAAATTTAGTAGGAATAAAGATCAAGCTGATGCTTTAAAGGGAAAGTTAGGACTAACAAATGATATGCCAATTTCTTTCTCCTAAGATATTCACAAACAAGTAATGCTAATGTTGAATATGGGAAACTTTCAATCAAACTGATTATTTTAATATAATCAAAGGGCACTTAATTTATGCACTAGGCCCAACTGACACATATACTTGATGCCAAATACAAAAAAATAATGTGTAACCTGTTGGAAGAATGAAGTGGGTGTGTCACTCACCAATTGGTCTGAAGGAGGTTGAGACAGGACCTCGGCACCTGGTGTCTGCAACAAAAGACAACAATATAACGTCAGAAACATTCTCTAGTATAAATCCCGACTATTTAATTAACTACAGATCATATTTGTATCAGTGAATATTATTACAGAAGGATCTGACTTCCTTATACCAGATTCTATAGAAACTTAACACTGTACGGTTCTGCTACCCAACGATATGAGGACAGTGTAACACACACTAGAGTTGTTGGTCCTACCACATGAGGAAGGCAACTGAAACACACTCCTGTCCTTCACAGCTTAAAACAATATGAGGACAGTGTAACACACACACTACAATCACTGGTCCTACCATATGAGGACTTCTACTTAAACACACTCCTGTCCTTCACAGCTTAAAACAATATGAGGACATGACGACTGAACACATGTAGAGTTCACATTCCTGACTTCTAACTTCTCCTGCTGTTGTCAATAAAAGCTCTAAACCCAACACTGATGTACAGCCATCTATTTCCCCAGAAATTAAATCATGTAAACTGATCAGCGGGAGCTTATTTTGACAAAAACATGTGTAAAACGACAAAAATATCAAATTTTGTCAGAATAAAGATCAAGCTGATGCTTTAAGGGAAAGTTTGGACTAACAAATGGTATAGACAATTACTTTATCCTAATGCTAATGTTGGTTTTGGTTAACTTCGACTAAAACTGATTGTTTTAGTACAATTAAAGTGCATTTCATTTATGCACTAGGCCCAACTGACACATATACTTGATGCCAAATACAAAAAAATAATGTGTAACCTGTTGGAAGAATGAAGTGGGTGTGTCACTCACCAATTGGTCTGAAGGAGGTTGAGGCAGGACCTCGGCACCTGGTGTCTGCAACAAAAGACAACAATATAACGTCAGAAACATTCTCTAGTATAAATCCCGACTATTTAATTAACTACAGATCATATTTGTATCAGTGAATATTATTACAGAAGGATCTGACTTCCTTATACCAGATTCTATAGAAACTTAACACTGTACGGTTCTGCTACCCAACGATATGAGGACAGTGTAACACACACTAGAGTTGTTGGTCCTACCACATGAGGAAGGCAACTGAAACACACTCCTGTCCTTCACAGCTTAAAACAATATGAGGACAGTGTAACACACACACTACAATCACTGGTCCTACCATATGAGGACTTCTACTTAAACACACTCCTGTCCTTCACAGCTTAAAACAATATGAGGACATGACGACTGAACACATGTAGAGTTCACATTCCTGACTTCTAACTTCTCCTGCTGTTGTCAATAAAAGCTCTAAACCCAACACTGATGTACAGCCATCTATTTCCCCAGAAATTAAATCATGTAAACTGATCAGCGGGAGCTTATTTTGACAAAAACATGTGTAAAACGACAAAAATATCAAATTTTGTCAGAATAAAGATCAAGCTGATGCTTTAAGGGAAAGTTTGGACTAACAAATGGTATAGACAATTACTTTATCCTAATGCTAATGTTGGTTTTGGTTAACTTCGACTAAAACTGATTGTTTTAGTACAATTAAAGTGCATTTCATTCATGCACTAGGCCCAACTGACACATATACTTGATGCCAAATACAAAAAAATAATGTGTAACCTGTTGGAAGAATGAAGTGGGTGTGTCACTCACCAATTGGTCTGAAGGAGGTTGAGGCAGGACCTCGGCACCTGGTGTCTGCAACAAAAGACAACAATATAACGTCAGAAACATTCTCTAGTATAAATCCCGACTATTTAATTAACTACAGATCATATTTGTATCAGTGAATATTATTACAGAAGGATCTGACTTCCTTATACCAGATTCTATAGAAACTTAACACTGTACGGTTCTGCTACCCAACGATATGAGGACAGTGTAACACACACTAGAGTTGTTGGTCCTACCACATGAGGAAGGCAACTGAAACACACTCCTGTCCTTCACAGCTTAAAACAATATGAGGACAGTGTAACACACACACTACAATCACTGGTCCTACCATATGAGGACTTCTACTTAAACACACTCCTGTCCTTCACAGCTTAAAACAATATGAGGACATGACGACTGAACACATGTAGAGTTCACATTCCTGACTTCTAACTTCTCCTGCTGTTGTCAATAAAAGCTCTAAACCCAACACTGATGTACAGCCATCTATTTCCCCAGAAATTAAATCATGTAAACTGATCAGCGGGAGCTTATTTTGACAAAAACATGTGTAAAACGACAAAAATATCAAATTTTGTCAGAATAAAGATCAAGCTGATGCTTTAAGGGAAAGTTTGGACTAACAAATGGTATAGACAATTACTTTATCCTAATGCTAATGTTGGTTTTGGTTAACTTCGACTAAAACTGATTGTTTTAGTACAATTAAAGTGCATTTCATTTATGCACTAGGCCCAACTGACACATATACTTGATGCCAAATACAAAAAAATAATGTGTAACCTGTTGGAAGAATGAAGTGGGTGTGTCACTCACCAATTGGTCTGAAGGAGGTTGAGGCAGGACCTCGGCACTTGGTGTCTGCAACAAAAGACAACAATATAACGTCAGAAACATTCTCTAGTATAAATCCCGACTATTTAACCCTCGTTTTACCCTAGCGAAAAAAGGGACCCGCTTGGGTAACTTTGGATTTTTGATTCTCAATATATCAGTCATTTTAAAGACTAGTTGCATGAAACTTGGCCAGGATGTGTGTTTTAGGATTATTTTTGAAATTCAATGATCCCCTCTATGGTGTGGTGTATAGTAAAGAAGATTCACATATGTACTACCTCCTTTTACCCTTGTATCCGTTTGGGCCCCATTGACTCCCATTATAATCACATATTTTCGATATACTGTAATCCTGACATGCGATAATGCCTTTCTCGTGAATACCTAATGGATCTAAGCCTCAGCCTTCAAAATAAAGGAAAAATAGGTTTTGGATCAAATGAGCACAATATTAGGTACAGCACCACCATAGACATTTTCAGTGCTTTTGAATGGAGGACATGGTTATCTTACTATGCAAAATACATGACAATAAAACAGCTGACCACCATAAAATAGTCTTGATGTAGTGGAACTGATATAAGAGAGTGGTGTGAATGTGATTGAGAATATATATATATACTGTGTGTGTCGGTCACAAACAAAACGGCCCGTAGAGCCGCCTCCTTGAAGTGAACAACGGGAGCCTGCTCCGTTTTTTCTCCTTTCTCTGAACCTCTGTCAATGTTATTTTGCTTCACTTTGCACATGAGCCTTGTTTTTGCCCTCAGCAGAGAGGGGAGGGGTGCAAAAGCAGCCACGTGTTTGCAGAGCAGAGGGGGGAGGGGTGCAAAAGCAGCCACGTGTTTGCAGAGCAGAGGGGGAGGGGTGCAAAAACAGCCACCTGTTTGCTGAGCAGAGGGGGGGAGGGGCAGTCGTTACTCTCCCAGTGGCATCTCAACAGAGCCAGAGGGAGAGAGAGAGATCGTTTTGGATTCAAGTGCACACTTGAAGTCTGTGAGAATAGTTTGCAGCCTTGTCTTACTAGTCATTTCTGCACAGACGCCACTGAATGCACAGACTCGCGCACACACAACACGAAGCGCACGGTCAATTTAGGGGAGCTTGGAAGCTGTGCTCATCGTGCAAACAGCGCGTTATTATCGTAACGGCTGCAAAAGTTAGGATATGTCCTGTCTGCAACATCCATCTTCACCTGTTGGAAGAATGAAGTGGGTGTGTCACTCACCAATTGGTCTGAAGGAGGTTGAGACAGGACCTCGGCACCTGGTGTCTGCAACAAAAGACAACAATATAACGTCAGAAACATTCTCTAGTATAAATCCCGACTATTTAATTAACTACAGATCATATTTGTATCAGTGAATATTATTACAGAAGGATCTGACTTCCTTATACCAGATTCTATAGAAACTTAACACTGTACGGTTCTGCTACCCAATGATATGAGGACAGTGTAACACACACTAGAGTTGTTGGTCCTACCACATGAGGAAGGCAACTGAAACACACTCCTGTCCTTCACAGCTTAAAACAATATGAGGACAGTGTAACACACACTACAATCACTGGTCCTACCATATGAGGACTTCTACTTTCCTGTTGGAGGTTGAGACACGACAGAGGGACAGCAGGGTAGTAGCTTGCACAAATGATTCTATTGACACAACAGGGAAGTGAGATTAATGAACTGAACGCAACAGACTCTTTCAAAATAAAACAGGAAACATGGCATGAAAATACAAACGTGGTAATATACAGCCCTAACATAAACTCCTTAAAACGATATTAATAACGTTAAGCCAAACTCAACTAACCCGCCATTAAACATAAGAAACTCAAAAACCTTAGAATAACATCAGAAACGCTGGGCCAGAGACCCAGACCGTGAGCAAATAACTATAATATTATTGATTTGTGCTGAATAAGAAAACATTAATATTATCATTTAAATCCCCCCAAGCATATCTTGTGTTGAAAAAAAAAGAAGTGTGTTGCAGTTAGCTACACTGAGCTTAGACTGACTGTCTCTGCAGTTGAAGATGCAGAGCACATGCAAGGCCGCAGGTCCCTTTAACTCCGGTGGGAATTTAAAAACAGTTAAATTTAACTTCTAATATCTATTGTTAAAGATAAATCTTAAGTAATTTTTTAGCATTTATCATCATTCACCACTTTCAATTTGTTCAAATCGGTTGTGTATTGTTTTAATTCCGTTTAACTAACCTTAATTAGCTTGTTAAACATACAACTTTACCTCGCGGAGCTTGCGTCGACGCATGGATATCAAAGGTAAATACATACCTCAAGATAAATCTCTCCTGAGTGCTGAAGGTCCCGGATGTGCCGTTCACGCAGAGCTCCGGCGAGTTTGTATCTTGCCGTGACCAGCAGCTCTTTGGTTGACGCTTTCGAACAATCAGATGCATCTTTACTCACTTTTTGACCAATCAGAGACGTTGTTCTATGCTCCACTGACGAAATGCTGCATCCTCTCACCAGCCACCGGTCTCTCCTCGTCCATTTAACAACAAAAACACAGCAACACGTGCTGGATTTGAGGTAGGAACACTTGAGAACTGTCACAATGTTTTGCAAACTGCTGTTACAGTTAATTTCGTTCCGTTAATTTGTTTGGTTCCTATTCTGAAGTAACACTTAATACACATGGGGTTAGCTTGCTGGTCTAGTTTAAGTTAGCATGGGCATGCTGTTCACTGATAGAGTAAGGCTAAAATTGTCCTGATATTGTCAGTGTGTTATCATAAACATGCAGCACCCCTAGACCCCCAAGTTAAAATACAGATAATAGATAAGCAATTTAAGAAAATAAGTATAATGTGTATAATAAATGATTTTACTGTCACTTTCCTGGGTCTGTTGACCCAGCGTTTTAAGTTTTAGTTTGTTTAGATGTCGATGTTTATTTATAAGTTCTTTAGGTTTGCTAAGTTCATTTGTTTATTAGATTACCCTTGTGATGTCTGTTTTATTGGGAAAGTCTTTGTCCTATATGCAGTGAGTCTAGTTTTGTTTCCCCTTGTCCCAGCTGTTCCTCATCCCCTCATTATCTCTCTGTGTACTTGCAGTGGCTTGCAAAAGTATTCGTCCCTCTTTTCCACATTTTGTCACATTACTGCCACAAACACAAATTGTCCTGGTCCTGGGTCGGTGACCCAGCGCTTTTAGTTTATTATTATTATGATGATGATGATGATGATGATTATTATTGTTTGAGTTCTATGTGTTATATTTGGTCTGCCTCTGAGTCTGCGTCTGTGTCTCTGTCTATGCTGTCACCCCGTCTGTTTGTGAATCTGTCTGTTTAGTTCTGTGTCTTGTTTGGTTCCCCGTGTCTGAGTTTCCTGTTTTATTGTGAAGGTCTCTGTCTGATGTGAGTGTGTTCAGTTTACGTTTCCCCTGTCCCGTCAGCTCTGATTCCTCCCAGCCGTGTTGCCCTCCTGTCTCTCATCCCCTGATTACTGGTGTGTGTATTTAAGCCCTGTGTGTTCTCCTGCCTGTTACTCGGTGTCCTGCTCGGCGGCTGCCGCGCATCCCTTTGTTGTATGCACCCAGGTCTGTTATTTTAGTTCTTCCCAGTTTAGGTGTCTTCAGTTATTTGTCATGCCCCACTGCTTGTTTGCCACTACACCTTGTAAATAAACTTCACTAGCATTTTCATCCACTGCTTGCATCTTGGGTCCTCCTTCCTCCACACCACACGGCTCGCCTTCCCAGCCGTGACACAAATCAATTTTAATGGAATCCAATTGCAGCAAAAGGTGGTTCTACAAAGTATTGACTCAGGGGGCTGAATAATTGCGCACACCCCACTTTTCAGTTATTTATTTGTAAAAAATGTTTGGAATCATGTATGATTTTTGTTCCACTTCTCACGTGTACACCACTTTGTATTGGTCTTTCACGTGGAATTCCAATAAAATTGATTCATGTTTGTGGCTGTAATGTGCCAAAATGTGGGAAAGTTAAAGGGGGCCGAATACTTTTGCAAGCCACTGTAAGTCCTGTCCTCATTTGTTCAGTGTCAGGTCATCTGTTGTCTTTGGTGCCACGTTTCCATGTTCCAGGTATCTTTGTATCCATGTCAGGTTTCATGGTTTGTTTGTTTTTTTTTAATAAAAAATATTTTCCCCAGGTTAGGTTATTGTTTAGCTTCACCTCTGCCTTTTGTTTTGTAATCTTTTAATTTAATTAAATTTTATTTATATAGCGCCAAATCACAACAACAATCGCCTGAAGGCGCTTTATATTGTACAGTAGATCGCACAATAATAGATACAGAGAAAAACCCAACAATCATATGACCACCTATGAGCAAGCGCTTTGGCGACAGTGGGAAGGAAAAACTCCCTTTTAACAGGAAGAAACCTCCAGCAGAACCAGGCTCAGGGAGCGGCGGGCATCTGCTGTGACCAGTTGGGGTGAGAAAAGGAAGACAGGACAAAGACATGCTGTGGATTAATAACAAGTATGATTCAGTGCAGAGAGGTCTATTAACACACAGTGAGTGAGAAAGGTGACTGGAAAGGAAAAAACTCAGTGCTTCATGGGAATCCCCCGGCTGCCTACGTCTATTGCAGCACAACTAAGGGAGGATCCAGGGTCACCTGATCCAGCCCTAACTATATGCTTTAGCAAAAAGGAAAGTTTGAAGCCTAATCTTAAAAGTAGAGATTAATAAACGGCTTGCTTTCTGTTAATATTCAAATTTTCTTTCACGTTCCTTTGTGTCAGCATTTTGGGTCCACTCCTCAAATTCATACATATGTCTAACCGTTTTTCCCCACTCGGCGACACACCCGTCGGGGGTCAAACTCTGGTAAATGGCAATTCTGTTCTCAGACATGTGAAGCTAGAGACACCGGAAACCATAGTCAATTGTCTTCCAGGGGCCAGAACAGGCGACATTGAAGGAAATTTAAAACTACTGGCTAAGGGTAAACGTAAATTCAGTAAAATCATAATTCACGTCGGCAGTAATGACACCCGGTTACGCCAATCGGAGGTCACTAAAATCAATATTGAATCGGTGTGTAACTTTGCCAAAACAATGTGGGACTCTGTAGTTTTCTCTGGTCCCCTCCCCAATCAGACCAGGAGTGACATGTTTAGCCGCATGTTCTCCTTAAATTGCTGGCTGTCTGAGTGGTGTCCCAGAAACGATGTGGGCTTCATAGATAATTGGCAAACCTTCTGGAGGAAACCTGGTCTTATAAGGAGAGACGGCAGCTCTCATTTCTAGAAATATGGACAAATTAATTAAACCCCCCATAATATGACTATCCAGAGTTGGGACCAGGAAGCAGAGTTGCAGTCTTACACGCCTCTCTGCAGCTTCTCTCCTCCTGCTACCCCCCCAAAAACCCATCTCCATAGAGACTGTGTCAGCTTCCAAAAAGACAAAAAACAATCTAAAAACCAGCAACAAACAACTTAAACATAAACAATTACAAAGAAAGAACAATACAGTATCCACATCCTAACTAAAGAGTAAAACAGTGAAATGTGGATTATTAAATATTAGGTCTCTCTCCTCCAAGTCTCTGTTAGTACATGACTTAATAATTGATCAACAAATCGATTTACTCTGCCTTACAGAAACCTGGTTTTAGCAGGATGATTATGTTAGTTTAAATGAATCAACACCCCCGAGTCATTCTAACTACCAGAAACCTCGAAGCACAGGCAGAGGGGGCGGTGTGGCAGCAATTTTTCACACCAGCCTATTAATTAATGAAAGACCAAGACAGACTTTTAATTCATTTGAAAGCCTGATGCTTAGCATTGTCCACCCCAGCTGAAAAATTTTAGAAACCAGTCTTATTTGTTATCATCTAATTGTCCACCTGGGCCTTACACAGAGTTTCTCTCTGATTTCTCAGACTTTTTATCTGATTTAGTGCTCAGCTCAGATAAAATAATTATTGTGGGTGATTTTAACATCCATGTAGATGCTAAGAATGACAGCCTCAACATGGCATTTAATCTGTTATTAGACTCAATTGGCTTCTCTCAACATGTAAAAGAACCCACCCACCACTTTAATCACACTCTAGATCTTGTTTTTAACATATGGCATAGAAACTGAACATTTAACAGTGTTTCCTGAAAACCCTCTCCTGTCTGATCATTTCCTGATAACATTTACATTTACAATAATTGATTACACAGCAGTGGAGAGTAGACTTTATCACAGATGTCTTTCTGAAAGCGCTGTAACTATGTTTAAGAATGTAATCCACCCACTGTTATCATCTTCAATGACCTGTACCAACACAGAGCAGAGCAGCTATCTGAACGCTACCCCAACAGAGGTCAATTATCTTGTTAATAATAATTTTACCTCCTCACTACATATGACTCTGGATACTGTAGCTCCTGTGAAAACTAAGGTCTCAGATCAGAAGTACCTGACTCTGTGGTATAATTCTCAAACACGTAGCCTAAAGCAGATGACTCGTAAGCTGGAGAGGAAATGGCGTGTCACAAATTTAGAGGATCATCATAATTGGAGAAATATTTTGCTGATTTATAAGAAAGCCCCCCGCAAAGCCAGAACATCTTACTATTTGTCACTGATTGAAGACAATAAGAACAACCCCAGGTTTCTCTTCAGCACTGTAGCCAGGCTGACAAACAGTCAGAGCTCTTTTGAGCCAACCATCGTTAACTAGTAATGACTTCATGAACTTCTTCACAAATAAAATTCTTATCATTAGAGAAAAAAATTACCAATAATCATCCCACAGATGTAACATTATCTACAGCTACTTTTAGTACCGTTGATGTTAAGTTAGACTCTTTTTCTCCAATTGATCTTTCTGAGTTAACTTCTATAATTACTTCCTCCAATCCTCCGTGTCTTTTAGACCCCATTCCTACAAAACTGCTCAAAGAAGTCCTGCCATTAATTAATGCTTCAATCTTAAATATGATCAACCTATCTCTAATAATCGGCTATGTACCACAGGCCTTCAAGCTGGCTGTAGTTAAACCTTTACTCAAAAAGCCATCTCTAGACCCAGCAGTCTTAGCTAATTATAGGCCAATCTCCAACCTTCCTTTCATATCAAAAATCCTTGAAAGAGTAGTTGTCAAACAGCTAACAGATCATCTGCAGAGGAATGGCTTATTTGAAGAGTTTCAGTCAGGTTTCAGAGTTCATCACAGCACAGAAACCGCTTTAGCGAAGGTTACAAATGATCTTCTTATGGCCTCTGACAGTGGACTCATCTCTGTGCTTGTCCTGCTAGGCCTTAGTGCAGCGTTCGATACTGTTGACCATAATATCCTATTAGAGCGATTAGAGCATGCTGTAGGTATTACAGGTACTGCACTCCAGTGGTTTGTATCATATCTATCTAATAGACTACAATTTGTTCATGTAAATGGAGAGTCCTCTTCACCCACTAAGGTCAATTATGGAGTTCCACAGGGTTCAGTGCTAGGACCAATTCTGTTTACATTATACATGCTTCCCCTAGGCAGTATCATTAGAAGACATAGCATACATTTTCACTGCTATGCAGATGACACCCAGCTCTATCTGTCCATGAAGCCAGATAACACACACCAATTAGTTAAAGTGCAGGAATGTCTTAAAGACATAAAGACCTGGATGGCCGCTAACTTTCTGCTTCTTAATTCAGATCAAACTGAGGTTATTGTACTCGGCCCTGAAAATCTTAGAAATATGGTATCTAACCAGATTCTTACTCTGGATGTCATTACCTTGGCCTCCAGTTATACTGTGAGGAACCTTGGAGTCATTTTTGACCAAGACATGTCCTTCAATGCACATATTAAACAAATATGTAAGACTGCTTTCTTTCATTTGTGCAACATCTCTAAAGTTAGAAATATCCTGTCTCTTAGTGACGCTGAAAAACTAGTTCATGCATTTGTTACTTCCAGGCTGGACTACTGTAATTCATTATTATCAGAATGTCCTAAAAACTCCCTGAAAAGCCTTCAGCTAATCCAAAATGCTGCAGCAAGAGTACTGACAGGGACTAGAAAGAGAGCAGATTTCTCCTATTTTGGCTTCCCTTCATTGGCTTCCTGTTAAATCCAGAATTAAATTCAAAATCCTGCTCCTCACATACAAGGTCTTAAATAATCAGGCCCCATCTTATCTTAATGACCTTGTAGTACCATATCACCCTATTAGAGCACTTCGCTCTCACACTGCAGGCTTACTTGTTGTTCCTAGAGTATTTAAAAGTAGAATGGGAGGCAGAGCCTTCAGTTTTCAGGCCCCTTTTCTGTGGAACCAGCTTCCAGTTTGGATTCGGGAGACAGACACTATCTCTACTTTCAAGATTAGGCTTAAAACGTTCCTTTTAGCTGAAGCATATAGTTAGGGCTGGACCAGGTGACCCTGAATCCTCCCTTAGTTATGCTGCAATAGACGTAGGCAGCCGGGGATTCCCATGATGCATTGAGTTTTTCCTTTCCAGTCACCTTTCTCACTCAGTATGTGTTAATAGACCTCTCTGCATTGAATCATATCTGTTATTAACCTCTGTCTCTCTTCCACAGCATGTCTTTCATCCTGTTTTCCTTCTCTCACCCCAACCAGTCGCAACAGATGGCCGCCCCTCCCTGAGCCTGGTTCTGCCAGAGGTTTCTTCCTGTTAAAAGGGAGTTTTTCCTTCCCACTGTCGCCAAAGCGCTTGCTCATAGGTGGTCATATGATTGTTGGGTTTTTCTCTGTATCTATGAAGCGCCTTGAGGCGACTTTTTTTGTGATTTGGTGCTATATAAATAAAATTGAATTGAAATTGAATTGTACTTCTGTGACATTTACAGTTGCTTAGTTAATTAAGTGACTTAATTACTCACTTTTATTTACTAATTGAATTACTAAATGAAGCTGGAATTGTGCATTCTGCAGTTTTTAATAGTGTGTTATTAGTTTTTAAAGAAACAATATGCATTTTATACTATATTGTAAAAAGTATAAGGTAAGTTGAATTTAAAATATAATTAATAAAGTGTTGACTTTTTTCATCAATTCTTGTAGATACACAGAGTCGAGACTGAGCCTGATGATCATACTGAATCAGATGACAGCGGCAGGAATCTCCAAGTTCAACTGCAGATTGCAGATGCAATTATATTAATGTAGATTAATATAAACTCTTCAAGGGTCAAAATCTGCACACACATCATTCTGCATAGTGAAGGTCAGACAATTTGTGCATTGATCTTGAGAAGTAAGACTCATTAATTAATAGTAATATAATTAGACAAATGTTGAAACTTTATATTTCGATACATTTTGTCAACAACAAAAGAAACCAAGCTGTGCAGGTACTGATAACTGAATCTAAAGACCTTCATTTTTGTCAAGATTTGCCTGATTTAACTGTTGTTACCCTAGCTTATAGCTCACTTTAATATGTATAAAAATGTGAAAAGTTTTTGATGTGTGTTAGAATGATTGTTTAATTGGCAAGGTTTGAACGAACAATTTTCAGAAGCCTCAAAATTCATCTGTTACTATTCCACGAATGATTGAAATAAAGTTCACCTCCATTTCAACATTGAATACGACTTTGGACATAAGAACTAAAAGGTGCTGTCCACGCATGTGTCCGCTAAGCCCCAGAAGGGTATAACCTGGGTCAAATGTGTTATTGTGTCTGACACACCTACAATATGAGGACTCGCAGAGTGACGTCACTGAAAGTGTGTTTAAAGTGTGTTAAGTTCCAAAACTGGCCAGTAGGCGGCGAAACTGAAAGTGAGCAAAAACGCTAAACACACTTAAACACACTTTTTCATAAAATTGTGATGTTTCAGGACTTTCGAGATTTTTGGTTTGGGAGCATGTTGGGAGCCTCTAGAACACTTTAGAAGGCTCAGAAAAATGAGGACCTCAAAAATGTCCTCATTTTTCTGAGCGTCCTCATTTTGTGAGTGTGTTATCATAAAATTGTCCTAAGATGTCACGAAAACAAGTACACACACACACACACACACACACACACACACACACACACACACACACACACACACACACTCTTCATAACCTCATTTCGTCTCTGCACAACAGAAAAGCATGTTGGCAGCAAGCGCTGCATTCAGAGGGAGCCCGATGGCAACAGTCTGAAAGGGCAAGAGAAAACCTCACCAGCAGCTCAAGAGCATTTAAAGGCACTGAAGGCTTGGCTGAATTAAAAGGGGATAATGAATTTCAAATGGCTGTTTATGTGGAGCTGTGGTGGATGCCGAGAGCTTAAGTGCCACTAGGGGGTTATGACAACCACACTGGTGAAATCAGCTCACTGTCTTCTGTCTGTGGAAGCTGTGAGTGAAGCAGATCCAGGGTCAGCGAGATGGAAGAGTAGTCTGTCGGATCAGGATGAAGGCACTCGTCTAAGAGCAGACTGCACACGATAAGTCCTTGGAGACTCAAGCAATGCATCCTCCTCTTTGCTGTGGGGGAGTTTGAAGTGGCAGTGCCAGCAGCATCCACGCCACCAGTGGCTGATGGAGGAGGTGCAACGCTACGGCACATGGGATATGTCATAGAGGAAATCTAAAAATGAGTAGGTCTCTTTCAGATGGCAGATGTTAGCCCAAGAGAAGAAGAATCACTTCTGCATACATACATGTTTGACATGGCTCATCTGCTATCTGTGTGAGGAGAAAAAGCCTGATGGATGTGGGTGCAAATGATTTTCTGTATCTCTCTGTGTCACAATGGAGAGAGACGTCTCCCAGTTCTGATGTTTTTTGTTTCATAAAGATGTAAAGCAGAAGATCAGAGGTATTCAGGAAGGCTTCTAACGGTTTCCACCACCTACCCTGGCCTGGCCAGTCTGGCTCCAGTTACTGTAGTATAGCAGTATACCAAAGATATCGATCTAGTGAGTAATCCCACTGTCTTGAAACTTAAAGTATGGACTAAGAAAGCAGGAAGACTCTGAGCTATGCTGAAAATAGTTTCCTACCCTGGAGTCTGAAGTCAAACTGAAAATGGACGTGAGGAAACAAAGTAAAGTCCAAAGATACTGCAGCCGTGGAGCATATTTTCAAAAAGGTAAGGAAGTGTTTGGATATTATTTTGGCAGTCAGTTCTTCAAACCATCTGTTCATTGAAGCATGTGGGAGAATATACTGTGCTGTTTGTGTTGGAAGGTGGAAGCATTTAGCTATACAGCAATTTAGGATTCTTCCTGAAATTCACAACCCTGTGAATATGAGTTTCTGTGCTGAGCCACAGTATGTGTGACGTAACACAACACAGGTTTTACCCACCTGTTAAAAAAAGGTTCTGTCTTTTTAAGGCCCAAAGATCCACCAGGCACCTCGACTATCAGCGCATGTGTACACTGACCTTTAACCTTTCTAGATATAAAATAACCAAATAGTGACAAATGTTTGTGACCAAAAGACTCCCAAAGATCAATAAACTGCTGATTATGTCTGGGACAGAGCTGCTTCACTATCATCACTCTGTGTTATCTAAGCTCTAATTCAGACCAACTCTATTTGTCTGCGCTACTGTGGATTAAAACCTCAATATCAATTTATGTTTTTGTAAACATCTATTAAACAACATTACTGTAAATGTGTAATTTGAACGAGACATACTGAGTATATTCAGTTTTCAGGTGTCATCTAACAAGCTGCTTGTTTGGTTTGGATATCCCGACACTGGCAGCCTTTTATTATCTCTGCAGGCAACGTAGTTAGAGCTCATCTTTATATTTTTACATGCTGCAGTGCCATTTTGGGCAGTATTTCAAGTTGCTATACATCAATAAAACCATTATATCTCAAATTTTAATATTATGTATGCATTAAGTCCATAGTAACTACTTAAATCACAAAAAAGTGCAATAAACTACCAAAAATCATTTTTGTTTTTTTTTACACATATTTATAGTTCGAAAAATTTCAGAGGTTAATTAGAGAAATTTAAGAGGTTTACCCTCAAAACTGTAAAAGCAAAAAAGTTGCACAAAATAGTTTCCAATCAAAGGAAATTTATTTTGAGTGTCTTCATAGTTTTATTTCTGAGATACACCAATTTTTATATACTGCAGGAAAAACAAAAATAAATATTACAATGCAAATTTGCAAAAAAAAAAAAAAAACAGCATCTGCATCAAAATAAACTATTTCCAGCAGCAATTTGAGTTCTAAGCATCCCAGAAACTATAACTAACTCAAAAATGAATTTAAAAAATGCCACCAGATCTGTAAAACGACTTTTTCCGCAAAAATTACGTCACTTCAAGTTTCGGGCAGGTAATGGCGGACATCAGATAGTTCGCGCTGATGTTTATTCCAAAGTAGGAAATGCTATAAACAGCTGATCAGACCAGCAAAGCGTGTTTCTGGAATATTATGTTTTGGTTGCTGCAAGTGCTTTTTATGTAGTTTTTGCAAAGACATATGTGGAAGGAAACTGTGACCTAGGACAAGCTGAATGTATAACATGTGAGTACTACTCCTCCGGTTTCATATGCAAAAAAAATTTTTGCACTAGCTTATGTGGTTGCAGTTCTACAGAGATTTAAAAATAGTTACGGAAAACAGGGCATGCCCGCTCTGACCGGCCATAAAGGGTTAATGATATAACAAGATACTGGTAATAATATGATAACTTGATAGCAATAAAACACTGACATCTTTGACATTTAAAAGTTTCATATAACATATTCAAGTGGTAGTAAAGTCATAACAAAAGTCTGTGTTTGATGGTGAACAATGTTGATATTATATTTAATGTTGTACTTTAAAGTACCTGGAAACTGTGGAGGGCCAGGAGTGACAAAATGAATTTATGAAACACACCAATAAATCATTATTAAATGTGTCAATAATTAATTAAAGCAAATATTTAAATGCTCATAAATTTCATTTAAACCATTTAATAAATTATTTATTTATTTAAAATTTAAATTAATTATGGACACATTTAATTAATTATTTAATGGTGTACTTAATTAATTCATTTTGTCACGCCTGGCCCTCCATAGACATGGTGGCTCATCTCTTTAATAATCAGGAATCAAGGCTGCAAAACAGAAAACTGTTCTCGTCTATTTCGACGTCAATGCTGATCAAAGCAAATTTCAAGTCACATATTAAAAATACCCATGTGATACTTTGTGTTTACTACCAGGAATCAAGGCTGCAAAACTCAAACTACACATTTGAGTTTCACAGTCATGTATCGTTTAACTGAAAATCTGAGAGTAGAAAAAGAGGCGTGCATGTGCTAAATGTAAATGTGACAGTCATGAATCAATTCATGGTAATTACACAGTTTATTACACCACATACTAAACCATTTATATGCAGCTCCATATGCACAGCACCGTGGTCACATCCTGACTATGTGGAAGTTCAGTTTAATTACCTTTCACTAATAAAAGACTTCATCTGAAGATTGACATGAACATGTGAGATTTATGTCCTCTGTAATGGACGTTTGTTTTTTGTCTGTATCTTTTGACGTATTTGAGCTAGTCTACTACGTAATAAAGTGTGCTAACTCAAGATCATCCTGGGCTGTGATGTGTCTGGATGGGTCCTTGTAGCTGCAAAGAGGCAAGAAATCACAAAACATTCAATGTGATTCTTTTTTCCTCGGGTCTCAGGAGGATGCAGCAGTGCAGTGTGAAACTACAAACACAACCAAGGTTGAGAAACAAACACAAATTAAAACATGCAAACAAAATGCTTTATGTTTCCTCATATCATGATCACACTGGTGAGTGATGACAATACAAGCTTAGAGAAAAAACGCACACTGCTTTAAACTGACTACATAATTACACAATTACACACAGGGAGAAACACTCATAGATGACCTACACAGTACTCTGGGAAGCATGTAAATACAACAGCAACACTGAGCTGCCAGATTTAAAGGTTTTTCATTCTCGTGCACACAGTCCTGAATATATTATGTAACTGTATGTAACAGCATCTAATCAGAAAACAAATAAAGTATCCTTACACACTGAAACTGGATACAACATGTTTGTCCAAATACATCATAAAACTCTATTATTTATTCCACAGGGATCTATTTCAACTCTGTGTAGAATATTTTCTTTGATCAGAATTTTTGATAGTTTTAAAGTAAAGAGTGTAAGCGTGTCATTATGTACGTACTGTTCACTATTACAGTCTGTTCAGAGAGCTACGCTTCCACCGCTGTAGCTCTGTTTACCTCACATCGATACATCTGTACAGCAATATGAACATCTGCATACCTGAATTATTTGTACATAATCTGTTCATCACATTTGTTATGCCCTTGAGTCAAAAGTCAGCGGTTGGTGTGTGTGCTGATTGAGCCACATAAGCAGAGTGATAAATAAGCTCAGAGTGAGACATCATTGCCACAAGAGATCTTTGTATCCTATGTGCGGAAATGGAGCGAGGGAGCGCTCTGTTCACTAACCTATCTTTGATGTACCCTTTCGTTTATGATGTCGTGAAAAAGTGCTCCGGCAGTTATTAAATAGGGACTAGTTCATGTTCACGCTAAGAGTGCTCTACACGTTCGCACCTCGGAAAACGTTCGTCTTTGTGAGTATTGACATGTGTAGAGACAGTCGTTATGTGTGTTTACATGGAGCGAACTGTATGCTGATGTAATGTACATGTTAAGCTAGGCTAATCGGCAAGTTGTTATTAAGATGTGTGTTAACCAGCAATTCATTTTCATTTTTTCTCATGTTCTAGTTACATAAAAACAAGAAAGTCAAGCCTTGTGTGGAAGACCTCTTCTATTTGTTCGCTAGCTGTCTAACCTCACAGGGTCACGTGTCGTGAGGGCAGCATAGTAAAAAGACGAAGGAAAAGACGCCTACTCAGCGGGTTCAAGCATACAGAGCTACTTTAAGCAACATGAGTCTACGCTCAGGAAGAAATTACCTAAAAGACTACGCTGCTGAAGAGCTAGACGAAGCAGCCGGTGGTGAACAGCAAGCAGACGTTGCCACTCAACCAGCTACAATGCAGCAACGGTCTCAGCCATTCGACACCAAGTCGCAGCAATCCAGAACATCGACAAGGCGTTCTCAACGGACATCCTCATCAACAGCTTCTGCAGCTGCAAGGGCCTACGCCAAAGCTCAAGCAGCACGAGCTCAACTGGCCTTCGCTGAAAAGGAAGCTAATGCAATGAAACAGAGAGCTGAACTGGATGCTCATCTACATGTCCTCCAGTGCCAAAAAGCAATAGCCGCAGCTGAAGCAGAGGCCTTAGCCTATGAAGAAGCAGAGATTCAGAGCGGGGAGCTCTACGGAGAACTTTGTGAGGAAGCTGAGCCCATCAGTACAGTGCACCGCACTAACGAATATGTTCAACAACAATGTGAGTTACTCTACCCAGACACTCAGCACGACTCAGCACAGCCTCCTAAAGGAAATTGCAATGAAGTAGATGCACAAGACAGTACACAAATAACTAATCCTTTTATAACCAACACTCAGACGAAAACACCACCTGTAAATAGAGAAAGGAAACAGGAGCAAACAGTGAACACTGGTGTAGTCGACACGTACTGGTCCAACTCCACAAAGCACACCCCCAACCTTAACAACTGTGTACCTGAATCAAGTGAAATGCAACAGTTTGCAAAATACCTAATTCGCAAAGAACTAGTCAGCACAGGTCTCTTGCAATTTGATGACAAACCTGAAAACTATTGGGCATGGAAAACCTCATTCACCAGCGCAACCAAAGACCTAAATTTGTCTCCAAGAGAGGAATTAGACTTGCTAACAAAATGGTTGGGTCCAACATCATCCGAACAGGCTAAGCGCATTCGTGCTGTACACACCCTCAATCCTGCTGCAGGTGCGAAGATGGTCTGGCAACGCCTTGAAGAGTGCTACGGCTCACCTGAGGCTATTGAGGACGCACTCTTAAAAAAGGTAGAGGACTTTCCCAAACTCACAAACAAAGACAATGTTAAGCTGCAGGAACTTAGTGACATCTTATTGGAGCTACAGTGTGCTAAACAAGATGGTGCACTCCCAGGACTTGCTTACCTGGACACAGCTAGAGGAGTCAGGCAAATAGTGGAAAAACTTCCCTTCAACCTACAGGAAAAGTGGACAACTGTAGGAACACAGTACAAGGAGACTCATAGTGTGTCATTTCCTCCTTTCTCAGTTTTCACACAATTTGTCCAGCGGCAAGCGAAAATGAGGAATGACCCAAGCTTTGCTATGTCCAAGGCCAACACCCATGTCCCTTCTCCCACAGAAAAGCTGAGGTCTTATAGTCGCAAACCTACCGTGTCAGCACACAAAATGGACATTACGGCAGACCCGGACCAGAATAATCTCAGTCCAAAGAAAATGGAGGAACTGGATCGCCAGTGCCCAATCCACAAAAAACCACATCCACTCAAAAAGTGTAAGCTCTTTAGAGACAAACCTATTGAAGAAAGACAAGCCTATCTCAAAGAGCACCACATATGCTACAGATGCTGTGGGTCTGTCCAACACATTGCAAAAAACTGTAAAGCAGTGGTTAAGTGTATTGAGTGTGACAGCCCTAAACACTTATCTGCAATGCATCCTGGTCCTACTCCTGGCCCTAAGAGTACTACATCAGGAAACAACGACAATGAAGAGCAAACTGAGAGCTCACCTTCAGTCGAGTCGAAGTGCACAGAGATATGTGGCCAAGGTGACAGCCCACGTTCATGTTCTAAGATCAGTTTGGTCAAAGTGTATCCTGCAGGCCAAAAAGAGAGAGCTATAAAAATGTATGCAGTAATAGATGACCAGTCCAACAGGTCACTGGTTAAGTCAGAGTTTTTCAGCCTTTTCAAAATCAATGCCAAACCCACTCCATACACCTTAAAGACTTGCTCTGGCAGAGAACAAGCCTCAGGTAGGAGAGCTGTAAACTTCTTCCTCGAGTCCTTGGATGGAGAAGTCAACATCCAGCTACCCCCTTTAATTGAATGTGACTCTGTTCCAGACAATAGATCTGAAATACCCTCTCCAGAGATTGCCCAGCATCACCCACATCTTCTTCCAGTGACAGATAACATCCCACCTGTCGACCACCACGCCCCAATCCTTTTACTCCTTGGAAGGGACGTCATCAGGGTCCATAAGGTACGTGAGCAAATCAACGGACCCAATGATGCACCATACGCCCAAAGGCTAGACCTGGGTTGGGTTATTGTGGGGGAGGTGTGTTTAGGAAAAGCGCACAGTCAGTCAGAGGTCAATGTCTATAAAACACACACCTTAGATAATGGACGTGCATCCTATTTTGAGCCTTGCCCAAACACAATTCACGTTAAAGAGAATTATGGGGTCACTATGAATGCAACCTGCATCACAGACGATTTGGGACATTCTGTGTTTGTTAGATCTGAGGGTGATAACAAACAAGCCATGTCTATCGACGACAGAGCATTCCTGACAATAATGGACAATGAAGTTTATCAAAACCAAGAGAACAGCTGGGTTGCACCTTTACCCTTTCGCTCACAGAGAAGGAGGCTCCCTGACAACAGAGAACAAGCCCTAAAACGCCTCTGCTCTCTTCGAAAGACTTTGGAAAAGAGACCAGAAATGAATGATCACTACATCCAATCCATGCAGAAAACGTTGGATAACAATCATGCTGACCAAGCCACTTGGTTCATTCCAGCAGCAGACCTGCAGAACAGTACCTGGTTCTCAGGTCCACCCTTTCTGTACTCTGACCCACACACAGAACCACACACTGGTCCTTTCACACTCATCGAACCTGAAAAAGACAGAGAGATACGTCCGGAAATAAAAGTAATGAAAACTACTGTAGCAGAGCCACAGTTGGGTTCTGACCGTTTCAAAAAGTACTCAAACTGGATCACTCTTTGCAGAGTCATAGCCAGACTCATTCATGTAGTTACATCCTTTGCACAAAAGACAAGTGGGCGAAGGGGATGGAAAGGTTTCAGTGAGACACCGAGCGTCCAAGAACTCACCCGAGCCCAAGCAGTCATTATTCGAGCCGTCCAACAAGAAGCTTACAAAGGGACGCTTGAAAACATTAAAGAAGGAAGGAAGGTCAGTGGCATATTTGATGCACTCAAAAAGCTCAATCCTGTAGTGGACAAAGACAGTCTCTTACGAGTCGGTGGACGTCTTTCCGCTGCCGATCTCACAGAGAATGAAAAGCACCCTCTGATTATCCCATCTACCAGCCACATCGCCATGCTAATTGTAACTCACTATCATGAACAAGTGGCTCATCAAGGAAGACACATAACTGAAGGAGCTATCCGTGGTGCTGGGTACTGGATAATTGGAGGGAAGCGGCTTGTGTCATCTGTTATTCATCGGTGTGTCACATGTCGCAAGTTGCGAGGCAAAATGCAGATCCAGAAAATGGCAGACTTGCCTGCAGACCGAGTCACCCCTGAACCACCCTTTACCACTGTAGGCCTAGATGTATTTGGGCCATGGACTATTGTGACGCGTCGTACAAGAGGTGGTTGTTCCCAGAACAAACGTTGGGCTGTGTTATTCACATGCATGTCAACTAGGGCTGTGCATATCGAACTGATAGAGACTATGTCTGCTGATAGTTTTATCAATGCATTAAGAAGGCTCTTCTCTATTCGGGGCCCGGCCAAGTTTCTGCGCTCGGACAGAGGCACGAATTTTGTGGGCGCTTGTAAGGAATTAGACCTAAACTCAGGAAACAAAGCAGTAGGAAAGTACCTGCAAGAGAGAGGGTGTGTTTGGACTTTCAATCCCCCTCATGCGTCTCATATGGGAGGCTCGTGGGAGCGCTTTATAGGCGTTGCCAGGTGCATTCTGGATGCAATGTTGTTACGAACTGAACAAACACGTCTTACTCATGAAGTGTTGTGCACCTTCATGGCCGAGGTGATGGCAATTATTAATGCAAGGCCTCTTGTCCCCATATCCACCGACCCTGACAGTCCTGCAGTACTCACTCCAGCAGTGCTACTAACGCAGAAGATGAGTGCTGTGTCCGCCCCACTTGGGAACTTCTCATCAGGGCAGCTGTTTGGGAAACAATGGAAACATGTTCAACTCCTCGCTGACACTTTTTGGAAAAGGTGGAAGGGAGAGTATTTATCCACCTTACAAGGTCGTGCAAAATGGACAGAGACTAGACCTAATGTCAAAATAGGAGATGTGGTCCTGCTAAAGGACCTCCAAGCCAGCAGGAACGAATGGCCCATGGGACTAATAGTAAAAACATTCCCCAGTAGCGACAAGAAGGTCCGAAAAGTGGAAGTGCGGACTGTAAAAGATGGGACTGTTAAAATGTTTCTCAGACCAGTTTCAGAGATTGTTGTTTTGCTTGCAGAGACTGAATGAATATTCTTCAATGCTAGATGATGTTTGAATATGTTGTATTGATGTTTATTGTGATATAATGTGTGTATATCAAGCGGGGAGTGTTATGCCCTTGAGTCAAAAGTCAGCGGTTGGTGTGTGTGCTGATTGAGCCACATAAGCAGAGTGATAAATAAGCTCAGAGTGAGACATCATTGCCACAAGAGATCTTTGTATCCTATGTGCGGAAATGGAGCGAGGGAGCGCTCTGTTCACTAACCTATCTTTGATGTACCCTTTCGTTTATGATGTCGTGAAAAAGTGCTCCGGCAGTTATTAAATAGGGACTAGTTCATGTTCACGCTAAGAGTGCTCTACACGTTCGCACCTCGGAAAACGTTCGTCTTTGTGAGTATTGACATGTGTAGAGACAGTCGTTATGTGTGTTTACATGGAGCGAACTGTATGCTGATGTAATGTACATGTTAAGCTAGGCTAATCGGCAAGTTGTTATTAAGATGTGTGTTAACCAGCAATTCATTTTCATTTTTTCTCATGTTCTAGTTACATAAAAACAAGAAAGTCAAGCCTTGTGTGGAAGACCTCTTCTATTTGTTCGCTAGCTGTCTAACCTCACAGGGTCACGTGTCGTGAGGGCAGCATAACATTTTATACAACTCTCACCTGTCTGCAGTCTGCTGCCCTTCTGATTAACTGTATTCATACATGTGTAATGACAATAAGGTTGAATCCTAATTCTAAATCAGCAGCACAAAATATTAATCGGTGCTCTTGTTGAAATGTTTGTGAAACACTGCAGCTCTGTTGGCAACAGCCATGACACAAACGTTCTTGATAAATCCTTGAGTATAGTAGCTCTGTGTACTCTGTATACTCTGTGTACTCTGTGTACTCTGTGTATTCTGTGTACTCTGTGTACTCTGTATACTCTGTGTACTCTGTGTATTCTGTGTACTCTGTGTACTCTATGTACTCTGTGTATTCTGTGTACTCTGTGTACTCTATGTTCTCTGTGTACTCTATGTATTCTGTGTACTCTATGTATTCTGTGTACTCTGTGTACTCGGTGTATTCTGTATACTCTGTGTGCTCTATGTACTCTGTGTACTCTATGTTCTCTGTGTACTCTATGTATTCTGTGTACTCTATGTACTCTGTGTACTCTGTGTATTCTGTATACTCTGTGTGCTCTATGTACTCTGTGTACTCTATGTATTCTGTGTACTCTATGTATTCTGTGTACTCTGTGTATTCTGTGTACTCTGTGTGCTTTGTGTATTCTGTATACTCTGTGTATTCTGTGTATTCTGTGTACTGTGTGTACTCTGTGTATTCTGTGTACTCTGTGTATTCTATGTACTCTGTGTACTCTGTGTATTCTGTGTACTCTGTGTACTCTATGTACTCTGTATACTCTATGTATTCTGTGTACTCTGTGTACTCTATGTATTCTGTGTACTCTGTGTATTCTGTGTACTCTGTGTATTCTGTGTATTCTGTATACTCTGTGTACTCTGTGTACTCTGTGTACTCTATGTATTCTGTGTACTCTGTGTACTCTATGTATTCTGTGTACTCTGTGTACTCTGTGTACTCTGTGTATTCTGAAGAACATTTTTACAGTTTGCTGCACACCAAGTTATCCTGCATGTTTACACAGCTGGGTTCTCTGGGCATTAAAGTATTGCTGCCCACCTGAGCTAACCTCATCAGTTTGCATATGAAATGCGAGATTAAGTAACTCACACTCTGTCAGTTCAGCTCCTCGGTTCCTTCAGTGCCTGGGAAAGTATCCACAGCATCATCAAAGTGTGACATAGAAGTCATGAGACGAGCAAATGTTTTCCATTGGTTGCATCGGTGTGACTCGATGGACTTCAGAGAAGGCAAACTCCTCCCAGCTACATCACACGCTGTGACACGTAACCATGGTAACCAGTTACCTCAGTTACACGATGCAATGCTTGATGTACATGAGGGAAATCTTCTTTTCATGTGTTGCTGATACTGTGAAAGGGAATTATATTCCACGTATCTCCAAGCTTGAATCCTTTCCTGGAGGTTTGTGTGTTTGAGCTCTGACGTTGCATCTGCTGTCTGCTGCAGTCACTCGTCATGTTTGGGGCTCATTTTAAATAATCAGTCAGCAGAATGAAAAATAATGCACCTTCTGTCCTGCACCTGCTAACCATATCTGTGCAAATCATTACAAGTGATAATGGCCATTTAATGGCCTCCTAGCTTTCGAAGTAAGTAATAAAATTACAACAGCATGCGCTAGGAAGTGAATCACATTTTTTTTCCATTTTTTACACCATGCAATAATGGTATGTATGACGTGCATTCACATGACATGCAGTGGGGACATATAGTACATGTGAACACCATGAATGGCTGCAAAAATGACGTTGTACGGGCAGAGCACCGTGGATGATGCTCCTTCCTTTGTGGGACTCAGGAGGAAAGAGAAGAGAGAAAAGGAGAACATGGAGGGACAAAACAAGCCACACGAGTGAGAAGACTAACAGTAATAGCAGTGGTGGCATATAGACAGTGTTGGGGAGTAACGGAATACATGTGCCGCCATTACGTATTTAAAATACAAAATATGAGTAACTGTATTCCGTTACAGTTACCGTTTAAAAAGGTGGTATTCAGAATACAGTTACTTTGTTGAAATAAATGGATTACACTGCGGTACTTCCCTGTTTCATATTGTCGCGGGTCAGGACTGTTTGGGTTTTGTTTGACAGCTACGCTCTGTTGTTCCAGGCGGCAGCGTTACGGTTGCCATGGTTACAGGGCGACGCTCTCTCTCTCTGCGACTGCGTGTTTCCTGGGTGAGAGAGCGCCTTTTCGTTGTTGTTGTTGTTGTGCTAAGCTAACAGGCAGAATGCTACAAGCATAGCTCTAAAGAATGTAGCATCATGGGCAGTGTAGTCCGTGCTGCAGGGAGAATGGACTGCCATACACGTTATGGGTCTGTGAGCGCGAGGAGGGAGAAAAAGGGGAGTGGAAAGGTACGAGTTGTCATAGAGCAGAAACGGGAGCTGGAAGCATGTAAATATAATAATAACCACTGCAGCCAAACGGAGAGCCTGACGAGCCCAGTTGTAAGTAAGCTATTAAGACTCGACTGTACACCGTGTTCCTGTTTTCCTCCGAAAACAATAAGTTCCGTTGGAGCAGCCTTTCAACGCCTCTCTCTGTCTCTCGCAAGAAAAGTTGACCCACACAACAAAGTAAAGCTAGTTTTCAGCTATGAGCCCCACACAGAACCCACCGTATTAACCAGAGGTCCCTTTACTACGGTTCGGAGCCGCGGACCTTCAGTAATAGTAATAAATCACAGCAACAGTACATTCACATAGCTTTAAAAAGCATGATAATATATTAAGCAATCCAGTAACGTATTCAGAATACGTTACTGTCATTGAGTAATGTAACGGAATAGGTTACAGAATACAATTTGGGGCATGTAATCTGTAATCTGTAATGGAATACATTTTAAAAGTAACCTTCCCAACACTGCATATAGATACATGGGGAGTGAAAGAGGAGAGCAGAGAAGTGCTTCATGGGAAGGCCTGCAGTAGCTTGAGCCTTTAGCGTCACAGCTTTGAGATCAGTTTGGCTGAAACATGTATGTATGCTGTTACATATGTTACCATGACGCTGTAACTGATCCATACAAATGAGTTAAACATGAATCCTTTTATATAATTTAGTGTTGTTAATGTACGATCAGCACCCAAAAAGATGAGTGAGGTCAACTTCACTGCTTCTTTTTCTAACTTTTTGCTGTTACATTGACAGTGGCAGGCTGAAGAAGTGTTGAGCAACAGAGTCACAATAGTTGCGATGAGAAGTTAATTATGTCAAAGAAGTTCAAGAATGAGACGTTGGACATATTATTTTCTTTCATATGTTGCTGCAAATTAACTGACTCCATTTCCAACATGAACCAGAGGCGAAAGGATTTCACAGAGTACAACACAGAAGCCTGACTGAGGCTCTTACATTTATAAGAAGGTCAAACTGTGCTGCTCTTACATCTGTAGCCTGGAGCTTTGTCTCTCTTCTAGCTTCTCTCTGCCTCCTCTCACGCATGCTTGAAGAAAAAATAGGATGTAAACAGCGTGAGGTCAGGTCATAAATGTTGCAGTCATCCTCTCTTCTGAGACTTACAGCAATGTTTTGTTTGAGTTCTTATCTGTAATCTATTGTTTTCAAGTGCATGAGTCCGTGCTGGGTTGTCCCTGTGTGTGTAGGTGTGTGTGAGAGACTGATCATCTGCAGGATGCAGATCGTGTTTTTGTAGAGTGGACCCAGAAGCAGACCCATGAAACCAGGACTGTTCTTAACAAAAGGCTGCACAAATATAGAAAACAAAAGGCTAAAGGAGACGAAGATTTTGCTAACAGGAAACTAAACTAGGCAAAACAAAACACTAAGAACGCAGAACATGAAGCATGGCTTGGCTGATGGTTGGCAATGAAGACGGAGCCTCATTGGCAGGTGGCCAATGACGGCAGAGACGGGGACCCTCAGGTGGCTTCCCTGGCTTGTTTCTGGTTTGGAGACCTCTGGCGGAGCAGAAGCAGGGGCAGATGGGGCTGAGACCTCTTGCTGGGACAAATCAGGGCTCAGGGCTATCTCTGGATGCTGCAGCCTAGGAGCCAGGATACATGCTGGGGAAGTCTGGGCCCTAGCTGCCCTGGGAACAAGGACTGGGACCAGCAGGACCCTAGCCACCCTCACCCAGGGAACTAGTGCGGGTGCAGGGGAAGGCTGGGCCTGGGGTGCCCTGGGAACAGGAGCAGGGACCAGCTCCTGTTCCAGTTCCCATTTCCCGTGGAATTGGTACGGGTGGAGAAGTTGGCATAGCTGTCACCTCAGAATGAGCAACAAACTCTGAATGTGCTGGTTCAGGAGCGTAATCAACTTCTGGGGCTGCAGGTTCAGGTGGACCTACACATGCAGCTCACAAACTTACACTGAGCCGGCTCACGGCATTATTAGAAGTCTGGTATTCATATGGAATGGACTCGGAATAGACAATATAACGACCAATTCAGTTCAGATTAACTTCTCTCTCTTTGCAGCCATACAGCCATACGTATCCTGATGTTTCCACAGCAGATCCTTGTGAGGGGAATCAGTGAGCTGATGTCTCAGTCCCTCTTTGTATACAGCTTGATGTCATCCATGTACAAGAGGAGGCTAATGGCCACTTCAGCCCTATCAGTGTTGGGGACAGTGTATTTCTCCAGTGTCAGGTGTACTGTATTTCTGTCATGATCTGGCTGTGTGGCAGGCAGGAAATAGGACCCAAACGCAAACTCACGGGAAAACAGGACTGAACTCAAAATGCAGCTTTATTGCTGACAAGATGACAAAAGATAACGGCGATACAAAATAACATGAAACTAAACTGGGAAGTACTAAGGAACAGACTTACGAGGAAACACACGGAGGGGCACACAGTCATGAGGGAGAACGCGACACAGAACTGAGGGAGACGCAGACATAAATACACAGAGGGTTAACGAGGGAAGTGGGAGCACACGGGGAACACAGGTGACACTGATAATCATAACAAGACACGGCAGGAGTGAACACCACACTGGCGGGAGACGGGCAAAGTAAAACAGGAAGTACAGAGGTTCAGACAGGAGGAGAGAGAGCACGGGGAAAACACAGACATAACGGGCTGGGGAAAACATAGAATAAACACAAAGAGAGACGAGGGCTCATGACTACACAGAGGGGCACACAGGGGGTAAGAGTCACGAAGGGAAAACACTTAGGGAACAACACAACAGGGCAACTCAGGAAACATGGCAAAATACAAAAATACATGAAAACTAAGAATACTGGGCCAACATGGCCCAGGACCATGACATCTTCACAGTTGATGGTAACTTGTAATTGCTTTGGAGTAACATTCAGTTGCTGATGCTATGTTGTCAGTGTTAGCCTTGTATGTTGCCAAGCACTCCTGTATCCAGGGCCATAGAGTCACAGGCTTTCTTGTCCAGCAGGTGCTCAGGTTGTACGTAGTGGAAACCAGTGTAAAAATACTGTAAGAGAGACAACTCAGCTACCACGCTGCCAAATACATCTACTATAGTGTTAGTTCCTGTGCTGCAGTAGACAATAGCATAAGCTAACTACTAAAAGTAATTAACATGCATATGACACATGGCACAAGTAATGCTCTGCAGCATTATTAGAACTGATCAACGGGGTTTATAATTGGGCGCTCCAACTTTTATCAGGAACTCAAAAACTGTCACAGAATATCTGGTGATCTAATAAATCTGGTTGCTCCTAATTCAATTCAATTCAATTCAATTTTATTTATACAGCGCCAAATCACAACAGCAGTCGCCTGAAGGTGCTTTATATTGTACAGTAGACCCTACAATAATACATACAGAGAAAAACCCAACAATCATATGACCCCCTATGAACAAGCACTTTGGCGACAGTGGGAAGGAAAAACTCCCTTTAAACAGGAAGAAACCTCCAACAGAACCAGGCTCACGGAGGGGCGGGGCCATCTGCTGTGATTGGTTGGGGTGAGAAAAGGAAGACAGGATAAAAGTAATTCTGATTAGAGACCTTAGTTTTCACAGGAGCTACAGTATCCAGAGTCGTACGCAGTGAGGAGGTGAAATTATTAACAAGATGATCGACCTCTGATGGGGCAGCGTTCAGGTAGCTGCTCTGTGTTGGTACAGGGCATTGAAGATGATAACAGTGGGTGGATTGTATTAAGTGCACTTGATTGTCTGATCACAGGCAGGTGAGACCACCATCATAAAAAGCAAAAGCTTTAGCATTTTGCTCGGCTATAACGATCAGGCTCCATCCACAAGCTCTACTCTATAGCCCGAGAGCAGAGCAGTGTGAGTGCAGGCGTACCTATGGCTCATTTCCAGAAGTAGAATGGGAGGTGTAGTCTTCAACTGTCAGACTTCTCTCCCACGGTGCTAACTCCCAGTTTGGGTTCAGGAGACACATCTCCTTTATACTTTAAAGATTCGCTTTCAAACATTTTTTTGTAGCTTATTGTGAAAGTTGACGCTGAACCATCCTTTGTTAAGTCCACTGAGAACTTCTCCAATAGAGTTATCCCATCCCTCTCGCCTTTCTGCAGGCATCTCCACAGCCACATGTTCCTGATTTGTACTTACAGCCTCCCTTAACCTGCCGAGTGTTTACTGTTTGTTATCTCTCTGTGGTATTATTTTATCTCTTTTATTTTTACACAGCCCATCTCTCACTGCTTCTGGTTTACAAACGTTTTCAAAGACTTGTTTTCCCTTCACACTTTTGTGCAGTGCTTGCTCATCCCTGAGCTGCTGGGTTTCTTTGTTATAGCATTAAAAGGTCTTACCTCACAATGAGATAACTATTGTTTTAAATTAGTACTAGGCAAGGCAAGGCAAGGCAAGGCAAGTTTATTTGTATAGCACAATTCAACAACAAGGTGATTCAAAGTGCTTTACAGAGACATTAGAAACAAGAACACATAAAAAGCATGATTTAAAATTGATTAAAACAAGCAAATAAACTAACTAATTAACAGACAAACAAACAAACAAACAACAGTATATAAAATCAAAACAGATAAAATCAGAACAGTAGATAAGATCAGTAGTTAAATGTAAGTTTTGAAATTTAAGCTTAAAGTGTGGATTTGGTGCTTTATTCAAATGCAGCTGAGAACAGGTGAGTCTTCAACCTGGATTTAAATAAACTGAGTGTTTCAGCTGATCTGAGGCTTTCTGGGAGTTTGTTCCAGATATAAGGAGCATAAAAGCTGAATGCAGCTTCTCCGTGTCTGGTTCTGACTCTGGGAACTGATAAAAGACCGGATCCAGATGACCTGAGGGATCTGGATGGTTCATACTGGGTCAGGAGGTCATTGATGTATTTTAGTCCTAAACCATTCAGAGCTTCATAGGCCAGCATCAGAACTTTAAAGTCTATCCTCTGACGGACAGGCAGCCAGTGTACTAGAGTCAAACTGAACTGAAATGTATTGGTTGGTGGAAATAAGGTGATAATAGGTAATAAAGAAAATAACAGATGATGTGCTGTGATTTTAATGGATAATTAGAAAGAATAACATGGGAGAGAATCAGTTTCTCTTCAAAAGTAGGTAATAGTGCAGTTTAGCTGTATAGAAGCTATATTTAAACTGCTAATGTGGAGTTTGTGTTTCCACCTTTGACAGCTAGCAGTCTGTAATGAAGATAACTAATGAAATAATAGAGTTTTTCTAAAATTAGTCCCAATAAAAGTAAACCCAGGCTAGTAATGCACACTGCTCTGCTAGCAGGACCGAGAATATTTCCTGGTGCTCTGAGAAAACTGTAATTACACGGACTTTCACTCATAACGGAGAGCAGACACATAGTCTAAGAGCAGGAAAAAAGTCTGTGAGGAGTCTGGAATGTTCTGTAGCACACAGAGCAGAACGACCGCTGTGTGTTTTACATGACACTGTATCTCCACACAGCTCGTCAAAGCTGCCTTTAAAGGGTTTCTGCTGCATGCTGATCAATGAAGACAAAGAGAAGGTGGAAATATTAGTGGAGGCTATTGTTTCAGGTTGCTGATAGTGAGTCTCTGTGCGTGTGTGTGTGTGTGTGTGCGTGTGTGTGTGTGTGTGTGTGTGTCTGTGTGTGCGTGTGTCTGTGTGTGTGTGCGTGTGTCTGTGTCTGTGTGCGTGTGTGTGTGTGTGTGTGTGTGTGTGTGTGTGTGTGTCTGTGTGTGCGTGTGTGTGTGTGTCTGTGTGTGCGTGTGTCTGTGTGTGCGTGTGTGTGTGTGTCTGTGTGTGCGTGTGTCTGTGTGTGTGTGTGTGTGTGTGTCTGTGTGTGCGTGTGTGTGTGTGTGTGTGTCTGTGTGTGCGTGTGTCTGTGTGTGTGTGTGTGTGTGTGTGTGTGTGTGTGTGTCTGTGTGTGCGTGTGTCTGTGTGTGTGTGCGTGTGTCTGTGTGTGTGTCTGTGTGTGTGTGTGTGTGTGTGTGTGTGTGCGTGTGTGTGTGTGTGTGTGTCTGTGTGTGCGTGTGTCTGTGTGTGTGTGCGTGTGTCTGTGTGTGTGTGTGTGTGTGTGTGTGTGTGTGTGTGTGTGTCTGTGTGTGCGTGTGTCTGTGTGTGTGTGCGTGTGTCTGTGTGTGTGTCTGTGTGTGTGTGTGTGTGTGTGTGTGTGTCTGTGTGTGTGTCTGTGTGTGTGTGTCTGTGTGTGTGTGCGTGTGTCTGTGTGTGTGAGTGTGTGTCTTACAAACACACAGACACACACACAGTGTATCTTTTTCATTGAGTGACGTGCAGCTGAGACGTGCTGACACAGATTAGGTTTATATGATGACGTGACCTGATGAGCTGTGGCTGTGCGTACACGTGATTATTCCCGGAGACGTAAAGATGTCTGTGATAATTCCTTTACTATAAATGAAACTCCATTTATAGATTTTAATGGAATCTTAATTGCCAGCTCATTACTCTCCTTTACTTTTATAGAGACATAAGTAACAAGGAGACATGGAATTATTTTATTTGTAGAAGTTCAAAATTAGATTCGAGCCGAATATTATCTGACAAATGACAGCATTTGAATCAGCTGATTTGAGTGGCCAGTCTTCCTGATTTGACAGGAGGTCTGACCCCATAAGAAGACCTCGTTGTTGGGACCGTTTCTGTCCGTGCAGGCCAGGAGACAGTAATACTTTTTGTTAGTAACAAATACAGGTAATGGACATTATACCTGTTCCTATGGTGCCTCATCCTGTGATGAGGAAGACAGCTGTAGTTATAGATGTAGTTATACCGAGTGACAGCGGACAGGAACATGAGTTGCTGGTCCCCGTGGCAACCGGAGGACTCCGGGCTGTGATGCCCAAACTTCTGATATTTGATAATGGAGAGAAAGGGACAGTGTTAGATTCCTGTGCACCCGATGTACTGAGTGTGCTATTGTTACCGTACACTATGAGGAGATTTACCTCCTTAGTTATGCTGTTTGGGTTCAGGTTGGATCAGCACAGTGTTGTCAGCTGATAGATTTCTATCAGCTGATTGGACGTCTGAATGTAGCAGCAGAGGAACGTTCTTGGTTTTTACTGCTTTAGCCACACACACCAGCACATCTCCAATTATGTGTTAGATTTTAGTTATTGAACACTTCATTGCTACTGTTTGGATGTATTTTTTTAATTTTGGTAATTAAAGTGTACTGTTATTATTTATAATATTAAATACTGCCATCATTATTATCATTAAAGAACCATTCATATCTAGTTTATATCTATATGTTTTATTAGTGTGTCATTAATAATTATTTCATCACCCTTTAAGAGACGTCATTCAATTATTTCAGTTGACTTTATCCCAAGTTTCATGATTTATCTCCATAACACAGTCAAATTCCAACTTTTAAAATAAAGAACAACAACAACAACAACAACAACAATAACAATAATAATAATAATAATAATAATAGTTGATTGGTGGTTCCATCCTTTGAGACACGAGCTGAGGCAGACGTGTGGAGCGAGTGCTGTTTGTCTGTTTGTGTCGTACGAACATTGAAAAGAAAAATGTATTTGTTAGAAAAGCAGAGAGTCTCAGTCATAGGCTGTTTTTGAAATTACAGGACTCTCTCCAGAAGAGGTATAAAGTACATATTATGAGCAACACTGGAATGATATATAAGTAACAATTACAGAAAGGTTTATTTCCTTATTAATTCATCTGGCACTCTGCTTTTTATTGTAAATGACACAAAAAAAAGAAAACTCCTCAATGATCTATGAGGTATTTTCACATCATTTAATTATGTTTGCCACCCTGAGATGAGCAGGATTATGAGGGAAACATAATAACTGCAAACACATGAAACAATCGGCAGAATGGTTTGTGGTGTCTGCTGTGGCAACAAACACAGAGAGCAGAGAACAAAATCAACCCCAGTGTAACCCAAATGTAGACCATACTTCCCATTAACGGTAATAATACACTCTCGCCAAACAAAGATGGAGATCGCTTCACTGACTTTCTACATGATTGGTGATAATGAAATTAGTTCTCACAAATGAACCACGACGTGCTCAGAACACTATTTTCAGGAGTCAGTGTGACACAAAAGAATGAAGGTGTCTTTGTCAAATACTGGTCTAAAAAAAGAAACCCTAGTGTCCAGACTTACATTCTTTAATTCAGACTTAAAATTATTGACAGACTGTCAGGTAAAAACGACATGAAAATGTTCTGGAGAGACAGAAGTGGTCCAATCAGACGTAATCTTTTTGTGCAGGAAGGTTGGACACACAGCTCCCTGTTTTTCATGAAAATGTGACAAAATGTCAGTGCCTGGGAGGAGGAGTAGAGATATAGACGCATTTCACATGTGACATGAAGGAAAATACGACTCTTTGTAAACCGTGTGGAACAACTGTCACAACTAAAGACAAACTTTATACTTAAGTCAGCTGAAGTAAGTTCAAGTTTAGTCTTTGATAATCTTGTGATATTTAGTCAACTAAAACTAAACTTCAACTAAAAGCATTTACATGCCTAATGACTAATACTAAAGGACGCTCCTCTTGAGTGGGGGAAAAGAAAAACTTTGCTGAAGAAACTCCTTCCATTGTCTTCCTGAAGAAGGTCGGGCTGGGCCCATGGTGCACCCTGGACAGGTCACCACTGTGTCACAAGGCCAGCACAGAGAGGCCAGCACACCTAACTATGGGCAGCAACCTAAAATGAACCTAAAGCCACTCTCTGCATTTGATTGGAGTGTGGGAGGAAGCCCGAGGACAGAAACACAGCGAGAACATGCAAACTCCACACAGACGGGCCCAGTCTGGTGGGGGATTCAAACCCAGTCACTTCTTGCTGTGAAGGAACAGTGATAACACTGTGTCACCGTGTGGCCCCTGAAAAACTCATTTCACAAGACTTTTCAGTTAACGAGCCAAATCTGTCTTTAAACTGGGGGGGACTGTTGCTCCACCCGAACAGAGGACTGCTGTGCTCCAACTGTTACGTTGTCACATATTAATGAAACAGGGACAGTACAGGTACAGGGGTATATATATACAATAGGTTAAATTATTACAAATAAAGTCAGATGTTAACTTTAATAACACCTTAACTCTTTACCCATTGAAGCTCATTTCCTGAGTTAGTTTTGGTCATGTTGCTGGCGTGCTTACAGAACAAATCGACTGGGGTTGCATCAGGTCACGTGGGTGGTCTCTGTCTGTCAGCTACTCTTGGAAAAACTCTTTTCTGGTGGTTGTCGAACCATCCATCCATCCATCCATCCATCCATCTTCATCCACTTTACCCGGGGCCGAGTCACGGGGGCAGCAGCCTAAGCAGAGAGGCCCAGACCTCCCTCTCCCCAGCCACCTCCTCCATCTTATCCGGGGGAACACCAAGGCGTTCCCAGGCCAGCCGAGAGATATAATCTCTTCAGCGTGTCCTGGGTCTGCCCCGGGGCCTCCTCCCGGTGGGACATGCCTGGAGCACCTCACCCAGGAGGCGCCCAGGAGGCATCCTTGTCAGATGCCCGAACCACCTCAGCTGGCTCCTTTCGATGTGGAGCAGCAGCAGCTCTACTCTGAGCCCCTCCCGGATGGCCAAACTTCTCACCCTATCTCTAAGGGAGAGGCCAGCCACCCTTCAGAGGAAGCTCATTTCTGCCGCTTGTATCCGTGATCTCGTTCTTTCCGTCACTACCCACAGCTCGTGGCCATAGGTGAGAGTAGGGACGTAGATCAGGGAGGCCGTTCCTCCCAATCACGCCCCTCCAGGTCTCGCTGTCGTTACCCACGTGAGCATTGAAGTCTCCCAGCAGGACAACAGAGTCTCCAGGTGGAGCACCCTCCAGCACCCCCCCCAGGGACTCTAAGAAGGCTGGGTACTCTGAACTGCCACTCGGCGCATAAGCGCAGATGACAGTCAGGACCCGTTCCCCGACCCTAAGGCGCAGGGAACAAACCCTGTCATCCACCGGGAAAAACCCCAACGTACCGGCAGCAAACCGAGGAGATATTAGAATACCCACAATGCACCCAACCACTATGGGCCTCCTCTGGGTGGTGGGCCTATTGAAAACAGTGCACTTAAACATTTGTTTCAGACTGCAAACCAGTCTCAGCATCATCCAGTAAATGTTTGCCTGTTTGCCTCTGGGTTCAGCGTCCATACTCCAGACTGCTTCACTCAGCCTCTGTCCTGCTCTCTGCTCAGAGCTAAATGTGGCTCTGACAAGCCCAGATCCAGAAAAAGCAGGCAAGCTGTATGAAAAACATCAATAAAAACAGAATGTATTGATTAGCAATGTTTTATAAACATATTACAACACGACATAAAACAAAGACATCACATTTAAACAGAAAACACAAGAATCAGATCAATTTGAATTGGATGGCAGCAACGAAACTCAAAAAAGTTCTGAAAGGGTTTGTCACTGTGCAGCAGCAGCAGACTGTGAGCATCGAGCAGCAGCTGGACTTTGTGGACAGGGACGTGTCCTGTCCCGTCAGACAGAGGATTCTCACTGATCAGGCTTTTGAACTGAGAGCTGAAAACTTGCCAGATGGTCGCTCTCCTCTTCAGCCCAAAGCAGCAGTGGACAGCAATGTCTTCAAGTTGGGCTCAATGCAGCAACTTCTAAGGAACCAGGACTAACTTTTTACACCAGTCATGTTACTGCCCTGTTGCCCTGTTGCCCTGTTGCTAGTTGACCTAATCAGTTGCAAAATGTTGCTCCAGCTGTTTCTTGTTGGTTTTAGTGACATTTCAGAATTTGTTGCTCCCATCCCAGCTTTTTCAACATGTGTTACCGACATCAAATTCAGGGTAAGTCAGTCTTTTTCATTATATATCTAAGTGTAAACATTTCATATACGTGCATATTCCATTCCACGTAAGCAGTCTGTCTAACATTTGTGCACACACCTACACAGGTACACTGGGCAGTGACTCCACCCACATATACTTAGGAATAAGACGTGAGGACCTAAGCTACTGTAGATCTTTCTCACTGACCTGTACTTAATGTCTTAAGTGTGTTCACTCTCACACTGCTGCGTTTACTATGTTTTCTGTTTCATGTCCAGTGTTTGTCACCCAGCATGCACCTCCAGGTCTACCCCAGCTCCCAACCCCCACTGTGTCAGCATGTATAACCCCAGGCAGTGGGCACCGCGCCAGAGACGACACACTGACCCAGATTCCTGCTCCTTCTGTCTGCAGCATCACAAACACACAAACACACACTCTTATTTGCTGTGTTAATGGGGTTTGTGGGACAGGGGACACAATCAAAGCTGTAGCACTTGTGTTGGACAGAATAAACACTAACGGTGCATCAAAAACAAAAGACCTGAGAAACTGCCAACACTCATTTCACCCACTGTGACCACAAGCTCTTGTGTTCTGGTCAGAATTCCACAGTTAAGTCCATTGAATATTTAGTTTGGTGTAATGTGAGTGACACCATCTAAAAATTGTTACATGGGGGTAGTGTGGGCATTCACCAGTTTGCTTGAGGAAAACACACAAAGTTTTTCCATAAGTCCAGCTATCTCTGCTATGCAGTAAACACATACTCACGTCCTTAAGCAAACTGGTGAATGCCCACACTACCCCTAACAATTTTTAGATGGTGTCACTCACATTACACCAATGTCATGAAGATTATTCTGACCTTACTGATGTCACAGAAATCGAATAAAATGAACCTCAGAGTGTGCACCTGGAGGTAAGCGCTGTCTTAGTTAATCAGACCCTGAATGCATTCACATCTCAGGCTGCAGCCTCAATAGAAGCCTCAGTGCACTTTTATACAGCATCATTTCCTTAGTAAAAGTGAATGAATGCACCGACCTGAGCTGTGAGCAAAGTCGTTATGTTTACGTTGTAATCAGCGAGTAACAAAGTCAGAGGAACTTTTACTCAAACCTTAACCTCTTATTTGTCTAATACTGCCTAAGACCCTGCAAAGGTCAGAGTGCATCCTCCCCGCTGAGCACTGAGAAGCTCATCCACGCTTCCAGCTCATGCAGACTGGATTACTGCAGTGTACTTTCTCTGGCATCACAAATCAATAACAGGTGCTTCAGATGCAACGGGCCCCTCACAACCAGAACAAATAAAGAATTTCCTACAATCGGACCTTCTTTAGTTTAGGTCCAATTTTAACATTTAATGAATGAATCATCAACTTTAACTCACTGCTGTTGGCAAGAAAAAGGCAGGAAAAAGCACATGTTCTTTTATGTTGTTTATTTTCATAGTGAAGCCATCCCATCATAATGTTCAGATGCTGTAGGAGAAAAGAGAACAACAAAGGTGAATTAAATCATTTAACATCCTCAGTGGGCATATTTAATTGAGGCAGAAAGGAAGAATTTAATTGGAAAATGTATCTTTTGTCAACATAATCACTGGAGGGGAACAAGTGGAAGAGAAAAAATAAGCCAGCTCATTAAGTGTTTGATTAACAGAGGGGGATAATTGTTTTTATTCAGACAGCACTTCCCAATCTCAGAATTCATTTTGTAATCTCTGCTTTTTTTGTTGAGTGATAAAGGTAAATAAAGGAGATAACAGATGTTGATATGTTCACAAGCATATACTTATCAGAAAAAAACAAAGTGCGTATTAAGATTGGTCTCCGTTATTTATCTTGGTAACAGAGGCTGGTGGTCGGGAGGTGATGAATGCTGATGTGATGTCTTCCTCTACCAAACCAACATCTGTGCCCACAGCTCGTTGTCCATTCCAGAGCAGCCCTGCGCTGAACTGAATCAGCGAGACTTCAGCTTTATGTCGACCACCTTGTTTCCAGGACCACGCTGTACATCTCCCCAACTAATGAAGCCATTTTACAGTAACAACCTATTCACTTCATATCATTTTAGTGGCACTTTTCATCTAATTCTGGGTTTTGGTGTTTGAAAGTTGTCCTGTTGCCTGTTGGTGTGCACTAGCTCTCACCCTCTGACAGCTGCCATAGACTCAGCCCCCACATAGTCAAGACAGAAAACTTCATAAGATCAGTATGGAAATATTTATTTATTTTATTTTTATTTAGGACAGTGCATTTTAATGAACATAAATTAAAAAAAAAATTACATGAATGTAAACATACCAGATTATAACCAAGGGCTAATTTCCATCTGTTGTCCTTAAGCATAAGAAATAGATATAACGACAATTACAAAATACATGTGTGATGATACAAGCCATCAAAAAATGTCTTAAAATTTTTCTTAGCAGTGTTGGTAGGTAGGCTATTCCAATACACTGTATCTTTTTCTGCTAACATACATCATCCGTCCGTCCATCCGTCCGTCCGTATCTGGCCCACTCCATATTTGCTAGTGTCATAAGTGAGCTTAAGATGACATAAATTCTCTAGATTGGGGATCAGGTTCGGGATTAGTGAAAATGAATTATATTGATGCTCTAATGAATTTCACACATTTGCAGAAGAGAACATTCGAGATTTCCTGGAAGAATAAACAAAAGTAAAAGAAATAAATGAAACGTCTTTAAAGTCCTGGATGTCTTAACTGATTATGGTTTAAGCTTGGTCCTCACATCGACCTCCGAGGTCCACTTTAATGTGTAGCATTGACAGGAGGAAATGAACACAACACAGTTTCCTGCTCTGAAGGCAGTGTGTTTTAAAAGCTTACAGTGGCCCTCAGTTTTTATTTATTCAATACAATTTAACCTTTATTTAATATTTCAGCAAGTGATTCTTGCCATCACACACACACGTGCGCACACACACACACACACATACACACACACACACACACACACACACACACACACACACACACACACACACACACACACACAAACCTTATAATAGGCTTGAAATGTGATTGATCAAACTTGGCCTCACTCTGCCATGGCCCTCAGGGGTAGAATTACTCTTTTTTTTTTTACAGATGGAGGGCAAAGAGTGATTTGTTGAACTAAAAAGTGTGAGGAGTCACTTGTGTCATCCTTTTAATCCCATTGCTCTCTCCCTCACGGACCACCACTGACAGGCTTTGGGTGAATTTGTGTGATTAAGGCGGGATGGGATGCTGAAAGGCACGAGGCATGGCCAGAGCAATCTCTGTGTTTGGCTGCTGAAATGGTGACTTGATGGGCGTTCCGCTTCATTTCAGCAAGCCCACATTACTGGGCAAAGACTCTGAAAGATGACAGCACACACAGCTGTTAAGTAAATAACAACATGCACATTAATAGGCCAAACACTGATTGTGGCTCAGCTACACTGGTTACATCAAATTAGTTTTAATTTGAAATGTTCTCACATGTTTTTACTACAGTCTGACAAAGATTTGCTTTTCCTTCATTATGAGCGTCACAATCCATGTTTAACAAAGATAACAAAAGTACAGACATTGTTTAATTAAACAGAAGTATAGATAGCTGTGTTAAATAATACCCTGAAGTAGCTTCTTTACTCAAGTAAAAATGAAAAAGTATAGGCTTTGAGATGTACTCAAAGTAAGAGAGGAAAAAGTTACTTTTTGAAGGACAATTTTATAGCTGTTTTTGTGCAAAACGAACTGAAGCTTGTGCTATATTAATATTAACACATGAGCACATAAACTTAACTCAGTGGTTAAGCTCTGGACTTAAGTTTTCTGAAAATCTTCTGAATCTGATAAGTCGAGACGGACGTCACTTCTAAAATTGATACCACAGGTGTGTCTGCTAGGTGTTTTAAAAATGTTCTGAGATTTGACACTGAAGAGGTCGGCTACACCAACAAGAAGTATTCAAACAGTCAAAGATTCAAAGCATTTCTCTGCACAATGAAATTCGTTCTCTGCTGTCCACACACAGATGCTTGTTAATGTGTACAAACAGAACTAGAACAGATAAATACAAATACTATGAATAAATAAATGGAGACAAAAAATTGAAGTATTGCATAGATTTATGTGCAAAAGAGATATGAGCTTAATATGCTGGTTTGATCTGTGATATGACCTGATGTGCAAAAATGATTATTACTGTTCAAAAATAGGTCAGTGTCATTGCACTCTGAAATGAAAGCATATAAGCAGTTAAAAAAGCAATCGTGGAATCAAGTTATGGACCAAAATGTATCCTATGTATTCATCAGAGTAACCTTTGGCAGATACAACCTGTGTCATTTTTGACTTTAAAGGAAATAATTAATAATCTGAGAAGCTCAAATTCTTTGCACGACATTATTCCCTCTCGTATCATTAAGGATGCATTGAATACAATCGGGTCTTGTATTTTATTTCTAATGAACTTCTCACTGTCATCTGGCTATGTTCCGACTGTCTTTAAACATGCAGTCGTGCAACCTGTCATCAAGAAAAGTACCCTTGATCGTAACATTCTAGCTAATTATAGGCCGATTTCTAAACTTCCTTTTATGTCAAAAGTCTTAGAGAAAATAGTGCTTCGGCAACTACAGACCTATTTAGAGAGAAACGGTATAAGTGATAAATTTCAGTCTGGATTTAGACCGCGTCACAGCACCGAAACTGCCCTACTAAGAGTCTTTAATGACCTTCTCTTAATTGCTGACTCTGGGCGCTCTGCGGTCTTAGTACTATTGGATTTGACCTCAGCCTTTGATACGGTTGATCATGATATCCTTTTGGCAAGATTGGAACATGTAGTAGGCCTCAAAGGAAATGTTTTATCTTGGTTTAAATCATATTTTTCTGAGAGGTCGTTCTCCGTCTCGATGGGAAAATATTCCTCTTCTTCTGCCCATTTCCGCTGTGGTGTGCCCCAGGGCTCGGTACTGGGTCCTGTGTTGTTTTCTCTGTATATGTTGCCCTTGAGCTCCATTTTTGAAAAACACAATGTCTCTTTTCACTGTTACGCTGATGATATTCAAATCTACCTTCACCTGACTGGGGATGCTTTATCCTCACCACATCCTCTGTTTGACTGTCTGAGTGATGTCAAGGATTGGTTATCACGTAACTTTCTTACTTTAAATGGAAAGAAGACAGAAATTATTGTTTTTGACCGAAATATGCCTCTGGGACAATTGACTGACACATTTGGGCCTGTTGCTAACTACCTTACTGATACTGCCAGGAATCTTGGAGTCTTCATGGATAGTTCCTTCAAACTGGATAAACAGGTCTCTACTGTGGTAAAAACTAGCTTTCATCAACTACGCCTAATCTCTAAGGCCAAACCCTACATACCACACAAAGATATGGAGGAACTCATTCATGCTTTCATTACGTCAAGACTGGACTATTGTAACTCACTCTACTTGGGTCTACAATCTTCTCTTCTGCAGCGTCTGCAGCTGGTCCAGAATGCCGCAGCACGTCTCTTGACCGGCACTAGAAAGTATGACTCTATCACTCCTGTTCTGAAAAATTTACACTGGCTTCCTATCAAATATCGAATTGATTGATTTACATCTTCCAACAACTGCTCACACTGTCAAGGCAATACACCAGACAATTACATCCACGCTCTTTGGTTCTGTCCACCAGTGCAAAAGTTTTGGCGCGAGATATGTGAAGACTTATCAAAGTGTCTGAAATGTAACATTCCAACTTCCCCCTTAGTGTGTCTACTGGGCAGCTTAGATAATGTCACTTCAGAAAAGAATATAGCCCATATGATCTTCACTGCCCTATGCATAGCCAAGAAAACAGTCCTCATGAACTGGAAAAATAAAAATAATCTTAATTCTAACCAATATAGAAATTATCTATTAGATTACATTAGTCTTGACACAGCCTCTGCCACCACATTAGATCAATTGCTCTGGGCCCCTTTTATCAGCTCCATCACCTAGTGGGGGTGGGGGGTCATAGTTTGGTCCCGCCTTCACTGTTGTGATTGGTGAGGGGGTAGGGACAGGCTTAGGGCGTCGGGGGGTTCCCCGGAGGCATCTTCCTTGGGGGGCTCAACCCGGGGTAGCGGTCATGTCCGGTTAGGGGCTCTGTTGGCTCTCAGGTGACTGTTTCCTCGCGGCTGCGTGCAGCGGGGCTAGGGGAGGGTCTGTGCTGACGGACGTGGGTTACTGACCTGGCAACCTGGCTGCCCCTGGGTGGGTCCGGGATGGGCGTGAGGTTCTGGGGGCGCTCCGTCTCTGGGCTGGGGCCCGGGCCGGGCCTCGGGGGCTTGGGTCCTGGTTGGTGTGTTGCCGGGGTTGTGGGCGGGTGGGTGCATGGGGGCCCGGCCCTGGAGCAGGGTGCCGCCGGTGCGTCGAGCCGCCTGGGGGGCTCTTCAACTGGTGGGGGGGATGGTCACATCTTGCAGGAGCTTTCTTCTCTTCAGGAACTCTCTGCAGGAGGGGGAGATACAGGAGAGGTGGAGGAAGATCTCAGCCTGGGCGTTTACCGTCTTATGTAGTCTGGAAGATGTGTGGATGGTGGGGTGGGTGCAGTTTTCTCTGTGGTGGGGTTGGGTGGACTGTCCAGGGCTCTGTGGAGCCGGAGGGCACTACTGCACTGGGCCCCGGTCTGGATGGGCCTGGGCCCCCCTTCCCTGGCGGGTCGCGAAGGGTGGGAGTGCCTACTGGGGTCAGCGGGGGAGCTGGCCCCAGGGAGGGGTTACCTGCCCCTCCCTTCCTTCCCTCCCCATCTCCAGCTGCCTCCCTCTTCCCGCTCCTCCACAACCACCCACACATGCAGGGCCTTGGAGTGGGGGTATGTCACCAGGGTGCAGAGGAGGCTACCCCCCCCCTGTCCCCTTCTGGCTGCCTCTGCCTCAATTTTATCCCACAACTTAGACATTCACATTATTCACACTCTCATTACACATACATATAGGATCTTGGGGGTGGGCACAATCACGGAGTCCAAATTACCATCAGGGTGTATACCTCACCCCTGACGTCGTTGCCCACCTCTCAATTTTAAATACACTTAGTCATTGAGGGCTAGCAGGAGGGACTATGCGCTTACCTGCTGCTCCTTGGCAGGTAGCTCCATGCCCTCCTGGGTTTTAATTGCACCTTAGAACACATATGCATCAACACTACAATGAGCGGGTGGAGGGAGGTTTGGAGTCTTCTCCCACCCCCATTCTCTGCGGCCTGCTGGAGCGGGAGGGCTAGTAGGAGGAGTTGGCCGTCCGACTGCGGTCTGGGGTGTGGGGCCTCCCTGCTGCTGCGGAGTCGGGGTGGTCTGCCTCTCCCCACCGCAGGGAAAAGGGTAACACCACCTGGGTCTGGGTGCAATTCCCCCCTCCAGGGGCAAGGGTACCTAGACCCGGTTTGTAGAGTACGCTTGGGGAGTGTGATTGTGTGTACAGCGTCTCTTTATGTCTGTCTCCACGTTGGTTGAGTGTGGAGTGAGTGCATATGAGAGTATGAGGGTGGGAATGGATGTTTGTGTCTGTGTGTGCCTGTATGTCTGTGTCTATATGTCAGGTTGGGTATCAGACGCCACCTCTCTGGGGACACCTCAGGCCCTCCAAGGTTTGGAGGCCTATCTCCACCCACCACCACTTCCCCTGCCGGTGGCGGACTCCCTCAGGTGTCGGTGTGTTGGTGGTTCTTTGTGTCTGGGGGTGGGCGTCCGGGTACACACCGGCTCACTCCTTGGCGGCCGCTTGTCGGGGCCTGGGGCCTGGGGCTCGCTCGGGCCCCCTTTGGAGGTGGGGTGCCCCCGGCCTCTCGGCCTGGGGCTTGGTCACTCAGGCACAGCTGGGGGCCGGCGGAGCTCACGGGCGCGTCACTGCAACTCCCCCTGACTTCTGCTCCGCGGCTGCTGGGCGAGCCCTCATCTGGGACTCTCCTCAGCTCTTACTGGGACAGTGGCGCGGCTGCCCCTCTGTTGGTCTTCCATGGTCTCTTGTGTTCTGGGGGCCTCTGGATGTCTGGAGTTTTGATCTCCTCCATACCCGCTTCACACCCTGGAGGACGGGGCTGTGGCCCCCCCACACTCCCTAGCAGATCATTACATGGAGAAACCTTTGGAATGCAAGCATGCTGATCCACACAGGTATGCACACATGGGTATTCACAGACGCGGACTAAAGCTTTCTTGGCTGCTGCCTCAAAGCACACTGTGCGCTGTCTATCTTGCGTGCTGCACAATATCGTTTATTATTTAGTAAATATTGATATCTATGACTAGCTAGTTTATTGTGATGGTGCTTTGTTTTCTCTATTATTATGTTGCTCTTTGTTGTTTGCTGTCTCCTCTGTTTGTTTTTTTTTTGTTGTTTGTTTTTTTTTTTCTCCATACAGGTGACCCAGGAGTTCTTTTTTTTTCTCTCTCTCTTCCCCCCCCCTTCTCACCGTCTCTTCTCCCCTTTGGTTTTCTTTCTTTCTCTCCCCCTCTTTCTCTCATTCATTCCCCCTGTCCTATTTATTAAAAAAAAAAAAAAAAAAAAAAAGACAAAGGATAAACTGAAGCTCTGCCATCACGTAATGTCGCATACTGCTGTTTCTGATGTCATTTAGCAAAAAAAAAAAAAAAAAAAAAAAAAAAAAAAATATCGAATTGATTTTAAAATTCTATTGTTTACTTATAAAATTTTAAACAATATGGCACCTGACTACTTAGCTGATCTCCTCTGTCTGTACAGCCCTCAGAGAGCACTAAGATCATCGGGCCAACTGCTCTTGGTGCAACCTAGGTCTCGGCTGAAGACCAGAGGAGACCGTGCCTTTGCTGTTGCTGCACCCAGGCTATGGAATACTCTCCCTCTTCATATCCGCGCATCAGATTCCATTCAGTCTTTTAAATCACGTTTAAAAACGTATTTGTTTGATCTGGCATTTAAGGCGAATTAGGGTAATTTACATCTGGCTCTGTATTTAGATTATGTAATTATGGAGGAGATCAAAACTCCAGACATCCAGAGCCCCTCTCTCTTCCCCCCCCCTTCTCACCGTCTCTTCTCCCCTTTGGTTTTCTTTCTTTCTCTCCCCCTCTCTCTCTCATTCATTCCCCCTGTCCTATTTATTTAAAAAAAAAAAAAAAAATGACAAAGGATGAACTGAAGCTCTGCCATCACGTAATGTCGCATACTGCTGTTTCTGATGTCATTTAGAAAAAAAAAAAAAAAAAAAAAAAAAAAAAAAATAGATTATGTAATTATCTTATATTTTATATATTTGTAATTTATATTTTATTGTGATTTTATTTGTACTGCGATTTTAATGGAAAGCACTTTGGTGTACTTCGGTCTTAAAAATGTGCTATATAAATAAATTTTGATTGATTGATTGATACAACAGCCGAACACACCTGTGGCATTCTTTCATCTATTCTCTTCCAGTTATCCTTGTCAGGGTCGTGTTGGGGCTGGAGCCTAGCCCAGCTGTCCTTTATTTTTGACACAGCTTTCTCTGATATTTAATCTTTAATTTAACTAGACTGCATCTCTGATATCAGTTGAGCCAACATTGGCTGAAAAACTCAAATGCATGTATTTCAGTGGCTGCATACTAGCATTTTCAAGTCCAAATAATGAAACCATGCCTTATAGCAGAGGAAATAAAGTGTTTATCCTCCCAGGACTCATTCTTCTCAACCTCTGTCCACACTGATGGGTGAGCAGACAATTAGTGTTTCTGTATTTTAAGTGTGATCTGCTGTCAAAGGACGTCGTATATATTGGATGCAAATGAATGTGGTTAAAAACCTGATTTATCATAAATCCCATCTGTGTTTCAAGAACTGCCGCTGCCTCTCTGGACACCAGCCAGCCCTCCTCACAGTTTGCTGACCCCAAGTTTGACAGAGACGTATTGCACTGCAACCTGCTAAAGTGAAATCTGTCATCATGCACATGACTATGACCTGTCCCTGTGTATTCTGCCATTTTAAAATTTCTACTGAAATATTTATGATATTTGATCTGAATATTTGAATTCTGCCACCTGCTTTATTCTGTGAGTGTATATTGTCTGTCTCCTTCTCTTCATTGTTGTGTTCATCCCTCATGGTTCTGTGTTCCCTTGTTCTATGTTTCCCTGAAAATTCCAACTATTTGGATCTTTGCTCCTGCCCAGTTACTGTTTTTGAGGAGTTCCTTTATAGGGTTTTTGGGCTCATTGGCCTCCTTTACCTCTGACAAGAAACAATGCATTCAGTCCCAGTTTAACTGGATTGTGTTGGCTTACCTGACCTACGTGGATCATTTGGCTGACTTTCTCAGAGAATTTGCAGTGACTCCTCATCAAATTCCCTTTAGTCTTGCCTTGCCTTTGCTGCCTCCTGCTTCTCACAAAAGGTCCAGACCAGCTGGAGCACTCCCAGCAGCTGGAGCTGGGAGCATGGTCCCCAATGTGGTCCACCTCCCCATGAGAGAAAGCGCATTCCCTGACAGCACAGAACAGGTAGTCCCACCTATGATGCTGTAGGCCAGCCAGAGGTGTTGGCCACATCCACCGATGGACGCTTCTTCTAAAGGTCAAGCTGGAGTTTGCCCTTTTTGTTTTTGAAAGAATGCTTTTTGTTACTTTATTTTTGTTTATGAAACCTGTTATTTTATGGTTTAGTGTCATTTGTATTGTGTAAATGTTGAGAGAAAGAATGGCAGTGAATGGGCTCCGGCCTGAGCAGGACACTAACGTCAGTATCCTCTCTGTTAATCCAGTTTTGAATAATTGGCTACGCAGTGCTCTCGGCCTGTGTGCCGCTTGCTGCCGGTCCAGATTTCCCCGAGGTCTGACCGGTAACACTGAAGGCCAACTTTATACAAAAATTACAGGAACATCACTTTGGAACCAAAATATAAAATAATGAACACTTGTTCACGACTTTGTCACAGTAACCTACTGTTAACTTTTTAAAATTTCAAACCTATTATATGTTGTGAGTTAGCTCTCACAGCTCAGCACAAGGCTGCAAACCACACTTTAGGAATCGCTGGTATGAGGATGAATATCTGTTATATAGTTCGGAAGGCACGCTGTCTTTTTTGCAGAGAGGTATTTCAAACCTAGTGAAAAGTATTTGACACACGCATTTAAGTACTGTTGCTAACCTTTTTGTATTACTTACAGGTCAGATAAGGCAAAGGGAGAAACTACAGTAAACTATAGACTGAACATTTAATAAATATTTAATCACAAGCTGATGCAGAGATTAATCTAAATCTTCTTTCCTTCCATTCTGATATACAGAGCAAATATAATAATCAACATATTATTTATGCAGACAGCTGTGACATGAGTGAGTGAAAGAGCTCTTAAGGAGAAGCTGCAACCAACCCATTAATGTCCGGCCTTACTTGGATACAAGTTAGAGAGTATGGCCGAGGAACATCATGTTTTCTTTTTGTAACCCATGCGAAATGCAGGGTATAAAATCCCTTTTTGTTATCTAAGACTATAGCCTGTTATTGTCACAAGGGGACACCCCGAACTCAAAACGGAAAGGGAATAACATCTGTCAAGTTATTTGTGTTGGAAAATGAGTCACATGCCTTTTGTTAGCTACCTGTTAAGTTGTATAATGTATTTCACTAGCCGATTCAGCTCAGAAACTTTGGAAAAAAAACAATCGGGAGCTATGAGAATCTGGTGTGTTGTTTTGCTTATCTTGTTCTTCTTTACAGTGTGTTATAAGTGTTGAATGTTTTGAGATACAGATGTTTTACTGCCGATGCTAGGTCCGATGCTAGCTGCTAATTGCTGTTACCCATCCCACCCCACTGAAGCCATATCCCAATCGGGAGGTATTCAGATAGATGCACTAGCTCTGTTTATATTAGAATGGTTAGGTCTTAATAGCAATGAGCATATTTCAAGTTTAATAGTATTTGCAGTGTGAGTTAAGTTACATTTGCTTGTAAGCCTTAAGGATGAATGTCACCTTCATTGCAAACGATGACTGTTTACGTTACTGTTTAAGCTGCTGATGTTCTTTACTCTGATATAATTGTGATAAAACAGTTGATACTGGTACGAACAAGTTACTGTAACTCTTGTAACTTGGTAAAGCTAAAAAGAGTGTCATTTGTTATTAATGCATTTGGAAAAGAAGTTAATGAGCTCATGTTAAGAACGCAAGATGGAAAAGAAATTCATTGTTCTGCACTGTTTGTGTAGATTGGTTTGTTGAACTGATAGAAAGGATTCCGGAGAACCACTGACGGCGAGCCCAGCCCGAATGAGATCCTGGATGATTGTGAAATGGTGTGGCCAGCCATGCGATCGGATTGTGGGATTTGCCTGAGAAACTGATTCAAGCCAACCTTGGATTTCAGATAAGCCCTATTGTAACCCGGTAGAGAAAACTGCCTTTATTATTTTTTCTTGTTTTCGCTTTATTTGTATAAATGTATTTTCATTATTTTATTTTGAAAAGAAACATTTATTTTGGAAAAAAGGAAGTGTGATCCTCTAGCAAACTTTATTTTTCTGTTGCCGGATCACAAGGGGTAAATGCCTTTTTCATTGGTTGAAGGTGGTTTTAGCCCCGTCTTCCGAAATACCACACCGAACCATCATTTCACATGAGCTAGATCTTTTCGCACGTGGAAGTAGATGAGACAGGCCACGGATAGCTCGTGCGGAATTTTCTAACATTTTGGTTTTTTTCCTTGTTCGTGTGGAAGGAACTAAGATTTTGGATTCCGATGGATTCTCTCCGGATGGAGATGGCGAGCCTGAGTCCAGACTGAACTTTGCAGAGGAACTTACTCTTCTTCCTCGACGGAGACTCCCAAGTGGTAACACACAAACCACAAACGAAAGAGAAAAAGAACTAGACTAAGAGTTTTTGACTTGACAAATGACCAAAGACAAAAAGACAATTGAATATTGAGCTCAAACGACTATTTTTGTTTTGCCGGCTTATTCTTATTCTTGTTATTGTTATTATTATCATTACTACTGTCAATGTGGAATTTGTGTCTTTGTTTATTTCATTTTTGTGCAAAATAATAACTGTTGCTGCTCAAATTCCTGTCTCCAGCCATTTCATTCTGCATTCGCCTCGCTTTCTATTGTAGCCCTGCCGAACCTAGCAACTGGTCCGTAGTTTGGCTGTCCTAAACTATTTAAAATGAGTCAGTGGTTACACTATGCACTACTTTTCCTAATAATAGGGTCTGCGCACTGACAATTCCCGTGCAGTACACTTGTTTGGGTTTCAACAACTTTAACCCTTTAAAGTCGTTTTGCGTAACTATTTTTAAATCCCTGTAGAACTTGAACCACGTAAGCTAGCGCAATAATTTTTTTTGCATATGAAACCGGAGGAGTTGTACTTACATCTTATGCCATCAGCTTGTCCTAGGTCACAGTTCCCTTCCACATATAGCTTTGCAAAAACTGAATAAAAAACACTTGCAGGAACAAAAACATAATATTCCAGAAACACGCTTTGCCGATCCGATCAGCTGTTCGTAAGACTTCCCACATTGAAACAGACATCAGCGCAAACTATCGCATGTCCGCCATTACCTGTTTTTCATTTTTCATTTTTCCTGCGGTATATAAAAATCTCAAATATAAAACTATGAAGACACTCAAAATAAATTTCCTGTTGTTGTAAACTACTTTTTGCAACGTTTTTGTATTTGTATTTAACGTTTTGAGGAATAGACCTGTTAAATTTCTCTAAGTAGAAATATATGTAAAAAACAAACAAACATTTTTTGTAGTTTATTGCACTTTTTTGCAATTTATGTAATTACCATGGACTTAATGCATACATATTATTAAAATATGGGCAATAACAGTTGTATTGATGTATAGCAACTCGAAATGCTCCCAAAAATGGCTGCACAGCATGTGAAAATATAAAGGTAAGCTCTGGCAGCCTTGGTTCTATGGTAGGTCTTAAAGGGTTAAAGGACAATTCAAATCTTCACAACGGGACTGTTTCATTCATTCAAAAGAGCTCTGATACAATTCAGTATAAGTCTTTCATTTAAGTGTCTTTATTTTATTGGTAAGTGGCCTGTATTTGTATAGCGCTTTACTTAGTACCTATGGACCCCAAAGCGCTTTACACCACATTCAGTCATCCACCCATTCACACACACATTCACACACTGGTGATGAAGCTACATTGTAGCCACAGCCACCCTGGGGCGCACTGACAGATGCGAGGCCGCCGGACACTGGCGCCACTGGGCCCTCTGACCACCACCAGTAGGCAACGGGTGAAGTGTCTTGCCCAAGGACACAACGGCCAAGACTGTCCAAGCCGGGGCTCGAACCGGCAACCTTCCGATTACAAGACAAACTGCCAACTCTTGAGCCACCATCATTATTTTATTCTGTTTTACACCTATTCACCTTCAAAATACAATATTAGTGTGCAATTTGGTTTATTGTGTGGTGTATGTTTATGAATGGTACTGAGGCAATAAAGGTCCCAGTTATTCACTCCTTTTGTGAGTCTCCAAAACAAAGCCTCCTTCCAAACCTAGTTAGATGTCTAGGGTCTCTATTTGAAGTGAAGTTGTACTGGTCCCGAGTAGAGGCGCTACATTTTGGTTGCCATTGCATTCATTCATAAATAATTCTGCCATGAGCTTTTCTGTTCGGATGAGGAAAATGTTCGAGGTTTTTATTCTGTCCTTCCGTCTGCATCCATCATGACAATCTCACACCCATCTCCTTACCTCTTTTTCTTAATATTTAAATACTGGAGAAATGTGCAGTGGAAACTTATGTACTCTCTAATACATACTCCCAGAAAGCCACTTTTTTATTTATTTGGGGCCATGTGGGAGGTTACAAACCCAAAGCAATAAACAATATATCTTCAGGAAGCATCTCAGGGGCCAGACACACATTGAATTCCTCAATCCCTCCTCTCTCCCATGTCTAATAAATTAAAGCATAAGCGGGGTTACGGAAGTCAGATCAGCAAGCGTATTAGATTTGATTATTGCCTTTGCCTCTGACGCTGCATTATTGCTTTGGGATCCCCAGAGAAAGGTTCTCTGCACCGAAGGTAGAACTCAGAAAGTCAGGCTGGTAAAATTGGAACGCTGTGAGGAGGCTGAGGGAGCAGATGAGGGCAGGGTGAAGCCAGAAAGAGGAGGATACACACACCTAGGAAGAGTTCAGTCACGATACGAGTGGCTGGTTTTGTTTAAGACTGGACAAGAAGCTTGTGAGGTGTAGAAAGCAGAGCTGAAGAAAGCTAAAACTGTACTATTGAAAAGGAAAATATGTTATGATATATAACAATAACCAAGACAATTTTAATATTAAATGTGATTTTTACTAAGAGCAAGGGATCATTATCACATTGAATTTGATACAACAGCACAAAATGAATGCAATCGATGATAATATGATGTTGAAGGGTTGGAGCCCATTAGTCATCTTTCTAACTGAGACCGTTGGAGGCCGCTAGACAGGCGCTGCAGTCGGTGCAGGCTTTCATACCCTCAGAGTAAACGTCTGCGGAACTGGAAGCCTCTTTAACTCCATCAAGATTGACTGCGTCAGTGATCTTCTTTGACATACCCGTAAGCCGTGCCACTCTAATACACATACGGTAAGTCTTATCAAACTGTGTCACTTACAGAACATAATAGCCCTTTATTATCAGTGGGCTAGAACTACATTGTGGAGACAGAGCAAGGAAAGCACCTTTCACACCGTCTGGGCTAGTAAATGTCAGGGTGAGTGGTCTGGGCCATTTTGAGTTCTTAGTTCACAATCTGTCGATTTAGATTCTGTTTAAGGGTTTGACATTTTCTGTTTAGTACTTGTCTTAGTTTTACTGTTGGTCATAGTTTTGATTATTGATTGTGTTGAAAGCACAAGTCAAAAACATGATCATCACAGTGCTCGCTGCTTGCTCTCGGTGAGGGAGGGATCGGTGTACCAGGTAGATGACATCCACCCTGATTCCTGACCAGTAGGTGAACTGACACAGGAAGTCAGGTTGAAGATATGCAGGGGGGCTGGTGGAACCTGGGGCGTGGGAGAGGTGATAAGTGGAACGTTGTCAAATCTGTTGAAAAACAGATTCAAGTCGCTGTCCCATCCCCGGTCAGCAGACACTGTGGCTCCTCTATTGTCCTCGAAGTGTCCAGAGATGTCTTTCATGTTCCTCCAGACGTCTCGGACATTATTCTGTTGGAGTTGGTTTCCATCTTCTTCTCGAAGCGCTCCTTGCCACCTCGGATCTTATATTTAAGATCCTTTTGCACTCTCTTCAGTTTCTCCTGGTCTCCAGACCTGAAAGCCTTTTTCTTCTTGTTCAGCAGGGCCTTAAGTTCTGGGGTCACCCCCTCTTCACCATGGGGTGTACGTGGGGTGGAGAAAGACCAAGTTGTGGTCTGAGTGGCCAAGCGGGGGGAGGGGTGATGCACTGTAAGCCTGCTTTGTGTTGGCAAACAATAGGTCCAGGGTTGCCTTGTATGGCAGTCAACATACTGGGAGAGGTTAGGGAGACTGGCAGATAGTGAGGCATGATTGAAGTCCCCAGAGATAATGATGAGGGACTGTGGATGTGCCATCTGTAGCTGAGAGACCGTGGAGTGGATGTACTCACAGGCCGCCGTGGCCGAGGGCGGGATGTTCACAGTCAGCACAATAATGTGAAAAATCCCTGGGCAGGTGATATGGCTGGACGCTAACCGCTAACAGTTCAGTGTCTTTGGTACAGCTCTGTTCCTACACAGTGATGTGTGTACATACGTACACACACACACATACATATACATACATTACATTATATTCAGTTCGCAGCTTTCATCCCAAATATTATAATTCCCATTATAACTTAAATACTTCTTTAATATAATGATTTGTGTTGATATATGAAACCAATAATGCAGTGTAGCAGTACTGGCTCTGCATGTATGATCAGGCCACAGCAGTCTCAGCTTGAGCCAGTGATGTTTCCAGTCTGGGTAGTACCCCAACAACATGACTGTTAACCTGGCAACGTTAAACTAAAACTGGTGACGGCTCATCTGGGATGTCTGGGCGCGCAGTCTCTGGACGCCATGTCTTCGAAAAATTCGATTAATACTTAAAGTCTCAATGTGTAACATACAATAATACACAATAATCCAACCTTTTTGCTTCAAACATACATAATATATGGATCATAAGTAAATGTATGAATCCTCTGTACCTGAACTGAGAAACCAGTTAAAAATGCCTTTTTTAGCCAAAACATAAATGCACTGAGAGGGTGTCACAGTTGAACACCATAGATTTATCTACTGGATAAATATGAAAATGGTTCATAAATTAAAACATTTTGGGTGGAGGAGCCAGATATCACCAAACATGACAGGGTCTGTGTTGCACAAGAAGGACCTACACAAATAATTTTAATCTTGTGGTTGATCAGTGACAATGACAACTTTATTTAAATAGTACTTATGTATATAAAAATGTGCTTAACACATAACAGAAAACTTTTTTTTAAAAGTCACAAAGCAGTGAAAACAACAAATGAGAACAAGACAAAACAAAATTAAACAAAACCACATTTCTTAATGTGAACCTGATGAGCTGAAAGGTCTGACTGGATTGTGGATTGCCAATGAAGTCCCTTCAATACTGGTGTAATGTGGCCAAATTTCCATGTACCTGTCTTGGTGCTGCATTTTGGATAAGCTGTTGTAATGGTAAATGGCCTGTATTTGTATAGAGCTTTTCTAGTCCCCAAGGACCCCAAAGCACTTTACACAATCAGTCACCCACACATTCACACACTGTATGTAATAAACTAACCTACCTATAAACAGCGTTGGTCAAGTTACTTGAAAAAAGTAATCAGTAACTAATTACTGATTACTTCCCCAAAAAAAGTAATCCCGTTACTTTACTGATTACTTGTTTTTAAAAAATAATTAATTACTTAGTTACTTAGTTACTTTTTAAAAACACGATTTACAACCTGAGTAGGTGATAAAGTGATAGATCTTTCAGCCCAATTCTACTTTTTCTACATAATCCATCATACAAAATGTAATCAAATGGAAAAGTCTCTTTTTAAAACTTGTTTTATTAGTTTTAATATTTTAACTTTATGCATCAAGCAAACATTTAACTATATGCAACATTCTCTGACTGGAAGAAATTAGTTTAACATTTAAACCTATTTTCTGCACATTCCAGCACATAAAATAAAATAAAATATTTTTTGTGTTTACACTCAGTCTTTCAAATAGATGCAAGTAAAACACAGCAGAAAATAAATAAAGTCAAAGACTCAGCGGTCCTGTTGCTCTATTTTCACCTGTAAAGCAGGAGCGGGGTAGGCGGAGGTTTACCCTGGTGCAGGTGTGCCGCGGTCAGTGGAAGAATCCGCGAGTTTCTCTGTGAGTTTCCCATCACGTCGTAGCTACTCGGTGCTTGTTTGGAAGTTCAGGGGTTTTTTTTCACTGTAAAAAGAAGTTTTCTTCCCACGCACAGCGGACACTAATGTTTTTGTCACTTTTTATTGAATCAAACTCAAAGTAAGGTCAGTACTTCCACGCTTTAAACGCTGCACGCTCATACTCTCTCCCACAATCGATATGTGATCCATTGTTGATCTGCACACAGCTGTTGTCATGAACGTCGCACTCGCTTACGTCACTGTCATGAGACATTCTCGCAAAAAAATCACGGTTTTAGTAACGCAGTAACGCAGCGTTCCTACGGGAAAGTAACGGTAATCTAATTACCGTTTTTGCAATAGTAATCCCTTACTTTACTCGTTACTTGAAAAAAGTAATCTGATTAGTAACGCGTTACTGCCCATCTCTGCCTATAAATGCATGTCCAGTTTCTCAGAGTCAGTTGGAGACAGCAGTTTTCTAACCTTTCCTTACCTGTTTTTAAGTGATAGAAACCTTATTGATGTGAGAAACCGATATCATGGCAAAGCATAAGATTGACGCACCGGTCCACCTTGTCTATTTCACGTTCGATGGACACCCAGTTAGAAGTTTCAGTACGTGCAGATGTCGGAGTACCAGCAAGTGCTAGTGACCAAGGAAGGTGTGAACGACATCCCAGGGGCAATTAAGCTAGGTGGCCAATATGTATTTATATATAAATGTGTTATTAATGTCTCCTTAAACACATTCTCGAGATTATTTTCATGTTTATTTCATACAATATCTCCCCCTGCTGTTACAGCAGAATACTGCATCTTCTGCATGCATGTGTACGTCACGCTTTGCTGTGATACTGGGTTGGGCGTGATGATCAAAACCTGCCAAGGTTCCTGACTGGCTCACTGTGTTTCAGAGAAATGGATGATGAATATGAGCACATATTTTGTCTCTGTCTTTTTGGACCAACAAGTTTTTCTGTCTTGTTTCTGTTAAGTTCTACAAAGTTTTGAGACGTCAATCAGCTACTGTCGTCCATGCACCTTATTAGCTAAGACCCAGCTGCACATCATCAAGTGTGAAGTCCAACTGTGTCATCTGCATGAGAATAGTTGGTTATAATGTGATTCTTTATGACAGGACAAAGGAGGAGCATGTGGATTGACTCTGAAGGAACCCACGATTTAATTTTTATCTGTGCAGATCTAAAACTGCTAATTGAAACACAATGTCTACCATTTAATGTAATTGTGACAGCGAAGAACATGGATCATGTGTGGAGATCAAATTTCAACCCCTGACAATCAATAAGCTGGCGTCATTATCCCATGTTATCTGACAACACCATCTAAAGGCATTCATCTTAAGGAGTAATTATGAATTGCTGTTTGAATAAAGGAGGAAGTTACCATGATATTATCAAGGGAAGCAAATTACAGACTGTTATCATTTGATAATAGCACGCTGTCTTCTTCAAAGAAACACCTGATATCTTGTAATTGTGAAGATATTAAAAGGATGTACTCCACGGACACATTAGCAAGTCTGCATCCATTAAAACAGCTAAACAGCGTGTGCTCAGAAAGAATGACACACACACACACATGCTCCAAATGGATTAAGGAAAAATGTCAGCATCTTTGCCGAAAGCAGGAAGACACACACACACACACACACACACACACACACACACACACACACACACACACACACACACACACACACACACACACACACACACACACAAAGACAAAGAAGAGAATAAAATGATTTCAAACAGAATTATTTCTGGTCCAGCGCACTAAGTAAAAATCAACTCCCTATTATAGAAATAGGATACAGAAAGGAATTAAAACTTAATGAGGTTTTCCAGCTAGGGTCCACCCACTCTTTAACCCTGCACGTGACAATGTGGTGAGACAGTGTGTCACAGCTGCAAATGCTATAATGTGTTGTGTGTTGAAAAATTCAGTGCATATCCACATGTGTGCGTAAGCCCTCTCTCCTGTGCAAAGCAACAACATGACAAGATGACAGTAATGCTGCTGCATCCTTCAAGGCTTCTCTTTCCTCACAGGTATTCAGGCTCATCTGTCTTCCCTCTCCAGCATGCACGCACACACACACACACACACACACACACACACACACACACACACACACACACACACACACACACACACACACACACACACACACACAAACCTCACTCTGTCTGTTGACAGTATTGATCTCCAGTTGATCCATAGTGACATAAGACAAAGCTTTTCATGTGACAGGCAATTAGATGGCTGTGGATCTTGCAGAGCCCAGCCACAGGATGGGATGGGCAAATACTGACAACACCAGTCTAAACGCTGTATGGAGACGGGAAGTGAAGGATCCTGAAAAAGAAGGCCTCTACAAAGGCTTTCACCCACATTTGTCCCTGGAGTTATCAGTGTCTCCTCAAACACCTTCTGCACCACAACTTACTGTGCATATTGATTAAGTATTATTAGTCTTTAGAAGACAAACACTTAAGTCCAATAGCTCAGTCGACCAATCAGTTTATTCATCCCTCATGGATCCATCACCCACGACCATGCCAATCATTACCTTCACAATCCTGGCTGAAGCACATGCTTCAAAGGCTCCAGTATGTAGTTTCCATTTTCACTTCAAATATTAGAAGATGGAAAAAATTACTGAAAAAATGTGGAGATACGGGGGATACTACTTCCTAAACCTCCGAGATGTAACTCATCATATGTGCTAATCCTAACCCTATACTTAGAGCAAAGGAACGTGAGACTGATGCATGTCAGAACAGTTTGTTGTTTCTCGATTGCCAAAATTTTGGACAACAATTTCCTTATTTAAGAAAATAAAAAAATTCTCCACTTTCTCCTATAAGGTCAGGTGTCCTGCCTGCGAGGACTTCTGCTCTTATCATTGTCTTCACCCCCTGGAGATCTTCTGGATCTCCTCTCTTAGACCTTGATACTTATCAAGTGTCTCGTTTTCCTTTTTCCTGATATTCCCATCAGGACTAGTCAGGACTTGCTGTACTCTCTGAGAGTATTTTATGGTTGCAACTTTCCTAGTGGATTATTCATAATTCCCATTTGATTGAGGGATTCCAAGGTACTTGTAGCTATCCTCAGTGTCTGTAATGTTGCCTTTTGGTACAGTCAGTTCTGACTATCTTCCATCTCTTTGTTACCATATGAGTGCACTTCTCCAATCCTTTGGTTGGCCATTCCAGATGTGTCTCATCCATTAGCAGCTGGTTCACTGCAGAGATGAGAAGCAACAAAGCACAAATGCTTTGGTTCTCTGCTTAAATAGAATTTTCAGGTATTTGTTCTTTTTATTTGTTCAAAAGTGTAGGCAGCAAAAGTAAAAAGTAAAATCAAAACTCTATACTTTCTACTACTTAAATTTTCAAAACAGACCTGTTACTTTGGTTTACAGGATTTTAAGGGAATATTTATTTGACACCACTGTGGGGCTTTAACCGGTTTTACCCTAAACAGTAACACATGAAAGGCTATCCTGTTTGTGTAATTATCACCAGGGGATTTTGCATAAAAAAGACTAAAGAAGCAAAACCAAGTACCAGGGTCAGCGGTTAGATTAAAGCTGATGTAGCATTCAGCTAGCGAGTAATATTTTTTAATTGGCAGGTAATTTCAAATGCAGCATTTCTATCAGCTTAACAAACATCAGCAAACACACAAACACTAAAGGTCCATCTGCTGTCAGGAATGAAAAGAAAGAGAGACAAGTTTACTCACAGATGGTGAAAGAAAAGAAAGACAGGGCAGGAGAGGAGGAAGAGAATATATTTAAAGCTTAAACTAAAGTGCTCTTGTTTTTAAATCCGATTTTGGGTCTGTGCTTGTGACATTGTGGAGGTTTTTTCATATTGTGAAATGAACTCATGTAGATTATCCGTATTATCTATTGGTTCCATGAAAACCCTCTGCTGTACTGTAATGATTTAAAGTAAAGACCAGTGTGTGACTGGTGAACAGTGTCTGTGGTGCTCATGGTCAGAGTTTTGTGTAGCAGAGATGAATTAATATTTAAGCTCATGATGCTCATTATGACTCATTCACTGCATCCAGTCTCTATACCAACAGTTTACTGCCTTTCATGTATTACTGTCAGTGTGGAGGATACAAATATAGCTGGGACAACTCACGAGACATCTGCTTGCATCTCGTCCACAAAGATCAGTAAACCTCAGCAGTAGCCCAGATCAGCTGATCACAGCTTGTACATTAAGAAAACATCTTTTCCTCGTGCTGACCAGCTGCGCCTGATATTAGAGTCCCGCCATGTGCTGAATCCCACTTTACTGTTTCCCTACTTAATTCTGCTACTAGTCACATGTTGCATCGTAGGCAGCAGCACATAGAAGTATTTTGTATTTTCCTTTTATTTTCTTTTTTTTTCCTGCTAGTGTTCTGTTGGTTTAGTTAATTTTGCATAGAAATAGGTGGAAGAAATGTAGAAAGGAGATACATTTTACTCTCTGTACCTGTACTGTACTTTTTCTTTTTTGAGTGATGAAATTTAATCAGTTCAATCAATAAGTTCTTATATCTGTACTTCTACTTAAGTAGACAATGACTGTATTTTTGTCACCTCCGGTACTCTCAGGTACAACCCTCCAGAGTCACAGTAAGTAAGCTGTGAGTTTGATTACTATTGGCAAATTTAAGCTAAAAGATCATTTTACCATCACAAACAGCCACTTTACAAATTTGTAATCCAGTAACGTGTCCTCAGCTCTGTGGGTCAGCAAACACCCCTCTTCCACACGTCCATCCACTGAGTGTTAAGCAGCTTCAAGATAGCCCGTCAGCATCAAGTAAGCCAGTTCGCCATGAGATCGCTGTTTCTGTGACTGTGTCTATGTGATAACTGCGATGGGGAACAAGTTGTACAAGTGCTGTGGAACAGCTGCCTTCTAGCTTTCATTCCTTCTTATCTTAATGAATCAGTTCATTATCAGCAGCTATGACTAACCATCACTGCTCTGTGTATCTTAATCCATCAATGCCCCGTAGATATTGTGCACTGCTTAGAATTAACAGACTAATATGATCCCGTTCAGACTCAGGAGAGATGTGCCTCCTGGTCCTGGACTAAGGTGGTTCTTCCCAGCAATCGTCTTTTTTTCCCACCCTGGAGAAATGTGCAACAAAATGGACTTTAGATTTACTGCTATTGATTAAAGGATGGTAAACCAAATAAATGTGGCTCTAAACAAATTATTGTGGTGTCGTAAGGAGTTATGGGTCCCTGCATCAGATTATACAAACCCCTAAAAGGTTGCAATGATGATTATGATAAATTGTGTTTAGCTGGATAGATAATCTATTCTTAATTATGATGAAATTGAATATGTTTGGGAGGCATTCCACGCCGGCCCGTGGCCTTATAAGAAGCCATTAATGGAGGGAGAAAGAGCAAACGAGAGGGTTTTATTTTGTCGGGAAACAGGTCGACAGCCTTTCAAATATCATTAGAAGTGATGGGCCGCGATCCCCTGAGAACAGCCTCCACCTACATCTGATGAATGGAAATGCTGAGGATTAATTGTGTCCCTGTGGGCAATGCCATCCAATTCACAGGGATCATACATGCATTTGTGTGGGATAATTGTCATGTATTGAGAGTTACAAGCACACATCCACCAGCCCAACTAATAAATGCCTCTCCTGTAGCCCAGCTGCATTATTCTCTTTTGCAATTGGTAATAAAATCAAGTTGTTTGAAAGCATTTTCACACCACAGGAAATTTATTTTTAGTGTCTTCATAGTTTTATTTTTGAAATACACCAATTTTTATATACTGCAGGAAAACAAAAATAAATATTATAATGCAAATTTGCAAAAAAAACTGCATGTGCATCAAAATAAACTATTTCCAGCAGTGCAATATGAGTCCTAAGCATCCCAGAAACAACACAGAAAGTCATAAAGTCAAACATAACTTTTAAAAACACCAGTATAGGCTCATGAGGCCCTGATGGTAAAAAAAAACTACATTTCCGCAAAATGACGTCACTTCCGGTTTCGGGCAGGTCATGCCGGACATGCGATAGTTCGTGCTGATGGATGTAGGAAGTGTTACAAACAGCTGATCGGATCGGCAAAGCTGTTTCTGGAATATTATGTTTTTGTTCCTGCAAGTGCTTTTTATGCAGTTTTTGCAAAGCTATATGTGGAAGGAAACCGTGACCTAGGACAAGCTGATGGCATAAGATGTAAGTACAACTCCTCCGGTTTCATGTGCAAAAAAAATTATTGCGCTAGCTTACGTGGTTGCAGTGCTACAGAGCGCTCCGACCGGCTTGAAAGGGTTAAACTAGTAGTTTTGAAATTGAATCAGCAGAAAATTACCAAGTTGAGCCCACTTAATCTAACTTATTTGTTTTTGTAAAAGTAACAAGTAGAAAGAATTGCTTATTATTTGGATTTTTTCTTCTTTTCTATAATCTCAACATTAAATGTGTACAGACACCCATGCTCTTACATTTGAAGGATCTGGTGAATAAGATGGCAGTGTAACATATGCAAAATGTTTTTTGCTACTATGTCATTGCAGATTACAACACACAACATTTGGTCGTGGACAGCACCAGACATGTCTGTATGGCAGTTGTCCTGAAAACACAAGGAGCCCTTGCACACATTTGTCCAGATACCATGCAGCTGAAGAGAGGCCTGAAGTGATCGCTGCGTTTAAGTGTTTGGCTTGCACTGCTTTTTGCCCGACTCAGAAGGACTATTAGCAGCATATAGGAAATCACTTGAAGAGACACAAAGATGCATTTTGTGTTTTTAATGGATGTGACTTTGGCACTAATATATACAATACATTTCTAAAGCACAAAGGCAGGAGACATTAATCTTGTTCTGTAACTAATTTTAAGTCTTGGAAAGTCATCATAGTCAGACTGCTGACCACTCTGATGTCCCAGAACTCAACAATGATGAAGGCTCTAGTGATGGTGATCCTAATATGATTTTTGGAGCACTAATCTGCACTAATAGAAAAATATGGGCCGTTGGTTGGAGTATGGAAAATGCATTTTGAGGTGAAAGGCAGATTTTTTAAGTTGTGAGACACACTAACAATTTAAAAATGTGTTGCTGACCCTTTCTACAAGACATCAAATTACGATGCCATACCACATGCAATCAAAAGACGTGAACCCTGCCCTACTCATCACAGAAATGTCCAGAATGCCTGTACATATACCTACAGTGGAGCAAGCATTCATTGGGCTCCTTCTCCTGACTTATAGGGATCTTTAAAAAGGTGATAACAACATGAAGTGTGTTAATCAGGGACCTGAATTTCTGTGTTATTTCATTTGTGGACACAGCATCTAGCCAGGAGCCTCTAGCAGATATGCTGTCAACCTGCATGGTGCAGCCTGCCTGGAGGAAGTCATAACGTATATCCTACAAAGCATAGACTGACTGAGTGTAGTCATGTAGACATCAATGAGTATTCCTGTTATGAAGGTTACTCTGAGGATGATTCTATGTGTAATCACATCACACATTAAATCAGTGGAACTACAGGTCCACCAAATTGCCCCCTAAACCTGTTAACTGGTTCTGCCACGTTTGACAGCACTGTGGGCAAAGGTTTGTGATGACTGCAGTCAGTCTTTCACTCTGCTGTGACAGAGCTCATTCTTTTATTCAAGAATTAAAACAAGTGTGCTGAATGGTTCTAATGAAAGAATGAAGGACCTTTCTGTGGTCATGCCAAAGCATCTCCATTGGATTTCAGTCTGGACTTTCACAAGGCCATTCTGAAACCTTTGTTTTTGAGCCATTCAGAGCTTGACTTGTTATGTTTTTTAATTTACTGTCCTGCTGCATAATCCAAGTGCATTTGAGTTTCAGGGCACAAGCTGATGGCTGTCCATTCTGCCTGAGTGGAATTCATGGTTCTGTCAGTTACTACCAGTTGTCCAGGTCCTGGGAGCAGCAAAGCAGCTCCATACCATCACCCTAACACCTCCATGTTTGTCTGTTAGTATGATGCACATTTTTATGAAACTCTGCTAGTTTCACACCAGCTTCAACAGGATGCAAACCTTCCACTTTCAAACTTCAACTTGTGTCTCATTAGTCCTCAGAATATTGTTCCCAAAGTCTTGAGGATCATCAAAATGTTGATTCAAATGTGAGACAAGCTTTTCTGTTCTTTTTGGTCAGCGGTGGTTTTTGACCTGGAACTTCTTGCCCAGGCTCATTCTTAAAATTGAATCATGACAAATTATACATCCGGCGCCGCACAAGCGGTAGCTTGTTACTAGCGGCAGCCTGTTCCTATCGGCAGCCTGTTACTAGCAACAGCCTGTTACTAGCAACAGCCTGTTACTAGCGGCAGCCTGTTACTAGCAACAGCCTGTTACTAGCAACAGCCTGTTACTAACACCAGCCTGTTACTAGCGGCAGCCTGTTACGCCTGTTACTAGCGGCAGCCTGTTACTAGCGGCGGTTGCCTGTCATCAGATGGATTACCAGGAATGTAGCAAAATGCTGCTAACAGAGACATGGCTGCACTACTACTACAGTCCTACATTTTATGGATTCCAGCTGATATGGGCGGACATGCAACGGACAGTTAGCACACTAGCAGTCTGGAACTACTAGCAGATAGCATGAGAACCTACTACATGCTCAAGGTGGAGCCTCTCAATTATGTACCAACACAGAAAAACAGTGTACACTGAGGTGAAAGTTTCAGTGGTGCTTATGTTGTTGGTGCCTTTTGGGGCAGTTTGATGGCAATTCTGATGTGGTCTGAATGACCTCTAATACACAGCAAGACATGTTGCTTGTGTTTCAGTTTCCGTGGATAACATTCTAGTATTTCATTACTCTCTTCATACTAATTAGCAGATATCTGTTTCTATACAACAGAGTATTAAGTCCACATCATGAAAAAAAATGATTTTCTTAATTTTGGGATTAAAGTCAAAAGTTTGACATTAAGGCTATTTTGACAAAAAAAAAATCTCCACATTTAGAGTTTGTTGTGAAAATATTATTTTGAATTTATTCTTAAAATAATATTTAGACTTGAATTTCCAAATTTCAACTTCATTTTCAAAATGATGAGTTTTCTTACTTAACGTGGCCTCACTACTTCATCGGAGGTTTCTGACATGTACTGCTCATGGCCACTTTTAGCTGCTAAAAAACAAGGTGGGGTTCAAAATGCTATTGAAGCTTAATGTGAGTTATGCCAATCCTTTATATCACAGCTATGTGTCTAGAGGAGAACACTAGTTGAACACAATACATTTTCTCTGTATTGTTTAAATGTCCTTAACCAAGGAGTTATATATTTTCTTACCTTAGAACAAATTAATTGTTTCAACTTTTACAGCATTAGCAGCAAGACTAATATAAAGAAGTTATCTGTAATGTGTATCCTAATTTTTCAGAGCTTTGTTTGGGTGAATGAGAGGAGCCAGTGTAACACTTCCAGCTCTTCAAAAATCACAGACGCTCAGAAGGATTGGCTTTTCACGATTTATTCCTGCAGAAGACATAAAACACACTCAACAGGTGTCTTCTGATGGTACCAGCAATTGTAGCTCCCTCACAGTGCAAACGCGCGCTGTGTTGACAGACTTACAATTAACTTTTTAATAAGGAAAAAATGGAAAATAATAATTTCTCCCATTTTACAGTCTGTCACACTGAACTTGTATACAAAAAGAAACCTTATGACTAATAAAATACATTTCACAATCGTGTAAAACAAAATAACAGGATAACAGAAGCATCACCGACTAAACATTTCCCTCTAGTGGACAAATTAACAATAGCGCATTACATTTTCACTTGCTTGTGCTTTACAGACAAAATGACTGTTAACAAGCTCACGTACCTGCAGAAGACATAAAACACACTCAACAGGTGTCTTCTGATGGTACCAGCAATTGTAGCTCCTACAATGTAAAACAACATCACAAAAAGCACAGAAAAACAGTAAATCCAAACACATTTCCTGCTATGCGCAGCAACCACTAGGGGGCTGACAAAAGCTTACTGCCAAAGAGCATAAATACGGCAGAAACACTGTTTAACAGCAACCAGCCTTTGTTTCGGTTACACAGAAACTTTCTAACATCAATATGAACCTATATACATCGACATGTACAACTTATGTAACAACATTCACACCAGAAACCATAAAAATGCCAGAGCCTTTCATTACAGAACTTACCCTCACAGTGCAAACGCTTGCTGTGAGGAGCGGAAGCCTTAGCAGCTTCTAAACGCTAGAGTGAGATCTGGTTTCTGGGTTTTCAAAATAAAATACAATTTAAAAAAAATGATAAAATTCACACTTAAAATAATAATTAAGAACAGGTAAGTGCATGTTTTTCAGATGTATTTTTAACTCCGTTACACTCACCCCCACTGAATTTTATCAAATTTGAGCCTTAGGTACCCACACTAGTACGCACCAACCAAACAGAGGTCAAAAATCACAGACACCAACTAAACGTATCCCTAAGGATGAAGTGGGATAGGAGCAGCGCTAAACTCCCAACCCAGCAACTGGCAGCAGGGTTCCCGAAATACACCCTACTAATAACCCCTCACAAGGTGTGTACCATGGCTCAACAGAAAGAAAAAAAAAACAAAAAGAAAAACAAAAATGTAGAGCACATGACAGCAAGTACAAATCCCATCACTTAGGTAGGCATATAAACAGAACATTTAGTCAGAGAAGGACGAAATCAAGGACTTACAAACTGACTTCACATCAAACCTGTCACGAACCACGACTTGATTTGACATTGTCTGGATCAGTCTATTCACAGGTTTGACAAGTCGCCCAAGTCTGGTTCTGATCTGGGAACCATTCCCGGTTTGGCTATAGTCAACCATTGGGGACTGAGCAGCAATGGCAGGAGCAACTACATCCACCACTGCGTCAGGTGTAGTAGAGCATCCTTGTACACCCTCCCCACAGCTCGTAGCAATATCGACCTCCTGGGACGCCATGCTAGAACCAGTTTGGTCAAAGTCCACTTCAACAGACAAGCCCGATGCAGCTGGCAAGACTGAATCCACGCTTGAAACATCAGTAAAATCTCCCTGAGACCGGCTGGACTCTGTCAACTGCGACACCCATGCAACTGTCCTCTCTCCAGGGTCCAAAGGTTCAGAGATAACCTCCAGGTCAGCTGTCCCATCCATGGCATCGGGTGAGCGGTTACCATGAGCACCAACACAGCTCACAGCAGGGGCATTCAAATCCCTCTCCCCAGACGCAGCCCCATCATCATCTTCAGGCGCCGTGTTCACATCCCACGTAGAGGAGACGTGATCCGAGGTTCCAGCATCATCCTCCAGGGGCAGGAAATTCGCCACCAACAGCAGATTCCGGTGGACCACTCTCTCTCGTCCGGAAACAGAATCACGGATCTTGAAAGTGTGAGTATCATGGTTCACATCAATCACGGTGTAGACCGTTGACTCCCACCGATCAGCAACCTTCTTCTTTCCCCTCTCTTCCCTGTTAGCAACCAGGACTCTGTCACCAACCTCAATCCTGGAACCCTTCACTCTCCTGTTATAGAGTTGCGAGTGACGATGCTTCTCCTGCGCAGCTCGGGTGCGTGCAATGACCATTGCTTCCTTCACATCTTCCCTGAGGGAAACCACATACCTGTCATAACAGGTAACAGCAGGATCGCTCAGGACAGAGCGGAACAGAATGTCAACAGGCAACCGGGGCGTGCGACCAAACATCAGGTAAAAGGGTGCAAATCCAGTTGTCTCATGTGCGGTGCAGTTGTACATGAACGTCAGAGTCTGTAGCCGACGTGGCCAGTCCACTTTCGAGTCTGGTGGTAGGGCACGAATCATTCCACCCAGAGTCCGGTTGAAGCGCTCCACACTGCCGTTCCCCATCGGGTGGTAAGGTGTCGTGTGTGTCTTCTTCACACCAGAGACTCTGAGGAGCTCACTTATCAATTGGCTCTCAAAATTAGCACTCTGGTCGCTGTGTATCCTTTCCGGAAACCCGAATACACAGAAGTACCTGTCCCAGAGAAGCCTTGCAACCTGTTTAGCCGACTGGTCCTTGAATGGGAAGGCCTGCGCCCAGCCAGTGAAGTGGTCTGTGATGACCAAGACGTCGACGGACTTGTTGTGTGAGCCCTCAGCCGACCAAAAGTCGATGCAGACCAACTTCAACCGTCTGGACGAGGACACGCTGATCAAAGGAGCACGGCCGTCTGGTTCGATAGTCTTACTGACCACACAGCGCTGGCATCCCCGTACATGGTCTCGCACGTCACGCCCAAGGTTCAACCAGAAAAATCTCTTTCTAGCCAGGTCTAAACTCCTGAACTGGCCCTGGTGACCGGCATCATCATGGATCCCTCGGAGGACCTCAGCCTTCAACGAGTCAGGAACCAAATCAAATCAAATCAAATCACTTTTATTGTCACATCACATGTGCAGGCACACTGGCACAGCACATGCGAGTGAAATTCTTGTGTGCGAGCCCCACAAGCAACAGAGATGTGCAAACACAACAACACAAACGAGCAAAATACAAGAATGGCCAACCTGAAACTAATAAATATATGTACAATATATAATAGTGTATGCATTTCTGGATGTGTATACTAAATATTTTCCTACATGTGTGTGTGTGTGTGTGTGTGTGTGTGTGTGTGTGTGTGTGTGTGTGTGTGTGTGTATACACATTTTTACAAATTAAATAGGAAGCTCACCTCCAATTATCCGTTCAGAGCACCGCACTACTCGCTGGAGAGCTTTGCAGTTGTAGGCGGTGCTGTTGCCATACCAGGTGGTGATGCATCCAGTGAGGATGCTCTCAATGGCACAGTGATAGAAGGTCCTGAGGATGCGGGGGCTCATGCCGAATCTTTTCAGTCTCCTGAGAAAGAAGAGGCGCTGCTGCGCCTTCTTCACTGTTTTGTTTGTGTGTACTGACCACGTAAGATCCTCAGCCAGATGTACACCAAGGAAGCGGAAGCTGCTCACTCTCTCCACAGCAGCGCCGTTGATGGTGATGGGGGTGTGTACTTCTCTGCACCTCCGGAAGTCCACTATCAACTCCTTTGTCTTTGCGACGTTGAGGATGAGATGGTTGTCTTGACACCAGTGGGTCAGGGCGCTGACCTCCTACCTGTAAGCCGTCTCATCACCGTTGGTGATAAGACCCACCACTGTAGTGTCGTCCGCAAACTTCACAATGATGTTGGAGCTGTTAGTGGCTGTGCAGTCGTAGGTGTAGAGTGAGTACAGGAGAGGGCTCAGTACACACCCCTGTGGAGCACCAGTGTTCAGTGTGATGGGGGATGAGGTGATGCTGCCCAGTCTGACCACCTGGCGTCTGTCAGACAGGAAGCTAAGGATCCAGCTGCAGAGGGAGCTGCTCAGTCCTAGATCCTGCAGTTTCCTGTCCAGCTTCGAGGGAACGATGGTATTGAATGCTGAGCTGTAATCTACAAACAGCATCCTCACATACGTGTCTCTCTTCTCCAGGTGTGACAGGGCAGTGTGTAGTGTCAGGGCTATGGCCTGTTGTGGCGGTATGCAAACTGTAGAGGGTCCAGTGAGTCGGGTAGTGCAGAGCAGATGAAGTCCCTGACCAGCTTCTCGAAGCATTTGCTTACGATGGGGGTCAGGGCTACAGGTCGCCAGTCGTTCAATGAGGAGATGGTGGAGGATTTGGGTACAGGGACGATGGTGGCCATTTTGAAGCAGGCTGGGACTACAGACAGAGAGAGGGAAAGGTTGAAGATGTGCGTGAACACTCCAGCCAACTGAGCCGCGCATGACCTGAGGACGCGGCCGGGAATCCCGTCCGGACCAGTAGCTTTGCGTGCGTTCACCTTCCTGAAGCACTTCCGCACATCCTCCTCAGACACAGTGTGCGCACTGACGTCATCCGCGGTGCGCACACTGTCCGGTCTCGTGGTGTTCGCTGCGTCGAATCTAGCGTAGAATACGTTTAGATCCTCACACAGAGAGGCCGTGGTCTGCGGTGTGCTGGTTTTCCCTCTAAAGTCTGTGATCGTGTTTAGTCCCTGCCACATACTCCGAGGGTTGTCAAACTGTTGCTCCACCCTGTCCCTGTACTCACGTTTGGCTGCTTTGATCGTCTTCCGGAGTTGGTAATGTGCGTGTTTGTAGTCCGATGTGTTCGCGGAGGCAAAGGCGGTGTTCCGTGCCGCGCGAACATCTCCGTTAATCCAGGGTTTTTGATTTGGGAAGGATTTGACTGTTCTGGATGGGACGACATCTTCCACGCATTTCCTGATAAATCCACAGACTGAGTCTGTGTATTCATCAATGTCTCTGGCGGCCACGTGAAACATTTCCCAGTCCGCGTGATCAAAACAGTCCCGCAGCGCAGACTCCGATTGGTCCGTCCAACAGTGCACCGCCCTCCGGGTTGGAGCTTCCTGTTTCAGCTTCTGCCTGTAGGCGGGCAGGAGCAGGATGGAGCAGTGATCTGATTGGCTGAATGGGGCGCGGGGGAGGGCTTTGTACGCATCCCGGAAAGAGGTGTAACAGTGGTCGAGTAGCCGGTTTCCACGTGTGTTGAAAAGGATGTGTTGATGGAGTTTTGGTGAGACTTTCTTCAGGTTTCCCTTATTAAAGTCTCCGGCTGTGATAAACGCTGCCTCTGGGTGTGCGGTTTCCTCGCTGCTGATCGCGCTGTACAGTTCCCTGAGTGCACGGTCAGTGTCGGCTTGTGGGGGAATGTAAACAGCCGTAATAATCACTGCTGTAAATTCCCTCGGTAGCCAGAATGGCCGGCACTTAATCATCAGGTACTCCAGGTCCGGTGAGCAGAAGGATTTGACCGGGTGCACGTTCGCATAATCACACCAGCTGTTGTTGATCATGAAACACACACCACCGCCTCTGCTTTTCCCAGTAAGATCCTGTGACCTGTCCGCGCGGTGCACAGAGAACCCCGGTAGTTGTATTGCGGAGTCCGGTACCTTGTCCGATAGCCAGGTTTCTGTGAGGCAGATCACGCAGCAGTCCCGCATCTCTCGCTGGAATGAGATCCGTGCCCGAAGCTCGCACAGCTTATTCTCCAGAGACTGCATATTAGCCAGTAATAAACTGGGTAACGGTGGTCTGTAAGTGCGCCGTCTCAGTCGAACCAGAACGCCAGATCTTCTCCCTCTGCGTCGGCGTTTGCGGCCTCCAGGGCCAGAGAACAAAGGCGTCTCAGGTGAGATGAATGGGGGGTCTGCAAACGGAGCGTCCGTGTTGCAAAACTTGAACTCCGGAAAGTTATAAGAAAGACCGTCTTTTATGTCCAGTAAGGTTTGTCGGTCGTACACAAGGAGACAAGTGCTGCTTGTGAAAAAATAAAGGAAAAGTAAAATTAAACACAGAAGAAAGCTGTTGCTTGGGGGAGCTCGCGACGAGGCTGCCATACTCGGCGCCATCTTGTCTCATCTTGTCCCACGAACTGCAGTCGTCTGTTACCTGATATCTGGTCTCTGGAGACTCTGTACAACACACCGTTGTTGAGGACCAGCTTCTCCCAGTGGCTCAGGTATCTTGACAAGGACTGGGTCCCCTACCCGCTCTCTCCTTGAGGGTCTCCTGTGTCTCTCAACGTAGAAGACGACGCGGGAAAGCACTGCATCCTGCAGCTGTGCATCCCTAAGTTCTCTCTCTGAATAGGCAGGTAAGGCCTCCAGACCGGGGGACACCAACTGTGGCAGGTGATGTAAAGCCTCTATTGCTCTCCCTCTTGGGCCGACATCCCACTCGACATGTGACTGCAAAACAGCTGTGACAGCATCTTCAGCCAGAACCAGGGGATTCAGACTCTGCATGCCTTGGGTGTCGGTGGATGACCGAAACGCCCTCTGGATTGATGCATGTGAAACATCTTTCGCCTCATCAAGGAAGTCTGCATATCTCTCAGCCAGCAGTCTGTCACTTACATTATCCTTCACAAAAGGCAATCGGCTCAGGGCATCTGCCACAATGTTCTGACGGCCTGGGACATATTTAATGTCAAAGTCATAGCTTGCAAGTTTAGCCACCCAACGTTGTTCACAACAGTCCAGCTTTGGCTTGGTTAAAATGTGGGTCAAGGGTTGTTATCAGTCCAGACGGTGAACTTGTGACCTTTGAGCCAATGACTGAACTTGT